>NC_140313.1:2861510-3585510 GCF_964211825.1 Aythya ferina | reverse complement strand
TGTGTGTTTTGGAAGTAGCAAGCCAAGAAATGGGTATGTTGACAGAACTAGTTCTTTCTATTGAATTTCCAAGGCTTTTGAATATGCTTGTTTCCTATTTCCACAATAAAGGTCCCAGTGGCTGGAAAAGGACAGCAGAGTTGCAAGAAGTTGAAGTATAGGCAAGGACCGTAACAAAAATCCTCAGAGTATGAAAAGGATAGAGAAGGAAATCAGAGTAACCCATGTGGCCGACAGAAGGAGGACACAATCCTCCTACTGCAAGATTGCATGAGAAGAAGCCTGGTGATTTTATAAAGCTTCAATACACTTCTGTCCCAGTGTGTTGCACAGTGCTGTTTACATACACATTTTCCCTCACAAGTTCAGAAATCATAACTTTGGATTTGGAGTTACCACTGGAGCATGTTTTACCAGTAAATTGGATCTAAGGTTTTTTTGGATGCAAATAAACTTGTGATTTCTCTGCTGCACTGATTCTGGCCTGGGTGGTTCCCTTTTTCCTCACAGTATTTCTTGAAGCTCACAGGTTTACTTTTTGCAACTTTGGCAGAGGAAGAAATGACTAGAGAAGACAACCAGTTGAAATTAAACAATTGTTTAGAGACCTGAATTTGTATGGAATGTCTTATTTGTGGAAATATTTGGTTATGGACACTCCCGATTCAGAATGGACATGCTCCCAGATGGTGTACTGTAGTGGGTTTACGTGGCAAGGTTTTGGTAGCAGGGGGCTATAGGGGTGGTTTCTGTGAGAAAGATCTAGAAGCTGCCCCATGTTTGGGAAGGGCCCCATTGTTTTCCAGATACCTTGCCACGTAAACCCACTACATGTACAAAGTCCCTAAAAGTAGGAACAGTGTGCAAGCATGGGCTGAAAGCACTGCATGCCTTCTTGAAAGGCACTGAAATGCAGGCTTGAGTCTTAAGGGAGCACAGCTTCTGAGTGGCCAGCTCTGGCTTTGTCTCCTGCAGTTCCTTTAGGTGATTCTGTCCTCCACTGGAAGTCCTTTGATCATGAGCACAGGTTATCAAGCTCAAGTAGATCAAGGAGCTGCTTTTCTGCGACTTGAATCCCTGGTGTCAGAAACAGTTTGGGTTCTTCTCGCTGTTGCATTAATAACAGAACATCGTTCATTTGGAGTATTTGATAACCAGCTGATTTTAGGGCTATTCCAGACTCCTTTTTCACTGTATCCCATATTCTAGTGCTTTATGCTCTGCCAAAAGAGTCTGGAGAAGGGTGTAATTTGAAGAGCTTTCAAACCCCTCTTATGACCATCAGGACCAGGTTCTTAGGTAAACCAGTCTATCAGACTGCATGTGATTTCTTGTGCTTTGTCTCCTGGAAGAGAAATTGAGTGACAATGTAGAACAAACCCCCTTGCCTCCCCCAGTCCTTCTTGGGGCCCAAAGAAGGACTTTGAAAGAAGTGGGCAAGTTTTCAAGCAATTGATGTTGGCTGAAAAATATTAAGAAAGGCCATATACTGAGGGTTTTGGCAAAGTGATTTATTGCAGCTTCTTCTAATTCTATTTATTTGATTCTATTTAAGTCTTCCTGCGTTTTAAATGTGCAGACCTTGGGCAAAGTAAAATAGAGCTGTTGGTTGGTTGTCCCCCTTGGCAGACCAGTTCTGCAGAAATGGAGCAGGTGTACAGCCCTGACACAGGTGGGTTTCCTTGCCAGGCTGATTTGGAAACTGAACAGGCAGGACAGAGGAGGCTTCTCTGAACTAGATGTGCTACTGAAAATGGGTAATTTCTGTGCTGGCTGGCTGGAACTTCTCAAAGAAGGGCCTGCTCCCCATTGCTTACTTTTCTTCTGCCAGCTGTTTAATTAGCAATTAACAGCCCAAGTTGGATATGAGAAGTTTGATATGAGTGATGTGAAACAGCACTTCAAGGTGGCTACTTTAAGGTTCCTCTTGAAGTAAGAGCATTTAGCTCCTTTTCAACCCAGCAAAAAGTTTACTAAGGGAAATGTTGTGGTTTAACCCGGCCAGCAGCTAAGCACCACACAGCTGTTCACTCACCCTCCCCCCTCCCTCTCTGGGATGGGAGAGAGAATCAGGAAAATGAAGCCTGTGAGTTGAGATAGAGACAGTTTATTAGGACAGAAAAGAAAGGAAAATAATAATGATATGTATATACAATGTCCAACTCAGTTTGTGTAGCCCATGACTGACTTCGGGCTCCATCTGTCACAGCAGTCTTTTTAGAGCAGAAGAGATGGTGTGTGATGTTGGATTGTTGCACACTGAAGCCCGTTCTCGATCCATCACACCACTGTGCTTGTCCAATTCTATCAAAATTCATTCATCATTGCCTGCGTGCCTGTTACTGTGATACCATTAATGGGACATTGACATATAGCAATCACAACGGTGATGGCATGCAGTATTATATAATAATTAACATAATACAATTCAACTCATGGGCTATTCTCACCCAGTATTAAATCCCCTTGAGGTACACACCGGACCTCCCCATTCTTTTGCATTACCCACCAAGTGCATCCAGGTCCCTGGGCAAAAGCAATCCCACAAATGGGTTTGCCTTTTCCTGAGGCAGGAGTAGCCCAGACTGTTTTCCCCAGCATGTTTCTGATGTGCAGTACAGGAACTTTATCCCCTTCTAGAGTACGTAGCAGGTTTGATTAGGCAGGTCTAGCTCGGTTGGCAGATCCCCTAGTGTTGACTAACCAGGTGGCCTTTGCCAAATGCGTATCCCAATTTTTGAATGTCCCAGCATCCATTGCCTTCAGTGTAGTCTTTAACAGTCCATTGTATTGCTCCACTTTCCCAGAGGCTGGTGCATGATAGGGGATGTGATACACCAACTCAATACCATGTTCTTTGGCCCAAGTGTCTATAAGGTTGTTTCGGAAATGAGTTCCATTGTCTGACTCTATTCTTTCTGGGGTACCATGTCGCCATAGGACTTGCTTTTCAAGGCCCAGGATAGTGTTCCGGGCGGTGGCATGGGGCACAGGCTATGTTTCCAGCCATCCGGTGGTTGCTTCCACCATTGTAAGTATGTGGCGCTTGCCGTTGCGGGTTTGAGGGAGCGTGATGCAATCAATCTGCCAGGCCTCTCCATATTTATATTTCAGCCATCGTCCTCCATACCAAAGAGGCTTTGACCGTTTGGCTTGCTTGGTTGCAGCACATGTTTCACAATCATGAATAACCTGTGCTATAGCGTCCATGGTCAGGTCCACCCCTCGATCACGAGCCCATCTGTATGTTGCATCTCTACCTTGATGGCCCGAGGAGTCATGGGCCCATCGGGCTATTAATAATTCACCTTTATGTTGCCAGTCCAGGTCCACCTAAGCCACTTCAATCTTAGCA
Source organism: Aythya ferina (assembly GCF_964211825.1). Classification (NCBI taxonomy): domain Eukaryota; kingdom Metazoa; phylum Chordata; class Aves; order Anseriformes; family Anatidae; genus Aythya; species Aythya ferina. Next base: position 3,582,155 of record NC_140313.1, on the reverse strand, counting down.
GCCTGATCCACCTGCTGGTTGTTTTCATGTTCTTCAGTAGCCTGATTCTTGGGCACATGAGCATCTATGTGGTGTACCTTTACAACCAGGTTCTCTACCCGGGCAGCAATATCTTGCCACAGTGCAGCAGCCCAGATGGCTTTGCCCCTGTGCTGCCAGTTGTTCTGCTTCCATTGCTGTAACCACCCCCACAGGGCATTTGTTACCATCCATGAATCCATGTAGAGGTAGAGAACTGGCCATTTTTCTCGTTCAGCAATATCTTAAGCCAGCTGCATGGCTTTCACTTCTGCAAACTGACTCGATTCACCTTCTCCCTCAGCAGCTTCTGCAACTCGTCGTGTAGGACTCCATACAGCAGCCTTCCATCTCCGATGCTTCCCCACAATAGGACAGGACCCATCAGTGAACAGGGATTATTCTCATTTTCTGGTAGCTTGTTGTACAGTGGGGCTTCTTCAGCACGACCCACCTCCTCCTCTGGTGATATCCCAAAATATTTGCCTTCTGGCCAGTCTACAATCACTTCCAGTATTCCTGGGTGACTGGGTTTTCGTATTAGAGCCCACTGAGTAATCAGTGCAACACACTTGCTCCATGTCGCATCAGTTGCATGGTGTGTAGAGGAGACACTTCCTTTGAACATCCAGCCTAGTACTGGCAGTCGGGGTGTCGTTGGGGTGGCAGTCAGTGTTTAATGTCCTCTGTCTCTAAGGCAGCTATGCCAAAAGCCCACCGGAACCCTTTTGGGTCCTTGAAATATCCTCTTCTAAGATAGTCTATGCCAAAGATGCACAGAGCATCCGGGCCAGTCACAATACAGTGCTTTTGCCACTCAGTCCCGGTTAGACTCACTTCAGCCTCCAATACAGTCAACTGCTGGGATCCCCCCGTCACTCCATAAATACAGATGGGCTCTGGCCCTTTATAGCTTGATGGCATTAGAGTGAGTACATTGTGCACCAGTGTCTACTAAAGCCTTATACTTCTGTGCGTCTGACATGCCAGGCCATCGAATCCACACAGTCCAATAAACTCGATTGTGCCTTTCCTCCCCCTGGCTGGAGGCAGGGCCCCTCTAGTCCTGGCCAGAACCTTCTTCGCTTCTGTGTTTAAAGGACTGCCTGCTGGAAGTTGGAGCAGCAAACTTTTCAGAGAACCCCTTTTTTCCAAATGTTTTCTTTTGCAACTCACACACCTGTGCCTCTAGGGTCAAGGTAGATTTTCCATCCCATTTTCTCATGTCCTCTCCGTCGTCACGTAGGTAAAACCACAGGGTGGCATGGGGTGAGTACCCACCATATCGTCTTCCTCGCACGGAACGACACTTAACCCCTGATAGCTGAGACACCAGTTTGTACAGGTGGGGAGGAAGATAAATTCTCTTAAAGATGGTAGACCGCTTCAGAATGTTTCTCCACAGCTGACATGCAGGCATGTAGGGAAGAGGAGAGACTTCCTTCACACTGCCGGAGTTGTTTAGCCACTTCATCCACTGTGGGTTCCTCATCCTCTTTCCAGGCCATTATTGCCAATGAGCTGGCATATGATGATGGTGCACTCCGTACAAACTTCCGCCACATGGGTCGTGTACACCTGACTTCATCTGGATCTTTGGATGTTTGTCTGAGGTCTGGGTCCTCATAAATCACCTCCCGTATGGCTAATTCCCTCAGGTACTGGATTCCCTTCTCCATAGTGGCCCACTTGCCTGGTAGTCATTCAAGTTCTTCCTTGAAGGGATACCTTTCCTTCACAGCTGACAGGAGACACCTCCAGAGGCTGTAGCCTGGTGCTCCATCTCCAATTGCTTTGTCAATGCCTGCGTCTCTAGCAAGGGATCCCTTCTGCCTGGCTTCCCTGCCCTCTAATTCCAGACTATTGGCTCTGGTGTCCTAGTACCGGAGCAGCCAGGTGACAAGCTGCTCACCTATACAGCAACCAAAATCTTTTCGCACATCTTGTAGCTCACGTTGGTATAGGTTTCAGGTAGTTACTGTTGTTTTTGTGACATCTTCATCTTCATGCCCTGACACTGGTACAGTTTGTTTCCCTGGCTCAGCCTTGGGGCCCATTGTAGGGCTTGGAGTGGCTGCTGGGCTTGTCTCAGGGGTTGAAGTGGCCGCAGGGTCTGTCACTGGGGTTATATTGGCATTGAACGCAGCTCGGTAAGCATAGGCCAAGCCCCAGCACATTACAGTGATTTGTGTGTGTCTGGTACTGCCAGGGCGATGACACACCTTTTTCAAGCACTCTACCAGTTTTTTAGGATTTTGCAGTTGTTCGGGGACACATTTCCAAAGCACTTGAAGGTGCCCACTACTCTAGATGCCTGACCATATCCTCCCACTCTCCCTGCCACTCATAACTATCCTGCCTCAGGGCAGATCTCTGGATGACGCTCTTAAGTATTTATTTAACCTTAAACAAAACCTGAAGCGCATTCAGGAGACATAACAATATCACCATGCTGGTCTGAGTATCCCAAGGATATTCAAAATCTTGGAGAACTATTGTAACAAGCTCGGAGGATAAGAGGGTGGTGAAGGAGAAAGGGAGAGTGATCAAGGAGGATAATGGGGTGGTGAAGGAGAAAGGGAGAGTGAACAAGTAGGAAAAAATATCTTCCCCTTTCCCCTCCAGAGATTGACTCCCTAATGAAAAAAGGCAACAGATATAATTGCTAATAGTTTCTGAGATACGGTTTCCAAAGTATAGAGTCGACAGCGTTGCTGAGTACAAATACCAAGTTAGAGTCATGACCAGATATTTCATCGTCTCATAAGCCACTGTTACAACACGCAGTACCATAATGATCTGAAACCAGGGCCCGGAGAGGATAAACAACATGACAGAGAGAACATACAGAAAATAATGTACTATAATACTCAATTTGGAAAACAGGCGCAGCAGACTTGAGATTAAAGCAATCAGCATTATGACAAGTGACTATTAAGCAGGTCTACTACTTATACCAATTTTAGTTTAACATACTCTGGTCAGATCTGCCGTTATCTCAACCCTTCAGGCCCCACTTTGGGTGCCAAAAGGACTGTCATGGTTTAACCTGGCTGGCAGCTAAATACCACGCAGCCGTTCGCTCACCCTCCCCCCTCCCTCTCTGGGATGGGAGAGAGAAATGGGAAAGTGAAGCCCGTGAGTTGAGATAAAGACAGTTTATTAAGACAGGAAAATAATAATAACAATAATAATAATGACAATAATGATGATAATAGTACTACTACTAATAATGTGTACAAAACAAGTGTTGCACAATGCAATTGCTTACCACCTGCTGACCGATGCCCAGCTGAACCCCGAGCAGTCCAGCCCCCCTCCCCTGGCTAGCCACCCCTATATATTGTTTAGCATGACGTCAGATGGTATGGAATACCCCTTTGGCTAGTTTGGGTCACCTGCCCTGGGTCTGTCCCCTCCCAGCTCTTGCTGCACCCCCAGCCTGCCCGCTGGAAGGACAGAGCAAGAAGCTGAGACATCCTTGGCTTGGTATAAGCACTGCTCTGCAACAATTAAACCATTGGGGTGTTATCAGCACTCTTCTCATCCTAATCCAAAACATAGCATTCTACCAGCTACTAGGAAGAAAATTAACTCTGTCCTAAGTGAAACCAGGACGTTATCACAGTTAGATAAGCAGACATTTCTGCTCTATTGGAATTACTCCTGGTCCGTGGCGGTGGGGGGGGGAGTGAGTTCTTTCATTTTCTTGCATAGCTGCCTGGCAAATCATTCCCCTCCTAAACATTCTTCTCCAGTGAATAACATACTCAAGATTGACATTCTCCCCCCCCCCCCCCCCCCCCCCCCGCCGGAATACAAATTGGGCAATATAAATGAATTTGACTGTTCTGCTAGGCCCTCAATTAAAGACTTCCATTTCATGGCTTCCCGGTCCGGGTTATCAGCAGTTATTCCTGTGCCTGTACCATGTCTGTGCTGTGTCTGGGCTGTACCTGTGGTATGTCAGTGCTGGCCTCCCTTCTCCCCAGAGCTTCGCAGGGACTGTCTTCAGATTAACAGTATCGTTCCTTTGCTGACCTCAGCGAGATAACCCACCACCCCCAACGGGACCGCTGAAATCCTGCTCCCATTCTTCCATTCCTGGCTTCAATAATAACGATTGTTTTATTTAGAAATCATTAATGCGATTAAGCAAGCCTACATTCTTCTATCCCTGGCTTCAGTCCCCCATTTTCTAAATATTAGTAAATTCTTTTACTCACGGCAAAGATTCCCAACTTCTTCGGTACTGATCACTCAATGCCATACCATGGACACGCAACAAAGAAGTCAGCGTGGCTATCCAGTATAACCTTCTCTAGTTCCAGATTAGTATACAATACGAGACTTATACCAACTAAGATCAATATGATACTATGACTATGATCGGGTGACACAATCCATTGAGAATGCTATTTGCCGTTGGTGATCACCCGAAAAGTGTATCCCGCCAGTGATGACTAGCGTCTTATTTCACCCTTCATAGAACCTTACTTATTTCCTGTAATGGAAATGTATGGACAGTAATTAATGTCTTTTCTTCATTTTCCTGAATGCCTTTTAAAATTTTGATCAGGTCTTGGTGTTTAACTAATTGCCTCACTAACGTGAGGTTCATCCCAATAGGTAATAGGTAATAACTTGTGATACATTGTGTTTTTAGACTTGATCAGCTGGTGGGATACCACTGGTACCAAATATAGAAAATCACACGCAACGATTCTAACAAAGTTACAAATACAAAAGTTAGAATGATTTTTGCTAGGGAGAGTTATATTCTCCTTATCTACTTCTACAAAAGCACAAGCAGTTCTTAAACACACACAGCCTTGACCAATATATACAAGCACAGTCTTTTGACTAGTATTTGGATGAATTTCAAAGTGGCAAACACCTTTCTCAGTGTCAAGACATTCGTCCTGAGGGTCAATTGTGTTGCTTTCACAAATAAATCCTTGTTGTTCCCAGGTAACACATGATTCTAGATTTACAGACTGACATTTCCCACTCCCCATCCGTGCCTATGTTCTATGCTCTGAAGGATAGAGCACTGTCTCCTCATGGTTTAATCCTAGTGCAATGATGGGGTGGATAACATAAACTGTGGCATTATTTATAGTAAGCACAAAGGCAGTAGCCATGTTAACAATGGGATTGTAGGTAAAATTTACCAGGGTCCACCAAGATTGGAACTTCTTCTCAAAATCATTGGCATTGTCCCAAACAGCCTTTCGGACTTCAACCGGGAAAACACCTTCACTTCCTTCCCTAATGATCTTCATTTCAGTGAAGGTAGTAAGGAGCACCTGGTATGGTCCTTCCCACTGTAGTTTCAAAGTTTTTTCTGCAAGAGACTTGACATATACATAATCTCCAGGCTGTATGTCATGCACTGGTCCATCCAGCTCTCTACTCTGAGTTCCAGCCACATGTTTTTCTATTTCTCTAAGTTGCTTACTCAAAGCCACCATATAGGTAGTCAGTGTCTCTTACCCAACCTGGGTAGACATTCCCTTCTGGACCTTGTATGGTTTCCCATAAAGCGTTTCAAAAGGACTTAATTTTTCTTTAGTTTGGGGCTTAGTCTGAATCTGCAGCAATGCTAGTAGGAGAGCTTGGGGCCAGGGCAAGTTAGCTTCTTGCCCTAACCTTACAATTTGTTGTTTGATCAAATGGTTCATTTTCTCCACTTGACCACTCGATTGAGGGTGGTATGGAGTGTGGAGTTCCCGATCTATGCCCAAATGCTGACTAATTTGCTGTACTGTTTTTGAGATAAAGTGTGGCCCCCTGTCTGAGGACAATGGTGGCTGGAACTCCAAAGCGTGGTATTATTTCCTGTAGCAATACCTTGGTTACCTCTTGGGCTTTGGCAATTCTAGTGGGTACTGCCTCTGGCCAACCTAAAAAAGTATCCGTTAATACCAGCAAATATTAATACCCCCTTTTCTTGGAAGTTCAGAAAAGTCAATCTGCCATTGTTGTCCAGGCCCATGGCCTTTTCCAATTTGGCCCAATTTTGGTTTGGGGGTATTTCTGGGGTTGGTCTGGAGGCAGAGGTCACATTGTTGGGTTACTTGTGTGACAGTAGCATACAAATTCCTAGCCGTGATTTTCCCAATCAGATAGTTATATAGGGAATTTATTCCCCAATGAGTTTTCCGGTGTTCTTCCCTTACTCGTGACCATAGCAAATTAGAAGGGATGACTAATTTCCCTTTCCCTTCTTTGGTAATAGCCCATCCCTCTTGGTTATACTCTCCCTTTTGACTTTCAATTAATTTTCTGTCCTTTTTGTTATATACTGGCTTACCTTCAAGGGGGGTCTGCCCATCTGGGATTAGGGCTCCCTCAGTTGCTATCTCACCTTTTGCTGCTTCTTTTGCCTCTCTGTCCACCAGATCGTTTCCTTCCTCCAATTCTGAGCTCACCTTCCGGTGTGCCTTAATATTCATGACTGCTACCTTTTCAGGTAGCTGGACCGCTTCCAATAAGCATATTATCTCTTTCGCATGTTTGATATTTTTTCCTTTGCGAGTTCAACAGTCCTCTTTCTTTCCAGATGGCTCCATGTGTGTGCACAACTCCAAATGCATACCTTGAGTCCGTATAGATGTTTATTTTCTTTCCTCTTGCTATTTCTAAGGCACGGGTCAGAGCAATTATCTCGGCCTTTTGTGCAGAGGTATCTGTTGGCAAAGGTCCGGATTCTATTACCTTTTTGCAAGTGGTAACAGCATACCCAACATGTCGTTTTCTGCTGATGATGTAGCTGCTCCCATATTTCCACATCATCAAAAGGAGTGTCCTTCAGATCTGGATGGCTGGAGTAGGTAGCTTCGATGGTCTCCAGGCAGTCATGGTGTACTGGCTCCTCTCGGTTTAACCTTTGTGGGGAAAGCCAGTGACCATCTTTCACTTCCAGCACTGCAGACACTGTGTGAGACACTAGCACAGTTATTTTCTGGCCCAAGGTGAACTTGCATGCTTCCTGGATATTTAGCACCACTGCTACAACAGCTCTGAGGCATCCCGGCCATCCCTTGGCAGCAGCATCCAGCTGTTTATTAAAATAAGCAACTGCCCTTCAATATGGGCCCAGGTCCTGTGCTAGTATTCCCAGGACAATCCCCTGTTTCTCATGGGAGAAGAGAAAGAATGGTTTATTCACATCTGGAAGTCCCAGAGCTGGAGCTGACATGAGAGACTTCTTTAGTTGGTCCTAAGATCGCGTGGCCTCCTTTGTCCATTGGAGGTCCTTGTTCCCATTTGCAATGAGCACATACAGCAGTTTTACAAGCAATCTGTAATTATAGATCCACAATCTGCACCACCCCGTCATTCTCAAAAAGGTTCGTAGTTCCTTTATTGTCTCGGGTTTTGGGGTTTGACATATCGCTTCTTTGCAGTCCTGCCCCAAGGTCCACTGCCCATCACTAACCTCATAACCCAGGTAACTCACCTTCTGCTTTACCACCTGAGCCTTCTTCTTCAATACCCTGTACCCCTGGAGTCCCAGAAAGTTTAGGAGGCTTACCGTCCAGGCCACACATGCTTCTTCTGTCTGGGTGGCTATTAGGAGGTCATTTACATACTGCAACAGCCTTCCTTCTCCTGATGGGGCTTCCCAGGTCTCCAAGTCCTTTGTAAGTTGTTCTCTGAACAAGGTGGGTGAGTTCTTAAAGCCCTGAGGCAGCCTTGTCCATGTGATCTGTGTTTTGCACCCACTCTTTGGGCTTTTCCAATCAAATGCAAAGATTTTCTGGCTGGCTTCATGGAGAGGGAGGCAAAAGTAGGCATCCTTCAGGTCTAAAACAGTAAACCAAGTTAGCTCTGGTGTTAAGCATGTTAATAAAGTATATGGGTTTGCCACCACAGGGTAAAGATTAATGATCCTGTGATCTAAAGATTAACGATCCTGTACTACCCAATATGATACATCAGGTTTTCGAACAGGTAAAATGGGAGTGTTGAAGTCAGACTGGCACTCTTTTAGCATCCCTAATTGTAAGAAATTTTCAATTATCAGGCTAATTCCTTCTTCACTAATTTCCTTTCTTGTTTCAGTAGCCGTCATCATCAAACTCAACACTTCCACATATCTTTGATCATTTACCTCCAGAATAGTCTCCCCATTTTTAAATGAAATGGTTGCTTGTAATCTTTCCAATAAATCTCTCCCTAGGAGTGACTCCAGGGAGTTGGGCATGTCTAGGAACTTGTGAATGCCCCACTGTTTCCCATATTTATATCTCAATGGTTTGCAGAAATATGCTATTTCAGATTGGCCAATTGCCCCCTTCACTACAATGTAATAATTCCCCACTGGTACTAATGTTTTATTTAAAACTGAATACGTTGCCCCCGTATCCACCATAAGCTCCACCTCTTTTCCCTCCTTCCCCAGCTTCATTTTTATAACCAGTGGATCTGCTGGGGTAGATTTCCCCAGTCTTCCCCAGTTGTTTTTTGCATGTGCAACCACCACCTCCCTTCCCTGGTTCCCTTTTCGATTACTTTTCTGTTCCAGGTATTCGTTTTTCCAATGCCCAAATTTCTTACATAGGGAACACTGATCCTTGCCTAGCTAGGACTGTTCCTGTCTAGGCCTCCTTTTTCCTTCTTCCCTAATAACTGCTATCAGCCTCTTCTGCATGTTTAAATGGATAAAAGTCCTCTATCCTTCCAAATTGCCCTGTGTGCATACACCACACCAAAGGCATATTTCAAATCTGTCCAAATGTTTGCCAGCTCAAAAGCTCTTATGCCTGTGTGAGTTTCTCCACAGACAGAGAAAAATGGGCTCTTTGGGAGCTGTTTGAGGTGTGGGTCTGAGCTATGGGGTCTATTCATCAGGAGCAGGTTCATCTGGCTTGGGACCCCTGAGAGAGGGAGTTCGGAGAATACAATAAAACACTAACCTTTTAGAAAAGAATTTATTAACTTTTAGAAAAGGGGAAACTGAGAGAAGAAGTTAGGGGAATCTTATCAAGTAGAGATAGAGTGATAGACAGCATGAAGCTAGGATGCTCAAATTAATTAAAACAAGAAGCCTTGGGCCCCTTTACCAAGGTCAGTCTCCTAATAAGAGTGTGAGCCTATCTTAAGAAACTGGTCCTGCAGATAGACAAGAGCCAAGGAGCAACTGAGTCTGCGCAGAGACAAGAGGTCAACTAGCGGTGACAAGGCAGAGTCATCAATCTTCAACCCCACGACCCCCGAAAACCACCACCAGAATACACTGCGCAAGCGCAGATGGGAGGATGTTGTCGACGGAAGGAAGACACAGACACTCAATATGAGTGAACAATGAACTTCAACTTTAATGGATAGCTCAGTCGCCTTTTATCTAGTTCGAACATAATCAACTCATACATATTGCAAAAACTAAGCTCAGGATTGGCTAACACTTCCCGCTCTTTTCAGGTAGTTCCTCCTTCTTTTAGCCACCGTCCCGCCTTAGGGACTTTCCCAATCGCTCAAGGGCATCGTGTCCTTGAGCCTGATTGGCTCTCAGCCAGCTGCGTACGTGCCAGACTCATGTGAGTTGAGTATGGTACTTCACTAGCCCATTGCCTCCTAACTGCCCAACATCCACGTGTCTTATTTCACTTAACCATTCCTCCACAATTCCCCCGTTTTTATTTTGCGCTACAAATACCTTCTCTGTGAGTTGCTCTAGTTTCTTAGGCAGTTAAAGATTATACGTGCAGCAACTATAATCAATATAATTATAAGTAGAAAGCGAAGTCCCTCTTTAACTAACAAAACCCATCCACCCATGTTCCCAAAAACAGATTTAAGCCAACCTTCAAACCAACTATCTTGTACTACAATTTTTTGCGTATGATCCCTTAACCATTTCAACTGGTCGTGAATTGACTAACCATGGTCGGAAAGAGAAAAGCAACACATTCCTTCTACATCTTCACACCCATGTCCCTGAGCCAGCAACAAGAAATCAATAGCGGCCCTATTTTGCAATACAGCATGTCTTAGACTCTCCATATCTTGTGACATTTCAGAAAGAACTTGTGTTGTTACATTTGATTGTTTAACAGCCCAACAAGCAAGCTTATTAATGTTAGTCAAAGCGTGTGCAGTTCCCACACCAGGCACCAAAGAAGCAAAGAATCTTTCTGCTGGACCCCACAATTCTACATCATCATTACAGTCAGAACCCAAAGTTTTTAGTTCTCGTTTAATTCTTCTGCTCCTTGTCGAGTTCTGCCACGAGAGTAAATCTGGAGCGAAAAGTGTGAGTCGCCCTAGGTAACACGGTCCTCCAAAAACATTGGCTGGTACTCCTTGCCATGCACGGTCTCCACAGATCAAAAACATGCCAGAGAGAAGCAGCACAGCCGCCGCTGCTTCCATGGTTACGTCAGACAGGCTGCAGGGTCCTGATGTCCGTCCCTCTGCTCTGTGCCGACTCGCCACACGGTGAGCTCCAAGCGCAGCGCTGCTCGTGGCGGTGACTGAGGGGGGGGAGGCTCCCATTGCCCCGTAGCCCCCTGAGGCAGCGTTACCGTCCTCACTGAAGGCGGCAGTGGGCAATGCCCAGCTCCAGCACTTCCCGGCAATCCCAGTCGCTCTGTAGCGGCACCAGCGACTCTCTGCTCAGCCTGATGTGTAGCTAAAGCGCTAGTGACTGTTCTCCAAGGCTTCAATACTTTTTTAGCAGACTTAATATCATTAATAACATCAAACAATTTATCTCCAAATTTACGCCACTCTGTTTGTTCAAAAACTGTATCAGGATTTGTAAAACAACCCTGTGCTACTGCACATGCTAACAACCCTGGTAATTCTTTTTTACAATCTATATCTAAAATGCTCCGCTTTTCTAAAAAGCATCTGAGCAAATTATACGCCGCTTGTCTTTCATACCTTTATATATACAGTTGCAGCCTTTGCAAAGACCTCGGCGGCGCTTTTCCGGAGGGACCCTTTATAGGCTCATCCCGAGTGCGGGGACTCCCTTCCACCTTCCGAGCTGCGGGTGCGGGGACTCCTGTCCCTTTCACCTTTCAGACCTCGGCGACGCGTGACCGGCGGGATCCTCTCCTGGGTGCGGGGACTCCACGTCCCTTTCACCTTCCCGACGCGGGTGCGGGGATTCTTGTCCCTTCCACCTCCTGGGCTGCGTTGCAGGACCGGTTCCTCCCTTATTCCGTCCAACTGTGGCCCAGGATCACTGCCAGCAGTGTCCAAATCCCCTTCAGACTGGTCCCTGTTCGGGCGCCAATTTGTTGTCGACGGAAGGAAGACACAGACACTCAATATGAGTGAACAATGAACTTCAACTTTAATGGATAGCTCAGTCGCCTTTTATCTAGTTCGAACATAATCAACTCATACATATTGCAAAAACTAAGCTCAGGATTGGCTAACACTTCCCGCTCTTTTCAGGTAGTTCCTCCTTCTTTTAGCCACCGTCCCGCCTTAGGGACTTTCCCAATCGCTCAAGGGCATCGTGTCCTTGAGCCTGATTGGCTCTCAGCCAGCTGCGTACGTGCCAGACTCATGTGAGTTGAGTACGGTACTTCACTAGCCCATTGCCTCTTAACTGCCCAACATCCACGTGTCTTATTTCAGTTAACCATTCCTCCACAATAGACATACCCACAACATCTTGAATTACCCTGGTCCTTAAAATTTAAAATAATAGTTGGGAAAATTTACTTAGAGGATTGGTTATCTCCTTTGAATCGAGCCCCTGCTAACTCGTGGAAAAGCTGAATGCAAGTAGGAAAGCCTTCGGGTGTGTAAGCCTGGACCATTTCCTAAGAAGCATCAGGGAGAGGGCAAGACTAGAGAAGGGACCAGTACTGTGGCTGAAGAAAGTTTACCAAGGGCTTCAACCCCTTAGGGTAATAACCGCCGGGTAACATGGCCTTTACCGGACCTCTTCTAATTACATGCATAATTCTATTGGTCCAGGGACATTCTCAGAATTGTAGTGAATATATTGTTAACACTCGGAAAGGAAGAATTCAGGAACAAACACTAGTAACTATGCCTGTTAAACCCATGCTATGGAAACCAAACAGAGTATGCTCGATGTAATGGAAGCAATAAGATAGCCTGTTATGAGCTCAAAGAGGTCCCCTATCAATGATAGATAGAGGTAAGAACTAATAACGAAGGAGGAAGGTTAACTGGGAAAAGTCGCATCACCATAAATCTTAGTAAGCCTTTATCAATAGAATTTGATGTATGTTATGCTGCTAGACACGATTATTATACACCCTGTGGAATAATGAGTTGGGTGCAATATTACCATGAAATTGAAACAGGAGCTAAATATGGGATTCCAACCATTGCTAAAAACTTGTTTATAAATCTTGCAGAGAATATTGTGAAGACATTAAATGTAACAAATTGTTTTGTCTGTGGATGTGAGAAACACTCTGTAGCCAATAACTTAGGCTCAGGCGAGGATCTCAGTGAAGTAGTAATTTATTCGCGATTCCAATGGCGGGCGCCCCACAAGCAGGAGAGAGCGCCTACTAGTTCCAAAATACAGTTTATATACTTTTTGATGACAGGACCCTCCCCTGTTTCCCCACTGTCGTGGTTTAACCCGGCCGGCAGCTAAACACCACGCAGCTGTTCGCTCACCCTCCCCCCTCCCTCTCTGGGACGGGGGAGAGAAATGGAAAGTGAAGCCCGTGAGTTGAGATAAAGACAGTTTAATAAGACAGGAAAATAATAATAACAAAATAATAATAACAATAATAATAATAATACAATGGTGATAATAGGAAAGTAATAATAATATGTACAAACAAGTGATGCACAATGCAATTGCTCACCACCCGCTGACCAATGCCCAGCCTAACCCCGAGCAGTCCGGCCCCCTCCCCCTGGCTAGCCACCCCTATATATTGTTTAGCATGACGTCAGATGGTATGGAATACCCCTTTGGCTAGTTTGGGTCACCTGTCCTGGGTCTGTCCCCTCCCAGCTCTTACTGCACCCCCAGCCTGCCTGTTGGCAGGACAGAGCAAAAGGCTGAGGTGTCCTTGGCTTGGTATAAGCACTGCTCTGCAACAATTAAAACATCAGGGTGTTATCAGCACTCTTCTCATCCTAAGCCAAAACACAGCATTCCACCAGCTACCAGGAAGAAAATTAATTCTGTTCTAACTGAAACCAGGACATCTATCCACCCCTTATTCTGTTGCAGGAAGCACGGCCGAAAGCACGACAGACACCAGTAGAGTCAGATCATGCTCCATTTTATTGCCCGAATAGCCTACCTTTTATAGAGAACTTAACAGGGGTGGACAGTGTTTCACACAAGATTATTGGTCAAAAGCACTCAGACAAACAGCTACAAGAAAACAACCCCACCTGCAAGAAAACAACCCCCTTGTGATTAGCAGTCACATAGACCTTGTCCTTGAGGCCAGCTACTGGTAACAATATTTTCCTGAATTCCTCAATTGGGCGATGTGGGAACACTGTCATGGGAACTTCTCATAGTTGCCCTGGTAGCTTGGTTTGCTCAGCTACAGCAAGCCATGGGATTTTTGCTGTTTCAAGAAATCCCTCAACAATTCCCCCTTCTTCTTTTGAGCAAACCAAGCCTGACACAGCAGTTTTACAAGTAACTCTTTAGCTATACTTACAACACACAAGGATGATTACCACCACCATAAACCAAATCCTTAATCCCCTTGTGATTAAACCCAGCAACCATCTACACTTTGTTTCAAACAAGTCAGTGAACCATTGATTGAAAGGATTGATACCATATTGAATCTTTCTCATGTGCTCTTTCAGGAAAGTAATGGATTTGTGAATTGACTCATTATGATCAGAAAGGTTTAAACAGTACATTCCCTTAAAGTCCTCACACCCATTCCTTTGAGCCAAAAGCAAGATGTCAATAGCAGCTTGATCCTGTAAAAGCAGATGTCGCAGACTATTTTGATCTGGTAACATCTCCTCAAGTATCTCTGTCGTGGCATAGGCTTGCCTCTCGGCCCAGCATACCAATTTTTCTAAGTTGTTACGTGTGGCCGCAGATGCCACTCCAGGCACTGAAATTGCTAATGCCGCTCTAGCTGCAACCCCACACAATTCAACATTATCATTGCAATCCAATGCAAGCAATGTCCATTTATGTCTGGTGATCTCACGCAACTGTAACAAGCTAGGAGCAAATACAATGAGTTTATCTATGTAACATGGACATCTGATAGCATTTGCAGGGATACCTTGCCAGGCCCCATCCCCACAAATCAGAAGCACATCAGGAGGTAAGGCCAAAGCTGTACAATTGTTCCAAACACTGTAGTTGTTACCCCTTGTCTCCGTGCCATAAACCCCTAAACCCTGCTTAGCAGCGTCATTGCAATCACAGGTGTTATTTGTGTCTTTGTACCAGTATGGCCTTTTCCAGGTTCCTGTAGCAGGAATCATCTGATAGCCACGGCTACGTTCACTTTTGTAGCCACCTTTCAGGTTGATACACATTTGACTACAGATACCAAGGTTTTGACATTCATCAATGTCTCCACAGTTTCTCTTGTCTATAAACTCAAACCCAGCTGGACAGTCACATTCATTTATGATGCATTCCTCCAAGGGCTCATCACCCCAGTCCTTGCAGTCTCTCTGCTGGTTACACACTTTATTGATATCTATGCATTCTCCACTTCTGCACTTGAATTTGCCAGGTCCAGAGCACTGAATAACATTGTTACAGTTTGCTTCATCAGTGCCATCCAGACAGTCTCTCACACCACTGCACTGCCTACTCCCATGGACACAGTTCCCATCTTCACATCTGAACTGGTCTGGCCTGCAGGTCCGAGAAGGGCAGTTAATTTCATCACTTCCATCCTTGCAATCAGGATCTCCATCACATCACCACTTCTTGTGGATACATTCACCTGAGCCGCACTGCACCTCACTCGTAGAACACTTCACTGGAGGTGCAGGCTGGCGGCCACACTGCTCCAAAGATTCATCCGAGTGGTCGGAGCAGTTAGCATCATCAACACACACCCAGCTGATAGGGATGCAGGTAGAACTCTTGCACTGAAACTCATGAACACCACAGGTAGAAGGTGCACACTCCAGCTCATCGCTACCATCACTGCAGTCATCTTGAACATTGCAGACAAAGCTTTTGGAAATACATTGCCCACTACTGCATGTGAATTCTGCTGCACTACAAGTCACAATGCCACAATTCTCTTCATCTTCTCCACTGTCACAGTCCTTTTCACCATCACATTTCCAGGACACTGGGATACACTGGGTTGACTGAGGACCACAGCTGATTTCATTTACCCGGCATGTTCTCGTATGACACAGCTCAGCACTCTCATCAGACCCATTTTCACAGTCCGGATCCCCATCACACTGCCATCTATTTGGCACACACTGACCACTGTTGCACACAAAGTCAGATTCAGCACACGTCTTCTTCACACAAGCACTCTCATCACTGCCATCTAAGCAGTCTTCACATTTTGCTCTAGCACCGTCGGCAGCAGTGCACAGGCCGGCGAGGGCGAGCAGCAGGCAGAGTGCCCCGCAGCGCGGCAGCACCCACCGCCGCCCTGCACCTGTGTCACTTATACTGCTCCTATTACCCATGCCGTTAGTGTCAGTGGCATCCACCTGGTACCGTTTCTGTCTTTGTCACCCCTTACTCTCCCCCTTTTCTTTTTTACCACTGACCATTCACCACAAATGGGTGAGACACATGATTACTAGTTAGGAAAGAGAGTGTAACGTCTGCTATACGGCTGCAGGCCATGCCAGCTGCAACCCTAGAAGCTGTTTGTGAACGAGCCTGACTGACGGTTGTCATTTGGCGTCTCTGCTCTCCTGCCCTGCAATAGAGCTAAATCGTCATTAATAGTCTGTAGAATGTGGCAACCCCACGGAATGTTATCCAGAAACATAGTTATAACACCGATCTGGGGACGAATAGTCTTTTTTTGCATTGCGAGATAACTTCTTATAAAAAGAATGCCAGAGAGAAGCAGCACAGCCGCTGCTGCCGCTGTCTCCATGGTTACGTCAGACAGGCTGCAGGGTCCTGATCTCCGCCCCTCTGCTCTGTGCCGACTCGCCACACGGTGAGGGTCGGCCGCCATTGTCCACTGACGCCTCTGGTCTCCCGTAGCAACTCGATCTCGGATGGCCCGTATCGCACCGCGATTACTTCAATTTCATGCGATTACTTCAAATTTCCCGCGTCCCCCCGCGATTCCGCGTCTCTCCGCGATTCCGCGTCTCACCGCGATTCCTTTTTCCGCGTCTCTCCGCGATTCCGCGTCTCTCCGCGATTCCCTTTTCCGCGTCTCTCCGCGATTCCGCGTCTCTCCGCGATTCCCTTTTCCGCGTCTCTCCGCGATTCCGCGTCTCACCGCGATTCCTTTTTCCGCGTCTCTCCACGATTCCTTTTCTCACCCCGAGGCCGTTGCCCAGGTCGGTTAGTAGGGTGTTTCAATGCTTCTCTCTGTGCGGTGGTCGGCTTGCCGTGTGCCTCGGATCTCTGTCCCGGCGCCGCTCCGATGTCCCGGCGCCGCTCCGATGTCCCGGCGCCGCTCCGATGTCCCGGCGCCGCTCCGATGTCCCGGCGCCGCTCCGATGTCCCGGCGCCGCTCCGATGTCCCGGCGCCGCTCCGATGTCCCGGCGCCGCTCCGATGTCCCGGCCTCAGCCTGTTCGGGTCTCAGCCTGTTCGGGCACCATATGTTGCAGGAAGCACGGCCGAAAGCACGACAGACACCAGTAGAGTCAGATCATGCTCCATTTTATTGCCTGAATAGCCTAACTTTTATAGAGAACTTAACAGGGGTGGACAGTGTTTCACACAAGATTATTGGTCAAAAGCACTCAGACAAACAGCTACAAGAAAACAACCCTACCTGCAAGAAAACAACCCCCTTGTGATTAGCAGTCACATAGACCTTGTCCTTGAGGCCAGCTACTGGTAACAATATTTTCCTGAATTCCTCAATTGGGCGATGTGGGAACACTGTCATGGGAACTTCTCATAGTTGCCCTGGTAGCTTGGTTTGCTCAGCTACAGCAAGCCATGGGATTTTTGCTGTTTCAAGAAATCCCTCAACATTATTCCATACCATTTATGTCATGCTCAGGTTACACTCTTTTCCATACATTCTAATTAGTCACCTATAGTAGTCATAGTAGTGATAACATACGGTATTATATAGTAATTAACATGGTACAATTCAGTTCATGGGCTATTCTCACCCAGTATTAAATCTCCTTGAGGTACACACCGGACCTCTCCGTTCTTTTGCATCACCCACCAAGTGTATCCAGGTCCCTGAGCGAAAACAATTCCACAAATGGGTTTGCCTTTTCCTGAGGCAGGAGTAGCCCAGACTGTTTTACCCAGCATATTTCTTACATGCACTACAGGAACTTTATCCCCATCTACAGTACGTAACAGGTTTGATTGGGCAGGTCCAGCTCGGTTGGCAGATCCCCTAGTATTGACTAACCAGGTGGCCTTTGCCAAATGCGTATCCCAGTTTTTGAATGTCCCAGCGCCCATTGCTTTCAATGTAGTCTTTAACAGTCCATTGTATTGTTCAACTTTCCCGGAGGCTGGTGCATGATAGGGGATGTGATACACCCACTCAATACCATGTTCTTTGGCCCAAGTGTCTATAAGGTTGTTTCGGAAATGAGTTCCATTGTCTGACTCTATTCTTTCTGGGGTACCATGTCGCCATAGGACTTGCTTTTCAAGGCCCAGGATAGTGTTCCGGGTGGTGGCATGGGGCACAGGATATGTTTCCAGCCATCCGGTGGTTGCTTCCACCATTGTAAGTACGTGGCGCTTGCCATTGCGAGTTTGAGGGAGTGTGATGTAATCAATCTGCCAGGCCTCTCCATTTTTATATTTCAGCCATCGTCCTCCATACCAAAGAGGCTTTGACCGTTTGGCTTGCTTGATTGCAGCACATGTTTTACAGTCATGAATAACCTGTGCTATAGCATCCATGGTCAGGTCCACCCCTCGATCACGAGCCCATCTGTATGTTGCATCTCTACCTTGATGACCTGAGGTGTCATGGGCCCATCGGGCTATAAATAATTCACCTTTATGCTGCCAATCCAGGTCCACCTGAGCTACTTCAATCTTAGCAGCCTGATCCACCTGCTGGTTATTTTGATGTTCTTCAGTAGCCCGATTCTTGGGAACATGAGCATCTACGTGACGTACTTTCACAGCCAGGTTCTCTACCCGAGCAGCAATGTCTTGCCACAATGCAGCAGCCCAGATGGGTTTGCCCCTGCGCTGCCAGTTGTTTTGCTTCCATTGCTGTAACCATCCCCACAGGGCATTTGCTACCATCCATGAATCGGTGTAGAGATAGAGAACTGGCCATTTTTCTCGTTCAGCAATGTCTAAAGCCAGCTGAATGGCTTTCACTTCTGCAAACTGACTCGATTCACCTTCTCCCTCAGCAGCTTCTGCAACTCGTCGTGTAGGACTCCATACAGCAGCCTTCCATCTCCGATGCTTCCCCACAATACGACAGGACCCATCAGTGAACAGGGCATATTTCTTTTCATTTTCTGGTAACTGGTTGTACAGTGGGGCTTCTTCAGCACGACCCACCTCCTCCTCTGATGATATCCCAAAGTATCTGCCTTCTGGCCAGTCCATAATCACTTCCAATATTCCTGGGCGAATGGGGTTTCCTATTCGAGCCAGCTGAGTAATCAGTGCAACCCACTTGCTCCATGTAGCATCAGTTGCATGATGCGTAGAAGAGACCCTTCCCTTGAACATCCAGCCCAGTACCGGCAATCGGGGTGCTAGGAGGAGCTGCGCTTCAGTACCGACCACCTCCGAAGCAGATCAAAATCCTTCATATGCTGCCAATATCTCCTTTTCAGTTGGAGTATAGCGGGCCTCAGATCCTCTGTATCCCCGACTCCAAAACCCCAGGGGCCGACCTCGAGTTTCCCCAGGTTCTTTCTGCCAGAGGCTCCAGGTGGGGCCGTTCTCCCCGGCTGCAGTGTAGAGCACATTCTTTACATCTGGTCCTGTTCGAACTGGCCCAAGGGCTACTGCATGGACTATTTCCTGCTTGATTTGTTCAAAGGCTTGTCGTTGTTCAGGGCCCCATTCAAACTCATTCTTCTTACGGGTTACTTGGTAGAGCGGGTTTACAATCAGACTGTAATTTGGGATGTGCATTCTCCAAAACCCCACAACACCTAGGAAAGTCTGTGTTTCTTTTTTGTTAGTTGGTGGAGACATAGCTGTTATTTTGTTGATCACATCCATTGGGATTTGACGATGTCCATCTTGCCATTTTATTCCTAAAAACTGGATCTCTCGTGCAGGTCCTCTGACTTTATTTTGTTTTATGGCAAAACCGGCTTTCAGAAGGATTTGGACTATTTTCTTCCCTTTCTCAAAAACTTCCTCTGCTGTGTTACCCCACACAATAATGTCATCGATGTACTGCAGGTGTTCAGGAGCTTCCCCCTGCTCTAGCGCAGACTGGATCAGCCCATGGCAAATGGTAGGGCTATGTTTCCACCCCTGGGGCAGCCGATTCCAAATATATTGGACTCCCCTCCAAGTGAAGGCAAATTGTGGCCTGCACTCTGCTGCTAGAGGGATGGAGAAAAATGCATTAGCGATATCAATTGTGGCGTACCACTTGGCTGCCTTCGATTCACTGCAGCACTCAGTGGTGGCGTCACTTCGTTCAGGCCACGATAGTCCACTGTTAGTCTCCACTCACCATTAGACTTTCGCACTGGCCATATGGGACTATTGAAAGGTGAATGAGTCTTGCTGATCACTCCTTGGCTCTCCAATTGACGAATTAGCTTATGGATGGGAATCAGGGAGTCTCGGTTAGTGCGATATTGCCGCCGGTGCACAGTTGTGGTAGCGATTGGCACTCGCTGTTCTTCGACCCTCAGCAACCCCACAACAGAGGGGTCCTCTGAGAGACCAGGCAAGGTAGATAATTGTTTAATGCCCTCTGTCTCTAAGGCAGCTATACCAAAAGCCCACCGGAACCCTTTTGGGTCCTTGCAATATCCTCTTCTAAGATAGTCTATGCCAAGGATACATGGAGTATCCGGGCCAGTCACAATGCGGTGCTTTTGCCACTCATTCCCAGTCAGACTCACTTCAGCCTCCAATACAGTCAACTGCTGAGATCCCCCTGTCACTCCACAAATACAGATGGGCTCTGGTCCTTTATAGTTCGATGGCATTATAGTACATTGTGCACCGGTGTCTACTAAAGCCTTATACTTCTGTGCGTCTGACGTGCCAGGCCATAGAATCCACACAGTCCAATAAACTCGATTGTCCCTTTCCTCCCCCTGGCTGGAGGCAGGGCCCCCCTAATCCTGGTCAGAATCTTCTTCGTTTCTGTGTTTGAAGGACTGTCTGCTGGAAGTTGGAGCAGCAAACTTTTCAGAGAATCCCTTTTTCTTGATTGTTTTCTTTTGCAACTCACGTACCCGTGCCTCTAGGGTCGCGGTAGATTTTCCATCCCATTTTCTCATGTCCTCTCCATGGTCTCGTAAGTAAAACCACAGGGTGGCACGGGGTGAGTACCCACCATATCGTCTTCCTTGTGTGGATGAACGCCTACTCCTGATAGCTGAGACACTGCTTTGTACAGGTGCGGAGGAGAATAATCTCTCTTCAAGTTGGTGAAACTTTTCAGAAAGTTTCTCCCAAGGGTTCTCTTTTGGTTGGTGGACACTGGTTGGTTCAGGTGGGGAGGACGATAGATTCTCTTCAAGTTGGTGAACCTTTTCAGAAAGTTTCTCCACAGCTGAGACGCAGGCCTGTAAGGAAGAGGAGAGACTTTCTTCGTACTGCCGGAGTTGTTTATCCACTTCATCCACTGTGGGTTCCTCATCCTCTTTCCAGGCCATTATTGCCAATGAGCTGGCATATGATGATGGTGCACTCCGTACAAACTTCCGCCACATGCATTGTGTACATCTGACTTCATCTGGATCTTTGGATGTTTGTCTGAGGTCTGGATCCTCATAAATCACCTCCCGTACGGCTAATTCCCTCAGGTACTAGATTCCCTTAGTGGTCCACTTGCCTGGTAGACATAAAAGTTCTTCCTTGAAGGGATACCTTTCCCTCACAGCTGAGAGGAGACGCCTCCAGAGGCTGTGAGATTGTGCTCCATCTGCAATTGCTTTGTCAATGCCTGCGTCTCTAGCAAGGGATCCCAGTCGCTTGGCTTCCCTGCCGTCTAATTCCACACAATTGGCTCCAGTGTCCCAGCATTGGAGCAGCCAGGTGACAAGCTGCTCACCTATACAGCGACCAAAATCTTTTCGCACATCTCGTAACTCACGCTCGTTTAAGCTTCGGGTAGTTACTGTTGATTTTTCGGCATCCTCATCTTCCTCCTCCTGAACCCTTGATGGCCCAGCGTCGTCGTTGTCTCCGTTGTCTCTATACCTAGATTTGGCAGAAGACTCTCTGCGTTCTAAATGACCTGAATCTCTATACCATTTTTTCACCTTCTCTACAGGGGCAGCTTGCACTGCTACAGCTCGTTTCTCTGACCTTGTTACAGGGTCTGCCACAGAGGTTGGAATACCCTCTGCAGGGTCAACTTGCACTGCTACAGCTCGTTTCTCTGACCCCGTTACAGGGTCTGCCACAGAGGTTGGAATACCCTCTGCAGGATCAACTTGCACTGCTACAGCTCGTTTCTCTGACCCCATTACAGGGTCTGCCACAGGGGTTGGAATACCCTCTGCAGGATCAACTTGCACTGCTACAACACTCAGTACCATAATGATCTGAAACCAGGGCCCGGAGAGGATAAACAACATGACAGAGAGCAAATACGGAAAATAATGTACTATAATACTCAATTTGGAAAACAGGCGCAGCAGAGTTGAGATTAAAGCAATCAGCATTATGACAAGTGACTATTAAGCAGGTCTAATATTTACACCAATTTTAGTTTAACACACTCTGGTCAGATCTGCCGTTATCTCAACCTTTCGAGCCCCACGTTGGGCGCCAAAAAGACTGTCGTGGTTTAACCCGGCCGGCAGCTAAACACCACGCAGCCGTTCGCTCACCCTCCCCCCCTCCCTCTCTGGGACGGGGGAGAGAAATGGAAAGTGAAGCCCGTGAGTTGAGATAAAGACAGTTTAATAAGACAGGAAAATAATAATAACAAAATAATAATAACAATAATAATAATAATGGTACAATGGTGATAATAGGAAAGTAATAATAATATGTACAAACAAGTGATGCACAATGCAATTGCTCACCACCCGCTGACCGATGCCCAGCTTAACCCCGAGCAGTCCGGCCCCCTCCCCCTGGCTAGCCACCCCTATATATTGTTTAGCATGACGTCAGATGGTATGGAATACCCCTTTGGCTAGTTTGGGTCACCTGTCCTGGGTCTGTCCCCTCCCAGCTCCTGCTGCACCCAAAGCCTGCCCGTTGGCAGGACAAAGCAAGAAGCTGAGACATCCTTGTCTTGGTGAAGAAAATTAATTCTGTTCTAACTGAAACCAGGACACCCACTGAGTGGGTAATCCAGGTTCACAATCTGTCTGATGCTTCAGAAACAATGCATGGCCTTCAGTTGCCGGCCTGTTAAATTTCAAATTTCTTTTGACGTTTTAACTGCTTGAAGGGGTAATGTTTCTTCACTTATCTGACTTGACTTAACACCGTGATTTTCACCTAATTGTCCTAAGGAGTCTGTTTGTCTGCATTTTACAAGGTCGCCTGCTAAGCTTTCTTATCACTGTAAGCATATCTCAGTACCACATTACTTTCCCCCAAACAATGTAACTCTACAAAAACAACATTTCTATTCCCACAATTCCCCCCTTTTCTTCTTTATAAACTGTTGATTTTTGCAAAACCCTTCTCTAAGGTGTAATTTGGTAGATTTCTTCTTCTTCTTTGCTTTCTTTGCTTTTCAATCCCCTCATTATCACCTTATCAGAGTAAGTTGGTGGCTCCATGGTCATTTGTTTCAATAGTGCGGTTTCAGTTAACCACTGTACTAGTCCTCTTACACAGGGGATAATGCAGCAACCAATGGCTATCAAAACTCCTACAACTACGATATGCCTACTTTTTCTGCCAATTCACTGGCAAGGGCGGTAAGCCCTTGCAATGCTCTAGTTACTGAGCCATCTGGGACAGTATTGTTGGGTATAAGAGTGCAACAATGGTTGCTCAGTATCACACATACCCCTCCTTCCGCCTCCAGCATCATATCTAATGCTATTCTCTTTTCCCAAGCCATTTTGCTGGTGGCATCTAGTTGTTCAGTGATTCCTCTCATCGCATCCCTTGTATAAATTATGAATCTCTGCTGATTAGAATAGATATAATTAATCCAATCCACATTTTTATTGTTTGTTACCCACCAGAACAGTGACTCAAACCCTGCAGCAATTTGATTCCTGGCTTTCTGTTCATCGGAAACTACTCTAGGCACCCCAATAGAATCTATGTATACTCTGTCATTGAATCATAGAATCATAGAATATCCTGAGTTGGAAGGGACCCTTAAGGATCATCAAGTCCAACTCTTGACACCGCACAGGTCTACCCAAAAGTTCAGACCATGTGACTAAGTGCACAGTCCAATCTCTTCTTAAATTCAGACAGGCTCGGTGCAGTGACCACTTCCCTGGGGAGCCTGTTCCAGTGTGCAACCACCCTCTCTGTGAAGAACCCCCTCCTGATGTCAAGCCTAAATTTCCCCTGCCTCAGCTTAACCCCGTTCCCGCGGGTCCTGTCACTGGTGTTAATGGAGAAAAGGTCTCCTGCCTCTCGACACCCCCTTACGAGGAAGTTGTAGACTGTGATGAGGTCTCCCCTCAGCCTCCTCTTCTCCAGGCTGAACAGGCCCAGTGACCTCAGCCGTTCTTCGTACGTCTTCCCCTCCAGGCCTTTCACCATCTTCGTAGCCCTCCTCTGGACACTCTCCAACAGTTTCATGTCCTTTTTATACTGTGGTGCCCAGAACTGCACACAGTACTCGAGGTGAGGCCGCACCAGCGCAGAGTAGAGCGGGACAATCACCTCCCTTGACCTACTAGCGATGCCGTGCTTGATGCACCCCAGGACACGGTTGGCCCTCCTGGCTGCCAGGGCACACTGCTGGCTCATATTCAACTTGCTGTCTACCACGACCCCCAGATCCCTCTCTTCTAGGCTGCTCTCCAGCGTCTCATCGCCCAGTCTGTACGTGCAGCCAGGGTTTCCCCATCCCAGGTGCAGGACCCGGCACTTGCTCTTATTGAACTTCATGCGGTTGGTGATCGCCCAGCTCTCCAACCTATCCAGATCCCTCTGCAAGGCCTTTCCGCCCTCATTCGAGTCCACAACTCCTCCAAGTTTGGTGTCATCAGCAAACTTGCTCAAAATACCCTCTATTCCTACATCCAGATCGTTTATAAAAATATTGAAAAGTACCGGCCCTAAAATGGAGCCTTGAGGGACCCCACTGGTGACCGCCCGCCAGCCTGACGCAGCCCCATTTACCATAACCCTTTGGGCCCTGCCCGTTAGCCAATTGCTCACCCATCGTATGATGTTTTTAATTAGCTGTATGGTGGACATTTTGTCCAGTAGGATCCTATGGGAAACCGTGTCAAAAGCCTTGCTGAAGTCCAAAAAAATCACATCAGCTGGTTTCCCTTGGTCCACCATACGGGTGATCTTACCATAAGAGGAAATCAGGTTAGTTAGGCAGGACCTACCCTTCACAAACCCATGCTGGCTGGGACCAATGACTGCTTTGTCCCCCAGGTGCGCCTCAATAAGTTCAAGAACCATCTTCTCCATGATTTTACCAGGCACTGACGTGAGACTGACAGGCCTGTAATTGCTAGGGTCTTCTTTCTGACCCTTCTTGAAAATCGGCACAACATTTGCCAGCTTCCAGTCTACTGGGACCTCTCCAAATTCCCAGGATCATTGAAAAATAATTGAGAGAGGTTCCGCGATGACGTCCGCCAGCTCTTTCAGCACCCGGGGATGAATCCCATCCGGACCCATGGACTTGTAGGGATCCAGGTGGAGTAGCAAATCCCGCACACGTTCAGGGTCGGTTGGGAGTTTGTCATCCCCACTGTCCCGGTCCTCCAGCTCAGGGCACCCTGGGTCCCGAAGCCCATCATCGGCATTGAAGACAGAGGCAAAGAAGGCGTTAAGCATCTCTGCTTTGCCTATGTCATTGTCTGTGAGGAGACCTTCCCTATCAAGGAGCGGCCCTATGTATTCTTTAGTTCTCCTTTTTCCATTCACATATCTAAAAAAAACCTTTTTATTTTCTCTCACAGACATAGCCAGCTTCAACTCTAGGTGTGCTTTGGCCACACGAATTTTCTCCCTACAAACATGAACAGCATCCCTGTATTCTTTCCATGACACCTGGCCCTCCTTCCAGTAGCGAAACACTCTCCGCCTAATCTCCATTAGAATGTTCCTGGTCAGCCACGCCGGCCTCCTGCCCCGCCTGCCTGACTTGCGATATTTAGGAATTGCCTGATCTTGTGCTTCTAGGAGGCATCGCTTAAAGAATGACCAGCACTGGTGGACATCGAGGCCTTCAAGAGCAGTTTCCCAGGGGACCTTGCTGACTAGTTCCCTGAGCAGCCTGAAGTCCGCTTTCCCCATACCTAGGGATGAGGTTTTGGTGGCACTTTTCCTTCTGTCACCGTAAATTTTGAACTCAACCACTTCATGGTCGCTATGACCAAGGCGGCCACCAATCACCACATCTCCCACCAGACCCTCTCTGTTTTCCAGCAACAGGTCTAGGAGGGCTCCTTTCCTAGTTGGCTCCGTTAGCACCTGCACCAAGAAGTTATCGTATAGGTGCTTCATGAACCTCCTGGACTTGCTCGTGTCAGCCGTGTGGCACTCCCAGTTAACGTCTGGCAAGTTGAAGTCCCCCATAAGGACAAGGGGAGTTAATCTCGAGGCCTCTCTTAGTTCTGTAAAGAATAATTTATCGGCGCTATCGTCCTGGCCAGGCGGTCTGTAATAGACTCCCACAACGACATCCCCTTTATTCGTTCGTCCCTTGATCCTTACCCAGAGGCTCTCAACTTTGCCATTGCCGACCTGAAGTTCCACACAGTCCAGCCCCTGCTTCACATACATCGCCACCCCTCCACCTCGCCTACCCTGCCTGTCCCTCCTGAAGAGCCTGTAACCATCTATCGCAACACCCCAGTCACAGGACTCATCCCACCAGGTTTCGCTTATGCCGATGATGTCGTAGTTGCGGGACTGGGCCAGGACTTCTAGCTCATCCATTTTATTCCTCATACTGCGTGCGTTCGTGTAGAAGCACTTCAGGTGCGTCTCCTTACACTCAGCACCTTGTGGATCTGACCAAAGGACCTCACTGGCACACAGCCCCTCTGATTCTAGCGTACCATCCCTTAGGTCTTCACCGGCGTGCCTGGTTTTAGCCCCTTCCCCCTTCGACTCTAGTTTAAAGCCCTATCTATCAGCCCTGCCAACTCCTGACCAAAGATCCTTACCCCTCTCCGAGAGAGGCGCATCCCATCCGGTGCCATCAGGCCCGGTGTAGCATAGACCTTCCCGTGATCAAAGAACCCAAAGTTCTGCCGGTCACACCAGTCTCGAAGCCATGAGTTTATGTGAACAGCACGCCTTTCAGCTTCGATCCCCCCTATCGGAAGGACAGAGGCAAACACAACCTGCGCCCCTGATCCTCTAAGTAGTCGCCCCAAATCCCTAAAGTCTCTTTTGATCGCCGTCGGACTTCTCGTTGCTACTTCATCGCTACCAGCCTGAAAGACCAGTAGCGGGTAGTAGTCAGTGGGCCGTACCAGGCGCTTGACTTTCTTGGCAAAGTCTCTCACTCGAGCCCCAGGGAGGCAACAGACTTCTCTGCGGGTTGGGTCCGGTCGGCATATCGGTCCCTCTGTCCCTTTCAGAAGGGAGCCCCCCATAACAATGGCCCTTCTTTCTTTTTTGAAGGATGATGTGGCAATGCGATGTGTAGGTCGCCTTGTCTTAGGCGCCCCCTCCAACTGGGACGGGTTTTTATCTACTTTGTCATTCAGATTGTCTTGTTCTAGTCCTTCATATCAATTATTTAAGGGTAGATGAGAAGGTGAGGTGGGCAGAGAGAGGGCTCGCCTACCACCCCGAATAGGCACCTGCCTCCATTCCCCCCCTTGATCTAGGTCTCCTCCCGCTGCCTGGCAGGAGGAGGGAACCTCCGTCTTCTGCATAACAGGAGACGCCTGTGCTGTGGCAGGCTCGTGAGCCTGCCTCAGAGAGGGTAGAGTGCACCTCCACCAGTCAATTTCCATCTCTGATTCCCTGATGCTCCTGAGCCTGTTCACCTCCTCCCGGAGCTCCGCTACCTGGCTGAGCAGTTCTTCAACCTGGGCACACCTCCCACAGGCATACCCACCACTGCTGTCGGAGACCGACAGAAGGCTGGGGCACACTCTGCAGCCCAGGACCTGGACAGCTACGTGTTTCCCCGATCCCTCCGTCTGAGTAGCCACACTGGTGACCGTGGCTGGAGATGCCGCATGAGATGCGGAGGCCACGGTTTTCTGCCTGGTTGATACCATGGTCAGGTTCTAAGCAAGCAGGTTACAAGCACCGAAGGGAGAGGCAGCTGCAACAGAGCGACGATGGGCCCCCCGCTCACCCTGCCCGCGCAAACTGCCGCGCAAACTGCTGCGCCACGCCCTTCAACGCGCCACGCCCTGTTTGCCCGTCCTGTTCACTGCGCTCCTGGTCGCTCGCGCTCCCTAGGGGCAACTTTTAAACAGCCTGGGAGGGGGCGCTGCTGGCTCCGCCCGCGCCTCATCAGCCTCCCTCGCGAGGACTGCCGGGTCCCGGCGGCTCCCCCGAGTGGCCTCGATGCCGGACAAAAAGCCCTGCCCGCCTCAGTCCCCTGCTCCGCTGCAGAACACGTCTGCCCCAGAGCCAATCGCCTCAGCAAAAAAATGATACGCCTAAATTTCTTTTACTTCTTCTGGGTATTTGTGATGTCTCTGCTCCACCAAGACGCACACCAGTGTGAGGAATGTTTTAACAATTCGTGTCCATAAAGAACAATTCTGTTTGAATCCTGTCTGCCTCTGGGCCCTGCACTGGCAATTTAATTCTTGAACCACAGATGCAGTGTGTCCCAGTCTCCCCCTCATTCTAGTCAATTTATCAAGTCTTCAGAAAATACTCCTTAAATTTATGAACCTGTTTGCTTTTGTTATTCCAGACTTCTATTTCTAACAGTTACAGCCTTTTTTCCTGTCTTCTTCGAGATTAACTTAACACTGCTATAGATGTGTCTGTGAATGGCTGGGGAAGAATGTTTTAATTACTCGTGAAGCGTCAAATAAGAAAGCTGTTTGTGTTTGATGTCTGGGAGTTTCAGAACAACTGATAACAACTAGTGACTGTTATGGGATACTATGTGGATCTTTGGTATCTGGTTAGGGGGGCCGAGAGATTAAGAGGAAGGAAAAAGAAGCTGAAGGACGGCTGGGAGACAAGACCTGCAGAGAATGTTCTATAAACTTGGCATGGTGCCAAGTAAGTACAAAGGGGGAGAGGAAGACTATGAGCCTTCAGCATGAAAAACCCCTAGAGACCCCCAGAAGAGACCCCCAGAGGAGACTGCGCATGCTCCAGTAGGAGGGACTGGACCCCGGAAGCTAATTATAATAATCTATTTTTTTTAGAAGTAGTAATGAATATGTATTAGTCTAGGAGCATAAAAATCAGCTGCTTGATGTAACTGGTGTGCGTCCTGGTGGAGCAGAGACTCCCGGTGCACCCAGCGCTGTTTGCTTACCTCTATTCCTTTATATTCTTTCAATAAATCCTATTTTTCATTTAATCCTAATTTGAATCCTGAGCCATTTATAACAATTTGGGGGCTCGTCCGGGATGGCTATAGTTCCTGAATTCTGATTTAATCTAGGAGAGGCGCCCCACCATTTGGTGGCTCCTGTTTGAGTCGGATGGGGACTAATACCATCCTGAACCTGAATAAAGGTAAGCAAAGAATTTGATTTTTTTTTGAGCTCCCTTGCCCGCTGTTTTTTGCCCGTAATTCTGCGCGCGAAGATCCGGACGAAGACGACAGGGTCGTTTGGATACCGTTCGGTTGGATTCCGGTGTCCAGAATCAAACCGGATGAAGACGACAGTCGTTTGTGGATACCGTCTGGTTCAATCCCAGACGAAGACAGCAGAGATGCTTGTGGATACCGTCCAGTTGGATTCTGGATGAAGACGACTGATTCGTAAGATACCGTCCGGTTGGGTAAAGGTGCGGTTGCCAGTGTTTGTGTGTGAGAGTGTAACTGAGACTTCTAAAGTCAGCGTGGAGGTCTTTTTGTTTTCTCACTGGTTCTAATCTCCTGTTGGGGGGGGCTGGGCCGGTGAATGGAGTGATACGTGGGTGGGTGATAGGTCCTAAACCCCCTGCAAGACACTCTCACTGGGGGCAACCAAGGGCTGTGGGAATTGCCACTAGTAAAATTCCCGGATGGGTCAGATAAAATCGAAGACCAAGGACCAGAAAGGGAGCAAATTACCAGATATATGACCAAAAAGTCCATTATGAATAATGATTAGAAATTGGAACAATAGGGGCCCCAGAAAATTAAAGAGTAAATTGAAAATGATCCAGTATTATATGATAGAATGACCAAAAGAACCCTTAAGACCCCATGTATTTTGATCCACGGAGGACGGGGTCTGTCAGGCTTTGAACATTAATAGTAGAATACCCGTGGATCCGGAAAAGAGCAAGCTGAAACATTGGAATTAGAAATTAGAGAGCAATTGATTAAGAATGAATATGTGCTACATTTGTGCCTGTGCTGCACTTATACCACCAGATAACAGGAGCCTCTCGGACCCCGAGAACCAGATCAAAAAAAACCTCATGGTTCAGACTTTAATCAAGGGGTCTGAGATAAGGAGGACTGTTCACAAAGGGACAGGTTAGGAATATGTATATGTATAGGAATGTTCATGTATATGTAACTCTTTACTAGAGCAATTTGCCACTTTAGGCGTGCATGACTCTGGTGGGACTACCCGCCCCGTGCTGCATGGAACTGAGTAAACATACCTACTTTACAATCTTACTGATTGTGGAGTCAGCTTTCTGTGAGTCATTTTGGTGAGCCAGGCAGGAGACACTCTGCTCAGCTGCGGGATTGGCTGCAGCGTGGACGCCCCTAGGTGCACCCTGAGCGTTTTGCTCGGAGGAGACTCCACTCTCAGCTGCTCACCGCAGGAGCAAAGATCTCCTGAAACTGCAGACAAACGGTATGTTTTCAGCTGCTGGAGGGATACTAACTGGAGTGTTAATAATTGTATGTGTTTTTATGTATGTATTTTGTGTTGACATTTTGTATATTGTAATATTTGCATATTGTATGTATTTTGTGTTGAAAGTATTTGTGTAAGTGTAAGGGTTTGAAACAAAGTGTTACAAGTCACTTCACGAAGAACACAGTCAGAGACAATATTTATTTGGTTGGTTATCATTCTAAATTATATTCCTGTGGTATGAATGAGATGTGCTGGAGGCCTCCATGTGCGATTGTGCTGTGTGAGTGAGACGCAGCATTGCTGCAAAGCGAGTGCAGAGTTCCGATCCGTTGTTCCGTACTCTCCGCAAGGGGAGTGGGCAGAGACGAATGAAGTGCTTGACAGACTGAAAAGAAGTGCTGTTTTATCCAAGTTTTGAGTGGTGCTGCCTAATATATGGGCCCGGTGTATCTTGTGTATCCTATTTTTGCTCTTAAATGTTTTGACTGTGACAAGAAAAAGGCAGGAGCATGATCTGACTCTACTGGTGCTTTCGGCTGTGCTTCCTGCAACATATGAGGCCCGCACAGGCCGAGACCTGGACTCGCTGAGACCTGAAGAGGCCGAGAGACCGGAGCGGCGCCGAGAGACTGGAGCGGCGCTGGGAGACCAGAGAAACTACGGAGGGACTACCGCTGGACAGAGAGAGCCCTGAGAGACGCTGCAGAGCCTTGGACGGCTCTGAGAGACACAGAATAGACCTGACAGAAGCTGCAAAACGCGGGAAAATTGAAGTAATTGCGGGACATCCGAGATCGAGTTGCTATGGGAGATCAGAGGCGTCAGTGGACACAGGCAGTCGACTCTCACTGTGTGGCGAGTTGGCACAGAGCAGAGGGGCGGACATCAGGACCCTGCAGTCTGTCTGACATAACCATGGAGGCAGCAGCGGCTGTGCTGCTTCACTCTAGCATTCTTTTCATAAAAGGTTTATCTTGCAATGCAAAAAAGACTATTAGTCCCCAGATCGGTGTTATAACTATTACTAATGACGACTTAGCTCTATTGCAGGGCAGGAGTGCAGAGACGCAGATTACACTGCCAAATGACCACCGGCAGGCTCTTTCACAAACCTAAGGTTGCAGCTGGCACTGCCTGCAGCCATATAGTAGACGTTACACTCTCTTTCCTAACTAGTAATGATGTGTCTCATCCATTTGTGGTGAATGGCCAGTGGCAAAAAGAAAAGGGGGGAGACAAAGACAGAAACGGTACCAGGAGGATGCCACTGACACTAACAGCATGGGTAATAGGAGTAGTATAAGTGACACAGGTGACGGTGCAGGGCACTCTGCCTGCTGCTCGCCCTCGCCAGCCTGTGCACTGCTGCCGATGGTGCTAGAGCAAAATGTGAAGACTGCTCAGATGGCAGTGATGAGAGTGCTTGTGTGAAGAAGATGTGTGCTGAATCTGACTTTGTGTGCAACAGTGGTCAGTGTGTGCCAAACAGATGGCAGTGTGATGGGGACCCGGATTGTGAAGATGGGTCTGACGAAAGTGCTGAGCTGTGTCATATGAGAACAGTGTCATGGAAATGTGATGGTGAAAAAGACTGTGACAGTGGAGAAGATGAAGAGAATTGTGGCGATGTGACAGAGATCCTTATTGTAAGGATGGAAGTGATGAAATTAACTGCCCTTCCTGGACCTGCAGGCCAGACCAGTTCAGATGTGAAGATGGGAACTGTGTCCATGGGAGTAGGCAGTGCAGTGGTGTGAGAGACTATCTGGATGGCACTGATGAAGCAAACTGTAACAATGTTATTCAGTGCTCTGGACCTGGCAAATTCAAGTGCAGAAGTGGAGAATGCATAGATATCAATAAAGTGTGTAACCAGCAGAGAGACTGCAAGGACTGGGGTGATGAGCCCCTGAAGGAATGCAACATAAATGAATGTGACTGTCCAGCTGGGAAACTGTGGAGATAGTGATGAATGCCAAAATCCTGGTATCTGTAGTCAAATCTGTATCAACCTGAAAGGTGGCTACAAATGTGAATGTAGCCATGGCTATCAGATGAATCCTGCTACAGCAAAGCAAACTACATAACCGTTGCTTAACTTGTCAGAAGATAAAAAAGAAAGTGTTTCAACAAGCAGCCACGAGAGGGAAGAATCACTGAACCCCCGATGTGAGGGACTGTACCTTGTTTCACTGACTACTGAAACAGCTGTGAGAACCGCAGAAAGGGACCCACGCATCCAGAATAAAAGGACCAGTAACTACTGAAACTTGGAGGGTTGAGTCCTGCTCCTGGGAAACTGAAACTCAAGCTAAGGAAGAACTAATATTCTGGCAACAAGACTCTGCATGAATTAAGGATGCTAAATAAAGGGGACAAGCCTAAAGGGAGGAAAGGGAGAAGGCAAGACCGGGGCAGGACCCTCCACTGCGGTGTGTATGGTCTACTGAGGGAGGCAACCCCTATGGGTATTGACTGCCAAGTGAGAGGGCCTCGACCGGACTTCTCCCACACTAAGATCAGGTTGTCCCGAGAAAATAACATAAGAACCTTTTTTAAACCCATATAAAATTGTGATTCGTTTTCCAGGAGCTGGATCACCCTGACAGGCCGAACGGTAACACAAACCTGAATAGACCCTGAAGGCGTTTGCCTATTATGATCCAGCTATGTGGGCAGAAGACAGATCCTGGGGCTATAGGACCTCAGTATATATACTTAATAGAATAATTAGGTTATTAGCTGTAATAGAAATAGTTATAAATGATGAGAACTGATCTAAATGAGTTTTAAAGATGAGAACTGCTTTGTATCAAAATTGCCTAGCTTTGGATTATTTACTAG
Organism: Aythya ferina; assembly: GCF_964211825.1. Lineage (NCBI taxonomy): Eukaryota > Metazoa > Chordata > Aves > Anseriformes > Anatidae > Aythya > Aythya ferina. The sequence continues at coordinate 3,548,925 of NC_140313.1, read as the reverse complement.
CACAAGAAGAAGAAGTCTGTGGAAAATTTAGCTTTAGTAATTGCTGTTTAAAGATTGATAAAAAGGGTGTTTCTTCCTAGTAGCTGATAGAATGTTATGTTCTGGTTTAGGATGAGAAGAATGTTAATAATATGCTGATGTTGTAATTGTTTTTAATTGTTACAGAGCAGTGCTTACACCAAGCCAAGGACCAAGCCAAATTCAGCTTCTCACTGTCCTGTCAGCAGGCAGGCTGGGAGGAGGGCCGGACTCATGAGCCTGCCTCAGAGAGGGTAGAGTGCACCTCCACCAGTCAATTTCCATCTCTGATTCCCTGATGCTCCTGAGCCTGTTCACCTCCTCCCGGAGCTCCGCTACCTGGCTGAGCAGTTCTTCAACCTGGGCACACCTCCCACAGGCATACCCACTACTGCTGTCGGAGACCGACAGAAGGCTGGGGCACACTCTGCAGCCCAGGACTTGGACAGCTACGTGTTTCCCCAATCCCTCCGTCTGAGTAGCCACACTGGTGACCGTGGCTGGAGATGCCGCACGAGATGTGGAGGCCACGGTTTTCTGCCTGGTTGATACCATGGTCAGGTTCTACGCAAGCAGGTTACAAGCTTGTACATCAGCTGCTTGATGTAACTGGTGTGCGTCCTGGTGGAGCGGAGACTCCCGGTGCACCCAGCGCTGTTTGCTTACCTCTATTCCTTTATATTCTTTCAATAAATCCTATTTTTTATTTAATCCTAATTTGAATCCTGAGCCATTTATAACACCAGTCACATGAAGCAGCTGATTTTTATGCTCCTAGGCTAATACATATTCATTACTACTTCTAAAAAAACACCAGGGTTATTATAATTAGTTTCCGGAATCCAAACCCTCCTACTGGAGCATGCGTATTAGTCTCCGGTGGTCCCTCTGGGGGTCTCTGGGGGTCTCTCGTGCTGAAGGCTCATAGTCTTCCTCCCTCTTGTCCTTCTCCTTTGTCTAACTTGGCTGTATGTCAGAGACTAGTGCAATGTCCCCTGCAAGCTTTGTCTTTTAGTTGTTCTTCAGCTCTCCCCGTCTCCTTAATCTCCTGGCCAGATATCAGAAACTGACCGAATTTCAGGTTTTTCGATCATGGGAAGGTCAGTCTTTAAGCACTGCCTCCTAAAAGCACAAGATCAGGCGATTCCAAAATATCGGAAGGCAGGCGGGGCAGAAGGCCGGCCTGGCTGACCAGGGATCTTCTACTTGAGCTTAGACGGAAAAAAGAAAGTGTGCCCTGGCAGCCAGGAGGGCCAACCGTATCCTGGGATGCATCAAGCACAGCATCGCTAGTCAGTCGAGGGAGGTGATTGTCCTGCTCTACTCTGTGCTGGTGCGGCCTCACCTCGAGTACTGTGTGCAGTTCTGAGCACCACAGTACAAAAAGGACATTAAACTTTTGGAGAGTGGCCAGAGGAGGGCGACGAAGATGGTGAATGGCCTAGAGGGGAAGATGTATGAGGAGTGGCTGAAGGCACTGGGCCTGTTCAGCCTGGAGAAGAGGAAGCTGAGGGGGGATCTCATCACGGTTACAACTTCCTCGCAAGGGGGAGTGGAGAGGCAGGTGACCTATTCTCTGTAAACACCAGTGATAGGTGTTTAGGCTGGACATCAGGAAGAGGTTCTTCACTGAAAGGGTGGTCGCACACTGGAACAGGCTCCCCAGGGACGTAGTCACTGCACCAAGCCTGTCTGAATTTAAGAAGTGATTGGACTGTGCACTTAGCCACATGGTCTAAACTTTTGGGCAGACCTGTGCGGTGCCAGGAGTTGGACTTGATGATCCTTATGTGTCCCTTCCAACCCGGGATAGTCTGTGATTCTATGATTCTATGATATCACTGGAGGAGGAGGTGGGTCATGCTGAAGAAGCCCCACTGTACAACAAGCTACCAGAGAATGAGAAGCAATATGCCCTGTTCACTGATGGGTCCTGTCGTATTGTGGGGAAGCATCGGAGATGGAAAACTGCAGTATGGAGTCCTACACGACGAGTTGCAGAAGCTGCTGAGGGAGAAGGTGAATCGAGTCAGTAAAATACTCGTCGTCTCAGCTGGCAGCCCAGAAGCGATGCAGCTGCCCAGCCAGCATACCGCCTTTTATCATAACCTTTTATTCCCTATTACCTGACACCTCATCACCTCCCCTGTTTCCTCATTGGCTGAGTACTACAGGTTCACAAGCTACTCAATGTTCCTCTGTACCATATATGTACAATTTTTCTTCTTTTTTCAACCCTTTAATTTCTCCGTTATGTTTTGAGAACTTGTGATCTTTGTTTTACTGTTCTCACACTGCTCATCCTGTTTTTCTCAAGCTTCTACCTTATTTTGGAACAGTGAGGCCTCCTGCTGTCCACTTATCTACTTAGCATTTCTCCTTGTTATGACTACACAACTACCATGGAATACAGTTTTGTGGTTTAACTTGGCTGGCAGCTAAACAGCACACAGCCATTCTCTCACCATCCCCCCTCCCTCTCTGAGATGGAGGAGAGAAACAGGAAAGTGAAGCCCATGAGTTGAGATAAAGACAGTGTATTAAGACAGGAAAATAATAACAATAATAATAATAATTAAAATTATAATAGTACTACTAATAATAATGTGTACGAAATAAGTGATGCACAATGCAATTGCTTGAAGGGCTGTAAGACACGGACTCCTGATGGCTTTTGAACAGGAGACATTGCCCTTTTTCACTACTACATATACTTTCCCCATAGCCCCATTCACTGTCCACACACCCGAATCTGTCATACAATTGGTTAGAGACCCTCAGACGCGCCTTGAGCCAGCCAGCAATTGGCCACTGCCCAAAGCTCATCTTTAACACTGTAGCCAAGTTACTTTATCTTGACTTTGCTCAAGTTTTTGTTTCTACCACTTGTTTCCTCATTATCTCTAATTCAGGGCTGTGTGAAACCGCGAAGCCACCTCCAAATTCCTTTTCCACAATTCCCCCATTTTTATTTTCAATCAACCAAATGCTTTCTATAGATTTTTCTATCAAGCACCGCAGACATTGCAATAAGCAAGGTACAGTAAGCAACAGGGTGAAAATCACAAGCAGAGTTACAATTGTAAAGTAGCGTGCCTACTAGAATGTACATCAGTCAACAAGCCACTAAGCACTACAGATGTTGCTTCGGAGCGATGCTGCTTCTCACTCACACAGCACAATCACATAATCATGCAAAGAGGCCTCTTGCACTTCTCATTCATACCACAAGAAAATATCACTTAAAATAATTTATCCATGGCTTCAGGAGGTCCTTGTCTACTCCCATGAGCAGCTGAGAGTGGAGACCCCTCCAAGGAAAATGCTTGGGGTGCACCTAGGGACATCCGCTCCACAGTCGATCCCGCAGCCGAGCAGAGTGGCTCCTGGCACAAGGAATGATGCTATTATAGTTTTATATAATTGCACCAAAGAGATGCATTGCGATAAGGAGGGAGTGTGGCATTGACCATTTGTTTCATGATTTGCTTTTTTTTGCCCAAGCAATTGAACCTTACACATGCTGTTGCTGTTACACTTCCCAGGATATCTAATTCCTGTGGCTCTAGGGGTCCTTATGGTAAGTAGACAGTCCAATTGTTATCTGCTGGGATCCCCACCAGACATGTCATAAACGGGTCGTTAGCACTAGCCAGGGACAGGCACATCGCTTCTTGTCCTGTCATGTTGGTGAGGGTGACCCAGATGTTGCGGCGTGGTTGGATGGAGACCCAGGGCTGGCAATAACCGATGACAGTGGCAATTGTGAGGAGGAGGCCAACCATGGCCTTACCCCCCTTGCTGGTACCCATCTTGGTCCGTGACCTGTGGAGATGCAAGTATATCCTCGACCCCAAGTTATTAGAGGCTGGGGTCCCTCCCAAAGACCTGTATTTAAAATTTTTTACCATTACTAAGGCCTGCTCTGATTGTGGCACCCGTGACAGGGCAGAATTCATACTTTTGTAATGTTTTACTATGAGTGGTACCTCTTTATGAAGAAAGGGTAATGATAGGTGATTCACTACATAAAGTGCCTTTCCCAACCTGTTCTATGTGACTACAATAGGCAGGCCCATTGTTGGTTTTTATTTCATTTGGGATGCCTAGAACTGCGAAAGCAACACTGAAGTGAGCCTGGACACGGCGACTAGTTTCATCCACCACAACTGTTGCCCACATAGCAGAGAGCAATTGCTCACCACCCGCTGACCGTTGCCCAGCCTATCCCCAAGCAGCCAGCCCCCCACCCTGGCTAGCTACCCCTATATATTGTTTAGCATGACATCATATGGTATGGAATACCCCTTTGGCCAGTTTGGGTCAGCTATCCTGGGTCTGTCCCCTCCTAGCTCTTGCTGCACCCCTAGCCTGCCCATTGGCAGGACAGAGTGAGAAGCTGAAAAGTCCTTGGCTTGGTGTAAGCACTGCTCTGGAACAATTAAAACATCATTATGTTATCAGCACTTTTCTCATCCTAATCCAAAACATAGCACCCTACCAGCTACTAGGAGGAAAATTAACTCTATCCTAACTGAAACCATAACATACAGAAAATTAGTTCTTTACTGCAAAAACACAACTTAGTTTCTCACAATTCCCCCCTCACCTTTTCTTACTCCTATTGTTGTTTTTGTACCTCTTCACATACCGCACTCTTGAGTTTTTCCAACATTAAGGTGCAATATTCTTCTTTGGCTGTCATGGGGGATGATAGATATACAATGCCATTATTATTACAATACCAACAAACGGTTGTTTGAGCCAATTCTATTCAGGTAACCTGTGGGTAGTTAGGGTCTGGTGGCCGGAAGATGTCGCGCTGTACGGAAAGGTGGAGCCCCTCCCTTGATGGACAGTAGCATGTGGTCTGTGATGTAAGCAAGCGGAAGTGACGCTATGGGCCTCGGGTATATAACACCATGTGACTTGACAATAAACGCCATTTGCCATCCACCACATTGGTGTCTGTGAGCCGATGGACCGAGCGGCCTGGGGTTGGTCGCCGTGCCATTCCTGAACCAGGTCGCCACTGCCCCCTGAAGGCAACAAGTGGTGCTGAAACCCGGGAAAACTCCTGGATTCGGGTGAACGGCGACTGGAGCGGCAGGACCAGCCCGGCGGGGAGGACGCTCCCGGACCAACAAGGAAGATGGAAACCCTTGTGAAGGTCGTATCAAAATTACGGAAGCTGTGGGGTGGCTCAGCTGAGGAAGCCAGGGGTGCCGGTGGGGAACCAGAGCCTGAGGAAATCTGGGAGAGATCACCGCCATATGCGCCCCAATATGGTGCCGAACTAGAAGACAAAGGGTGGGGTGAAGAAGCCTCCGGCGGGAACGGGGATGAAGTGCTAGGTTTTACTAACACGTGCAAATGGGAGAAAGGACGGCTGTGGGGGCGACCGGGGAGGAGGTAGAAGCGCGAGAGAGGGGCAGAGAGCCAATCGGAACGTCCATCCGAAAAAATGCTCTTGTGGGGCAAACACCTTGCCGAGAAGGCGGCGGGGCGAGCCACGAGGGAGAGAGCGGCCTGCCCGCAGGGGTGGTGGGCAGGGCCGGAACTCGATGGGAGGGTAGCGGAACTCAGAGGTGACCAGTCAGTCGAGTTCTGACTCCGGATCAGATACTGATTCAAATTCGAAGGAGGAAATGGGGACAGATAGCAAAAATATCCCCATCCGAAATAAAGCTGCACTGCGAGGGGGAGAAATTCCTCTCACGGATTGGAGGAAAATTAAGATTGCGTGCGCCGACTGGGCTCTATCGGCCACGCTAGCGTTCCTGGTCTGGGTGACAGATGGGGGGCAGAGGGTTCACTTGCCAATAAACCCTAAGGATGTACAAGCGATTGTTAAAGCCAATGCGGATAAAGGGCTTCATTCTGCAATGGTCTCCACCCTCATAGATGGTGTTTTCGGGGGAGACGATATGCTCCTGTTTGATATAAAACAAACTTGTAGACTGATCTTTGACGGGGGGGATGATCGTTTTTAAACAAGAATGGGAGGACAACTGTATGAGACTACTGGCCCAAGTAACTGGGGTGGATCACCCACTATATGGCTCTAGCGTGCAGCGGCTAATGGGTATGGACCCAACAGTGATCACCCCCCAGGCACAAGCCCAGGGCCTGCGGGCCCATGAAGTTATGGCAACTACTCGTGCAGCCAGAGAAGTTCCAAACAGCCAACGCCCCAACTTCCAGTGGAAAATGCTGCCCCAAGGAATGATCAACTCGCCTATTATCTGCCAGATCACGGTGGATCAGGCGCTGGCGCCAGTTTGGTGCAGTGACCCGACCGTGACTCAGAATAAAACTAATGAAAACTGAGTTTCTGTTCACAGGAACGGATCATCGGACACCCCCGTAATCTGTATACCCCGGTGACAAGAGAAGGCAATAAGTCAGCAAGCATCCTGTCTAAGCCTGAGAGTTCCACACTGGCAGAATCCAGACCAGAAAACAGCGAAGCGGCCTCTGTGGGCGGGGGTCTGCGATGCCTTTGTATGATCTTATCTTTGGACCTTGTATACTAAATAAGTTTGTGTTTGTTAAAAGTTGGTTAGAGAAAGTTAGCATTATGTTGGTAGAACACCAACAACTACTTTAAGAGTGTACTTACTCAGGGTTACCAGTTACCTCCTAGTTTTCTCCTGGTTATTGTGCCTTATGTTTTTTATCTAAGTTATCATGTCTACCTCTTAAGATTGTTACATTTTAGCTAATTTGGTTGTGCATAGGGAGGGGGGAAATGTGGGTAGTTAGGGTCTGGTGGCCGGAAGATGTCGCGCTGTACGGAAAGGTGGAGCCTGTCCCTTGATGGACAGTAGCACGTGGTCTGTGATGTAAGCAAGCGGAAGTGATGTTATGGGCCTCGGCTATATAACACCATGTGACTCGACAATAAATGCCATTTGCCATCCACCACATTGGTGTCTGTGAGCCGATGGACCGAGCGGCCTGGGGTTGGTCGCCGTGCCGTTCCTGAACCAGGTCGCCACTGCCCCCTGAAGGCAACAGTAACCACAAAGTTAGTTTCTCCCAAATGTTTCTAAATCCCCAGGAATTGTCATCTTGAGCTACTCTATGTAGGATCTTGGTGTGTGTTTTTCCCCAAATATTTTTGAGATCAGTCAAATTCATCCCATTTGATCTACATATATACAGCAACTAGTATTAATTACAAATTTATTAGATTTATTAATTAATAAACAGATCTAGTACCATTCAATTCTAGAGTATTTTTGCAAACCTTTTTCTTGCATCTAGGCTGTTATTTCCTAGTTCTTCAATTATAGCTGAGATATTTACAATAACTTTTTCTAATTCACTCACCCCTAACCAAGGTAAAAACCACCTTTCAAAACTGTGAAATGCTAGAGAATTTTACTAAAGGATTATCTAGAGTCTGTGTAATTCTGCGTGTGGTCACAAGGGGGCTTTGGCTTTGTGGGTCTTCAATAATGGTTACATTTGGAATTATTGCCTCCAGGGTGCAAGCTCCCTTCCATCCTAGGGGCAACACCTTCCTGGATTTATTGCTACATAGCTAGCACCACCCCTTTACCATTTGGGACAGGCCATCCGCTTACAGGATTCTCATGTTGTACCTGGTGTGCATTATGTATATTAGCATTCCTGTGGCTACCATATTACACTATGGATTATTCCCTACTTCATGGATAATATTAACACATCCAGGGTCAGTAATATTGCCCCCTGAGTTTTCTATCATTGTTGTTTAAAAGGCACCTTTGATAACACAGTATGTTGTAGCCAGGACTATGCGTAGGGAGCTCAACTTCAAAATCTATTCCTTCCCGGGACCGAGTAAGATCTGTCGTTTTTAGAAATCTAGAGAATCCAGACAGAGTTGCTGCTGGAAATAGCAATCAGGGACAAGGCGTTTTCAGTCTTTCTAGGCATCTGGGTACAAATCCAACAATTATTTCGAGATAGAACGCGAGAGATGTTCTGGATTAATTGGAAATGCCGAACTTTCCCTCCATCCTATCACTAATCCACTGAGAATAGGTATTACTAAGATAAACTTGAAATACATCATTTCTATATGTATATATACACACATATAATAATTAAGAAATAATAATTCAGAAATAATAATTAAGAAAAACAATAAAAATTACAAACTGATAAGGATTCTTCTGGTGGGGATTAAATGCCTCTCCTTCTCCCACTTCCGGGGACTGTTCCCTGGAAACACTCCAATTCTGTGTAATTCAATCCCTTTTACTCATTATTTCATTAAGAATTCTTCTAAGGAGAAGTTAAAGGTTTACAATAGATAGTTTTTAACAGTTTTAACCTTAAAAGTCTTTGTTAAGGCAGTCTCTCAGGCATCAGGGTTAACTGATGCTTTTACCCAGGAATGAGTCCACCCTCTCTCAGCCGTTCTTACTGTCGTCTCAGTAGTCAGGAGCACTTGGAACAGTCTGTCCCAGTCAGGTTGCAGTTTCAATTCTCTCCATGTTCACATCAGATCCTATTGAGGGATTTTTGAAACAGCAAAGATCCCATGGCTTGCTGCAGCTGAGCAAACCAAGCTACCAGGATGACTATGAGAAGTTCCCATGACAGTGTTCCCACATCGCCCAATTGAGGAATTCAGGAAAATATTGTTACCAGCAGCTGGCTTCAAGGACAAGGTCTACGTGACTGCTAATCACAAGGAGGTTGTTTTCTTGCAGGTGGGGTTGTTTTCTTGTAGTTGTTTGTCTCAGTGCTTTTGACCAATAATCTTGTGTGAGACACTATCCGCCCCTGTTAAGTTTGCTATAAAAGTTAGGCTATTCGGGTAATAAAGAGGAGCATGATCTGACCATACTAGTGTCTGTCATGTTTTTGGCTGTTCTTCCTGCAACAAGATCCCAATCTCCTGTTCGGAATGGATGGATCAGGACTTCCAAGGGTGCAGTTTGAGCTAATGATCAAAGTATATAAGTAATAAGTATATAGTTCTTAAGAAAAGAATCTTTTGTTTCAAATTGAGGTAATTCATTCCCTTTGTCCAGGTACAGCAATTCAAATAATATTTCATATGGTGAAACTCCCACATCTTTTCTTGGTGCAGTTTGAATTCGGAGAAGTGGCAAAGGTAAGCACTTTGTTTGGGGAAGCTGAGTTTCCAGAACTTAGTCAATATTTTCAACAATCCCATACCTGGGAATTATTTGTAGTTACTTTAGTTACTATGTTCACATTAGCAGATACTGAAGGGAAAGCTTCCACCCACCCTGACAAATGATCAACCAAGACTAATAAGTATTTACATCTACCTACTCTAAGGAGCTCTGTAAAATCTACCTGTACATTTTGGAAGCGGTGAATTCATGATTCTCGCCCCTCCTCCCTTGGGCTGACTGGATAATTTTCCTATTTACCTTTTGACATACTACACAACTCCTGCATACTTGTTCAGCCACAGTATATATATATTCCTACGCATACATATTTCCATAGCACAGCGTCACACATTGCTTGAGTTCCCCAATGACCCTCTTGATGTAAAACAGTTAATATTTGCCTCATTAGCACTTTATTCATAATTTCTCTCCCCTCAGGGAGTATCTGTTTTCCTTTGGGCTTCGTGACTCCTAATTCCTTAAAAACCTCTTTCTCTTAAAAATTTTTACTTATCATAGAATCATAGAATCATAGAATATCCTGAGTTGGAAGGGACCCTTAAGGATCATCAAGTCCAACTCTTGACACCGCACAGGTCTACCCAAAAGTTCAGACCATGTGCCTAAGTTCACAGTCCAAAAGTACTTCTTTTTGTTTAGTGTAGGGGTAGCTCAACAATTCCCTGAATCCCCTCTGGATTTATTCTACATTCGCCTTCAGACAATACATGCCCTAAATACTTGATGTCTCTTTCTATATATTGTTTGTTTTTGTTTTTTTTTCCCAATACTCCCAAGCCCTGTTTTCCCAGAAATTTGAATAGCTTGTTAGTAGCTTCCTTCACGACTGTTTTCTCCTGTCCTGACAATAAAAGATCATCCACATATTGTAACATTAACACCTCCTTTGGAGGTTGTAATTGTTCAAAATTTCTTCTAGAACGTGCCCAAATAAATTGGTGGCCCTGTAAAGCCCTGAGGTGAAATTGTCCATCTGCATTGCTGCTTCCGCCCCATTTCAGGGTCTTTCCATTCAAAGGCAAATATATCTTTGCTCCCAGGGTCTGAGAGCACCCCATTAATAACACCGTTATTCCAGCCTGACAATTTGCTATTTGAATGCCCATTTTCATTATTAAATCCTTTCCCAACAAGTTAGTCCCTGCCTCGGGTGCATACAATAATTGCCCAATGATCTTTTTATCCCCTAGTCTCAGCTTGGTGTCCCCAAAAAGTGGCACTGTTATTCCAGCCCCTTCTACCCCTATCACATTTAGGGTTTCATTAGTTAATTTAACCCTTGATACTTTACAGGCCAGTAATGACCTAGCTGCCCCAGTGTATTGGGTTTTCATGGCAAGGTTCTGGTAGTGGGGGGGCTGCAGTGGTAGCCCCTGTGAGAAGAATCCAGCAGCTGCCCCAGGTTAGATAAGGGCCAGTTTCAGCTGGCTCCAAAGGGGCCCACCACTGCCCAGAGCCAAGCCATGAGCAATGCAGTTTGTGCCTCTGTGAGAGCACATCCAAGAAAAGGAAAAAAACTGCTGTACAACAGCAGCTGGGAGAGTGAGGAGTGAGAAACCTCCCAGCAGACACCAAGGTCAGTGCAGAGGAGGGGGAGTGCAGTGCAGAGGTGCTCCAGGTGCTGGAGCCGAAGCCTCCCTGCAGCCCACAGACAGGCCCCTGGTGGAGCAGGCTGTCGTGTGTCCCCCCCCCCAAGACTATGGTGTACCACGGCAGAGCAGATGTCCATGCTGCAGTGCATGGAGAGGAGCTCCTGCAGGAGCAGGTGATTCGGGGGGGGCAGAGGGTGACGTGTGGAAAACGGACTCCACAATCAGTAAGATTGTAAAGTATGTATGTTTATTCAGCGCTGGGCAGTACGGGGGGGGGGGGGGGGGGGTAGCCCCACCGAAATCGTGTGCACCTGACGTGGCAACTTGCCTTGGTTATATGCAGCAAAGAGTTACATATGCATGAAGTTTCACACTATGCCTATACATATTCATAACCTGTCCCCGCTTCGTATTAAAATTAGTCCCAATGAGTCATTTCCATAAACTCCTCCTGTGGAGGAATGGTTAAGTGAAATAAGACACGTGGATGTTGGGCAGTTAGGAGGCAATGGGCTAGTGAAGTACCATACTCAACTCACATGAGTCTGACACGTACGCAGCTGGCTGAGAGCCAATCAGGCTCAAGGACACGATGCCCTTGAGCGATTGGGAAAGTCCCTAAGGCGGGACGGTGGCTAAAAGAAGGAGGAACTACCTGAAAAGAGCGGGAAGTGTTAGCCAATCCTGAGCTTAGTTTTTGCAATATGTATGAGTTGATTATGTTCGAACTAGATAAAAGGCGACTGAGCTATCCATTAAAGTTGAAGTTCATTGTTCACTCATATTGAGTGTCTGTGTCTTCCTTCCGTCGACAACAAATTGGCGCCCGAACAGGGACCAGTCTGAAGGGGATTTGGACACTGCTGGCAGTGATCCTGGGCCACAGTTGGACGGAATAAGGGAGGAACCGGTCCTGCAACGCAGCCCAGGAGGTGGAAGGGACAAGAATCCCCGCACCCGCGTCGGGAAGGTGAAAGGGACGTGGAGTCCCCGCACCCGGGAGAGGATCCCGCCGGTCACGCGTCGCCGAGGTCTGAAAGGTGAAAGGGACAGGAGTCCCCGCACCCGCAGCTCGGAAGGTGGAAGGGAGTCCCCGCACTCGGGATGAGCCTATAAAGGGTCCCTCCGGAAAAGCGCCGCCGAGGTCTTTGCAAAGGCTGCAACTGTATATATAAAGGTATGAAAGACAAGCGGCGTATAATTTGCTCAGATGCTTTTTAGAAAAGCGGAGCATTTTAGATATAGATTGTAAAAAAGAATTACCAGGGTTGTTAGCATGTGCAGTAGCGCAGGGTTGTTTTACAAATCCTGATACAGTTTTTGAACAAACAGAGTGGCGTAAATTTGGAGATAAATTGTTTGATGTTATTAATGATATTAAGTCTGCTAAAAAAGTATTGAAGCCTTGGAGAACAGTCACTAGCGCTTTAGCTACACATCAGGCTGAGCAGAGAGTCGCTGGTGCCGCTACAGAGCGACTGGGATTGCCGGGAAGTGCTGGAGCTGGGCATTGCCCACTGCCGCCTTCAGTGAGGACGGTAACGCTGCCTCAGGGGGCTACGGGGCAATGGGAGCCTCCCCCCCCTCAGTCACCGCCACGAGCAGCGCTGCGCTTGGAGCTCACCGTGTGGCGAGTCGGCACAGAGCAGAGGGACGGACATCAGGACCCTGCAGCCTGTCTGACGTAACCATGGAAGCAGCGGCAGCTGTGCTGCTTCTCTCTGGCATGTTTTTGATCTGTGGAGACCGTGCATGGCAAGGAGTACCAGCCAATGTTTTTGGAGGACCGTGTTACCTAGGGCGACTCACACTTTTCGCTCCAGATTTACTCTCGTGGCAGAACTCGACAAGGAGCAGAAGAATTAAACGAGAACTAAAAACTTTGGGTTCTGACTGTAATGATGATGTAGAATTGTGGGGTCCAGCAGAAAGATTCTTTGCTTCTTTGGTGCCTGGTGTGGGAACTGCACACGCTTTGACTAACATTAATAAGCTTGCTTGTTGGGCTGTTAAACAATCAAATGTAACAACACAAGTTCTTTCTGAAATGTCACAAGATATGGAGAGTCTAAGACATGCTGTATTGCAAAATAGGGCCGCTATTGATTTCTTGTTGCTGGCTCAGGGACATGGGTGTGAAGATGTAGAAGGAATGTGTTGCTTTTCTCTTTCCGACCATGGTTAGTCAATTCACGACCAGTTGAAATGGTTAAGGGATCATACGCAAAAAATTGTAGTACAAGATAGTTGGTTTGAAGGTTGGCTTAAATCTGTTTTTGGGAACATGGGTGGATGGGTTTTGTTAGTTAAAGAGGGACTTCGCTTTCTACTTATAATTATATTGATTATAGTTGCTGCACGTATAATCTTTAACTGCCTAAGAAACTAGAGCAACTCACAGAGAAGGTATTTGTAGCGCAAAATAAAAACGGGGGAATTGTGGAGGAATGGTTAAGTGAAATAAGACACGTGGATGTTGGGCAGTTAGGAGGCAATGGGCTAGTGAAGTACCGTACTCAACTCACATGAGTCTGGCACGTACGCAGCTGGCTGGGAGCCAATCAGGCTCAAGGACACGATGCCCTTGAGCGATTGGGAAAGTCCCTAAGGCGGGACGGTGGCTAAAAGAAGGAGGAACTACCTGAAAAGAGCGGGAAGTGTTAGCCAATCCTGAGCTTAGTTTTTGCAATATGTATGAGTTGATTATGTTCGAACTAGATAAAAGGCGACTGAGCTATCCATTAAAGATGAAGTTCACTGTTCACTCATATTGAGCATCTGTGTCTTCCTTCCGTCGACAACAGTCTATCGGAGGTGACACACCCCCCAAGGGGTTTTGGGGTCCCCAAATCCTTCTATTAGAGCCTTTATATGAGTTTCCAGCAATCGCTAATATTCTAATTAATACAAGTTTTAATACACATACAATTAGCATCCAAAGGGTAGCTATGCCCCGATACACTTCAAATTCTTTTAAGCTTAACTTTCAGATCTCCAGGAGTAGACTCAACCTTCCAGGTTCCTGTTACAGGTCCCTTTACTCGCGATGCATGCATCCACCCCTTTTCCGCAGTTCTTATAGCTGTTTCTTTGGTAGTTCAGTAAAGTCCACCTGCATTCTCTCAAATAGTCGATATGCAATCCTTCTTCCTCCAGTAGGTGCTTGCCTAATCACCTTCTTATTTACCTTTTGACATGTTAAGCATCCTTGGACGGTTTGTTTGGCTATCTCATATATTCCTACACACATAAAATTTTAGAAATTGATCACTCAATGCTTTTGTTCCCCAATGGGTTTGTGTTGCAAGAAGAACGGCCGAAAGCACAACAGACACCAGTATGGTCAGATCATGCTCCATTTTATTGCCCGAATAGCCTAGCTTTTATAGTGAACTTAACAGGGGCGGATAGTGTCTCACACAAGATTATTGGTCAAAAGCACTCAGACAAACAACTGCAAGAAAACAACCCCACCTTCAAGAAAACAACCCCCTTGTGATTAGCAGTCACGTAGACCTTGTCCTTGAAGCCAGCTGCTGGTAACAATATTTTCCTGAATTCCTCAATTGGGCGATGTGGGAACACTGTCATGGGAACTTCTCATAGTCATCCTGGTAGCTTGGTTTGCTCAGCTGCAGCAAGCCATGGGATTTTTGCTGTTTCAAAAAATCCCTCAACAATTCCCACCCCCCCCCTTTTTTTTTTTTGAGCAAACCAAGCCTGATGTAACAGTTTTGCAAGTAACCCTTTAACCACATTTATTACAATAAAATACACAATGATGATTAACATCACAACAGAATCCTTAATACCTCTTTGACTAATCCCAGTAACCATCTATGCATTGTCCCAAACAAATCAGTGAGCCATTGATTGAGAGGACTGAGGGCTGCCCTGGCACCCGTCCTCTTCTGGGAAGGTGGAGCGAATGAATCAGACATTAAAGAAGCAATTAACTAAATTAGTGTTAGAAACCCAACTTCCTTGGGTAAAATGCTTACTCCTACAGGTTCAAACAGCACCAAGAAAGGATATAGGAATATTACCATATGAGATGCTGTTCAGATTGCCCTATCTGGGCAGAAGGGATGAGATACCACAATTCAAAACAAGAGAGTTTTCTTACGAACTGTATGCTGGGGTTGTCCTCTTCTTTGTCATCTCTCAGGACCTGTGGGTTGTTGGCTCAAACCCCACCTTTGGAATTCCCCATTCACCACCATCACCCTGGAAACCGGGTCCTGATTCGGACCTGGAAAGAGTTAACTCCGGCCTGAATGGGAAGGACAATTACTGACCACTGAAACAGCCGTAAGAACTGCGGAAAAAGGTTGGACTCACTATACTCGAGTGAAGGCATCCGCCGACCCTAGTACCTGGGAAGCTGTTCCTACAGAAGACTTGTTGGAAGTTGAAATCAAAGAGAAAAATCTCATAGTGGACTCTGAGTGGGATAAAAGCTTACAACTGTAAACTAACCTTATATTTTCACAGGTAACTAATGTGTGTGGCTTGTGATTGAGAGAAAGGACAGACCTATAGCGAATTGCAGTGCTCCCAAGGGGGGGGGGTTGTTATAGTAGTAGTGCACATCTTATTCTTTGTATTGATAATAATTTGGAAACCTAAGATTTAAAGATAATGACAGGGAAAAATTTATTACTAATTTTGTTTTTAGTGATTGTAGGCCTCAGAGAAGGCCTCAGTCAATTAGCAACTTGGAAAAGGCATGACCAGATAATAGCAAAAATGGGATACCCCATCAAAATATGGGTGACTGTGATAGGGGGTTATGTACCACAAGCTGTCATGTTTGATGATTGTGAGGTGTTAGCTTGGGGAGATTTAAATTCCCCATGGCAGCTGAGCAGAGAGAACAAATAACTAGGAGAGACCGAACAGCTAGATTGAGAATGGCTGTATGGAAACAATCCTTCATTGCCATCAGAGAAAGGGAGAAACTCAAGGAGAAAACAGGAGAGAAAACAGGAGGCCCTCTGAAATGTGGCAGTTCAAACATCTGAGATTGAAACAGGGTATGGGGATATGAATGCCTGGATAGAATGGGTCAAATACTCTTTCCAGAGTCTCAACCATAGCAATTGCTGTGCTTGTGCCTCGGGAAGACCGATTGCTCAGATAGTGCCCTTCCCATAGGGGTGGACCAAGGATTCCCAGGGGATGTGATGTATGATTGCATTGTACCAAGAGAAGACTGCCTGGGGAAATGAGGCCTGTAAGTCTCTCTCTTTGCTGTTCCTTGCATGATAGCAATATTGCGGTTCCCCCTGCATTCTCTACAGTTATAGGTAACCATACATCTTGCCTCTCACGGCAGGGTGTGAGTGCTACCCAGAATCTGGGAAAATTTGCCTTGTGCTACCAAGGACTTGATGGGAAACTGCTCAAGACTTGAGATCCCCAGGGCAGATCTCTGGTGGTACTGTGGAGGGAAGATCTTACGGTCCACCCTACCATCTAATTGGGGAGGTACTTGTGCACTTGTTCAATTAGCTATACACTTCACCCTTGCATTTGGAAGGAAAACATCACTAATACCCATGTTATAAATGAGGTCTGAATTCAATCTGAATTTTGTAATATTTATAAAACAAATATTTCTAAAAGGTATAAAAGCTATAAAAGGTATAAAAGGCAAGTAAACAGCGCTGGGTGTGCAGGGAGTCTATGCTCCACCAACATGCCCACACGAACATCAAACATTCTAAATACATGTATACAGAACATTGCTTTACATACTAACCCGAGTATGCCTATACATATGTACAAATGATTGAGAGGATTGATATATTGAATCTTTCTCATGTGCTCTTTCAGGAAAGTAATGGATTTGTGAATTGACTCATTATGATCAGAAAGGTTTAAACAGCACATTCCCTCAAAATCCTCACACCCATGCCCTTGAGCCAAAAGCAAGATGTCAATAGCAGCTAGATCCTGTAAGAGCGCATGGCGCAGACTATTTTGATCTGGTAACATCTCCTCAAGTATCTCTGTCGTGGCATGGGCTTGCTTCTCGGCCCAGCATACCAATTTTTCTAAGTTGTTAAGTGAGGCCACAGCTGCTGCTCCTGGAACGAAAATTGCCAATGCTGCTCTAGCTGCAACACCAAGCAATTCAACATTATCATTGCAATGCAGTGCGAGCAATGCCCATTTATGTCTGGTGATCTCCCACAACTGTGAAAAGCTAGGAGCAAACATAGTAAGTTTACCTAAGTAACATGGACCTCCGATAGCATTCGCAGGGATACCTTGCCAGGCCCTATCCCCGCAAATCAGAAAAACATCAGGAGGTAAGGCTATAGCTGTACGATTGTTCCAAATGCTATAGTTGTTACCCCTTGTCTCCGTACCATAAGCCCCTAAACCCTGCCTAGCAGTGTCATTGTAACCACAGGTGTTACTTGTATTTCTGTACCCGCATGGCCCTTTCCAAGTTCCTGTAGCAGGATCTCGGTAATTCATTCTTATTTGTGGTAACACATTTGGTGCTGCTATATTTATTGTTTGAAAATGAATACTCGCAGGAGGGTCTTCTCGGTCCCTAGTCAAAGATAAGTGATTCAAGACACCCAATGCCTCGGACAATCACTCATCGATGTTCTTGATCTCTTTTAATCTCACTAATTGTTCCTTTAAAACCTGATGTGATCGTTCAACCATCACTTGGCCCGTGGGAGAAAATGGAACAGTCGTTTTAGGCTGAATCTGTAGGAAAATCCATTCCAGAGCTCGAAAATGCTGCCCTATCATTCCACCCTTGCCATCACCTGTGTCACTTATACTATTCCTATTACCCATGCTGTTAGTGTCAGTGGCATCCTCCTGATACTGTTTCTGTCTTTGTCACCCCTTACTCTCCCCCTTTCTTTTTGCCACTGACCAATCACTGCAAATGGATGAGACACACGATTGCTAATTAGGAAGGAGAGTGCAATGTCTGCTATAGGTCTGCAAGCAGTGCCGGTTGCAACCTTAGAAGCTGTTTGTGAAAGAGCCTGCCGGTGGTCATTTGGCAGTGTAATCTGCGGCTCTGCACTCCTGCACTGCAATAAAGGTAGTAATATAGCTAAGTCATCATTAGTAATCCGTACAATGTGGCAACCCCACTGAATATTATGCAGGAACATTTGTACATTTATCAAATTATGTAACACCATAGTTATATCACCTTTCTGGGGACGAATAGTCTTTTTTGCATTGCAAGATATGCCTCTCATAGTGAGAATGCTAGAGAGAAGCAGCACAGCCGCCGCTGCCTCCATGGTTACGTCAGACAGGCTGCAGGGTCCTGATGTCCGCCCCTCTGCTATGTGCCAACTCGCCACATGGTGGCGGTCGTCTGCCGTTGTCCACTGACGCCTCTGGTCTCCCGTAGCAACTCGATCCCGGATGTCCCGCGTCGCACCGTGATGACGTCAATTTCCTGCGTCCTACCGTGAGTCCTTTGTCCGGGTCGGTGCTTGGAGTTTCTCAATGTCTCTCAGGTGTTCCGGCTTCTGTCAGGGCTCTCCGTGTCTCTCAGAGCCATCCGTGGCTCTGAAGCGTCTCTCAGGGCTCTCTCCGTGCGGCTGTAGTGTCTCCGTGTGCCTCGGATCTCTCGGCGCCTCTCGGGTCGTTTCTCTCAGCGTCTCCCCGTCTGGCAGCCTGTTCGGGTCTCAGCCTGTTCAGGCGCCATATGTTGCAGGAAGCACAGCCAAACGCACAACAGACACTAGTATGGTCAGATCATGCTCCATTTTATTGCCCGAAAAGCCTAGCTTTTATAGTGAACTTAACAGGGGCGGATAGTGTCTCACACAAGATTATTGGTCAAAAGCACTCAGACAAACAACTGCAAGAAAACAACCCCACCTTCAAGAAAACAACCCCCTTGTGATTAGCAGTCACGTAGACCTTGTCCTTGAAGCCAGCTGCTGGTAACAATATTTTTCTAAATTCCTCAATTGGGCGATGTGGGAACACTGTCATGGGAACTTCTCATAGTCATCCTGGTAGCTTGGTTTGCTCAGCTGCAGCAAGCCATGGGATTTTTGCTGTTTCAAAAAATCCCTCAACAGGTTTGTAGGTGTAATCGGCTCTCACATATTAACCTTGTCAATCAGTAGGTTTCAGAGTTCCCACTGATGAAGGGGAAACTGAGGCAGTGGCAGGGCGTCACCCAGGGCCATGAGATGACACGGTGGTGATGGGGGACAGATTGGGAAGCTCTGGGAGCTGCCCCAGCACACAGCCCCAGGGCTCCAGCTGGGAGCCCTCCGTGCCAGCGGGACCCCATGGAGGCCAGGAGGAGCCCTGAGCATGGCAAAACCTCTCCCAGCCCTGCTCCTGGAGGGGGACTGTCCTGGTTTCAGTTAGGCTTATTCACAGGTAGCCTTGCGTTGTTTGACACATCCCTGAACTAGGGATAATGAGGAAGTAAGCGGTAGAAACAGGAACTTGAGCCAAGTCCAGATAAACAACTTAGCTGCAATGTTGAAGATAAGTTTTGCGCAATGGCCAGTTGCTGGCTAGCTTGAGGCACATTCCTAAGGCTCTCTGACCAATTGTATGACAGATACGAGTGCATGAACAGTGTATGGGGCTACCGGAAAAGTATATAGTGTGGAAGAAAATTGCAATAAAGGTCTCCTGTTCAGTAGCCATCAGGAGTCTGTGTTGCTAATCCCTTCAAATGGTGACCCCGACGTGATCGGAAGAGAGCATTGCTGAGAGAAGCGTCCAGAGGGACCCCAGCCGAACGACTCAAGCTCGTGGTGAGACCGCGGCTTTAATCTTGGGACATCACCTCAAGAAGCAGGTGAGCGACTGGGGCACTAACTATGGGAGCTAATCTATCGGCTGAGGAGGAGGTGATAGTTAAGTTATTGATTCAACTCCTGATAAAAAGAGGAGTGAATTATGACCCGTATAAAGTGAAATTACTGCTAAAGTTCTTACAGAAGAATGGGGCCCCGTCGACAGTTTTGGTGGTGTTTGATGTAAAAACTTGGGAAAACGCAGGGACAACTACATGGGACGCTGCCTTGAGGGGAGATACAACAGCTGCTGAGGTGATTGTAGTGGGTTTACGTGGCAAGGTTTTGGTAGCAGGGAGCCATAGGGGTGGTTTCTGTGAGAAAGATCTAGAAGCTGCCCCATGTTTGGGAAGGGCCCCATTGTTTTCCAGATCTGAGCCAATAAGCGATGTTGTTTGCGCCTCTGTGAGAGCATATTTAAGACAGGGAAAAAAATGCTGCGCCAGACAGCAGCCGGGAGTGAGAGAACAGCCTTGCAGGTGCCAAGGTCAGTGTAGAGGGAGGGGGAGAGGTGCTCCAGGTGCCGGAGCAGAAGTCCCCTGCGGCCTGTGGTGAGGACCATGGTGAAGCAGGATGTCCCCCTGCAGCCCATGGAGTACCACGGTGGAGCAGGGTTCCACGCTGCAGCCCGTGGAGGAGACCACAGTGGAGCAGGTGGCCCTGCACCAACGGAGGCTGCCGCCTGTGGAAGACCCCTGCCCGAGCAGATTCCGGGCCGGACCTGTAGCCCGTGGAGAGGAGCCCACGCAGGAGCAGGTGACCCGGCAGGAGCTGCTGCCCGTAGGGGAGCCAGGTTGGAGCAGTTTTCTCCTGAGGGATGGACCCTGTGGTACAGACCCATATCTGGAGCAGTTCTGAAAGAGCTGCTGCCTGTGGGAAGCCCACACCGGATCAGTTCATCAAGGACTGCATCCCGTGGGTGGGACCCCACAGCACAGGGGACAAGAGTGACCGAGAAGGAGCGGCAGAGAAGAAGTGCTGTAGACTGACCATAACCCCCATTCCCCCGTTCCCCTGCGCCGCTCGGGGGGAGGAGGTGGAAGAGGGTGGATGGGGGGGAAAGTGCTTTTGGTTTTTTTTTCCTTTGTTTTCTCACTTTTCTCGCTTGTTAGTAAAAGGCAATAAATCTTACTATCTCCTTATGCCGAGTCTGTTTTGCCCGTTACAATAATTATTGCGTGATTTTCTCGTCCTTATCTCAACCCTTGAGCCCTTTTCACATATTTTCTCCCCATTCCTCTTTGAGGAGGGGGAGTGAGAGAGCGGCTGTGGTGGAGCTCGGCTGCCCACTCGAGTGGAACCACGACAGTGATGACGACCTGGCACTTAGTAACTGAAACATTGAGGTCATGGCAAGTGGAAAAACTGGTACAGACAGCGGCCACTCAGGCTACACAGGCAGGTGAAATAAAAAGCGGTGACTGCGTACCACCAGAGAAAGCAAACCTGGATAGACTTGGGAACAGAGGCAGACATGATACCCCCAACCCATGGCGGCCACTCCGCGCTCGATGCCATTGCGATCATCAGCGTCGCCATCACTGCCGCCCACAAGGCCAGCGGCGCTGCCTGTGGGAGATCCCTTTGACCCCTGAGACTGTTGGGAACATCTTCAGAGAGAAGCAATAAAGAATGGGGAGCCACAGGGCTTGTTTTTCCAGTCCAAATGGATCACGGGCCAAATGACTGGAACCCCTTCCAGTGGGACCTTATTAAAGAACTGCGGTGTTGAGGGATTTTTTGAAACAGCAAAAATCCCATGGCTTGCTGCAGCTGAGCAAGCCAAGCTACCAGGGCAACTATGAGAAGTTCCCATGACAGTGTTTCCACATCGCCCAATTGAGGAATTTAGAAAAATATTGTTACCAGCAGCTGTAATAAAGAAATATAATAATGTCCTGGTTTCAGTTAGAACAGAATTAATTTTCTTCCTAGTAGCTGGTGGAATGCTGTGTTTTGGCTTAGGATGAGAAGAGTGCTGATAACACCCCGATGTTTTAATTGTTGCAGAGCAGTGCTTATACCAAGCCAAGGACATCTCAGACTTTTGCTCTGTCCTGCCAACAGGCAGGCTGGGGGTGCAGTAAGAGCTGGGAGGGGACAGACCCAGGACAGGTGACCCAAACTAGCCAAAGGGGTATTCCATACCATCTGACGTCATGCTAAACAATATATAGGGGTGGCTAGCCAGGGGGAGGGGGCCGGACTGCTCGGGGTTAGGCTGGGCATCGGTCAGCGGGTGGTGAGCAATTGCATTGTGCATCACTTGTTTGTACATATTATTATTACTTTCCTATTATCACCATTGTAACATTATTGTTATTATTGTTATTATTATTTTGTTATTATTATTTTCCTGTCTTATTAAACTGTCTTTATCTCAACTCACGGGCTTCACTTTCCATTTCTCTCCCCCGTCCCAGAGAGGGAGGGGGGAGGGTGAGCGAACGGCTGCGTGGTGTTTAGCTGCCAGCTGGGTTAAACCACGACAGTCTTTTTGGCGCCCAACGTGGGGCCCGAAAGGTTGAGATAACGGCAGATCTGACCACAGTGTGTTAAACTAAAATTGGTGTAAGTATTAGACCTGCTTAATAGTCACTTGTCATAATGCTGATTGCTTTAATCTCAACTCTGCTGCACCTGTTTTCCAAATTGAGTATTATAGTACATTATTTTCCGTATTTGCTCTCTGTCATGTTGTTTATCCTCTCCGGGCCCTGGTTTCAGATCATTATGGTACTGAGTGTTGTAGCAATGGCTTATGAGACGATGAGATATCTGGTCATGACTCTAACTTGGTATTTGTACTCAGTAACATCGTCGACTCTGTATTTTGGAAACTGTATCTTGGAAACTATTAGCAATTATTCCTATTGTTTTTTTCCATTAGGGAGTCAATCTGTGGAGGGGAAAGGGGAAGATATTTTTTCTTACTTGATTACTCTCCCTTTCTCCTTCACCACCCCTGTATCCTCCTGGATCACTATGCCTTCCTCCTTCACCACCCTCTTACCCTCCGAGCTTGCTACAATAGCTCTCCAAGATATTGAATATCCTTGGGATACTCAGACCAGCATAGTCTTGTTGTTCTGCCTCCTGAATGCACTTCAGGTTCTGCTTAAAGTTAAACAACTACTTAGGAAGCTCATCCGGAGATCTGCCCGGAGGCAGTATAGTTGTGGGTGGCAGGGAATATGGGAGGATATGGGCAGGCATCTAGAGCAGTTGGCACCCCCAATGTTTTGGAAATTCACCCCTGAACAACTGCAAAATCCTCAAAAACTGGCAGAATGCTTGAGAAAAAGGTGTCATGATTCTGGCAGTTCCAAAGTGACACAAATCATTGTAACATGCTGGGGCCTGGCTCATGCCTATCGAGCTGCCATTGATACTGCTATCAACTTAGTGACAGACCCTGCGGCCACTCCAAGCCCTGTGACAGATTCAATGGCCACTGTGACCCCTACGGTGGACTCTGCAGCCGCTCCAGTCCCAGCTTCTGCAGATGCTCCAGTCCCAGTTCCTGCAGATGCTCCAGTCCCAGTTCCTGCAGATGCTCCAGTTCCAGCTCCTGCAGCCACTCCAGTTCCAGCTCCTGCAGCCACTCCAGTTCCAGCTCCTGCAGCCACTCCAGTCCCAGCTCCTGCAGACGCTCCAGTCCCAGTTCCGGCAGATGCTCCAGTTGCTCCAGTCCCAGCTCCTGCAGCTGCTCCAGTCCCAGCTCCTGCAACTGCTCCAACTCCAGTTCCTGCAGCCACTCCAGCTCCAGTTCCTGCAGCTGCTCCAGCTCCTGCAGCCGCTCCAGCTCCTGTGGCTGGGTCAGAGAAACGAGCTGTAGCAGTGCAAGTTGACCCTGCAGAGGGTATTCCAACCTCTGTGGCAGACCCTGAAACAAGGTCAGAGAAACGAGCTGTAGCAGTGCAAGTTGACCCTGCGGAGAGTATTCCAACCTCTGTGGCAGACCCTGTAACAAGGTCAGAGAAACGAGCAGTAGCAGTGCAAGCTGCCCCTGTAGAGAAGGTGAAAAAATGGTATAGAGATTCAGGTCGTTTAGAACGCAGAGAGTCTTCTGCCAAATCTAGGTATAGAGACAACGGAGACAACGACGACGCTGGGCCATCAAGGGTTCAGGAGGAGGAAGATGAGGATGCCGAAAAATCAACAGTAACTACCCGGAGCCTAAACGAGCGTGAGTTACGAGATGTGCGAAAAGATTTTGGTCGCTGTATAGGTGAACAGCTTGTCACCTGGCTGCTCCGATGCTGGGACACTGGAGCCAATTGTGTGGAATTAGATGGCAGGGAAGCCAAGCGACTGGGATCCCTTGCTAGAGACGCAGGCATTGACAAAGCAATTGCAGATGGAGCACAATCTCACAGCCTCTGGAGGCGTCTCCTCTCAGCTGTGAGGGAAAGGTATCCCTTCAAGGAAGAACTTTTATGTCTACCAGGCAAGTGGACCACTATGGAGAAGGGAATCCAGTACCTGAGGGAATTAGCCGTACGGGAAGTGATTTATGAGGATCCAGACCTCAGACAAACATCCAAAGATCCAGATGAAGTCAGGTGTACACGACCCATGTGGCGGAAGTTTGTACGGAGTGCACCATCATCGTATGCCAGCTCATTGGCAATAATGGCCTGGAAAGAGGATGAGGAACCCACAGTGGATGAAGTGGCTAAACAACTCCGGCAGTACGAAGAAAGTCTCTCCTCTTCCTTACAGGCCTGCGTCTCAGCTGTGGAGAAACTTTCTGAAGAATTCCACCAACTTAAAGAGAATCTATCTTCATCCCCACCTGAACCAACCAGTGTCCACCGACCAAAAGAGAACACTGTGGAGAAACTTTCTGAAAAGGTTCACCAACTTGAAGAGAGATTATTCTCCTCCGTACCTGTACAGAGCAGTGTCTCAGCTATCAGGGGTAGGCGTTCATCCACACAAGGAAGACGATATGGTGGGTACTCACCCCGTGCCACCCTGTGGTTTTACTTACGAGACCATGGAGAGGACATGAGAAAATGGGATGGAAAATCTACTGCGACCCTAGAGGCACGGGTACGTGAGTTGCAAAAGAAAACAATCAAGAAAAAGGGATTCTCTGAAAAGTTTGCTGCTCCAACTTCCAGCAGACAGTCCTTCAAACACAGAAATGAAGAAGATTCTGACCAGGATTAGGGGAGCCCTGCCTCCAGCCAGGGGGAGGAAAGGGACAATCGAGTTTATTGGACTGTGTGGATTCGATGGCCTGGCACGTCAGACGCACAGAAGTATAAGGCTTTAGTAGACACCGGTGCACAATGTACTATAATGCCATCGAGCTATAAAGGACCAGAGCCGATCTATATTTGTGGAGTGACAGGGGGATCTCAGCAGTTGACTGTATTGGAGGCTGAAGTGAGTCTGACTGGGAATGAGTGGGAAAAGCACCGCATTGTGACTGGCCCGGATGCTCCATGTATCCTTGGCATAGACTATCTTAGAAGAGGATATTGCAAGGACCCAAAAGGGTTCCGGTGGGCTTTTGGTATAGCTGCCTTAGAGACAGAAGGCATTAAACAATTATCTACCTTGCCTGGTCTCTCAGAGGACCCCTCTGTTGTGGGGTTGCTGAGGGTCGAAGAACAGCAAGTGCCAATCGCTACCATAACTGTGCACCGGCGGCAATATCGCACTAACCGAGACTCCCTGATTCCCATCCATAAGCTAATTCGTCAATTGGAGAGCCAAGGAGTGATCAGCAAGACTCATTCACCTTTCAATAGTCCCATATGGCCAGTGCGAAAGTCTAATGGTGAGTGGAGACTAACAGTGGACTATCGTGGCCTGAACGAAGTGACGCCACCACTGAGCGCTGCAGTGCCGGACATGCTGGAACTTCAGTACGAACTTGAATCGAAGGCAGCCAAGTGGTACGCCACAATTGATATCGCTAATGCATTTTTCTCTATCCCTCTAGCAGCAGAGTGCAGGCCACAATTTGCCTTCACTTGGAGGGGAGTCCAATATACTTGGAATCGACTGCCCCAGGGGTGGAAACACAGCCCTACTATTTGCCATGGACTGATCCAGTCTGCACTAGAGCAGGGGGAAGCTCCTGAACACCTGCAGTACATCGATGACATTATTGTGTGGGGTGACACAGCAGAGGAAGTTTTTGAGAAAGGGAAGAAAATAGTCCAAATCCTTCTGAAAGCCGGTTTTGCCATAAAACAAAATAAAGTCAGAGGACCTGCACGAGAGATCCAGTTTTTAGGAATAAAATGGCAAGATGGACGTCGTCAAATCCCAATGGATGTGATCAACAAAATAACAGCTATGTCTCCACCAAATAGCAAAAAAGAAACACAGACTTTCCTAGGTGTTGTGGGGTTTTGGAGAATGCACATCCCAAATTACAGTCTGATTGTAAACCCGCTCTACCAAGTAACCCGTAAGAAGAATGAGTTTGAATGGGGCCCTGAACAACGACAAGCCTTTGAACAAATCAAGCAGGAAATAGTCCATGCAGTAGCCCTTGGGCCAGTTCGAACAGGACCAGATGTAAAGAATGTGCTCTACACTGCAGCCGGGGAGAACGGCCCCACCTGGAGCCTCTGGCAGAAAGAACCTGGGGAAACTCGAGGTCGGCCCCTGGGGTTTTGGAGTCGGGGATACAGAGGATCTGAGGCCCGCTATACTCCAACTGAAAAGGAGATATTGGCAGCATATGAAGGATTTTGATCTGCTTCGGAGGTGGTCGGTACTGAAGCGCAGTTCCTCCTAGCACCCCAACTGCCGGTACTAGGCTGGATGTTCAAGGGAAGGGTCTCTTCTACGCATCATGCAACTGATGCTACATGGAGCAAGTGGGTTGCACTGATTACTCAGCGGGCTCGAATAGGAAACCCCAGCCGCCCAGGAATCTTGGAAGTGATTACGGACTGGCCAGAAGGCAAATACTTTGGGATATCATCAGAGGAGGAGGTGGGTCGTGCTGAAGAAGCCCCACTGTACAACCAGTTACCAGAAAATGAAAAGAAATATGCCCTGTTCACTGATGGGTCCTGTCGTATTGTGGGGAAGCATCGGAGATGGAAGGCTGCTGTATGGAGTCCTACACGACGAGTTGCAGAAGCTGCTGAGGGAGAAGGTGAATCGAGTCAGTTTGCAGAAGTGAAGGCCATTCAGCTGGCTTTAGACATTGCTGAACGAGAAAAATGGCCAGTTCTCTATCTCTACACCGATTCATGGATGGTAGCAAATGCCCTGTGGGGATGGTTACAGCAATGGAAGCAAAACAACTGGCAGCGTAGGGGCAAACCCATCTGGGCTGCTGCATTGTGGCAAGATATTGCTGCTCGGGTAGAGAACCTGGCTGTGAAAGTACGCCACATAGATGCTCATGTTCCCAAGAATCGGGCTACTGAAGAACATCAGAACAACCAGCAGGTGGATCAGGCTGCTAAGATTGAAGTAGCTCAGGTGGACCTGGATTGGCAGCATAAAGGTGAATTATTTATAGCCCGATGGGCCCATGACACCTCAGGCCATCAAGGTAGAGATGCAACATACAGATGGGCTCGTGATCGAGGGGTGGACCTGACCATGGACGCTATAGCACAGGTTATTCATGACTGTGAAATATGCACTGCAATCAAGCAAGCCAAACGGTCAAAGCCTCTTTGGTATGGAGGACGATGGCTGAAATATAAATATGGAGAGGCCTGGCAGATTGATTACATCACACTCCCTCAAACTCGCAATGGCAAGCGCCATGTACTTACAATGGTGGAAGCAACCACCGGATGGCTGGAAAGATATCCTGTGCCTCATGCCACTGCCCGGAACACTATCCTGGGCCTTGAAAAGCAAGTCCTATGTGTTGCCTTCAGGGGGCAGTGGCGACCTGGTTCAGGAACGGCATGGCGACCAACCCCAGGCCGCTCGGTCCATCGGCTCACAGACACCAATGTGGTGGATGGCAAATGGCGTTTATTGTCGAGTCACATGGCGTTACATACCCAAGGCCCATAGCGTGATTTCCGCTTGCTTACATCACAGACCACATGCTACTGTCCATCAAGGGACGGGCTCCACCTTTCCGTACAGCGCGACATCTTCCGGCCGCCAGACCCTAAATACCCACACCTATGGCGACATGGTACCCCAGAAAGAATAGAGTCAGACAATGGAACTCATTTCCGAAACAACCTTATAGACACTTGGGCCAAAGAACCAAGTTTTGAGTGGGTGTATCACATCCCCTATCATGCACCAGCCTCCGGGCAAGTTGAACGATACAATGGACTGTTAAAGACTACATTGAAAGCAATGGGCGCTGGGACATTCAAAAACTGGGATACGCATTTGGCAAAGGCCACCTGGTTAGTCAATACTAGGGGATCTGCCAACCGAGCTGGACCTGCCCAATCAAACCTGTTACGTACTGTAGATGGGGATAAAGTTCCTGTAGTGCATGTAAGAAATATGCTGGGGAAAACAGTCTGGGCTACTCCTGCCTCAGGAAAAGGCAAACCCATTTGTGGAATTGTTTTCGCTCAGGGACCTGGATACACTTGGTGGGTGATGCAAAAGAACGGAGAGGTCCGGTGTGTACCTCAAGGAGATTTAATACTGGGTGAGAATAGCCCATGAACTGAATTGTACCATGTTAATTACTATATAATACTATATGTTATCACTACCATGACTACTATAGGTGACTAATTAGAATGTATGGAAAAGAGTGTAATCTGAGCATGACATAAATGGTATGGAATAAGGGGTGGATAGATGTCCTGGTTTCAGTTAGAACAGAATTAATTTTCTTCCTGGTAGCTGGTAGAATGCTGTGTTTTGGCTTAGGATGAGAAGAGTGCTGATAACACCCCGATGTTTTAATTGTTGCAGAGCAGTGCTTACACCAAGCCAAGGACACCTCAGCCTTTTGCTCTGTCCTTCCAGCGGGCAGGCTGGGGGTGCAGTAAGAGCTGGGAGGGGACAGACCCAGGACAGCTGACCCAAACTAGCCAAAGGGGTATTCCAAACCATCTGACGTCATGCTAAACAATATATAGGGGTGGCTAGCCGGGGGAGGGGGCCGGACTGCTCGGGGTTAGGCTGGGCATCGGTCAGCGGGTGGTGAGCAATTGCATTGTGCATCACTTGTTTGTACATATTATTAGTAGTAGTACTATTATCATCATTGTATTATTATTATTATTATTATTATTATTATTATTATTTTCCTGTCTTATTAAACTGTCTTTATCTCAACTCACGGGCTTCACTTTCCATTTCTCTCCCCCGTCCCAGAGAGGGAGGGGGGAGGGTGAGCGAACGGCTGCGTGGTGTTTAGCTGCCGGCCGGGTTAAACCACGACAGGGGAGAAGCTCTGGGAGCACAGTGACTGCCAGAAGGAGAAGCAGCAGCCGTACAAGGGTCTTGGACATGTTTGCTTTCACCAAACTATTCCCACACAGCCACTGGACCACCAGGACCCCTGGCACAGGATTAAGCGAGGAGGGGGATATGCAAGTGGTGTGTCAGTGATGATTGCGCATTGTTAATGAAGTCATGCAGTCAATTAGCGAAGACCTGGGAGCCCTGCTCTGGCACCCCCTGGCCCACAGGCACCCGCTGGGCCCCAGCCAGGCCGGGGGCAACCGGGAGCGACCGGGGGCGACTGGAGGGGACCGGTGGTGACCGGGGAGGGTCAGGGGGGACCGAGGAGGGCCAGGGTGGAGCAAGCTACCTGGTTCCACCCAGCCCCTGAACTGCTGCGGGAGGCGGGTGTGCTCAGTGGCTGGAGCCCGGCCATGGCCCGGCACTGTGGATAAGTGCCCCGGCCCCTTGGGGGGGGCACTTACTTACTTGGGGGGGGGTTCCGGGGCTGGGGGGTTTGGGGGTGCCCCCTGGGTGGGTTTGGTGCACGCACCCCCAGGCAGCGGGGTGGCCCTTGTCGGTTAGTTGTTAGTGACCATTTCTAAACCAGTGACCTCATTATGAAGGTAATGAAGGTGACTGTCTGCTTCCATGGAATGGGAAGAAAAAGCTTTGGTTTTGGGTCAGCTGGGAAGCTTCGTTGCATCAAGCTGCAAGCACGCTGCTTGGTTTTGCCACCCTCTCTGCCCGTTTTCTTTTTTTTAGAGGAGCTAGAGGTCACCACAGTGTCACCTTGGAGCAAAATAAGAAGTTTGCATTCCAAAATATGTTGAAACAGCTGTGGCATGTGCAGGCAATTCTCCGTGTGCAAGGTGGCAGGCATTATCTCGGGGGATCGTAGAAGACTTACCTTTGGTCTGGGACAGGGACAGGTCATGGGATGGTGAGCTACAAATTTTGTTAACAAAGCAAAACCAAGGAGGTGTTGGGCCAGCTGCAGAGTGAGGTCCTGCTTGGTACAGTCCTGCTGACCCCCGGCTGCAAACTTTTCTCAGCCTGCTTTGCAGAGCTGTGCCTGAGGAGGTGACGTCTAGACCTCAAGGTCCATTCTGGAGGAGGTGACATCTGGCATGACCCATAAGCTCCATGCACCAAAAGGGAATGGATCCTGGCTCGGCCATGCTCTAGGCTGTCCCACCCCATGGACAGTTGCCGCATTTGCAGGGTTTGTGCTGCTGAAGCTCTCCCTGTGACTCAGCAAGTTTGCTTCCACCATGAGCATTTAGTGCCTGAAACGATACTGATGGATGCTCTGTTGCAGCCTGCACCAGCGCTTGAGGTCTTGTACTGGGTCTGGCTGGAATGTTAACTTTCCCGGCAGCAGCCCATACAGTGCCGTACTCTGCACTTGTAGCTGGAACAGCAGTGTTATCACACCAGTGTTGTGTCTACTGCTGAGCAGCAGTGGCACAGCATTGGGCCTTTCTCTAACCCTCCTAGGGGGTGGGCAAAAAGTGAGGAGAGAAACATCACTAGGGCAGCTGACCTAAACCAATCAAAGGGATATTCCATACCATGTGGTGTCACACTCAGCAATAAAAGGTGGAAACAGGAAGAAGAGGGGAGGGGTGGGCTCTCGTTGAGAAGACGTCGGTCCTCCTCTCGAACACCGGCTGCGTGCGTTGAGGCCTTGCTTCAAGGACGTGGTCAATCATCGCTCATTTGTGGGAAGTAGAGAGTAATTTCTTTCCTCTGCACTTCCATATAGCTTTCATTTATTTTGTTTGTTTGTTTTCCTCCCTTTTTCCCCCTTTTCCCTTTTACTTCCCCTTAGTTAAATTGTTTAGTTCATGGTAGTCTTTATTTAATTATTATAATTATTTCCCTTTAATTAAATTATCCTTATCTCAACCCGTGAGTTGTTCTTTGCTTTACTTCTCCCGCTCCTCATCTAAAGGAGGGGGAGTGAGAGAGCGGTTGTGGGGTTTAGCTGCCCAGCACGGTAAAACCACCACAGGTCTGTGCACCTTTACATGGTGCTGTGCTGCATTTTTGGGTGCTGCTGATTGTACGTGTTGGTGAATACCATCCTCTGTGGTGGGATGGTGCAGGATGGTGCTCTGCCTCCATGCAGGGCTGCCTGCGCCCTTCCTCTGCTAAGCCGCTGTGGTGGTTTTACCGTGCTGGGCAGCTAAACCCCACAACCGCTCTCTCACTCCCCCTCCTTTAGATAAGGAGGGGGAGAAGTAAAGCAAAGAACAACTCACGGGTTGAGATAAGGATAATTTAATTAAAGGGAAATAATTATAATAATAAAATAAAGACTACCATGAACTAAACAATTTAACTAAGGGGAAAATAAAAGGGAAAGGGGAAAAAGGGAGGAAAACAAACGAACAAAATAAATGAAAGCTATATGGAAGTGTAGAGGAAAGAAATTGCTCTCTACTTCCCACAAATGAGCGATGATTGACCACGTCCTTGAAGCAAGGCCTCAACGCACGCAGCCGGTGTTCGAGAGGAGGACCGACGTCTTCTCAACGAGAGCCCACCCCTCCCCTCTTCTTCCTGTTTCCACCTTTTATTGCTGAGTGTGACACCACATGGTATGGAATATCCCTTTGATTGGTTTAGGTCAGCTGCCCTAGTGATGTTTCTCTCCTCACTTTTTTGCCCACCCCCTAGGAGGGTTAGAGAAAGGCCCAACGCTGTGCCACTGCTGCTCAGCAGTAGACACAACACTGGTGTGATAACACTGCTGTTCCAGCTACAAGTACAGAGTACGGCACTGTATGGGCTGCTGCCGGGAAAGTTAACATTCCAGCCAGACCCAGTACAACTTCCACCCCTTATTCCATAACATTTGTGTCACACTCAGATCCCCATACTTTAGCATACAAGCATTCTCATCATTATCCCTTGTCCTTTAACAGGACAAGGATTTAACAGGACAGGATTAATAGGCAGATGTATCTTTTCATTCCATAGGTTTTTCTTGGAAAATGTTCATAAGAACTGTTGATGATTAGGTCTTCATCTGCCAAAGTGGCCACTCAAGGCAGGCGGAGTTGGATGTCTGGACACCAGCACCAGCTTAGTTCAAGTCCTTGTTGCACTGCCCGGCTCCTTGCAAAGTTGACCTGTCGTTGATCCTACAGCATCTTCCTACAACATATAACTTAGATTATAGATTAGTTTTCTCTCAATGTCAAATCTCCTTGAGGCACACACTTGATATCCCCATTCTTTTGCATGACCCACCAGGTATACCCTGGTCCTTGGGCGAAGACAATCCCACGAGTGGGTTTGCCTTTTCCCGAGGCAGGAGCAACCCACACTGCCTTCCCCATCCACCTTCCTATATGCACTACGGGAACCTTAGCTCCTTTCACAGTGTGTAGGGGTTTTGTTTCGGCAGGACCAGCACGGCTGTCAGACCCCCTATTGTTAACTAGCCAAGTGGCTTCTGGTAGATTTGTGTCCCATTGTTTCCACGTCCCAGCACCTAATGCTCGTAACATAGTCTTTAACAGTCCATTGTATCTCTCAACCTTCCCAGAGGCTTGTGGGTGGTAAGGGATGTGAATAGAGAAAGGCAGGGACTGTTTTTTGTTTGTTTGCTTTTAATACTTTTTTTTTTTTTTTTTTTTTTTTTTTTCCGCCAGTGGAGATGGGTGTTTTGTAGCTCAGTGATCATCAAAGATTAAGGGTAATAACCACCCCCCTCCAAAAAACATAAAGGCAGCCTGGAGTGAGTGATGTTCACACGTCACCAGCCCCTCCAGCAAGCACAGTGCTTGCTCAGAGCTGGGAGTGCTAAAAAACAACCATGACTAAAGCTCACCAAGGCAAACCAGATGTTCCTCCAGCAGCATGCAGCCCCGCCAGGGAGAGGCAGAGGGGGAGAGAGCAGGCAGGGACAGAGATTTGGGAAGGAATTTTTGCAGCCACATGGACTTGACCTCTCCTTTCCCCAGGGGGAGCTGCTAGGATTGGGCAGCCCGTATCATCCCCAGTGGGTGCAGAAGGTCTTGGAGATGCATTTTCCCCCCCAGCCTGTGATGCAAGAGGGCAGCAGAGCCATGGCCATGCACACAGATTATGGGGCAGAGATGCTGCATGATGGGGCTGGAGACTGGCTCCCCACCACAACCAGCCTGGGCACCAGCAGGCTTTGGGCGAGCACCACAGGCAGCCTCATCTTTTCAGAAAGCTTTTTTCCTGCTGAAACAACAGCCAAGGAGCTTTGCTGGGGCCCACTGGGACCTTTCAGTCCCCAGAGCCCATGGGAGGAAATCAAAGATGCTGAACATCACCATGACACTGAACAGTGGTTCCCTTTCACATCCCTGGATTGAGGGAGATTTGGTGGGCTGTCCCTCCCCATCGCCACACCGCCAACTTTACTGGGGCCGAGGCTGCTTTCTCACCTTGCTTTCAGGGGCATCTAGAAACCATCCTGGCTCATCCCCTCTTGTGCAGCTGTGACCACGTAAGATCTTTGTGGCATAATGGACCCTCTGGTGGGACTGCGTAGACTGAGCACCAAACCAGCTCTGGAGTGACCATGATGCTCTCAAGTCTCCAAATGCTTCCTTCACTAAACAAATGAAAGTTATAAATATCTCAGTAGATCGGCTGCAGTACAACTGGGTAACAATGGAGTCCATGTAATTATATTTAAAAAAAAAAAACAACACAGAAGTGTGCATGGCATTTCTTGATGGGAAAAGATTAGGAGTGGAGAATCTGTTTCTATATTTTGTATTAGTTATACTACAAGAACCAAGACATTCATTCAATACATTTTAGTAAGTTATTTTACAGCAATCACCACACTAGAGGTCACAGTATTTTCTTTGAGTTAATGCTAATGTATTTATACTTCAAAAGCTATAAAAATTCCCAGGTCAATAAAGTAATGGGTTTATTTACCTCTGGCACCATGGCAAAGCTGATGGTGGAGATTGTTATGAAACCCAGAGGAAATAGGTGACTTCATCCAAGTCAGTGGGATAGTCCGTGAGCAGCACTGGTATCTTCCAACTTAACAACTTCCCCTTGTAGCTGCACCACTTGCCCGCTGACAGGTAGACGTTGCACTCCTGCTTGCCCATCTCTAGGACGGGTGCCACCATGAGGGTGTCCCCGATGAGGAACCGCAAGTCAATCCCGTGGGTGGCCTCATTGCAAGGTGAGATCCACCAGAAGGGCCGGATGATGGGGTAGCCCGTGTGTTGTCCGTAGGTTCGTGCCTGGTGCACCGCACCAATAAGCACGCAGAGTCGGAATCCACCCAAACTCAACTTCAAAATTCCCAACTTCTCGGGACTGAGTATAATTTGCTGTGTTTGGAAAATTGGAGAATCCAGATATAGTTGTTGTTGGTAATGGAATAGCAATTAGGGACAAGGCCTTCTCAGTGTTTTTAGGCATTTGGGAACAAATCCAACAATTATTCCAATAGAGAACTCAAGAGAGATTCTGAATTAATTGGAAATGTTGATTTTCCCCCCATCCTATCGCTACTCTATTAAGAGTAGAGAATACTAAAATAAATTTAAAATACATCATTTCTATATATATAAAAATAATTAATATAGATAATAAAAGATCACACACTAAAGTGTTTTTTTTTTTAAAAAGGAAAGAAAAAAAAAATACCTCCTCCCCCCGTTAACTATTAATTCTATTAACAGCATCACACATTGCTTGAACTCCCCAATGACTTCCTTGGTGTAAAACAGTTAATATCTGCCTCATTATTGCCTTGTTCAGCATTTCTCTTCCATCAGGGAGCATCCATTTTCCTTCAGACTCCGTGGCTCCTAATTCCTTGAAACAATCTTTTTCTTTATCACTAAATATTTGTTTTTCGGGTGGAGAGGGTACCTCAGGTATAAGACAATTTATAGTGGATTCCAATTGTAAGGCTGCCTCCCAAGCCTTTTCATCTGCCACCTGGTTTCCTCGTGCAGTGACGGAGTTCTTTTTCTGATGTCCTTTTATGTGCACTCTTGCAATTTCAATAGGTAGTAACAAATTATCTAGGACTTGTTTTACAAGTTCAATATGGACCAGTTCCTTTCCCTTACTATTGATCAATCCACATTCCTCCCAGGTTTTACCAAACGTGTGAACCACTCCATATGCATATTTGGAATCAGTATAAATAGTTCCCTTTTTCTCTTTAAGCAGTATAAGTGCCTGATTTAAGGCATATAATTCACATGTTTGGGCTGACCAGTTATTAGGTAATCGGCCCATCTCTTTTACTTCCTCAGTAAATCCATCAATCACAGCATATACATTATACCTTTTTCCATGTACTACCCTTGAGGATCCATCAATAAACAGAATATCTCCTTCCTCTAGAGGAACATCTTGTAAATCAGATCACATTCTAGTTTGATATTCAATTAAATCCAGACAGCTATGTTCTATATTCTATGTTCTATATTCTCTCCAGAACTTTCCCCTTTCCATAGGAAAGTAGCTGGATTCAGGCATGCTTTTGTAGTTAACAAGAAGTCATCCTTTTCAATATTATATTATCCTTTTCAATAAAATCCTCATATTTTAAAATTCTGGAATCAGTCAGCCAGTGTCCAGATTTCTGAGTTAGGATCATTTTAACCTGGTGTGGAGTAGTAACTACCAGACGACCCCCAGAAGTTAATTTCCTACTTTCCTCTACCAAGATAGGAGTCGCAGCCACAGCTTGAACACATTCAGGCCATCCTCTAGAAACTGGGTCCAGCAACCACTGGTTGACGCTTATCCCCCCACTCCTGAGCCACTCCTGAGCCAATACTCCCAGTGCTGCTCCCTGATCCACGGTAACAAAAAGATAAAAAGGTTTATGTAATGCGAGTAGAGCTAAAACTGGTGCCGTAATTAAGCTCTGTTTCAGATTTTCTATTAACTCATTTTCTTTTTCTGTCCATTTAAGTATATTAAACAGCCCCCTCCCCCACGAGAGCCCCCCCTTTTATTGCTGAGTGTGACATCAGGTGTTATGGAATATCCCTTTGGTTGGTTTAGGTCAGCTGCCCCGGCAATGTCCCCTCCCCATCACTTGCCCACCCCCAGCCTGCTGGCTCTTGGGGGCTTGGAAGGAGTCCTGATGCTGTGCCAGCACTACGCAGCAATAGACACAACACTGGAGTGATATCAGTGCTGTTCCAGCTACGAGTGCAGAGCACAGCACTGTGTGGGCTGCTGCAGGGAAAAGGTGACTCCAGCTCAGACAGACCCAACACAACTTCCACCCCTTATTCCATAACATTTGTGTCACAATCAGGTACAGTTTAGTATATAGATGTTCTCATCACCATTGTTTTCTGTCCATTGAAGCATTTATATGTCTGTACTTCTCTTTATTCTATAGGTCTTTTCCCAAAATGCTCATAAAAACTGTTGATGGTTTCAGCTTCATCTGTCAAAGTGGTCACTCAGGGCAGGCGAAGTTGGTTTTCTTGACACCAGCACCAGCTTAGCTCATATCACTGTTGCACTTGCCCAGTTCCTTGCAAAGTTGACCTGTCATTGGTTCTGCAGTGTCCTCCTACAACACATAACTTGGATGACAGATTAATTTTCTCCCAGTGTTAAATCTCCTTGAGGCACACACTTGATATCCCCATCTTTCTGCATTACCCACCAGGTATACCCTGGTCCTTGGGCAAAGACAATCCCACGAGTGGGTTTGCCTTTTCCCATGGCAGGGGCAACCCACACTGCCTTCCCCATCCACTTTCCCACATGCACTACAGGGACTTTAGCTTCTCCCACAGTGTGTAGGGGTTTTGTTTCAGCAGGACCAGGACGGCTTTCAGACCCCCTGTTGTTAACTAGCCAAGTGGCTTCTGGTAGACTTATGTCCCATTGTTTCCATGTCCCAGCACCCAATGCTCGCAGCATAGTTTTTAACAGTCCATTGTACCTCTCAACCTTCCCAGAGGCTTGTGGGTGATAAGGGATGTGATACACCCATTCAATGCCATGTCTCTTGGCCCAGGAAGTGACCAAATTGTTTCAGAAGTGACTCCCACTGTCGGACTCAATTCTTTCTGGTGTACCATGTCGCCACAGCACTTGTCTTTCCAGGCCTAAGGTAGCGTTTCGGGCCGTGGCATGGTTTACTGGATATGTTTCCAGCCACCCAGTAGTTGCTTCTACCATGGTGAGTATGTAACGTTTACCTTGGCGGGTTTGTGGAAGTGGTACGATGTAGTCAATCTGCCAGGCCTCACTATATCGAAATCCAAGCCATCTCCCCCTATTCCAGGGAGATTTTACCTTCATGGCTTTCTTGATTGTAGCACAGGTCTCACACTCATGGGTAACCTGTGTGATGGCCTCAATGGTCAAGTCCACCCCTCGATCACGAGCCCATCTGTAAGTGGCATCTCTCCCCAGATGTCCTGATGTTTCATGGGCCCATCGAGCTACAAACAGCTCACCCTTACGTTCCCAGTCTAGGTCCACCTGAGCCACTTCAATTTTCGAAGCTCGATCCACTTCTTTGTTGTTCTGATGTTCTTCAGTAGTGCGACTCTTGGGCATGTGGGCATCTACATGACGTACTTTAACATCCAGGTTTTCTATCCGGGCAGCAATATCTTGCCACAGGGTAGCAGCCCAGATAGGCTTACCTCTGCGCTGCCAGTTGCTCTGTTTCCATTGCTGCAGCCACCCCCACAGAGCATTTGCCACCATCCATGAGTCAGTATAAAGATACAATACTGGCCAATTTTCTCTTTCGGCAATATCTAGGGCTAGTTGTATGGCTTTCACTTCTGCATACTGACTCGACTCACCTTCCCCTTCCATGGCTTCCGCAACTCGTCGTATGGGATTCCACACAGCAGCTTTCCATTTCCGATGGCTCCCTATCACACGGCAGGATCCGTCAGTAAACAACGCATACTGCTTTCTGTCTTCTGGCAACTCATTGTATGGTGGTGCCTCTTCAGCACGGGTTACCTCTTCTGTTGGCACTCCGAAATCCCTGCCCTCTGGCCAGTCCATAATCTCTTCCAGGATTCCCGGGCGGTTGGGTTTCCCCATTCGAGCCCGCTGTGTAATTAACGCTACCCATTTACTCCACGTAGCGTCGGTTGCATGATGTGTAGTGGGGATTTTCTCTTTGAACATCCAATGTAACACAGGTAGCCGTGGGGCCAAGAGAAGTTGTGCTTCTGTACCAACAACTTCTGAAGCGGCTCGAATCCCCTCATATGCTGTTAATATTTCCTTTTCAGTTGGGGTGTAATTGGCTTCTGATCCTCGATAGCCCCGGCTCCAGAACCCCAGAGGTCGGCCTCGAGTTTCTCCTGGGGTCTTCTGTCAGAGGCTCCAGGTGAGCCCATGCTCCCCAGCTGCAGTGTACAGTATGTTTTGCACAGCTGGTCCAGTACGGACAGGCCCAAGGGCTACTGCACGAGCTATTTCTTGTTTGAGTTGTTCAAAGGCCTGTTGTTGCTCGGGGCCCCACTCGAAAGAGTCCTCTTTCGAGTCACTCGATATAGAGGACTCACAAGCTGACTATAGCCTGGCACATGCATTCTCCAAAATCCCACAAGGCCTAGGAAAGCTTGTGTTTCGTTTTTGCTAGTTGGCGGAGACATAACTGTTATTTTGTTGATCACATCCGTCGGAATGTGGCGACGTCCATCCTGCCATTTTACCCCCAAGAACTGGATTTCCTGTGCAGGTCCCTTGACCTTATTCTGTTTAATGGCAAAGCCAGCTTTCAGGAGAATTTGAATTATTTTCTTCCCTTTCTCAAAAACTTATTCTGCTGTGTTACCCCATACGATGATATCATCGATGTACTGCAGGTGTTCAGGAGCGTTCCCCTGTTCCAGTGTTGTCTGGATCAGTCCATGGCAAATGGTAGGGCTGTGTTTCCACCCCTGGGGCAGTCGATTCCAAGTATACTGAATGCCCCTCCAAGTGAAAGCAAACGGTGGCCTGCATGCTGCTGCTAGAGGGATAGAGAAAAATGCATTAGCAATATCGATTGTAGCATACCAGTTGGCTGCCTTTGACTCTAGTTCATACTGGAGTTCTAGCATGTCTGGCACTGCTGCACTTAGTGGTGGTGTGACTTCATTCAGGCCCCGATAGTCCACTGTTAGCCTCCACTCGCCATTAGACTTTCGCACTGGCCATATAGGTCTGTTAAAAGGTGAATGAGTCTTGCTGATCACTCCTTGGCTCTCCAGATGGTGAACTAACTCATGGATAGGAATCAGGGAGTCTCGGTTGGTGCGATATTGCCGCCGGTGCACAGTTGTAGTCGCAATTGGCACTTGCTGTTCTTCAATCCTCAGCAATCCTACAGCAGAAGGGTCTTGTGAGAGACCAGGCAGTGTAGACAGCTGCCTAATCTTCTCTGTGCTCAAGGCAGCTATGCCAAAAGCCCACCGGTACCCTTTTGGATCCTTGAAGTACCCTTTCTTGAGGTAGTCTATGCCGAGGATGCACGGAGCCTCTGGGCCAGTCACGATGGGGTGCTTTTGCCACTCATTCCCAGTTAGACTCACTTCAGCTTCCAATACGGTTAGCTCTTGGGATCCCCCCGTCACTCCGGAGATAGAGATGGGTTCTGCCCCTTGGTGGCCTGACGGCATTAGGGTACACTGTGCGCCTGTGTCCACTAAAGCTTTATATTTTTGCGGTTCCGGTGTGCCAGGCCATCGAATCCACACAGTCCAGTAAATCCGGTTGTCCCTCTCCTCTACCTGGCCAGAGGCAGGGCCCCACTAGTCCTGGTCGGAGTATCTATCAATTAATTCTTCCAAATGTGAAGCAGAAGTCTCTTCGTCAGGGTCAGGAGTAATACTATCCCTTCTACTGCCTCCGGGGGACTGCCCAACAGAAACTGGGGCAGCAATCCTCCTAGGGGCCCTCTTTGTTGCTGCTGTATCTTTCCGTAGGTCACGTACCCGAGCAGCTAGGGCCGAGGTCGGTTCACCGTCCCACTTCCTCATATCTTCCCCGTGGTCACATAAATAAAACCACAAGGACCACAAGGCTTCATTGCCTTCTAGCTGTTGGGTATTGGCCCCACTATCCCAGCATCGAAGCAGCCAAGTGAGGATGTGCTCACCTGGATGACGACTGAAGTCTTTTCGTATTTCTCGCAGCTCACTCAAGGATAGAGACCGAATAGTTTCTGATTCATCTGTGATTTCAGTCTCTTCTCCGTGATGTTGCCGGGATTACGCTGCTTTAGAGCTGCCTGCCTTTTCCTCTTCTCCCTCATCCGTAGGAGGAGCTTCTTCCCTTACTAAACGACCTGATCTCCGTTTCCACTGTTTTGTCTTTACTATAGGGGCGACTGATACCATAGATGGTTGGTCCTCTGGGGTGGTCACAGTGCGTGCTGTCTCATCATCAAATTCAGGAACCTCCCTATCCCCTTGAGGGTGCTGGGCAATGTTAATTGACATCTGATAGGCGTAAGCCAGACCCCAGCAGAGCGCAGCAAGCTGGTGGAGTTCTCTAGTATTGCCAGGGTCAGGGCATACGTCTTTCAAACATTCTACCAGTTTTCTTGGATTTTGTACTTGTTCAGGGGTGAAATTTAGAACCATTGGAGGAGAAAACCGTGATAGGTACCTGCCCAAATCCCCCCACACACCTTGCCACCCACAACTACTTTGTCTGGGGACAGGTCCTTGGATAATATTCTTAATAAATTGCTTTACCTTGGGGAGGAAGACAAACACTAGACCTAGTAATAGGAGGATAATATCTGACCAAGGGTATCCAAGATACTGAAAGGCTGCTGTAATTAGCCCACAGGGAGAAAAGTAGAAGGCACCACCCCCGATATTATTCACTGATTGACTGCTAGGGGCAAAAAAGAAGGCTCTGTAATTCTTAATATTTTCAATAAGATAATCTCCATGAGACCAGGAGGATAACAATGCCGGGCCTGAATACCAAACAAAACTGAAGGCCAGTATGTTACAGCACAACATGATAAAAAAACAAGCACAGACTTCAACACTTTCTCTGATCGGATGTAAAGGAAAAAAGAAAACAGAGAGTGGACTACATACAACATAGCCACACAGAAAAGTATTACCAGAAAACAGAACATTATGACTACCAATATGTTAGTTGTAAATCCTTCAATCAATGCTATTGTTATCTCAACCCTCGAGCCTCACGTTGGGCGCCTAAAAGGACTGTGGTGGTTTTACTCAGGTGGGCAGCCGAGCTCCACCACAACCGCTCTCTCACTCCCCCTCTCCTCAAAGAGGAAGGGGGAGAAAATACAACACAGAGAACTCGAGGTTTGAGATGAGAAAGGTTTAATTAAAGGGAAAGGGAATGGGGAGGGAAAAAAGAAACAAAAGAAACAATCAGTCCGCGCGGAAGCACAGAGAGAGGGGAAAAAAATTATTCTCTACTTCCCATCAACGAGCGGTGTTCGGCCACGTACTGGGAAGCAGGGCCTCAAAACGCGTAGTGGTTGTTCAGGAGGAACAGCCCCCTCCCCCATGAGGGCCCCCCCTTTTATTGCTGAGTGTGACATCAGGTGTTATGGAATATCCCTTTGGTTGGTTTAGGTCAGCTGCCCCGGCAATGTTCCCTCCCCATCACTTGCCCACCCCCA
Source organism: Aythya ferina (assembly GCF_964211825.1). NCBI lineage: Eukaryota > Metazoa > Chordata > Aves > Anseriformes > Anatidae > Aythya > Aythya ferina. The sequence continues at coordinate 3,507,326 of NC_140313.1, read as the reverse complement.
GCCTGCTGGCTCTTGGGGGCTTGGAAGGAGTCCTGATGCTGTGCCAGCACTACGCAGCAATAGACACAACACTGGAGTGATATCAGTGCTGTTCCAGCTACAAGTGCAGAGCACAGCACTGTGTGGGCTGCTGCAGGGAAAAGGTGACTCCAGCTCAGACAGACCCAACACAGGCTCTTCATCTAATAACTTGAGATACAATCCTTTTGTCTTCTGAGCATATGCCTCTATCCATAATTGACAGTACCTGATCACCCCTAAAAATTTCCTTATCTCTCTTTTATTTTTAGGTAGGGGTAATTCAACAATTCCCTGGATCCTCTCTGGATTTATTCTTCGTCTTCCTTCAGACACTAGATGGCCTAGATACTTGACCTCCCTTTCCACATATTGTAATTTATGTTTTGATACTCTCAAGTCCTGCTTTCCTAGGAAGTTTAACAACTCATTAGTGGCTTCTCACTAATCATTGAGAATGATCATTTATCAGCAGTCCTGGCTATCGGGGGAGGTCCCAGTTGACTGGCGGCTAGCAAACGTTGCGCCCATCTACAAGAAGGGCCGGAGGGCAGACCCGGGAAACTACAGGCCTGTCAGTTTGACCTCAGTACCAGGGAAGCTCATGGAGCAGATCCTCCTGAGAGTCATCACGCAGCACTTGCAGGGCAAGCAGGCGATCAGGCCCAGTCAGCATGGGTTTATGAAAGGCAGGTCCTGCTTGACGAACCTGATCTCCTTCTATGACAAAGTGACGCGCTGGGTGGATGAGGGAAAGGCTGTGGATGTGGTCTACCTTGACTTCAGCAAGGCTTTTGACACCGTCTCCCACAGCATTCTCTTCAAGAAACTGGCTGCTCTTGGCTTGGACTGGCGCACGCTTCGTTGGGTTAGAAACTGGCTGGATAGCCGGGCCCAAAGAGTCGTGGTGAATGGAGTCAAGTCCAGTTGGAGGCCAGTCACTAGTGGCGTTCCCCAGGGCTCGGTGCTGGGGCCGGTCCTCTTTAATATCTTCATCGATGATCTGGACGAGGGCATTGAGTGCACCCTCAGTAAGTTTGCAGATGACACCAAGCTATGCGCGTGTGTCGATTTGCTTGAGGGTAGGAAAGCTCTGCAGGAGGATCTGGATAGGCTGCACCGATGGGCTGAGGTCAACTGCATGAAGTTCAACAAGGCCAAGTGCCGGGTCCTGCACCTGGGGCGCAATAACCCCAAGCAGAGCTACAGGCTGGGAGATGAGTGGTTGGAGAGCTGCCAGGCAGAGAAGGACCTGGGAGTGATGGTTGATAGTCGGCTGAATATGAGCCAGCAGTGTGCTCAGGTGACCAAGAAGGCCAACAGCATCCTGGCTTGTATCAGGAACAGTGTGACCAGCAGGGCTAGGGAGGTGATCGTCCCCCTGTACTCGGCTCTGGTGAGGCTGCACCTCGAGTACTGTGTTCAGTTTTGGGCCCCTCGCTACAAGAAGGACATTGAGGTGCTTGGAGTAAAGGAGGCTCAGGGGCGACCTTATTGCTCTTTACAGATACCTTACAGGAGGCTGTAGCGAGGTGGGGGTTGGTCTATTCTCACACGTGCCTGGTGACAGGACGAGGGGGAATGGGCTAAAGTTGCGCCAGGGGAGTTTTAGGTTGGATGTTAGGAAGAACTTCTTTACCGAAAGGGTTGTTAGGCATTGGAACAGGCTGCTCAGGGAAGTGGTGGAGTCACCATCCCTGGAAGTCTTTAAAAGACGTTTAGATGTAGAGCTTAGGGATATGGTTTAGTGGGGACTGTTAGCGTTAGGTCAGAGGTTGGACTCAATGATCTTGAGGTCTCTTCCAACCTAGAAATTCTGTGATTCTGTGATTCTGTGATTCTCGCACCACTGTTCTCTCTGATCCAGATAATAAAAGATCATCCACATATTGCAGTAGCAACACCCCTTCTGGAGGTTGGAATTTTTCCAAGATCTGTTCTAAAGCTTGGCCAAATAGATTTGGTGATTCTGTAAACCCCTGAGGCAAGACTTTCCATGTATATTGTTGTTTTCGCCCTGTTACAGGGTCTTTCCACTCAAAGGCAAAAATATTCCTGCTCACAGGGTCCAGTGGACAGGCCCAAAAAGCATCTTTCAAATCTATTACACTGAACCGCTTATGTTCATGTGGGATCTTGCTCATCAAAGTGTATGGGTTGGGAACCACAGAGTGGCGCTTTCGCACTATCTCATTAATTTTTCTTAGATCCTGCACCAATTGGTAAGAACCATCAGCCTTTCTCACCGGCAAAATGGGGGTATTAAAAGGAGACATGTATGGTTCTAATAATCCATCCTTAATCGATTCTTTTATTACTGATTTAAGACCGTTTCGTCCTTCAGTCGAAATAGGGTATTGCTTCTGCTTTATTGTCTCATATCCTTCCTGCATATCTATCTTCAGGGGGGTAATATTAATTCTTCCTCTATTTCCCTCCTTGACCCACACTATAGGGTCTATTTCTTTCTCATCATCTTCTGTCAATAACCTCATTGATACTGTTATCCCTGTCTGATCAGTTATTATTTGTATACCCAATTTCATCATTAGGTCCCTCCCCAGCAAATTAGTCCCTGCCTCAGGTACATATAATAATTGCCCAGTAATTATTTTATCCCCCAATCTCAGTTTGTTTTCCCCAAAAAGTGGTACTGTTATTCACATCCCTTCCATCCCGTTACCCTTAGGGTCTCATCAGTTAATTTAAGCCCTGATACCTTATGGGCTAGTGATGATCTAGCTGCTCCAGTATCTACTAAAAATACAACTTCTTTTTCATTAGGTCCCATCACTATATTTATCAAGGGCTCTCGGTGGGACCAAATTTCTGAGAACCCCTGACTCCCCTATTCTTAATTTATAACACCAATCAATCTCTCCTCCTTTTTCCATTCAGGGCAATCCCGTCTGAGGTGACCGTCTCGACCACGCTTGAAACACTGTTTCCTGTCGCAATTTAGACTGTGACATAGATAGATTTCTCTGCCTGTTGTTCTTTCGTTTCTCTTCCTCCATCTGCTCTAGCCCCTCCTGAAAATGTCTTCCTCTATCACTAATTTTCTGTTTCATTATCTGATTCACTGTAGATACCATTAGTTTTGCTTTTTTTTCCTCTTTTTCCTCCCCTCTCCTGACATATACTTTTTGAGTCTCCCGCAGGAGGGTTTCTATTGGCTGTTCACTCCATCCTTCTATCTTTTGGAGCTTTTTATGTATATCTGGCCAGGCTTTGGTCACAAAATATACTTTCAAAAGCCCTTGGGCCAGAGGGTCATCAGGATTCATCCCCGAATACCTACTCATTCTATCCCTCAGTTTTTGCAAAAAGTCATTAGGGGATTCATCCTTTTGTTGTTGAATGTCAAATGCTTTAGTAAAATTCTGGGACTTTGGTACTGCCTCCCTAATCCCCATTACTATTATGTCCCTTAGATCTTTCATATGGGTCCTGTATTGATGGTTATTATTATCCCAATTGGGGTCAGCTAGTGGATATTTTTGCTCTACTGGAATTACTTCCGGCCCGGGAGGGTTAGCTCTTTCCCATTCTCGCATAGCCGCCCTCCTGATCAATCCCCACTCTTCCCCAGTAAATAACATACTCAGGATCGACATCATCTCCCCCCAGGAATACAAATTAGGTCCCAAAAACTGATTGAATTGTTCTGCTAGTCCTATAGGATCCTCAATTAAAGATTTAATCTCCTTCTTAAAATTCCTAACCTCCCCACTAGTGAGCGGAGCGTTCACGTAACCGATGTGCCCTGGCCCCATCGGGACCTCCCTAAGAGGGTACATAGACGTACCAGCACTATTGTCGTTAGGGAAGGGAAGATTTTCAATGTCCTTTTTACATTGCTCTAACTCCCGTAGGAGCCTAGAGTGCACTTTCCTTTTAGGGACCGCCCCCCCTTCCAGGGCAGTTGCAATGTCAGCTCCTGCTGCTGCCGGTTTGATATTAGGATTAAAGGGAGGGGGTAAATTTTCAAAGGGTTCCCATTGACTGACCCCACCCCCTTCCTCTAATTCCTTTTCCTCCTCTTTCTTTTGATCCTGACCCTTTCTCAGTAAAAGCTAATTTGCTTCCTGCATCCAGCAGGCAGCATAATTTGACTCCTCCTCCGACTCCTCCTCTGACTCAATATCCACAATATCTAACCACTGTTTGTTTTTGTTTTTGTTTTTGTTTTTGTTTTTGTTTTCCACTAGTTTTGGGATTCTCCTCCCAATTCCTTATCATTCTTCCCAAAGGACTATCTTTAGGCACAATCCCGGGGTCTCCACCCCAACCCTGCTGACTCTTGGAACCCTTAATCCCCATCTCTTCCTGACATGCTGCTGTGGACTTCACCACCCACAGGGTACCACACGCCTTCACCTAGGATTAGGAGAGAGGTGGGGTGTACTGCCGAGCACCTCACCTCACTGTGCTCGGGGTACTGTACACCTAAGGGCCCAATCCCCCGAGACTCACTTTCACTCCTCTCCTCTCTCTTTTGTTTCGTCCCTCTCCAGCCAAGGGTCCCCTCACAGGACCACCGAGCCTCACGGATCGGGACTTCACATTCACTCCGCACTAAAAGTGCGTCTCATTCACACTCACACTCATTCACACCAGAGTCTCTCCAAACCCAACTCGAGGCAAGATACAGTAAAGTTTCCTTTACCTCGGTCCGTGCACGGCTTCCCAGTCCAGGTTATCAGCAGTAATCCCTGTGCCTGTTCCCGATCTGGGCTGGACTATCTCTGGGCTGTGTCTGTGGTATGTCAGTGCTGGCCTCCCTTCTCCGCAGAGCTTCGCAGAGCCTGTCTTCAGATTAACAGTCTCGGTCCTTTGCTGGCCATACCGAGACAACACACCACCCCCAACGGGACCGCTGAAATCAGCAGGGTGCACCTTCCTGTCTGTGGTGGCAAGAAATCTTCGGTAGGTGACAAGATCCCGGACGAGCCCCCAAATTGTGAGAAAAATCTCAAATAATTTTCTTCAGACAGGATCTTCTGTGAAGCTATTTTATTCGCGATTGCAATGGCGGGCGTCCTGTCAATCAGGAGCGCATTTTAGTAAACAAATCATAACCTTTTATTCCCTATTACCCGACACCTGATCACCTCCCCTGTTTCCTCATTGGCTGAGTACTACAGGTTCACAAGCTACTCAACGCTCCTCTATACCATATATGTACAATTTTTCTTCTTTTTTCAACCCTTTAATTTCTCCGTTATGTTTTGAGAACTTGTGATCTTTGTTTTACTGTTCTCACACAGCTCATCCTGTTTTTCTCAAGCTTCTACCTTGTTTTGGAACTGTGAGGCCTCCTACTGTCCACTTATCTATCTACTTAACATTTCTCCTTATTATGACTTCACAACTACCTTGGACTACAGAAAAATAATTCTCTACTGCAAAAACACAACTTAGTTTCTCACAGGTGTGCACAAGAACAATCGAGTCCCCACCTGGTCACAGAGCCTAGCCGTGGTGTCTCCACTCCACTCTACGCTCCGTACTGCTCCTTATAACCAGCACATCAGGTTCCCCCAGCGCGATAGCATCTAAGGTTGGAAGCCTAGGGAACGCTCAGGTAATGCAGCTATGCCCTACCCTGAAAGCCTCTTCAATGCTGTACATTTTCTTTAAAATGTGGATGTTAGTTTTATTTTCCTAGTTACTTTAGGCAATTGCACCACATGGGAATCTTGGAGGGCTTGTTGAAGTACCTGCACACCATGTACTTGGGGATAGAGGTGACATCGGAGCCCACACACACGGTAGCTCAGCTCGGGGAAGGGCTGCTGGCCTGGCAGGGGTTTGTAGGGCGAGTCCCTGCAGCAGGCCTGGAAGAAGAGGGTGCACTCGGTGGCATTGAAGCCCAGGTGGAAGGGCACCATTGGAAGGGCAGTCGTTGATCTTGATGGCTGCTGCTTTGGAGGCTTTAGTGGCTTTACCAGCGTGCAGTTTTTGGGCAAATGGCTTTCTTTGACATCCCCCTTTTGAGCATTTCCATGTTTTTCTGCCCGGTGGGTAATCTGACTTTCCATGACTCCTTGGTAATGTCACCATCTAGTTAGAAATTTTGCTGCTTATTTTTTTTTCCAACTTGTTCAAAGAAAAGCCCAGATACTGTGTGAAAGTGGTCAACTCTTCTTTCCAAAGCCTGGTCACTCATACCTGCAGAGTTGTTTTATGAAACAGAGGGTTATAATCAGTGAAAAAAAGCAATTAAATCTTCCTAACAGCCCTAGATCCTTCTGGATCTCTGTGAGAAACAAAGTTGTGTTTTATCAATAGAAGGTGTTTTTGCTTTGGAAAATTCCAATAATCTTGAATATTCAAAAGTGATTGTGCAGCATAGCAGTGGGGAGTATGTTAAGCAGATAAGGGGAAGGTCCCACTGTCCCAAAATTAGGAGGACTGGTAAGGGAAACAAGATGAGCAGTACGAAATCAGTAAAAACAAAAATCGCAGGCCTTCTAGTCATGAGAGGAGAAGGAAAAAAAAAGGAAAAGGAGAAATTAATGGTTGGTCAAATCAAATTGTACATATATGGTATAGAAGTGTGTCGAGTTGCTTGTGAACCTGTAGTACTCAGTCAATGAGGAAACGGGAGAAATCAGGTGTTGGATAATAGGGAATATAAGTTTAATAGTCCCATATGGGACTATTAAAAGGTGAATGAGTCTTGCTGATCACTCCTTGGCTCTCCAATTGACGAATTAGCTTATGGATGGGAATCAGGGAATCTCAGTTGGTGCGATATTGCCGCCCGTGCACAGTTGTGGTAGCGATTGGCACTTGCTGTTCTTCGACCCGCAGCAACCCCACAACAGACGGGTCCTCCAAGAGACCAAGTGTGAAATGTGTTCATCTAATTTGTGTCTATATGGAACAATGCTAGGGCCGCATGATATGATGAATGTGACCTCCAGTAGGAGGGTTTGGATTCCGGAAACTAATTATAATAACTGCCTAGGATGCACAGAGCATCCGGGCCAGTCACAATACGGTGCTTTTGCCACTCAATCCCAGTTAGACTCACTTCAGCCTCCAATACAGTCAACTGCTGGGATCCCCCCGTCACTCCATAAATACAGATGGGCTCTGGCCCTTTATAGCTTGATGGCATTAGAGTGAGTACATTGTGCACCGGTGTCTACTAAAGCCTTATACTTCTGTGCGTCTGACATGCCAGGCCATCGAATCCACACAGTCCAATAAACTCGATTGTCCCTTTCCTCCCCCTGGCTGGAGGCAGGGCCCCTCTAGTCCTGGCCAGAATCTTCTTCGTTTCTGTGTTTAAAGGACTGCCTGCTGGAAGTTGGAGCAGCAAACTTTTCAGAGAACCCCTTTTTTCCAAATGTTTTCTTTTGCAACTCACGCACCTGTGCCTCTAGCGTCAAGGTAGATTTTCCATCCCATTTTCTCATGTCCTCTCCGTCGTCACGTAGGTAAAACCACAGGGTGGCATGGGGTGAGTACCCACCATATCGTCTTCCTCGCACGGAACGACACTTAACCCCTGATAGCTGAGACACCAGTTTGTACAGGTGGGGAGGAAAATAATCTCTTTTCAAGTTGGTGGAACTTTTCAGAAAGTTTCTCCCAAGTGTTCTCTTTTAGTTGGTGGACACTGGTTTGTTCAGGTGGGGAGGAAGATAAATTCTCTTTAAGTTGGTGGAACTCTTCAGAAAGTTTCTCCACAGCCGAGATGCAGGCCTGTAAGGAAGAGGAGAGACTTTCTTCATACTGCCGGAGTTGTTTAGCCACTTCATCCACTGTGGGTTCCTCATCCTCTTTCCAGGCCATTATTGCCAATGAGCTGGCATATGATGATGGTGCATTCCGTACAAACTTCCGCCACATGCATTGTGTACACCTGACTTCATCTGGATCTGTGGATGTTTGTCTGAGGTCTGGGTCCTCATAAATCACCTCCCGTATGGCTAATTCCCTCAGGTACTGGATTTCCTTCTCCATGGTGGTCCACTTGCCTGGTAGTCATACAAGTTCTTCCTTGAAGGGATACCTTTCCTTCACAGCTGACAGGAGCCGCCTCCAGAGGCTGTGAGGTCTTGCTCCATCTCCAATTGCTTTGTCAATGCCTGCATCTCTAGCAAGGGATCCCAGCTGCCTGGCTTCCTTGCCCTCTAATTCCACACAATTGGCTCCGGTGTCTTAGCACTGGAGCAGCTGCAGGGGCTGGAACGCCTGCAGGGACTGGAACGCCTGCAGGGGCTGGAGCAGCTGCAGGGGCTGGAATGCCTGCAGGGGCTGGAACAGCTGCAGGAGATGGAACAACTGTGGGAGCCCGGAGCGGCTGCGGGAGCTGGAGAGCCTGCAGGGTCCATCGTAGGGGTTGGAGTGGCCATTGGGCCTGGCACAGGACTTGGAGCGCCTGCAGGGTCTGTCACTAGGTTGATAGTAGCATCAATTGCAGCTCAATAGGCATAAGCCAGACCCCCAGCACGCTACAGTGATTTGTGTCTCTTTGGAACTGCCAGAGTCATGACACCCTTTTTTCAAGCATTCTACCAGTTTTTTAGGATTTTGCAGTTGTTCAGGGGTGAATTTCCAAAACACTGGAGGTGCCCACTGCTCTAGATGCCTGCCCATATCCTCCCACACTCCTTGCCACTCACAACTATCCCGCCTCCGGGCAGATCTCTGGATGAGATTCCTAAGTAGTTGTTTAACCTTAAACAAAACCTGAAGCGCATTCAGGAGACATAACAATATCACCATGCTAGTCTGAACATCCCAAGGATATTCAAAATCTTGGAGAACTATTGTAACAAGCTCGGAGGATAAGAGGGTGGTGAAGGAGAAAGGGAGAGTGAACAAGTAGGAAAAAATATCTCCCCCTTTCCCCTCCACAGATCGGCTCCCTTATGCAAAAAGGCAATAGGTGTAATTGCTAATAGGTTCCAAGATATAGTTTCCAAAGTATAGAGTCGACGACAGTGCTGAGTACAAATACCAGGTTAGAGTCATGACCAGAAATTTCATCATATCATAAGCCACTGTTACAACACACAGTACCATAATGATCTTAAACCAGGGCCCAGAAAGGATAAACAGCCTGACAGAGAGCACATACAGAAAGTAACATGCAATAAAACTCAATTTGGAAAACAGGCACAGCAGACTTGAGATTAAAGCAATCAGCACTGTGACTAGCAACTATTAAGCAGGTCTAATATTTATACCAGTTTTTGGTTTAACACACTCTGGTCAGATCTGTCATTATCTCAACCCTTCGTGCCCCATGTTGGGCGCCAAAAAGGACTGTTGTGGTTTAACCCGGTCGGCAGCTAAACACCACACAGCCGTTCGCTCACCCTCCCCCCTCCTTCTCTGGGATGGGGGAGAGAAACGGGAAAGTGAAGCCTGTGAGTTGAGATAAAGACAGTTTATTAAGACAGGAAAATAATAATAATTATAATGATAATAGTGCTACTACTAATAATGTGTACAAAGGAAGTGATGCACAATGCAATTGCTCACCACCCGCTGACCGATGCCCAGCCTATCTCCAAGCAGCCGGCCCCCCCACCCCAGCTAACCACCCCTATATATTGTTTAGCATGACGTCAGATGGTATGGAATACCCCTTTGGCCAGTTTGGGTCAGCTGTCCTGGGTCTGTCCCCTCCCAGCTCCTGCTGCACCCAAAGCCTGCCCATTGGCAGGACAAAGCAAGAAGCTGAGACATCCTTGTCTTGGTGTAAGCACTGCTCTGCAACAATTAAAACATCGGGGTGTTATCAGCACTCTTCTCATCCTAATACAAAACATAGCATTCTACCAGCTACTAGGAAGAAAATTAACTCTGTCCTAACTGAAACCAGGACACCACTTTGACAGATGAATCTGAAACCATCAACAGTTTTTATGAACATTTTGGGGAAAGGCCTATGGAATGAAAAGAAGTACAGACATATAAATATTTTAATGGACAGGGAACAATGGTGATGAGAATATCTATATACTAAACTATGCGGGACCTGAGTGTGACACAAATGTCATGGAATAAGAGGTGAAGGTTGTGCTGGGTCTGTCTGGGATGGAGTCACCTTTCCCTGCAGCAGCCCACACAGTGCTGTGCTCTGCACTCGTAGCTGGAACAGCACTGATATCACTCCAGCATTGGGTCTATTGCTGCATAGTACTGGCACAGCATCAGGACTCCCTCCAAGCCCCCAAGAGCCAGCAGGCTGGGGGTGGGCAAGTGATGGGGAGGGGACATTGCCGGGGCAGCTGACCTAAACCAACAAAAGGGATATTCCATAACACCTTATGTCACACTCAGCAATAAACAGGGGAGCTCTCGTGGGGGAGGGGGCTGTTCCTCCTGAACAACCACTACGCGTTTTGAGGCCCTGCTTCCCAGGACGTGGCTGAACATTGCTCATTGATGAGAAGTAGAGAATAACTTTTTTTCCCTTCCTCTCTGTGCTTCCGCGTGGCCTTGTTTTTGTTTTTGTTTTCCCTATTCCCTTTCCCTTTAATTAAATCATTCTCATCTCAAACCTCGAGCTCTTTGTGTTGTATTTTCTCCCCGTTCCTCTTTGAGGAGAGGGGGGAGTGAGAGTGCGGTTGTGGTGGAACTCGGCTGCCCACCTGAGTAAAACCACCACAAGAGCACATCCAAGGAAAGGAAAAATAACTGCTGCACAACAGCACCTGGGAGAGTGAGGAGTGAGAAACCTCCCTGCAGACACCAAGGTCAGTGCAGAAGGAGGGGGAGGATGCAATCCAGGTGCTGGAGCCTCCCTGCGGCCAAGAGGTGGGGCCCCCCCTGTGGCCCTGGTGGAGCAGGCTGATTATCCCCGCAGTCCATGGTGTACCAGGATGGAGCAGATCTCCACGCTGCAGCCCATGGAGAGGAGCCCATGCAGGAGCAGGTGATTCAGGGTAGGGGGCAGGGACCGAGCCAGACCAACCCGCTCCTGACGAATAGATCCCACAGCAGACCCACACCTGGAGCAGCTCCAAAAGAGCTGCTGCCCATGGAGAAACCCACACAGGACCAGGAAAGTCAGCACCCCACGAGAGGGACCCCACACCTGAGCAAGGGGGAGAGCGACTGTGAAGGAGTGGTGGGAACAAAGTACCATGGGCTGACTGCAGCCCCGACTCCTGCCCCCCCCCACGCCACTCAGGGCAGGGAAGAGGTGGAAAAGAGTGGTTGGGGAAGGTGCCCCCAGCTTGTTTCTTTGTTTCTCACCGCTTCAGCCTGTCAGCAAGTGGTAATAAATTTTATTAATCTTCCTATGCTAAGTCTGTTTTGCCCGCAATGATAATTGTAGAGCGATCCCCATATCCTTATCTGAACCCTTGAGGTACACTTTTTCATTTATCAGGGAACTAGCTTTCTGAGAAGACCCGACTCCCGTATTCTGAATTTATAACTGCAATCTCTCTTCGTTATTCCACTCTGGGTACTCCTATTTGAAGTGGCCGGCCTGGCCACATCTCCTCGAAGCCTGTCCCTGCTAGGATTTAGGCTGCAACACAGGTAGCTTTCCTTGTCTGCCATTCCTTCATCTCTCTTCCTCTCCTTTCCAGCCTGGGCCTGACTCCTCCCGAAAGTCCCTGTATCTCCAACCCGCTGCCTCACTACCTGGTACACTGTGAATACCACTAGTTTCGCTCTCTGCTTTTCCTTCTCATCTCCCCTCCTGACATACACTTTCATACTACCTGCACTGTTCACTCCATCTTCCCACCTTCTAGAGCTTTTTCTGTGTATCTGGCCAGGCTTTTATCACAAAATGAACTTTCAAGAGCCCTTGGGCTACTGGGTCCTCGGGATTCATCCCCGAGTGCTTTCTTATTCTGACTCCAAGTCTCTCATATGATATCTGTGCTGTGGGTTGTTATCACAGTTGAATAAGCGGATATTTCTGTTCTATCAGAATTCCTGTCTGGGTGTGTGTGGGGGGTTGGGGGTGGGGGCAGATAGTTCTTCCACGCTCTCCAGAAACCTCCTAGACTGCTTTCTCTGGGCTGTGTTGTGCTTCCAGGATATATCTGGGAAGTTGAAGTCCCCCACGAGAACAAGCGCTGACGATTTCGCAACTTCTGCCAGCTGCCTGTAGAACTCCTCATCAGTCTTCTCATCCTGGTTCGGCGGTCTATAACAGACCCCCACCAGGATGCTTCCCTTGTTGGCCTTCCCGCTGATCCTAACCCATAGGGACTCAACCTTATCATTCCCAGCCTTGAGTTCCACGACATCAAAACACTCTCTGATATAGAGAGCCATACCACCACCCCTTCCGTGCTGCCTGTCCCTTCTGAAGAGCCTATAGCCAGACATTGCAACACTCCAGTCATGAGAATGGTCCCACCACATTTCCATGATGGCAACCAAGTCATAGCCTGCCTTTCGCACGAATGGCTTCCAGCTCCTGCACTGTTAGCCTTGGCGGGTTTGTGGGAGTGGTCCGATGTAGTCAATCTGCCAGGCCTCACCGTATTGAAATCCAAGCCACCTCCCCCTGTTCCAGGGAGACTTTACCTTCATGGCTTTCTTGATTGCAGCACAGGTCTCACACTGATGGGTAACCTGTGCTATGGCCTCAATGATCAGGTCCACCCCTCGATCACGAGCCCATCTGCATGTGGCATCCCTCCCTAGATATCCTGATGTTTCATGGGCCCATCGACCTACAAACAGCTTACCCTTATGTCCCCAGTCCAGGTCCACCTGAGCCACTTCAATTTTCAAAGCTCGATTCACCTCTGTGTTATTCTGATGCTCTTTGGTAGAAGACAGAGACAGCACAGCTCTCACAGAGGCACAAATGTTGCTCGTGGCTTGGCTCTGGGCAGCGGTGGGCCCTTTTGGAGCTGGCTGAAACTGGCCCTTACCTAACATGGGGCAGCTGCTGGATCCTTCTCACAGGGGCTACCACTGCAGCACACCCCGCTACCAGAACCTTGCTATGTAAACCCAATACACTAAGGCAGCTAGGTTATTACTGGCCTGTAAAGTACCAGGGCTTAAATTAACTAATGAAACCCTAAATGTGATAGGGGTAGAAGGAGCTGGGATAACAGTGCCACTTTCTGGGGACACCAAGCTGAGACTAGGGATAGAATGATCACTGGGCAATAATTGTATGCACCCAAGGCAGGGACTAACTTTTTGGGAAGGGATTTGACGATGAAATTGGGCATTCAACTAGTAAATTATTAGACTGGAATAACGGTGTTATTAATAGGTTGCTCTCAGACCCTGGGAGCAAAGATATATTTACCTTTGAGTGGAAAGACCCTGAAATGGGGCGGAAGCAGCAGTGCAGATGGACAATTTTACCTCAGGGCTTTACAGGGCCACCAATTTATTTGGGCACGTTCTAGAAGAAATTTTGGAGCAATTCCAACCTCCAAAGGAGGTGTTAATGTTACAATATGTGGATGATTTTTATTGTCAGGACAAGAGAAAATAGTTGTGAAGGAAGCCTATAACGAGCTACTAAACTTTCTGGTAAAACAGGGCTTGAAAGGATTGAAAATAAACTAAAATTTGTAGAAAGAGAAGTCAAGTATTTAGGGCATCTACTGTCTGAGGGAGAATGAAGAATAAATGCAGAGAGGATTCAGGCAATTGTTGAGCTACCCCTACCCAAAAGTACCAAAATTCAAGCAATGTGTGATGCTGTGCTATGGAAATATGTATGCGTAGGAATATATATATATACTCTGGTTGAACAAGTATGCAGGAGTTGTGTAGTATGTCAAAAGGTAAATAGGAAAATTATCCACAGTCAGCCCAAGGGGGGGGGGCGAGAATCATGAATTCACCGCTTCCAAAATGTACAGGTAGATTTTACAGAGCTCCTTAGAGTAGGTAGATGAAAATACTTATTAGTCTTGGTCGATCATTTGTCAGGGTGGGTGGAAGCTTTCCCTTTAGTATCTGCTACTGTGAACATAGTAACTAAAGTAATTCTAGAACAAAGAACTCCCAGGTATGGAATTGTTGAAAATATTGACTCTGATCAAGGAAATCACTTTATGCCAGAAATATTGCAAGGGCTAATGTGGACTCTAGGAATCAAGTGGAAATTTCACACTCCTTGGCATCCTTCCTCTTCTAGAAGGGTGGAGAGGATCAGACAGTAAAGAAGCAATTGACTATGTTCTGGAAACTCGGCTTCCCCAAACAAAATGCTTACCTTTGGCACTTCTCCGAATTCAAACTGCACCAAGAAAAGATGTGGGAGTTTCACCATATGAAATATTCTTTGGATTGCTGTACCTGGGCAAAGGGAATGTGTTGAGGGATTTTTGAAACAGCAAGGAGTCCGTGACTTGCTGCAGCTGAGCAAACCAAGCTACCAGGATGACTACGAGAAGTTCCCATGACAATGTTCCCATATTGCCTGAGTGAGGAATTAAAAAATATTGTTGCCAGCAGCTGGCTTCAAGGACAAGATCTACGTGACTGCTAATGACAAGGGGGTTGTTTTCTTGCAGGTGGGGTTGTTTTCTTGCAGTTGTTTATCTGAGTGCTTTTGACCAATAATCTTGTGTGAGACACTATCCACCCCTGTTAAGTTCACTATAAAAGTCAGGCTATTCGGGTAATAAAGAGAGAGCATGATCTGACCATACTGGTGTCTGTCGTGTTTTCGGCCGTTCTTCCTGCAACAGGAATGAATTACCTCAATTTGAGACAAAAGATGCTTTTCTTAAGAACTATATACTCGGGCTGTCATCCTTTTTGTCATCTCTCAGGACCCATGGATCATTAGCTCAAACCCCACCCTTGGAAGTCCTGATTGATCCTGAGGGATGCATTCCAAACAGGAGATTGGGATCTGATGCGAACATGGAGAGAATCGAAGCTGCAACCTGAGTGGAACGGACTGTTCCAAGTGCTCCTGACTACTGAGACGACAGTAAGAACGGCTGAGAGAGGGTGGACTCATTCCTGGGTAAAAGCATCAGTTAACCCTGATGCCTGAGAGACTGCCTTAACAAAGACTTTTAAGGTTAAAACTGTTAAAAACTATCTATTGTAAACCTTTAACTTCTCCTTAGAAGAATTCTTAATGAAATAATGAGTAAAAGGGATTGAATTACACAGAATTGGAGTGTTTCCAGGGAACACTCCCCGGAAGTGGGAGAAGGTGGGGCATTTAATCCCCACCAGAAGAATCCTTATCAGTTTGTGATTTTTATTGTTTTTCTTAATTATTATTTCTTAATTATTATAGGGGTGTATATATACATATAGAAATGATGTATTTCAAGTTTATTTTAGTAATACCTATTCTCGATGGATTAGTGATAGGATGGAGGGAAAAATCGGCATTTCCAATTAATCCAGAACATCTCTCGAGTTCTGTCACAGAATCACAAAATTGTCTAGGTTGGAAGAGACCTCAAGATCATTGAATCCAACCTCTGACCTAACACTAACAAGTCCTCCACTAAACCATATCCCTAAGCTCTACATCGAAACGTCTTTTAAAGACCTCCAGGCATGGTGACTCCACCACTTCCCTGGGCAGCCCATTCCAATGCCTAACAACCCTCTCGGTAAAGAAGTTCTTCCTAATATCCAACCTAAAACAGAGGGGAACGCTCTGCCCTGCCTGCTCGCCCTGCCTGAGCTAAGTGCCGCACCACTCCCTTCTGATGCGCCACGCCCTGTTTGCCCGTCCTGTTCGCCGTGCTCCTGGTCCCTAGGGGCAGCTTTTGAACGGCCGGGGAGGGGGCGCTGCTGGCTCCGCCTACGCCTCGTTCTCGCCTTGTTCACCTTCCTCGCGCAGGCTGCCGGGTCCTGGCGGCTCCCTCGAGTGGGCTCGGTGCCGGAAAAATTAGCCCTGCCTGTTCGATCCCCTGCTCCGCTGCAGAACGTGTCTGCCCCGGAGCCGATCGCCTCGGCAAGAGGCGATCTCGAAATAATTGTTGGATTTGCACCCAGATGCCTAGAAAGACTGAAAAGGCCTTGTCCCTGATTGCTATTTCCAGCAGCAGTTGTGTCTGGATTCTCTAGATTTCTAAAAATGACAGATCGTACTCAGTCCTGGGAAGGAATAGATTTTGGAGTTGAGCTCCCTACTCATAGTCCTGGCTACAACATACTGTGTTATCAAAGGTGCCTTTTAAACAACATTGATAGAAACTCAGGGGGCAATATTACTGACCCTGGGTGTGTTAATATTATCCATGAAGTAGTAATGTACCGAATATGGTAGCCACGGGAATGCTAATATACGTAATGCACACCAGGTACAACATGAGAATCCTGTAAGCGGATGACCTTTCCCAAATGGCAAGGGGTGGTGCTGACTATGTAGCAATAAATCCAGGAAGGTGTTGCCCCTAGTATGGAAGGGAGCTTGCACCCTGGGGGTAATAATTCCAAAATAACTATTATTGAAGACCCACAAAGCCAAAGCCCCCTTGAGACCACATACAGAATTAAGCGGACTCCAGATAATCCTATAGTAAAATCCTCTAGCATTTCACAGTTTTGCAAGGTGGTTTTTATCTTGTTTAGGGGTGAGTGAATTAGAAAAAGTTATTGTAAATATCTCAGCTATAATTGAAGAACTAGAAAATTACACTCTGGATGCAGTCCAGGAACTATAAAAGGAGTTAACAAGTTTGTAAAAATAGTACTCCAGAATAGAATGGTATTAGATTTATTAATAACCTCACAAGGAGGAGCGTGCACTGTCCTTAATGCTAGTTGGTGTATATATGGGATGAATTTGACTGACCTCAAAAATATTTGAAAAAAAAATTAGGCCCAAGATGACACTTCCTGGGGATTTAGAAACATTTGGGAGAAATTATCTTTGTGATTACCTGAATAGAATTGGCTCAAACAACTATTTGTTGGCATTGTTATAATAATGGCATTGTGTATCTGTTATCCCCCGTGACATCCAAAGAAGAATATTGCGCCTTAATGTTGGAAAAACTCAAGAGTGCAGTATGTGAAGAGGTACAAAAACAACAATAGGAGTAAGAAAAGAAGAGGGGGGAATTGTGAGAAACAAAGTTGTGTTTTTGCAATAGAAGGTGTTTTTTGCAGTGGAAAATTCCACTAACCTTGCATATTCAGAAGTGATTGTGTGTAATAGCAGTGGGGAGTATGTTAAGCAGATAAGGGGAAAGTCCCACTGTCCCAAAATAAGGAGGGTAGCTAAGAAAAACTGGACGAGCAGTACGAAATCAGTAAAAACAAAAGTCTTCTTTAATCCAACTGCCCTGCCAGGGTCAGAAGTCCTGAGCAGGTTGTCTCACACTTGCCCCCGTGGGACTTCTTGTGGGCACCACTGCACCCACAGGGGGAGATGAGGCTCTCAGGCAGGCTGAAGACATCTGCTCTGGGCTCCCTGCAGCCTCAGCATGCTGCTTACATAGGAGCAGGTCTGCGGGGATCACCAAAACTCAGCCTGGCCCTGCACAAGCAACTTCCCTGAGATTTTAAGATATTTCCCAGCAGGGTTGAAGTTAATTTTTCACAAGAACTTTGGACCAGTCACCCAGACAGACGTGATTATCACTTCACCCTGATTAACGCTACCATGAGCTGCAAAATGAAGAGGAAAATGCAAAGCACCCAACAAACTGGTGATGGAGCCAAGAACAATGCTGTTCCAGGGGACACAGGTCAGTGAAGACTAACAGGACATTGAAATTATGTGACTGGGAGCCAGCAGTTTTAGGACTATCCTGCTCCGTGTGGGAGAGACCACCGCTGAAAAGTCACTTGCTCCCTTCTAGGGCAGCCTAAGAAAAGCTGTGAAAATGATTCGGAGAAGCATCCCTATGCAAGAGGCAAAGCCATGCCATCAGCCATCCAATGCACTGCGGAAGAATAGGCTCTGGAGCTATAGTGTGATTTTATATGCAAATACTTTCCTGCATGTATAAGAAATAAGGCCAAAGTGGTGTCTGGGTTTTGTGAAAGGACGTGAGCTTTTAAAATACACTGGAGCAGAATGATGCTGTTTTCCACGTGAGTTTGTTTGACAGGGAGAAGAATGATCTGCTTTACTGAGACCCAGAAGATCTCAGTGGCTGATGTTAAGCTGGCTTATTTTGGTCTGTACTGGCATATGTGCATTTAGACTGGCAACTTTCTGCAGAGCTCACAAATACCGTGGGTTTCTGGGTTAGACTCTCCTCAATCCAGCGCTAGACAAACTAAGTGAATTCAGCTGCTTTCTGGGGGGGGCTACCAAGGGGCCATGGTGGGGGTACAGTAGATGCACAGCAACATTTTGGACAAGCATTGGCACAGGCTGCCCAGGGAGATGCTGGAGTCCCCATCCCTGGAGGTATTTAAGAGCTGTGTGGACATGGCACTAAGGGATGTGATTTATTGACGGGACTCAATAAGTCAGGCTGATGGTTGGACTTGGTGATCTTGAAGGTCTTTTCCAACTTAGATGACTCTGTGATTCTATTATTTGTGAAGTTTGCAGGGGCTAGTTGAGGCACTGCAAAGCTGAACACACTGGGACTGGGAAATCCTGAGCTGAAAATGGCAGAAAAAGAGTAGGACACATGCATGCTGTTTGCTTAATTTTCCATCAACAGCCACTCCGAGTCCTCACTGGACTCAGACTTGGGGACTGCCCCAGCATGGTCCTAACTACGTTAAAGCTACATGCATGGCAGAAGGACACCTTCCTGGTATGGATCAGGAAAGGCTTTCTGGGTGTTAGAAAGCAACAGTGATCCAGTGGGCTGGGAAAAATCTGGGATTCAGGAGCTCAGAGACAGACTTCTCGGCTTTGTGAAGACCACAGCCACTCCGTGCCTCAGTTTCCTTGTGTAAAATAGACTAAAGAGCCAGGAGGAGAAAACCAGGTGAAATACCTGTTCCAGGGGAAGGAGTGGTAACATGATCTGTGGTAGAAAAGGCAGCAGCATCTCCTCCAGGACATTTGATGTAATGCTCTCCATCTGTCTGGGGGAACCTTCCATCTGCTCCTCCTGCGGGAGAGACACTGTAGTGGGTTTACGTGGCAAGGTTTTGGTAGCAGGGAGCCATAGGGGT
Organism: Aythya ferina; assembly: GCF_964211825.1. Taxonomy (NCBI): domain Eukaryota; kingdom Metazoa; phylum Chordata; class Aves; order Anseriformes; family Anatidae; genus Aythya; species Aythya ferina. The sequence goes on along the minus strand of NC_140313.1, from coordinate 3,488,267 downwards.
GGTTTCTGTGAGAAAGATCTAGAAGCTTCCCCATGTTTGGGAAGGGCCCCATTGTTTTCCAGATCTGAGCCAATAAGCAATGTTGTTTGCGCCTCTGTGAGAGCATATTTAAGACAGGGAAAAAAATGCTGCGCCAGACAGCAGCCGGGAGTGAGAGAACAGCCTTGCAGGTGCCAAGGTCAGTGTAGAGGGAGGGGGAGAGGTGCTCCAGGTGCCGGAGCAGAAGTCCCCTGCGGCCTGTGGTGAGGACCATGGTGAAGCAGGATGTCCCCCTGCAGCCCATGGAGTACCACGGTGGAGCAGGGTTCCACGCTGCAGCCCGTGGAGGAGACCACAGTGGAGCAGGTGGCCCTGCACCGACGGAGGCTGCCGCCTGTGGAAGACCCCTGCCCGAGCAGATTCCTGGCCGGACCTGTAGCCCGTGGAGAGGAGACCACGCAGGAGCAGGTGACCCGGCAGGAGCTGCTGCCCGTAGGGGAGCCAGGTTGGAGCAGTTTTCTCCTGAGGGATGGACCCTGTGGTACAGACCCATATCTGGAGCAGTTCTGAAAGAGCTGCTGCCTGTGGGAAGCCCACGCCGGATCAGTTCATCAAGGACTGCATCCCGTGGGTGGGACCCCACAGCACAGGGGACGAGAGTGACCGAGAAGGAGCGGCAGAGAAGAAGTGCTGTAGACTGACCATAACCCCCATTCCCCCGTTCCCCTGCGCCGCTCGGGGGGAGGAGGTGGAAGAGGGTGGATGGGGGGGAAAGTGCTTTTGTTTTTTTTTTTCCTTTGTTTTCTCACTTCTCTCGCTTGTTAGTAATAGGCAATAAATCTTACTATCTCCTTATGCCGAGTCTGTTTTGCCCGTTACAATAATTATTGCGTGATTTTCTTGTCCTTATCTCAACCCTTGAGCCCTTTTCACATATTTTCTCCCCATTCTTCTTTGAGGAGGGGGAGTGAGAGAGTGGCTGTGGTGGAGCTCGGCTGCCCACTCGAGTGGAACCACGACAGACACATTTAGCAAATGCAGTGGAGAGCGTTCATATTTTCAACCCCAGAAGCAAAGCAGTAATGTGGATGAGAGTTTAACATATCACAGAATCACAGAATCACAGAATTTTCTAGGTTGGAAGAGACCTCAAGATCATCGAGTCCAACCTCCAACCTAACGCTAACAGCCCTCCACTAAACCATATCCCTAAGCTCTACATCTAAACGTCTTTTGAAGACTTCCAGGGATGGTGACTCCACAACTTCCCTGGGCAGCCTGTTCCAGTGCCTCACAACCCTTTCAGTGAAGAAGTTCTTCCTAATATCTAACCTAAAACTCCCCTGGTGCAACTTAAGCCCATTCCCCCTCGTCCTGTCACCAGGCACGTGGGAGAACAGGCCAACCCCCACCTCGCTACAGCCTCCCTTGAGGTACCTAAAAAGAGCGATAAGGTCACCCCTGAGCCTCCTCTTCTCCAGGCTGAACAAGCCCAGCTCCCTCAGCCGCTCCTCATAGGACTTGTTCTCCAGGCCCCTCACCAGCTTCGTCGCCCTTCTCTGCACCCGCTCAAGCACCTCGATGTCCTTCTTGTAGCGAGGGGCCCAAAACTGAACACAGTACTCGAGGTGCGGCCTCACCAGAGCTGAGTACAGGGGGACGATCACCTCCCTAGCCCTGCTGGTCACGCTGTTCCTGATACAAGCCAGGATGCCGTTGGCCTTCTTGGTCACCTGAGCACACTGCTGGCTCATATTCAGCCGACTATCAACCATCACTCCCAGGTCCTTCTCTGCCTGGTAGCTCTCCAACCACTCATCTCCCAGCCTGTAGCTCTGCTTGGGGTTATTGCGCCCCAGGTGCAGGACCCGGCACTTGGCCTTGTTGAACTTCATGCAGTTGACCTCAGCCCATCGGTGCAGCCTATCCAGATCCTCCTGCAGAGCTTTCCTACCCTCAAGCAGATCGACACACGCACCTAACTTGGTGTCATCTGCAAACTTACTGAGGGTGCACTCGATGCCCTCGTCCAGATCATCGATGAAGATATTAAAGAGGACCGGCCCCAGCACCGAGCCCTGGGGGACGCCACTAGTGACTGGCCTCCAACTGGACTTGGCTCCATTCACCACGACTCTTTGGGCCCGGCTATCCAGCCAGTTTCTAACCCAACGAAGCGTGCGCCAGTCCAAGCCAAGAGCAGCCAGTTTCTTGAGGAGAATGCTGTGGGAGACGGTGTCAAAAGCCTTGCTGAAGTCAAGGTAGACCACATCCACAGCCTTTCCCTCATCCACCCAGCGCGTCACTCTGTCATAGAAGGAGATCAGGTTCGTCAGGCAGGATCTGCCTTTCATAAACCCATGCTGACTGGGCCTGATCGCCTGCTTCCCCTGCAAGTGCTGCATGATGGCTCTCAGGAGGATCTGCTCCATGAACTTTCCTGGCACTGAGGTCAAACTGACAGGCCTGTAGTTTCCCGGGTCTGCCCTCCGGCCCTTCTTGTAGATGGGCGTCACGTTTGCTAGCCGCCAGTCGATTGGGACCTCCCCTGATAGCCAGGACTGTTGATAAATGATGGATAGTGGCTTGGCCAGCTCCTCTGCCAGTTCCCTCAGTACCCTTGGGTGGATCCCATCCGGCCCCATCGACTTGTGCACATCTAAGTGCCATAGCAGGTCACCAACCAGTTCTTCATGGATAATGAGGGCCACATCCTGCTCCCCATCCCCTTCCACCAGCTCAGGGTACTGAGTATCCAGAGAACAACTGGTATTGCCGCTAAAGACTGAGGCAAAGAAGGCATTGAGCACCTCCGCCTTTTCCTCATCTCTTGTAACTAAGTTTCCCCCCGCATCCAGTAAAGGATGGAGATTCTCCTTAGTCCTCCTTTTTGTATTGATGTATTTATAGAAACGTTTTTTGTTATCTTTAACGGCAGTAGCCAGATTGAGCTCCAGATGAGCTTTGGCCTTCCTAATTTTGTCCCTGCACAGCCTCGCTACTTCTTTAAAGTCCTCCTTAGTGGCCTGCCCACTTTTCCAAAGCTTATAAACCCTCTTTTTCCTCCTAAGATCAAGCCACAATTCTCTGTTGAGCCAGGCCGGTCTTCTTCCCCGCCAGCTCGTCTTTGGGCACGTGGGGACAGACCGCTCCTGCGCCATTAAGACTTCCCTCTTGAAGAGCGCCCAGCCTTCCTGGACCCCTCTGCCCTTCAGAACCACCTCCCAAGGGACTCCACCAACTAGTGTCCTGAGCAGCTCAAAGTCAGCCCTCCGAAAGTCCAATACAGCGGTTTTACTGGTCCCCTTCCTGGCCTCACCAAGAATAGTGAACTCCACCATTGCGTGGTCACTCTGCCCAAGACAGCTCCCGACGATCACGTCCTCCACCAGTCCTTCTCTGTTTGTGAAGAGAAGGTCTAGCGGGGCACCACCCCTGGTAGGTTCACTAACCAGCTGCGTCAGGAAGCTATCTTCCACGCTCTCCAGAAACCTCCTAGACTGCTTTCTCAGGGCTGTGTTGTGCTTCCAGGATATGTCAGGGAAGTTGAAATCCCCCACGAGTACAAGAGCTGATGATTTTGCAACCTCTGTCAGCTGCCTGTAGAATTCCTCATCCGTCTCCTCATCCTGGTTCGGCGGTCTATAGCAGACCCCGACCAGGACACTAGCCTTGTTGTCCCTGCCGATCCTAACCCAAAGGGACTCGACCTTGTCATTCCCAACCTCGAGTTCTACAACCTCGAAAGACTCTCTAATATAGAGAGCCACACCACCACCCCTTCTATGCTGCCTGTCCCTTCTATAGAGCTTATAGCCAGGCATTGCAGCACTCCAGTCATGAGACTGGTCCCACCACGTCTCCGTGATGGCAACCAAGTCGTAGCCTGCCTGCCGCACGATGGCTTCCAGCTCCTCCTGTTTGTTACCCATGCTGCGTGCATTGGTGTAGATGCACTTCAGCTGGGCCATTGCCTTCTCTCCCAGCCTTGCCATTGTTCCCCCTGGCACAGCCCCAACAATCCTAGCCTCAGCCCCATCCCCCTTCCTACCTAGTTTAAAGCCCTCTCAATGAGCCCTGCCAGTTCCTGGCCCAGGATCCTTTTTCCCCTAAAAGATAGGGACCCGTCTGCGGCCATCAGGCCAGGTGCTGAGTAAAGTGCCCCATGATCAAAAAACCCAAGATTTCTGCGTTGGCACCAGTCCCAGAGCCACGTGTTTAACAGGTGGGCTTTCCGTGTCCTCTCTGAACCCCTCCCTGCTACCATAGGGATGGACGAAAACACCACCTGCACTCCCGCTCCATCCACTAACCGACCCAGTCCCCTAAAGTCCCTTTTGATAGCCTTGAGGCTTCTCTCTTCGATGTTATCACTGCCCGCCTGGACTATCAAAAGAGGATAATAGTCAGAGGGGCGTACCAGGTTAGGAAGCTTCCTGGCAACGTCCCTGACCCTGGCCCCAGGGAGACAGCAGACTTCCCTACGGGTAGGGTCAGGCCGACAAATAGGGCCCTCTGTTCCCCTAAGAATCAAGTCACCAACAACAATAACCCTCCTATCTTTCTTGGTGGAGGCAGTCCTGAGGCGCGGAGTTGACCTCCTCACCCCAGGCATCCTCCTGGGAACATTTGCTACCTCTTCCTCACACACCGGCCTCTCAATCTCTAGGGCCTCAAACCTGTTGCGTAAGGGCACCTGGGAAGGTGGGGCCGGAAGGGGAGAGCATCGCCTGCGATGTCGAGCAGGGACCTGTTTCCATTCCTCCTCAGCTCCCAGATCCCCTCCCTCTGCCCGACGGGGACAGGGCAGGGTGTCTGCCCCCATTTGAGGAGTCTCACCTCGGCACCTCCCCTTGAGGCCCTGCAGGGAGTTACTCCAGAAGTCTATCTCCCGCTCACACTCCCTGATGGCCCTCAACCTCTCCACCTCCTCCTTGAGCTCCGCCACCATGCGGACCAGATCATCCACCTGCTCGCACCTCACGCACACAGTTTCTCTGCCTCCCGCCGATGGCAGCAACAGGCTCAGACACTCCTTGCATCCGGTGACCTGAACTGCGGCATTTTTTAACGGGTAGTCGGTCTGCGTGTGTACCGACTTTCTGGAGAGCGCGCCGTGCCTGGTGGCGACCATTATCGCCTAGTTAAGGCTGTTGTTAAGGAGGTGTTGTTTGTGTGTAGGGGGAGCTCTCTGCCCTTCCTGCGCGCCCTGCCTGTGCGAACTGCCGCGCTAACTGCCGCGCCACTCCCTTCTGACGCGCCACGCCCTGTTTGCCCGCCCTGGTCGCCGTGCTCCTGGTCGCTCGCGCTCCCTAGGGGCAGCTTTTGAATGGCTGGGGAGGGGGCGCTGCTGGCTCCGCCTTCGCTTCGTCAGCCTCCCTCACGAGGGCTGCCGGGTCCTGGCGGCTCCCTCAAGTAGGCTCGATGCCGGAAAAAATTAGCCCTGCCTGGCCCGATCCCCCGCTCCGCTGCAGAACGCGTCTGCCCCGGAGCCGATCGCCTCGGCAAAAATATGCACTTTTTTAAACTAAAAATGTCTGGTATTTAGTGCAACTTGGTACATTGTCATTTTGAAGTCCAGTAATCCCGTTTCTGCAGCACCTTCCTTGAGTGCAGTGCTATGGCCAGGCAGGAGCAGCTCTCCAAGTGACTCCTGGTCTCATGGGCAGAGCTGGGAGATCTGATGCTGGTGCCATCCTGGACTGTACCCTAAAACAGGAAATGTGAAGACATCATTTCTATGTGTTTTTATGCAAGAGGCAGCTCCGGGGTTAATGACAGATCCAGCTGGGAAAGACCTCAGCAGGCAGGTGGGACAGTCAAGCGCGAGAGGATGTGGCTGAGTGAGAGCATCTCACTAGCAAAATTATTTCTCAGGCCTCCCTTGCTGCTCTTTCACCCAACAGCCTTCGCTACTGCCCCTCGGGGAGGAATGTGGGGTTTTCGCACTGTGCAGAGCCCATACTGATGCGTGCAAAAAATTATCCCTGAAGACATGACGACCCAGTGACAGCCACCGCCCCAGCACAGGGTTTGGGCAGATGAATCCCACGCTCCTCCGAACTTTGCCTTTCCTCACTGGGCAAGCCCTGCATTCTCCCTCAGTCCCAGCCCCGCAGAGGCAGCCCAATAGCCTCCTTAGCATGTGGTGCTTGTTGCCAGGGAGCGCTAAGGAACCAAGGTCAGCGGCTGTGAGCACGTTGGTCCAGCATTTGCGCCAGCCCAGCTCACTATGGGATCGTTCCTAAGGTATAACCTCCAAGGGGGCTGCATCTGCACACCGATCCTTTGCTGATAAACCCACTGCCAAGTCTCCAGCACGAGGACAAAAGAGGAGTTTTTGCTTCTGTCGTGTTAAGGGGTGTAGCTGATTAACCGTTACGGGCCTGGTCAGATTCAGAGTACTGAACCAGTCAGACATTCACCAAAAACACGTTAACCGTCTGGGGCTCCCGTCAGATATTCACCATCAACACATTAACGGTCTGGGGGTCTGTTCAGACATCCACCAAAAATGCATTAACCATCTGGGGGTCTGGTTAGATTCAGAACACTGAACTATCACGGATAACCACCCTCACCCTAGTTGCACTTAATGAGAGCTATCACAATGCAATCAATCATGGTTTTATTACAGCAACAGATAATCAGGTTCTTTTGGATTGCCAGCGATAGTGACTGTCTGCAAAAGCAAGCTAGTATGCGTGAAATACACAGGTGTTATAGATGTTACAGATGTTACAGATGTTACAGGTGTTTACAGGTGTCACAGGTGTCACAGGTGTCACAGGTGTGCAGCCTAGAAATAAACGCGTTAAAAGGATCAAAGACTCTATAGAGATTTATAAGCAAGTATTCAGATCTCACCCAAAGGCATCCCAATGGGGGGGGGGGAAAGAGGCTCAGCCCGTCGACTGATCCCAGGAGTCAGGAGGTCCTAAGGATGTTGTATTTCCTCGGGATGGTATCTCCCCTGACGGTGGTATCTTCCCTCACATCCCCTCTCTCTTGGGCCAATTTATATTATTTTCTATCTTTTAGGTGGAGCTTGAGTGGCTCTAGTCAAGCATATCTTAGTTATGATTGGTGTAAAGTTTTCCCGTCTCCGTTTAAAGTAATAGGCTCCGAGAAATTCAGAGTGCATGCTCAGTGAGGGGTGGTCGCACCTTGGAGGCAGGTAGCTTTTGGGATGGAGGTGTGTTTTGGTATTATAATGATATTATAATGAGCAAAAAGTACACTAGGGTACAGCATTTGTCAAAACATGACAGGTCCTTGGCTCAGGGTGGCAAAAAGTGCAGCTTTGTGCACAAGAACAATCGAGGCCCCACCTGATTACAGAGCCTAGCCGTGGTGTCTCCACTCCACTCTACGCTCCGTACTGTTCCTTAGAGCTAGCATACTAAGTTTCCCCAGCGCGATAGCATCTAAGGTTGGGAGCCTAGGAAACGCTCAGGTAATGCAGTTATGCCCTACCCTGAAAGCCTCTTCAATGCTGTACCTTTTCCTTAAAAATGTGAATGTTACTTTTATTTTCCTAGTTACTTCAGGCATTTACACCACAGCTTCCCAGCAGATTTTTCTGCTTTGAATGACAGAGAAGGCTCTGGAGGCTCCTTCCCTCCCTGAGCTGGGACACAGTGGAGCTTTTCAGGCTGAGCCTGAGTTGCATTTGCCTCCTGTCTTGGCTTGAGGGTAAGTTTCTCCTCCTTTGGGGTAGCCAGAAAGTGGGAAGCCAACTGCCTCCCAGAGTTTAACCCATTTTTCTGCCGAAATGTTGCTTTGGCTTCAAAGCTCTGAACCCACCAGCCGTAAAACAAGTGCTTTGCAGGTGTATTTCAGGCAGAATTTAAAATAGGATTAAACATGGGTGCCCAGGAGACAGGCTGGCCAAGCACTGGGACAGCTTGTCCAGGGACATCATCCTGGCCGCTTTTTAAAGCAGGTTGGACAAAATGCAAAGAAGAGCAGGAGTGAATTAACCTGTTTGCTGGGGCAGAGGTGACACTGAGCTACCCCTGGGTGCTACATTTACTGCCCCAGCATTGGGAGAGCGTGGTGGGAAGGGGGACAGGACCTCACGGCGCTGGTCCTGCTCCCGTGTTGATTAGCAGGGAGCAGGACATGCTGGGGAGCCTGCGGCACTAGGCATCATAGTGGGTCATCTTTGTCCAAGATCACTTGAATCTGCAGGGCACATGAGGATTTGGAAGCCAAGCAGCCTGGTGTCTGATGTGCATGGGTAGAGGAGGAAAGAAGAAATCCTGGCAAGCAGCATCTTGCAGAGACAGAGCAGTGTTCCCCAGGAACAGCCCCACCATCTTGCTCGCCCCATCATGGGCAATGGGTTGCAAATCCCCTGAGATAATAAATATTTTCCCTTTTATTTTGCTCTTCTGCCTAAGGATGCAGGTTATTGAAAGGGACTCACCGAAACAAATCCCTGAAGTGCTTCAGGGCTCATTCAATCCCTGAAGCTGCAAGGACGACAGACCTGCAGTTTCACAGGTTAGATGCTCAGAGATTTTCAGGCTCTCTAGACCAGGGGACAACAATTTTGACTGTGCAGCTGGGATGTTTATTCCTTAAAGACAAACCTCAGACTGGCAACTTTTTTTTCAAACCATAAATCTTACCAGCTAAAGTAAATCCACGGAATTCAATCTCTTTCTTAAAGTCCCAGACTGAGTGCATGTATTTCATTGTGCTAGCGAAGAGTGAGGATGTACATTCATCTTCTAGAAGATACAGTGGATCAGGTTAGGAACTGGTGGGCTGTTGGGGCAGCAGTACAGCCTTAGGTATCTCGCTCTTTCTCTTTGCTCTAAAAATGATCTTGTCCAGTGTTATAAGACAGTGGTGCTGTACTGTTGCCGCACAATAGGAGCCCCACAGCTATGTTTTATTAGTAAATTAAGGAGGGTTGCAGGATGTTTCCCAGCAAACCTCCTTTCCAGTGAAATGCATTTGATGCAATCACACAATCAGCTGCTACATTTTGGCTAGACTGCTAATAAATCCACAGATGCTTTGCAAGAAAGTAGTTTATCTCAGCAGTGTCTGGCAGTGCCCAGACACTTACAGAGCATAGAGCAAACATGTTGTTTGTTTAGGGCCAATCTCCTCCTGCAGCCTCTCCCAATTCCATTCTGCCTGGGGCTGCAGTCTTAAGGCAGTGGGCAGGACAGAGGTGCTTGCCCTTGACGGACATCAGAGGGTTGGTTCATTTTCCTGCTGGAAAATGGAAATCCTGGAATTACCTAAGCTGTTTCTGAGAGTGGTTGCTTTGGAAACTCCCTGCAAACAGGGAGGGAGCTGAAGTGTTGAAGCTTAATGCTGGCCCAGCACTGTACGATGTGCTGTGGGAACCGAGCCTCGGGCACAAGCAGGACCCATGTACTTACAAGCAGACAGAAACTGCTGAAATAATGCCACATTTAACACTGATGGATGAAATGACCCTCCAAGGAGGCTGAATGCAACAGCCACACAGAAGAAGACCTCTCAATTCTCATGCATATCCTGGGGGGCTGCTCTCCACCCGGCCACATGCGCTGCTGGCTGCTCCCTGACCCCTAGCACCCCGCTCCCCTGCAGCAACCCTAAACAACGCACATGAAAGAGGCAAAAAGAACAAATGTATCTGAAACTTCTCCTACTTCATATATTTTTCCATTCTCCAACTATTTTCTTCTTGGGGGATTTTTTGACCCTGGTGTGTTTAACTGTATTCGGTGGCTACCAGATCTCTTCCCTCTGCTTGCATGGGGTCTCCCTGGTGGCAAGGATGCATGGCTGCTGCATGCTGAGCCACTTCCTCCTGCACACTGTGAGCCTTCTCCGGCACCCCATCCCATTTGGGACCAGTCCCTGACCAGTCAACCCCTACCCATTCTCTCCAGGCCTCTCTGGATTGTGTAAATCTCCACCATATCCCCTTCAGGGATTGGTTTTCCCCAAATGCATCAGATTCATGGCAACCTCACTGACCTCCTCTGCTTCCCATCCGTTATCCATGGGTTTTTCCCTGGTAAAACTTTCCTTTTTTTTTTTTTTTTTTTTTTTTTTTTTTCCCTATGACTGCTCTGCTCTCTTTGAAGCCTTTGCTGAAATACTTGGTGAAAAGTAGACCTTGTATCAATAGGGAGAGCTATGAAGCCTTATTGGTCAACCAAAAGTGAGATTTTCCTAAGAGAAAAACAGCAGTGGTTGGGAAAAAACACAGGGCAATGTAGTTGCCAGAAGCTACGGCTGTAAAATACTCTTGTAATACCATGTCTTATATGAAGGTTTGATAGCCTAAGTGAGTTTTTCAGCCTTGCAGAAATGAGTAAATAAAAAATGTGCTGAATTTGGTTGGCATAAGCAAATGGATTATGAGTATAAACTTATGACTCTAGGAGATTATATCTAATTGGAAACAGAAAGAGCTATAGTAGCTTTTTGGCTGTCATGTAGAAAAAATGGCCTTTTTACTGAGGTTTTTAATTAGCCAACTAGTAGGTTAACATGTAATTATCACAGACCAGTAGTCACAAGCGTTAATGTTTGTTTAGCATGAAGGTAAATACAGCAAATAAAAATTAAATACCATAATAGGCTAGGAAATGCATAGAACATTTAAGATATGGGGAAAAGGCAAGAGAAAAGAACATTTGCATTCCCTAAGGCAATGTTCCTGGCAGTCCACAGCTGCCTTGGAGCCAGGCTCCCCGAATAATGCTGCAAGGGTAAACAGAGAGCAGGCTTTGAATCAGGTTGTGCCAGTTAGCTTGTCTTGTGCAAACTGACAGTTTTCCTACCAACCCTGTGGTTCAGAGTCTACCAGAGTGAACCTCTGACTAGTCAATAACAATTTCAAAGTCCTAAGTGTTTTTTTTAGGCCTTTCTTATCCACAATTTCAGCTGACCATCAACAGACAACTTTTACTTTGCCATGTTATTTGCTCAGGATATTACACCCATGTACAATCTCCCTTTTTTGTCCAGATTTTTTGCAGGTAGAGCTCACCCTACATTCAGAGAAGGAAGCTGTGTCCTAACCAGGGCATCAATTCTAATCTACGGCAGCTCGAGGCTCCCCAGCAGAACCAGGCAGAGCTGCATTTTGCTGCCCCATGTGTGGTGGGGTGAGGGCTAGATGCTCGTGCTGCAGGAAGGGAAGAGGTTAGGGTAAGCAGGAGGGGAGCCCTGCAGACATGCCTTTCTTCATCTTGCCATATGCATCAGTGCAGAAGAGGGGTGATTATTGCTGTCATAAGATTTCCCACAACCTCCCCTCTAGCAGTAGTTGCTATACCACACCCTACTTCTGCAGTAAGCCTAGCAAGGCAAAAGATACTGTTGAGCCTTTGGCCAGTTTGCTGCCTCCAGCAGGTTGCTGCCTTATAGAGGTGCCTGCCTTGGCCAGAGCTTATTCTGTATGGTCAGATCCTCTGCAATTCTTCAGGGTCTAGCTATGGGCATTGCAGCAGCAGTGTCTGCAAGCAGCAGTGTCAGTGCAAACCCACCTGAGACAGGTATTCTCCCCAACAATGTCTAGAGCAAAGCAGAGTTCTCTAACCTCTCCAGAAGACATAGGATGGTCTGCCAGCTATGACCTTCTCAGCCAGCCTAAACAACTGTTTGGTATCTAGATTTCTCAAACACTCAATCAACATTTTATAGCTGAAATCCTACCTACCTCACTCACTTGCAAGAGATATGGACTATTTGCCTCAGGTTTAATCCCATTTCTTCATCTGCAGTGTTGGTACTACCCATGATGCTCTATACTTCTGCTTGCTTCTTCTTACCTCATCCTTTAACTTTTGGTGTTGCATACATACTTCCTAGATTAATGACCTTATTCCCCAACAGAAAATAAACTCTGTTCTGGCTTTGGATTCAGTCTTGAGAAATTCATTTATGCTTTGAAATCCATGAGAACTGAAGGAGGTGATCGCTATTGCACTGCATCCCATTTGCCTTGCAGGATGAGGACTCATAGGGTAGGATTGGGTTCCCCTTCCCTTGCTGGGCATTGAGTGTATTCAAGTTCCTGTACAAAAAGTAAATGATAACCACCTATACCTTTGCTTTATTTCCTTCCAAGCTAAAACCATCGATTCATCAAAGACGGATGCTGTGGACAAGGGATCTTCCGTGGGCTTGACTGACCCACTTCTGGTTAACAACTTTAACAGCACAGTGTCTCCAGTGAAGACCAAACAAGCATACCTCACAGCAAATGAGGATGAGCACTTCTCTTTTCTGGATGTATACATGAGAACAGCAGGAGTGAAAGTGTAGGCAGCATCTAGGGATTAACTCGAGTTTTTTCAATAATGATAAGTACCCAAGTTCTGCTGAAGAACTTCCATGTATATAACTGTGAGAAAAATCGCAATAATTTTCTTCAGACAGGATCTGCTGCTAGGGGTGCAGCAGGAGCTGGGAGGGGACAGACCCAGGACAGCTGACCCAAACTGGCCAAAGGGGTATTCCATACCATCTGACGTCATGCTAAACAATATATAGGGGTGGTTAGCTGGGGTGGGGGGGCCGGCTGCTTGGAGATAGGCTGGGCATCGGTCAGCGGGTGGTGAGCAATTGCATTGTGCATCACTTCCTTTGTACACATTATTAGTAGTAGCACTATTATCATTATAATTATTATTATTTTCCTGTCTTAATAAACTGTCTTTATCTCAACTCACAGGCTTCACTTTCCCGTTTCTCTCCCCCATCCCAGAGAAGGAGGGGGGAGGGTGAGCGAACGGCTGTGTGGTGTTTAGCTGCCGACCGGGTTAAACCACAACAGTCCTTTTTGGCGCCCAACATGGGGCACGAAGGGTTGAGATAATGACAGATCTGACCAGAGTGTGTTAAACCAAAAACTGGTATAAATATTAGACCTGCTTAATAGTTGCTAGTCACAGTGCTGATTGCTTTAATCTCAAGTCTGCTGTGCCTGTTTTCCAAATTGAGTTTTATTGCATGTTACTTTCTGTATGTGCTCTCTGTCAGGCTGTTTATCCTTTCTGGGCCCTGGTTTAAGATCATTATGGTACTGTGTGTTGTAACAGTGGCTTATGATATGATGAAATTTCTGGTCATGACTCTAACCTGGTATTTGTACTCAGCACTGTCGTCGACTCTATACTTTGGAAACTATATCTTGGAACCTATTAGCAATTACACCTATTGCCTTTTTGCATAAGGGAGCCGATCTGTGGAGGGGAAAGGGGGAGATATTTTTTCCTACTTGTTCACTCTCCCTTTCTCCTTCACCACCCTCTTATCCTCCGAGCTTGTTACAATAGTTCTCCAAGATTTTGAATATCCTTGGGATGTTCAGACTAGCATGGTGATATTGTTATGTCTCCTGAATGCGCTTCAGGTTTTGTTTAAGGTTAAACAACTACTTAGGAATCTCATCCAGAGATCTGCCCGGAGGCGGGATAGTTGTGAGTGGCAAGGAGTGTGGGAGGATATGGGCAGGCATCTAGAGCAGTGGGCACCTCCAGTGTTTTGGAAATTCACCCCTGAACAACTGCAAAATCCTAAAAAACTGGTAGAATGCTTGAAAAAAGGGTGTCATGACTCTGGCAGTTCCAAAGAGACACAAATCACTGTAGCGTGCTGGGGGTCTGGCTTATGCCTATTGAGCTGCAATTGATGCTACTATCAACCTAGTGACAGACCCTGCAGGCGCTCCAAGTCCTGTGCCAGGCCCAATGGCCACTCCAACCCCTACGATGGACCCTGCAGGCTCTCCAGCTCCCGCAGCCGCTCCGGGCTCCCACAGTTGTTCCATCTCCTGCAGCTGTTCCAGCCCCTTCAGGCATTCCAGCCCCTGCAGCTGCTCCAGCCCCTGCAGCCCCAGCCCCTGCAGGCATTCCAGCCCCTGCAGGCGTTCCAGTCCCTGCAGGCGTTCCAGCCCCTGCAGCTGCTCCAGTGCTAAGACACCGGAGCCAATTGTGTGGAATTAGAGGGCAAGGAAGCCAGGCAGCTGGGATCCCTTGCTAGAGATGCAGGCATTGACAAAGCAATTGGAGATGGAGCAAGACCTCACAGCCTCTGGAGGCGGCTCCTGTCAGCTGTGAAGGAAAGGTATCCCTTCAAGGAAGAACTTGTATGACTACCAGGCAAGTGGACCACCATGGAGAAGGAAATCCAGTACCTGAGGGAATTAGCCATACGGGAGGTGATTTATGAGGACCCAGACCTCAGACAAACATCCACAGATCCAGATGAAGTCAGGTGTACACAATGCATGTGGCGGAAGTTTGTACGGAATGCACCATCATCATATGCCAGCTCATTGGCAATAATGGCCTGGAAAGAGGATGAGGAACCCACAGTGGATGAAGTGGCTAAACAACTCCGGCAGTATGAAGAAAGTCTCTCCTCTTCCTTACAGGCCTGCATCTCGGCTGTGGAGAAACTTTCTGAAGAGTTCCACCAACTTAAAGAGAATTTATCTTCCTCCCCACCTGAACAAACCAGTGTCCACCAACTAAAAGAGAACACTTGGGAGAAACTTTCTGAAAAGTTCCACCAACTTGAAAAGAGATTATTTTCCTCCCCACCTGTACAAACTGGTGTCTCAGCTATCAGGGGTTAAGTGTCGTTCCGTGCGAGGAAGACGATATGGTGGGTACTCACCCCATGCCACCCTGTGGTTTTACCTACGTGACGACGGAGAGGACATGAGAAAATGGGATGGAAAATCTACCTTGACGCTAGAGGCACAGGTGCGTGAGTTGCAAAAGAAAACATTTGGAAAAAAGGGGTTCTCTGAAAAGTTTGCTGCTCCAACTTCCAGCAGGCAGTCCTTTAAACACAGAAACGAAGAAGATTCTGGCCAGGACTAGAGGGGCCCTGCCTCCAGCCAGGGGGAGGAAAGGCACAATCGAGTTTATTGGACTGTGTGGATTCGATGGCCTGGCATGTCAGACGCACAGAAGTATAAGGCTTTAGTAGACACCGGTGCACAATGTACTCACTCTAATGCCATCAAGCTATAAAGGGCCAGAGCCCATCTGTATTTATGGAGTGACGGGGGGATCCCAGCAGTTGACTGTATTGGAGGCTGAAGTGAGTCTAACTGGGATTGAGTGGCAAAAGCACCGTATTGTGACTGGCCCGGATGCTCTGTGCATCCTAGGCAGTTATTATAATTAGTTTCCGGAATCCAAACCCTCCTACTGGAGGTCACATTCATCATATCATGCGGCCCTAGCATTGTTCCATATAGACACAAATTAGATGAACACATTTCACACTTGGTCTCTTGGAGGACCCGTCTGTTGTGGGGTTGCTGCGGGTCGAAGAACAGCAAGTGCCAATCGCTACCACAACTGTGCACGGGCGGCAATATCGCACCAACTGAGATTCCCTGATTCCCATCCATAAGCTAATTCGTCAATTGGAGAGCCAAGGAGTGATCAGCAAGACTCATTCACCTTTTAATAGTCCCATATGGGACTATTAAACTTATATTCCCTATTATCCAACACCTGATTTCTCCCGTTTCCTCATTGACTGAGTACTACAGGTTCACAAGCAACTCGACACACTTCTATACCATATATGTACAATTTGATTTGACCAACCATTAATTTCTCCTTTTCCTTTTTTTTTCCTTCTCCTCTCATGACTAGAAGGCCTGCGATTTTTGTTTTTACTGATTTCGTACTGCTCATCTTGTTTCCCTTACCAGTCCTCCTAATTTTGGGACAGTGGGACCTTCCCCTTATCTGCTTAACATACTCCCCACTGCTATGCTGCACAATCACTTTTGAATATTCAAGATTATTGGAATTTTCCAAAGCAAAAACACCTTCTATTGATAAAACACAACTTTGTTTCTCACAGAGATCCAGAAGGATCTAGGGCTGTTAGGAAGATTTAATTGCTTTTTTTCACTGATTATAACCCTCTGTTTCATAAAACAACTCTGCAGGTATGAGTGACCAGGCTTTGGAAAGAAGAGTTGACCACTTTCACACAGTATCTGGGCTTTTCTTTGAACAAGTTGGAAAAAAAAATAAGCAGCAAAATTTCTAACTAGATGGTGACATTACCAAGGAGTCATGGAAAGTCAGATTACCCACCGGGCAGAAAAACATGGAAATGCTCAAAAGGGGGATGTCAAAGAAAGCCATTTGCCCAAAAACTGCACGCTGGTAAAGCCACTAAAGCCTCCAAAGCAGCAGCCATCAAGATCAACGACTGCCCTTCCAATGGTGCCCTTCCACCTGGGCTTCAATGCCACCGAGTGCACCCTCTTCTTCCAGGCCTGCTGCAAGGACTCGCCCTACAAACCCCTGCCAGGCCAGCAGCCCTTCCCCGAGCTGAGCTACCGTGTGTGTGGGCTCCGATGTCACCTCTATCCCCAAGTACATGGTGTGCAGGTACTTCAACAAGCCCTCCAAGATTCCCATGTGGTGCAATTGCCTAAAGTAACTAGGAAAATAAAACTAACATCCACATTTTAAAGAAAATGTACAGCATTGAAGAGGCTTTCAGGGTAGGGCATAGCTGCATTACCTGAGCGTTCCCTAGGCTTCCAACCTTAGATGCTATCGCGCTGGGGGAACCTGATGTGCTGGTTATAAGGAGCAGTACGGAGCGTAGAGTGGAGTGGAGACACCACGGCTAGGCTCTGTGACCAGGTGGGGACTCGATTGTTCTTGTGCACACCTGTGAGAAACTAAGTTGTGTTTTTGCAGTAGAGAATTATTTTTCTGTAGTCCAAGGTAGTTGTGAAGTCATAATAAGGAGAAATGTTAAGTAGATAGATAAGTGGACAGTAGGAGGCCTCACAGTTCCAAAACAAGGTAGAAGCTTGAGAAAAACAGGATGAGCTGTGTGAGAACAGTAAAACAAAGATCACAAGTTCTCAAAACATAACGGAGAAATTAAAGGGTTGAAAAAAGAAGAAAAATTGTACATATATGGTATAGAGGAGCGTTGAGTAGCTTGTGAACCTGTAGTACTCAGCCAATGAGGAAACAGGGGAGGTGATCAGGTGTCGGGTAATAGGGAATAAAAGGTTATGATTTGTTTACTAAAATGCGCTCCTGATTGACAGGACGCCCGCCATTGCAATCGCGAATAAAATAGCTTCACAGAAGATCCTGTCTGAAGAAAATTATTTGAGATTTTTCTCACAATTTGGGGGCTCGTCCGGGATCTTGTCACCTACCGAAGATTTCTTGCCACCACAGACAGGAAGGTGCACCCTGCTGATTTCAGCGGTCCCGTTGGGGGTGGTGTGTTGTCTCGGTATGGCCAGCAAAGGACCGAGACTGTTAATCTGAAGACAGGCTCTGCGAAGCTCTGCGGAGAAGGGAGGCCAGCACTGACATACCACAGACACAGCCCAGAGATAGTCCAGCCCAGATCGGGAACAGGCACAGGGATTACTGCTGATAACCTGGACTGGGAAGCCGTGCACGGACCGAGGTAAAGGAAACTTTACTGTATCTTGCCTCGAGTTGGGTTTGGAGAGACTCTGGTGTGAATGAGTGTGAGTGTGAATGAGACGCACTTTTAGTGCGGAGTGAATGTGAAGTCCCGATCCGTGAGGCTCGGTGGTCCTGTGAGGGGACCCTTGGCTGGAGAGGGACGAAACAAAAGAGAGAGGAGAGGAGTGAAAGTGAGTCTCGGGGGATTGGGCCCTTAGGTGTACAGTACCCCGAGCACAGTGAGGTGAGGTGCTCGGCAGTACACCCCACCTCTCTCCTAATCCTAGGTGAAGGCGTGTGGTACCCTGTGGGTGGTGAAGTCCACAGCAGCATGTCAGGAAGAGATGGGGATTAAGGGTTCCAAGAGTCAGCAGGGTTGGGGTGGAGACCCCGGGATTGTGCCTAAAGATAGTCCTTTGGGAAGAATGATAAGGAATTGGGAGGAGAATCCCAAAACTAGTGGAAAACAAAAACAAAAACAAAAACAAAAACAAAAACAAACAGTGGTTAGATATTGTGGATATTGAGTCAGAGGAGGAGTCGGAGGAGGAGTCAAATTATGCTGCCTGCTGGATGCAGGAAGCAAATTAGCTTTTACTGAGAAAGGGTCAGGATCAAAAGAAAGAGGAGGAAAAGGAATTAGAGGAAGGGGGTGGGGTCAGTCAATGGGAACCCTTTGAAAATTTACCCCCTCCCTTTAATCCTAATATCAAACCGGCAGCAGCAGGAGCTGACATTGCAACTGCCCTGGAAGGGGGGGCGGTCCCTAAAAGGAAAGTGCACTCTAGGCTCCTACGGGAGTTAGAGCAATGTAAAAAGGACATTGAAAATCTTCCCTTCCCTAACGACAATAGTGCTGGTACGTCTATGTACCCTCTTAGGGAGGTCCCGATGGGGCCAGGGCACATCGGTTACGTGAACGCTCCGCTCACTAGTGGGGAGGTTAGGAATTTTAAGAAGGAGATTAAATCTTTAATTGAGGATCCTATAGGACTAGCAGAACAATTCAATCAGTTTTTGGGACCTAATTTGTATTCCTGGGGGGAGATGATGTCGATCCTGAGTATGTTATTTACTGGGGAAGAGTGGGGATTGATCAGGAGGGCGGCTATGCGAGAATGGGAAAGAGCTAACCCTCCCGGGCCGGGAGTAATTCCAGTAGAGCAAAAATATCCACTAGCTGACCCCAATTGGGATAATAATAACCATCAATACAGGACCCATATGAAAGATCTAAGGGACATAATAGTAATGGGGATTAGGGAGGCAGTACCAAAGTCCCAGAATTTTACTAAAGCATTTGACATTCAACAACAAAAGGATGAATCCCCTAATGACTTTTTGCAAAAACTGAGGGATAGAATGAGTAGGTATTCGGGGATGAATCCTGATGACCCTCTGGCCCAAGGGCTTTTGAAAGTATATTTTGTGACCAAAGCCTGGCCAGATATACATAAAAAGCTCCAAAAGATAGAAGGATGGAGTGAACAGCCAATAGAAACCCTCCTGCGGGAGACTCAAAAAGTATATGTCAGGAGAGGGGAGGAAAAAGAGGAAAAAAAAGCAAAACTAATGGTATCTACAGTGAATCAGATAATGAAACAGAAAATTAGTGATAGAGGAAGACATTTTCAGGAGGGGCTAGAGCAGATGGAGGAAGAGAAACGAAAGAACAACAGGCAGAGAAATCTATCTATGTCACAGTCTAAATTGCGACAGGAAACAGTGTTTCAAGCGTGGTCGAGACGGTCACCTCAGACGGGATTGCCCTGAATGGAAAAAGGAGGAGAGATTGATTGGTGTTATAAATTAAGAATAGGGGAGTCAGGGGTTCTCAGAAATTTGGTCCCACCGAGAGCCCTTGATAAATATAGTGATGGGACCTAATGAAAAAGAAGTTGTATTTTTAGTAGATACTGGAGCAGCTAGATCATCACTAGCCCATAAGGTATCAGGGCTTAAATTAACTGATGAGACCCTAAGGGTAACGGGATGGAAGGGATGTGAATAACAGTACCACTTTTTGGGGAAAACAAACTGAGATTGGGGGATAAAATAATTACTGGGCAATTATTATATGTACCTGAGGCAGGGACTAATTTGCTGGGGAGGGACCTAATGATGAAATTGGGTATACAAATAATAACTGATCAGACAGGGATAACAGTATCAATGAGGTTATTGACAGAAGATGATGAGAAAGAAATAGACCCTATAGTGTGGGTCAAGGAGGGAAATAGAGGAAGAATTAATATTACCCCCCTGAAGATAGATATGCAGGAAGGATATGAGACAATAAAGCAGAAGCAATACCCTATTTCGACTGAAGGACGAAACGGTCTTAAATCAGTAATAAAAGAATCGATTAAGGATGGATTATTAGAACCATACATGTCTCCTTTTAATACCCCCATTTTGCCGGTGAGAAAGGCTGATGGTTCTTACCAATTGGTGCAGGATCTAAGAAAAATTAATGAGATAGTGCGAAAGCGCCACTCTGTGGTTCCCAACCCATACACTTTGATGAGCAAGATCCCACATGAACATAAGCGGTTCAGTGTAATAGATTTGAAAGATGCTTTTTGGGCCTGTCCACTGGACCCTGTGAGCAGGAATATTTTTGCCTTTGAGTGGAAAGACCCTGTAACAGGGCGAAAACAACAATATACATGGAAAGTCTTGCCTCAGGGGTTTACAGAATCACCAAATCTATTTGGCCAAGCTTTAGAACAGATCTTGGAAAAATTCCAACCTCCAGAAGGGGTGTTGCTACTGCAATATGTGGATGATCTTTTATTATCTGGATCAGAGAGAACAGTGGTGCGAGAATCACAGAATCACAGAATCACAGAATTTCTAGGTTGGAAGAGACCTCAAGATCATTGAGTCCAACCTCTGACCTAACGCTAACAGTCCCCACTAAACCATATCCCTAAGCTCTACATCTAAACGTCTTTTAAAGACTTCCAGGGATGGTGACTCCACCACTTCCCTGAGCAGCCTGTTCCAATGCCTAACAACCCTTTCGGTAAAGAAGTTCTTCCTAACATCCAACCTAAAACTCCCCTGGCGCAACTTTAGCCCATTCCCCCTCGTCCTGTCACCAGGCACGTGTGAGAATAGACCAACCCCCACCTCGCTACAGCCTCCTGTAAGGTATCTGTAAAGAGCAATAAGGTCGCCCCTGAGCCTCCTTTACTCCAAGCACCTCAATGTCCTTCTTGTAGCGAGGGGCCCAAAACTGAACACAGTACTCGAGGTGCAGCCTCACCAGAGCCGAGTACAGGGGGACGATCACCTCCCTAGCCCTGCTGGTCACACTGTTCCTGATACAAGCCAGGATGCTGTTGGCCTTCTTGGTCACCTGAGCACACTGCTGGCTCATATTCAGCCGACTATCAACCATCACTCCCAGGTCCTTCTCTGCCTGGCAGCTCTCCAACCACTCATCTCCCAGCCTGTAGCTCTGCTTGGGGTTATTGCGCCCCAGGTGCAGGACCCGGCACTTGGCCTTGTTGAACTTCATGCAGTTGACCTCAGCCCATCGGTGCAGCCTATCCAGATCCTCCTGCAGAGCTTTCCTACCCTCAAGCAAATCGACACACGCGCATAGCTTGGTGTCATCTGCAAACTTACTGAGGGTGCACTCAATGCCCTCGTCCAGATCATCGATGAAGATATTAAAGAGGACCGGCCCCAGCACCGAGCCCTGGGGAACGCCACTAGTGACTGGCCTCCAACTGGACTTGACTCCATTCACCACGACTCTTTGGGCCCGGCTATCCAGCCAGTTTCTAACCCAACGAAGCGTGCGCCAGTCCAAGCCAAGAGCAGCCAGTTTCTTGAAGAGAATGCTGTGGGAGACGGTGTCAAAAGCCTTGCTGAAGTCAAGGTAGACCACATCCACAGCCTTTCCCTCATCCACCCAGCACGTCACTTTGTCATAGAAGGAGATCAGGTTCGTCAAGCAGGACCTGCCTTTCATAAACCCATGCTGACTGGGCCTGATCGCCTGCTTGCCCTGCAAGTGCTGCGTGATGACTCTCAGGAGGATCTGCTCCATGAGCTTCCCTGGTACTGAGGTCAAACTGACAGGCCTGTAGTTTCCCGGGTCTGCCCTCCGGCCCTTCTTGTAGATGGGCGCAACGTTTGCTAGCCGCCAGTCAACTGGGACCTCCCCCGATAGCCAGGACTGCTGATAAATGATCATTCTCAATGATTAGTGAGAAGCCACTAATGAGTTGTTAAACTTCCTAGGAAAGCAGGACTTGAGAGTATCAAAACATAAATTACAATATGTGGAAAGGGAGGTCAAGTATCTAGGCCATCTAGTGTCTGAAGGAAGACGAAGAATAAATCCAGAGAGGATCCAGGGAATTGTTGAATTACCCCTACCTAAAAATAAAAGAGAGATAAGGAAATTTTTAGGGGTGATCAGGTACTGTCAATTATGGATAGAGGCATATGCTCAGAAGACAAAAGGATTGTATCTCAAGTTATTAGATGAAGAGCCTGTGTTGGGTCTGTCTGAGCTGGAGTCACCTTTTCCCTGCAGCAGCCCACACAGTGCTGTGCTCTGCACTTGTAGCTGGAACAGCACTGATATCACTCCAGTGTTGTGTCTATTGCTGCGTAGTGCTGGCACAGCATCAGGACTCCTTCCAAGCCCCCAAGAGCCAGCAGGCTGGGGGTGGGCAAGTGATGGGGAGGGGACATTGCCGGGGCAGCTGACCTAAACCAACCAAAGGGATATTCCATAACACCTGATGTCACACTCAGCAATAAAAGGGGGGGCCCTCATGGGGGAGGGGGCTGTTCCTCCTGAACAACCACTACGCGTTTTGAGGCCCTGCTTCCCAGTACGTGGCCGAA
The DNA here is from genome assembly GCF_964211825.1 of Aythya ferina. Taxonomy (NCBI): domain Eukaryota; kingdom Metazoa; phylum Chordata; class Aves; order Anseriformes; family Anatidae; genus Aythya; species Aythya ferina. Next base: position 3,465,960 of record NC_140313.1, on the reverse strand, counting down.
CACCGCTCGTTGATGGGAAGTAGAGAATAATTTTTTTCCCCTCTCTCTGTGCTTCCGCGCGGACTGATTGTTTCTTTTGTTTCTTTTTTCCCTCCCCATTCCCTTTCCCTTTAATTAAACCTTTCTCATCTCAAACCTCGAGTTCTCTGTGTTGTATTTTCTCCCCCTTCCTCTTTGAGGAGAGGGGGAGTGAGAGAGCGGTTGTGGTGGAGCTCGGCTGCCCACCTGAGTAAAACCACCACAGTCCTTTTAGGCGCCCAACGTGAGGCTCGAGGGTTGAGATAACAATAGCATTGATTGAAGGATTTACAACTAACATATTGGTAGTCATAATGTTCTGTTTTCTGGTAATACTTTTCTGTGTGGCTATGTTGTATGTAGTCCACTCTCTGTTTTCTTTTTTCCTTTACATCCGATCAGAGAAAGTGTTGAAGTCTGTGCTTGTTTTTTTATCATGTTGTGCTGTAACATACTGGCCTTCAGTTTTGTTTGGTATTCAGGCCCGGCATTGTTATCCTCCTGGTCTCATGGAGATTATCTTATTGAAAATATTAAGAATTACAGAGCCTTCTTTTTTGCCCCTAGCAGTCAATCAGTGAATAATATCGGGGGTGGTGCCTTCTACTTTTCTCCCTGTGGGCTAATTACAGCAGCCTTTCAGTATCTTGGATACCCTTGGTCAGATATTATCCTCCTATTACTAGGTCTAGTGTTTGTCTTCCTCCCCAAGGTAAAGCAATTTATTAAGAATATTATCCAAGGACCTGTCCCCAGACAAAGTAGTTGTGGGTGGCAAGGTGTGTGGGGGGATTTGGGCAGGTACCTATCACGGTTTTCTCCTCCAATGGTTCTAAATTTCACCCCTGAACAAGTACAAAATCCAAGAAAACTGGTAGAATGTTTGAAAGACGTATGCCCTGACCCTGGCAATACTAGAGAACTCCACCAGCTTGCTGCGCTCTGCTGGGGTCTGGCTTACGCCTATCAGATGTCAATTAACATTGCCCAGCACCCTCAAGGGGATAGGGAGGTTCCTGAATTTGATGATGAGACAGCACGCACTGTGACCACCCCAGAGGACCAACCATCTATGGTATCAGTCGCCCCTATAGTAAAGACAAAACAGTGGAAACGGAGATCAGGTCGTTTAGTAAGGGAAGAAGCTCCTCCTACGGATGAGGGAGAAGAGGAAAAGGCAGGCAGCTCTAAAGCAGCGTAATCCCGGCAACATCACGGAGAAGAGACTGAAATCACAGATGAATCAGAAACTATTCGGTCTCTATCCTTGAGTGAGCTGCGAGAAATACGAAAAGACTTCAGTCGTCATCCAGGTGAGCACATCCTCACTTGGCTGCTTCGATGCTGGGATAGTGGGGCCAATACCCAACAGCTAGAAGGCAATGAAGCCTTGTGGTCCTTGTGGTTTTATTTATGTGACCACGGGGAAGATATGAGGAAGTGGGACGGTGAACCGACCTCGGCCCTAGCTGCTCGGGTACGTGACCTACGGAAAGATACAGCAGCAACAAAGAGGGCCCCTAGGAGGATTGCTGCCCCAGTTTCTGTTGGGCAGTCCCCCGGAGGCAGTAGAAGGGATAGTATTACTCCTGACCCTGACGAAGAGACTTCTGCTTCACATTTGGAAGAATTAATTGATAGATACTCCGACCAGGACTAGTGGGGCCCTGCCTCTGGCCAGGTAGAGGAGAGGGACAACCGGATTTACTGGACTGTGTGGATTCGATGGCCTGGCACACCGGAACCGCAAAAATATAAAGCTTTAGTGGACACAGGCGCACAGTGTACCCTAATGCCGTCAGGCCACCAAGGGGCAGAACCCATCTCTATCTCCGGAGTGACGGGGGGATCCCAAGAGCTAACCGTATTGGAAGCTGAAGTGAGTCTAACTGGGAATGAGTGGCAAAAGCACCCCATCGTGACTGGCCCAGAGGCTCCGTGCATCCTCGGCATAGACTACCTCAAGAAAGGGTACTTCAAGGATCCAAAAGGGTACCGGTGGGCTTTTGGCATAGCTGCCTTGAGCACAGAGAAGATTAGGCAGCTGTCTACACTGCCTGGTCTCTCACAAGACCCTTCTGCTGTAGGATTGCTGAGGATTGAAGAACAGCAAGTGCCAATTGCGACTACAACTGTGCACCGGCGGCAATATCGCACCAACCGAGACTCCCTGATTCCTATCCATGAGTTAGTTCACCATCTGGAGAGCCAAGGAGTGATCAGCAAGACTCATTCACCTTTTAACAGACCTATATGGCCAGTGCGAAAGTCTAATGGCGAGTGGAGGCTAACAGTGGACTATCGGGGCCTGAATGAAGTCACACCACCACTAAGTGCAGCAGTGCCAGACATGCTAGAACTCCAGTATGAACTAGAGTCAAAGGCAGCCAACTGGTATGCTACAATCGATATTGCTAATGCATTTTTCTCTATCCCTCTAGCAGCAGCATGCAGGCCACCGTTTGCTTTCACTTGGAGGGGCATTCAGTATACTTGGAATCGACTGCCCCAGGGGTGGAAACACAGCCCTACCATTTGCCATGGACTGATCCAGACAACACTGGAACAGGGGAACGCTCCTGAACACCTGCAGTACATCGATGATATCATCGTATGGGGTAACACAGCAGAATAAGTTTTTGAGAAAGGGAAGAAAATAATTCAAATTCTCCTGAAAGCTGGCTTTGCCATTAAACAGAATAAGGTCAAGGGACCTGCACAGGAAATCCAGTTCTTGGGGGTAAAATGGCAGGATGGACGTCGCCACATTCCGACGGATGTGATCAACAAAATAACAGTTATGTCTCCGCCAACTAGCAAAAACGAAACACAAGCTTTCCTAGGCCTTGTGGGATTTTGGAGAATGCATGTGCCAGGCTATAGTCAGCTTGTGAGTCCTCTATATCGAGTGACTCGAAAGAGGACTCTTTCGAGTGGGGCCCCGAGCAACAACAGGCCTTTGAACAACTCAAACAAGAAATAGCTCGTGCAGTAGCCCTTGGGCCTGTCCGTACTGGACCAGCTGTGCAAAACATACTGTACACTGCAGCTGGGGAGCATGGGCTCACCTGGAGCCTCTGACAGAAGACCCCAGGAGAAACTCGAGGCCGACCTCTGGGGTTCTGGAGCCGGGGCTATCGAGGATCAGAAGCCAATTACACCCCAACTGAAAAGGAAATATTAACAGCATATGAGGGGATTCGAGCCGCTTCAGAAGTTGTTGGTACAGAAGCACAACTTCTCTTGGCCCCACGGCTACCTGTGTTACATTGGATGTTCAAAGAGAAAATCCCCACTACACATCATGCAACCGACGCTACGTGGAGTAAATGGGTAGCGTTAATTACACAGCGGGCTCGAATGGGGAAACCCAACCGCCCGGGAATCCTGGAAGAGATTATGGACTGGCCAGAGGGCAGGGATTTCGGAGCACCGACAGAAGAAGTAACTTGTGCTGAAGAGGCACCACCATACAATGAGTTGCCAGAAGACAGAAAGCAGTATGTGTTGTTCACTGACGGATCCTGCTGTGTGGTAGGGAGCCATCGGAAGTGGAAAGCTGCTGTGTGGAGTCCCACACGACAAGTTGTGGAGGCCATGGAAGGGGAAGGTGAGTCGAGTCAGTATGCAGAAGTGAAAGCTATACAACTGGCCCTAGAAATTGCTGAAAGAGAAAAGTGGCCAGTACTGTATCTCTACACTGACTCATGGATGGTGGCAAATGCGCTGTGGGGGTGGCTGCGACAATGGAAACAGAACAACTGGCAGCACAGAGGTAAACCTATCTGGGCTGCTACCCTGTGGCAAGATATTGCTGCCTGGGTAGAAAACCTGGATGTAAAAGTACGTCATGTAGATGCCCATATGCCTAAGAATCGTGCTACGAAGAACATCAGAACAATGAAGTAGAACGAGCTTCGAAAATTGAAGTAGCTCAGGTGGACCTGGACTGGGGACGTAAGGGTGAGCTGTTTGTAGCTCGATGGGCCCATGAAACATCAGGACATCTGGGGAGGGATGCCACATACAGATGGGCTCGTGATCGAGGGGTGGACCTGACCATTGAGGCCATCACACAGGTTACCCATGAGTGTGAGACCTGTGCTGCAATCAAACGAGCCATGAGGGTAAAGTCTCCCTGGAATAGGGGGAGATGGCTTGGATTTCGATATAGTGAGGCCTGGCAGATTGACTACATCGTACCACTTCCACAAACCCGCCAAGGTAAACGTTACATACTCACCATGGTAGAAGCAACTACTGGGTGGCTGGAAACATATCCAGTAAACCATGCCACGGCCCGAAACGCTACCTTAGGCCTGGAAAGACAAGTGCTGTGGCGACATGGTACACCAGAAAGAATTGAGTCCGACAGTGGGAGTCACTTCTGAAACAATTTGGTCACTTCCTGGGCCAAGAGACATGGCATTGAATGGGTGTATCACATCCCTTATCACCCACAAGCCTCTGGGAAGGTTGAGAGGTACAATGGACTGTTAAAAACTATGCTGCGAGCATTGGGTGCTGGGACATGGAAACAATGGGACATAAGTCTACCAGAAGCCACTTGGCTAGTTAACAACAGGGGGTCTGAAAGCCGTCCTGGTCCTGCTGAAACAAAACCCCTACACACTGTGGGAGAAGCTAAAGTCCCTGTAGTGCATGTGGGAAAGTGGATGGGGAAGGCAGTGTGGGTTGCCCCTGCCATGGGAAAAGGCAAACCCACTCGTGGGATTGTCTTTGCCCAAGGACCAGGGTATACCTGGTGGGTAATGCAGAAAGATGGGGATATCAAGTGTGTGCCTCAAGGAGATTTAACACTGGGAGAAAATTAATCTGTCATCCAAGTTATGTGTTGTAGGAGGACACTGCAGAACCAATGACAGGTCAACTTTGCAAGGAACTGGGCAAGTGCAACAGTGATATGAGCTAAGCTGGTGCTGGTGTCAAGAAAACCAACTTCGCCTGCCCTGAGTGACCACTTTGACAGATGAAGCTGAAACCATCAACAGTTTTTATGAGCATTTTGGGAAAAGACCTATAGAATAAAGAGAAGTACAGACATATAAATGCTTCAATGGACAGAAAACAATGGTGATGAGAACATCTATATACTAAACTGTACCTGATTGTGACACAAATGTTATGGAATAAGGGGTGGAAGTTGTGTTGGGTCTGTCTGAGCTGGAGTCACCTTTTCCCTGCAGCAGCCCACACAGTGCTGTGCTCTGCACTCGTAGCTGGAACAGCACTGATATCACTCCAGTGTTGTGTCTATTGCTGCGTAGTGCTGGCACAGCATCAGGACTCCTTCCAAGCCCCCAAGAGCCAGCAGGCTGGGGGTGGGCAAGTGATGGGGAGGGGACATTGCCGGGGCAGCTGACCTAAACCAACCAAAGGGATATTCCATAACACCTGATGTCACACTCAGCAATAAAAGGGGGGGCTCTCGTGGGGGAGGGGGCTGTTTAATATACTTAAATGGACAGAAAAAGAAAATGAGTTAATAGAAAATCTGAAACAGAGCTTAATTACGGCACCAGTTTTAGCTCTACTCGCATTACATAAACCTTTTTATCTTTTTGTTACCGTGGATCAGGGAGCAGCACTGGGAGTATTGGCTCAGGAGTGGCTCAGGAGTGGGGGGATAAGCGTCAACCAGTGGTTGCTGGACCCAGTTTCTAGAGGATGGCCTGAATGTGTTCAAGCTGTGGCTGCGACTCCTATCTTGGTAGAGGAAAGTAGGAAATTAACTTTTGGGGGTCGTCTGGTAGTTACTACTCCACACCAGGTTAAAATGATCCTAACTCAGAAATCTGGACACTGGCTGACTGATTCCAGAATTTTAAAATATGAGGATTTTATTGAAAAGGATAATATAATATTGAAAAGGATGACTTCTTGTTAACTACAAAAGCATGCCTGAATCCAGCTACTTTCCTATGGAAAGGGGAAAGTTCTGGAGAGAATATAGAACATAGAATATAGAACATAGCTGTCTGGATTTAATTGAATATCAAACTAGAATGTGATCTGATTTACAAGATGTTCCTCTAGAGGAAGGAGATATTCTGTTTATTGATGGATCCTCAAGGGTAGTACATGGAAAAAGGTATAATGTATATGCTGTGATTGATGGATTTACTGAGGAAGTAAAAGAGATGGGCCGATTACCTAATAACTGGTCAGCCCAAACATGTGAATTATATGCCTTAAATCAGGCACTTATACTGCTTAAAGAGAAAAAGGGAACTATTTATACTGATTCCAAATATGCATATGGAGTGGTTCACACGTTTGGTAAAACCTGGGAGGAATGTGGATTGATCAATAGTAAGGGAAAGGAACTGGTCCATATTGAACTTGTAAAACAAGTCCTAGATAATTTGTTACTACCTATTGAAATTGCAAGAGTGCACATAAAAGGACATCAGAAAAAGAACTCCGTCACTGCACGAGGAAACCAGGTGGCAGATGAAAAGGCTTGGGAGGCAGCCTTACAATTGGAATCCACTATAAATTGTCTTATACCTGAGGTACCCTCTCCACCCGAAAAACAAATATTTAGTGATAAAGAAAAAGATTGTTTCAAGGAATTAGGAGCCACGGAGTCTGAAGGAAAATGGATGCTCCCTGATGGAAGAGAAATGCTGAACAAGGCAATAATGAGGCAGATATTAACTGTTTTACACCAAGGAAGTCATTGGGGAGTTCAAGCAATGTGTGATGCTGTTAATAGAATTAATAGTTAACGGGGGGAGGAGGTATTTTTTTTTCTTTCCTTTTAAAAAAAAAAACACTTTAGTGTGTGATCTTTTATTATCTATATTAATTATTTTTATATATATAGAAATGATGTATTTTAAATTTATTTTAGTATTCTCTACTCTTAATAGAGTAGCGATAGGATGGGGGGAAAATCAACATTTCCAATTAATTCAGAATCTCTCTTGAGTTCTCTATTGGAATAATTGTTGGATTTGTTCCCAAATGCCTAAAAACACTGAGAAGGCCTTGTCCCTAATTGCTATTCCATTACCAACAACAACTATATCTGGATTCTCCAATTTTCCAAACACAGCAAATTATACTCAGTCCCGAGAAGTTGGGAATTTTGAAGTTGAGTTTGGGTGGATTCCGACTCTGCGTGCTTATTGGTGCGGTGCACCAGGCACGAACCTACGGACAACACACGGGCTACCCCATCATCCGGCCCTTCTGGTGGATCTCACCTTGCAATGAGGCCACCCACGGGATTGACTTGCAGTTCCTCATCGGGGACACCCTCATGGTGGCACCCGTCCTAGAGATGGGCAAGCAGGAGTGCAACGTCTACCTGTCAGCGGGCAAGTGGTGCAGCTACAAGGGGAAGTTGTTAAGTTGGAAGATACCAGTGCTGCTTACGGACTATCCCACTGACTTGGATGAAGTCACCTATTTCCTCTGGGTTTCATAACAATCTCCACCATCAGCTTTGCCATGGTGCCAGAGGTAAATAAACCCATTACTTTATTGACCTGGGAATTTTTATAGCTTTTGAAGTATAAATACATTAGCATTAACTCAAAGAAAATACTGTGACCTCTAGTGTGGTGATTGCTGTAAAATAACTTACTAAAATGTATTGAATGAATGTCTTGGTTCTTGTAGTATAACTAATACAAAATATAGAAACAGATTCTCCACTCCTAATCTTTTCCCATCAAGAAATGCCATGCACACTTCTGTGTTGTTTTTTTTTTTAAATATAATTACATGGACTCCATTGTTACCCAGTTGTACTGCAGCCGATCTACTGAGATATTTATAACTTTCATTTGTTTAGTGAAGGAAGCATTTGGAGACTTGAGAGCATCATGGTCACTCCAGAGCTGGTTTGGTGCTCAGTCTACGCAGTCCCACCAGAGGGTCCATTATGCCACAAAGATCTTACGTGGTCACAGCTGCACAAGAGGGGATGAGCCAGGATGGTTTCTAGATGCCCCTGAAAGCAAGGTGAGAAAGCAGCCTCGGCCCCAGTAAAGTTGGCGGTGTGGCGATGGGGAGGGACAGCCCACCAAATCTCCCTCAATCCAGGGATGTGAAAGGGAACCACTGTTCAGTGTCATGGTGATGTTCAGCATCTTTGATTTCCTCCCATGGGCTCTGGGGACTGAAAGGTCCCAGTGGGCCCCAGCAAAGCTCCTTGGCTGTTGTTTCAGCAGGAAAAAAGCTTTCTGAAAAGATGAGGCTGCCTGTGGTGCTCGCCCAAAGCCTGCTGGTGCCCAGGCTGGTTGTGGTGGGGAGCCAGTCTCCAGCCCCATCATGCAGCATCTCTGCCCCATAATCTGTGTGCATGGCCATGGCTCTGCTGCCCTCTTGCATCACAGGCTGGGGGGGAAAATGCATCTCCAAGACCTTCTGCACCCACTGGGGATGATACGGGCTGCCCAATCCTAGCAGCTCCCCCTGGGGAAAGGAGAGGTCAAGTCCATGTGGCTGCAAAAATTCCTTCCCAAATCTCTGTCCCTGCCTGCTCTCTCCCCCTCTGCCTCTCCCTGGCGGGGCTGCATGCTGCTGGAGGAACATCTGGTTTGCCTTGGTGAGCTTTAGTCATGGTTGTTTTTTAGCACTCCCAGCTCTGAGCAAGCACTGTGCTTGCTGGAGGGGCTGGTGACGTGTGAACATCACTCACTCCAGGCTGCCTTTATGTTTTTTGGAGGGGGGTGGTTATTACCCTTAATCTTTGATGATCACTGAGCTACAAAACACCCATCTCCACTGGCGGAAAAAAAAAAAAAAAAAAAAAAAAGTATTAAAAGCAAACAAACAAAAAACAGTCCCTGCCTTTCTCTATTCAGCTGTGGGATTTTGGGATTTTGCATGGCCCAGCCCAGCATTATGGCTTTCCTGGACTCCAGGACTGTCTGTGATGGAAGAGGTTGTTTTTCCCTAAGGTTGCTAGACTGGCTGCCTACCTGAAGGGGATTTGTAGCTGTCAGCTTGTCCTTTCACCATGGCTCTTCCCAGACATGTGCTGTTTTTTGCCTTTTTTTTCACCTTACTTTTAATAAAAACTGTGATCTCAGGCAGGGCTGAACCCACTCCCAGCCAGGATCCCATGGCTCAGCAGTCACTGCCCCGCTGGCACCCGTGGACACCTCTGCAACCTGGTTTGAAATGCATTGGGCTTTGGCCGTAGCCTCTCTGGGTCTGGACTTGGTCATGAACACTCCTCCCCATGCCGTGCACAACCCTGGATGTATTTTTGAGCCCTGCCTAATGCATGGTTTTCTACCTGATACCACTCAGGAGTGAACCAATGCAGTTTGTAGGAAAGGTTTTCTCCCCCAGTCTGCCTTGGAGCAGTTCGCAGCCCAGGTGTCCGAGCCAGCAGATTTAACCCAGTCCATGCATCCAGGCTGTCTGTGGGTCAGGTGCACCCAAACGGGAATGCGATGGATGCTGGGGCTCAGCCAACCTCTGCGGCTTAGCAGAGGAAGGGCGCAGGCAGCCCTGCATGGAGGCAGAGCACCATCCTGCACCATCCCACCACAGAGGATGGTATTCACCAACACGTACAATCAGCAGCACCCAAAAATGCAGCACAGCACCATGTAAAGGTGCACAGACCTGTGGTGGTTTTACCGTGCTGGGCAGCTAAACCCCACAACCGCTCTCTCACTCCCCCTCCTTTAGATGAGGAGCGGGAGAAGTAAAGCAAAGAACAACTCACGGGTTGAGATAAGGATAATTTAATTAAAGGGAAATAATTATAATAATTAAATAAAGACTACCATGAACTAAACAATTTAACTAAGGGGAAGTAAAAGGGAAAAGGGGGAAAAAGGGAGGAAAACAAACAAACAAAATAAATGAAAGCTATATGGAAGTGCAGAGGAAAGAAATTACTCTCTACTTCCCACAAATGAGCGATGATTGACCACGTCCTTGAAGCAAGGCCTCAACGCACGCAGCCGGTGTTCGAGAGGAGGACCGACGTCTTCTCAACGAGAGCCCACCCCTCCCCTCTTCTTCCTGTTTCCACCTTTTATTGCTGAGTGTGACACCACATGGTATGGAATATCCCTTTGATTGGTTTAGGTCAGCTGCCCTAGTGATGTTTCTCTCCTCACTTTTTGCCCACCCCCTAGGAGGGTTAGAGAAAGGCCCAATGCTGTGCCACTGCTGCTCAGCAGTAGACACAACACTGGTGTGATAACACTGCTGTTCCAGCTACAAGTGCAGAGTACGGCACTGTATGGGCTGCTGCCGGGAAAGTTAACATTCCAGCCAGACCCAGTACAAGACCTCAAGCGCTGGTGCAGGCTGCAACAGAGCATCCATCAGTATCGTTTCAGGCACTAAATGCTCATGGTGGAAGCAAACTTGCTGAGTCACAGGGAGAGCTTCAGCAGCACAAACCCTGCAAATGCGGCAACTGTCCATGGGGTGGGACAGCCTAGAGCATGGCCGAGCCAGGATCCATTCCCTTTTGGTGCATGGAGCTTATGGGTCATGCCAGATGTCACCTCCTCCAGAATGGACCTTGAGGTCTAGACGTCACCTCCTCAGGCACAGCTCTGCAAAGCAGGCTGAGAAAAGTTTGCAGCCGGGGGTCAGCAGGACTGTACCAAGCAGGACCTCACTCTGCAGCTGGCCCAACACCTCCTTGGTTTTGCTTTGTTAACAAAATTTGTAGCTCACCATCCCATGACCTGTCCCTGTCCCAGACCAAAGGTAAGTCTTCTACGATCCCCCGAGATAATGCCTGCCACCTTGCACACGGAGAATTGCCTGCACATGCCACAGCTGTTTCAACATATTTTGGAATGCAAACTTCTTATTTTGCTCCAAGGTGACACTGTGGTGACCTCTAGCTCCTCTAAAAAAAAGAAAACGGGCAGAGAGGGTGGCAAAACCAAGCAGCGTGCTTGCAGCTTGATGCAACGAAGCTTCCCAGCTGACCCAAAACCAAAGCTTTTTCTTCCCATTCCATGGAAGCAGACAGTCACCTTCATTACCTTCATAATGAGGTCACTGGTTTAGAAATGGTCACTAACAACTAACCGACAAGGGCCACCCCGCTGCCTGGGGGTGCGTGCACCAAACCCACCCAGGGGGCACCCCCAAACCCCCCAGCCCCGGAACCCCCCCCCAAGTAAGTAAGTGCCCCCCCCAAGGGGCCGGGGCACTTATCCACAGTGCCGGGCCATGGCCGGGCTCCAGCCACTGAGCACACCCGCCTCCCGCAGCAGTTCAGGGGCTGGGTGGAACCAGGTAGCTTGCTCCACCCTGGCCCTCCTCGGTCCCCCCTGACCCTCCCCGGTCACCACCGGTCCCCTCCAGTCGCCCCCGGTCGCTCCCGGTTGCCCCCGGCCTGGCTGGGGCCCAGCGGGTGCCTGTGGGCCAGGGGGTGCCAGAGCAGGGCTCCCAGGTCTTCGCTAATTGACTGCATGACTTCATTAACAATGCGCAATCATCACTGACACACCACTTGCATATCCCCCTCCTCGCTTAATCCTGTGCCAGGGGTCCTGGTGGTCCAGTGGCTGTGTGGGAATAGTTTGGTGAAAGCAAACATGTCCAAGACCCTTGTACGGCTGCTGCTTCTCCTTCTGGCAGTCACTGTGCTCCCAGAGCTTCTCCCCTGTCGTGGTTTAACCCGGCCGGCAGCTAAACACCACGCAGCCGTTCGCTCACCCTCCCCCCTCCCTCTCTGGGACGGGGGAGAGAAATGGAAAGTGAAGCCCGTGAGTTGAGATAAAGACAGTTTAATAAGACAGGAAAATAATAATAATAATAATAATAATAATAATAATAATAATAATAATAATACAATGATGATAATAGTACTACTACTAATAATATGTACAAACAAGTGATGCACAATGCAATTGCTCACCACCCGCTGACTGATGCCCAGCCTAACCCCGAGCAGTCCGGCCCCCTCCCCCGGCTAGCCACCCCTATATATTGTTTAGCATGACGTCAGATGGTATGGAATACCCCTTTGGCTAGTTTGGGTCAGCTGTCCTGGGTCTGTCCCCTCCCAGCTCTTACTGCACCCCCAGCCTGCCTGTTGGCAGGACAGAGCAAAAGGCTGAGGTGTCCTTGGCTTGGTGTAAGCACTGCTCTGCAACAATTAAAACATCGGGGTGTTATCAGCACTCTTCTCATCCTAAGCCAAAACACAGCATTGTACCAGCTACCAGGAAGAAAATTAATTCTGTTCTAACTGAAACCAGGACATCCCCGCATGCTTTTGTTTGGGCACCGGTCCCCGAGATTTGTTCCCGTGCACTCCAAGGCAGCAGCACAGAGTGCACAGACTTGGATTTCATCCCGTCTTCCCTCTCCAGTGACTGTCCCAAGGCAATAGGAAAGGAGCTGACGGGAGCGGTTTGCCCAAAGCGGTTTTAATGAAAGCCCGCCTTTGCTCTTCACCAGCACTCCTGGGCAAAGTAAGCCTCCAAGAAAAACTCGGGGTGGATGGTGTAGCTGCCTCGCTGGACTCCTCCCATCCTCTTGAAGTGGCTCATGTCCCACCTGGGGGAACATACATGGTGCTGTCAGCCACAGGGAGGATGAAACTCCAGTGAAGAAGGAGCAGAAGCCCCACTGCTGGCTGCTGGCACTGATAAGGGGCAAATGGCATGCGTGAAGCCACCACCATCTCCTCTGGAGGTGTCTTTGGGTGGTGAGGTCAAAGCCAAGGCTGGGCAGAGGGACTGAAGCTCTGTTATTTCCTTCAAACTTTCATTTCCAGAGCCATGCAAGTACAAGAAAATCTGCCTCTTTCTCAGCAGAGAAGACCCAAGAAACATCTCACCAGGGCTCGGGCATGGGGACAACTGTGGGGAACTCAGCACCCGCTGTTCGTTTGTCCTGTTTGTTTTCAGTTTCTGCTCTCAGAAATGTAAAGCCCATCACACGTTTTCTACGAGCCTAACTCCTAATTTTGGACCATGGAGAGTTGATGTAATAGCACAGGGATGACTAAGCTAGATAAACAGCCTCCCCTCTCCCTTTGCTTCTTCCCGAGGGCTGTTCCAGGGTAAGAGCCGCCTCTGCAATGGAGAGATCCCAAAAGGGAACACACGGGGATTAAAAGGTGCTGCCAGACCTGCAGCAGGTGAAGGACCGGGCTGATTACTGTGTAAAGGGCAGCAGGACCAGTGACTGTGTCCCAAGAAGTGCAAGTGACAATGACAGAAAACACAAGAGCAGCACAGACAACACTAATGTGGCCCCAAAATCTGGGAGATGCTAAGCCACGTGCAGGCAGCACCATCACCCCCAGAACAATCCTCTAAGCAATTTTGCATCACACCCTAATGAAAAGAGACCTAGTGGCTGGCTGGTGTTAGGAAAAAATAACAGCTTTACCCCAGGGCACTCTGCCCTTGCTTGGAGCAGTCCCTCACCAAACCCATCCATACCTAGGGCTCATGTATGGGTACGATGGCTGGGGGTGATGTGAAGGTGCACAAAGCATCGCTGTGGGGCTGTAATTGCAGCTCCTGCTCCTGCAAGAGGCAATGGAGGCAGGATATTTGGTGGCCTTGTGGACGAGGGCGGTCGTGTCCATCCCACCCCATCCCACCCCAACCCAACTCGTCCCACCCTACCCATCCCATCTCAACCCAAGGAGATACATTATGATAAGGAGCGAGTGTGGCGTTGACGATTTGTTTCATGGTTTGGTTTTTGCCCATGTAATTGAACCTTATACATGCTGTTGCTGTTACACTTCCCAGGATATCTAATTCCTGAGGCTCTAGGGGTGCTTGTGGTAATTGGACAGTCCATCCATCCCAGCTGTCTACCACGGAGCTTCCATTCTTTATTGCCAATTGTCCGCTGCTCATCTGGCTGCTTATTTCAGTCCAATCTTTGTTATCTGCTGGGATCCCCCACCAGACATGTCGTAAACAGGTTCTTAGCACTAACCAGGGACAGGCACATCGCTTCTTGTCCTGTCATGTTGGCGAGTGTGACCCAGATGTTGCGGCGTGATTGGATGGAGACCCAGGGCTGGAAATAACTGATGACAGCGGCAATTGTGAGGAGGAGGCCAACCACAGCCTTACTCCCCTTGCTGGTACCTATCTTGGTCCATGACCTGTGGAGACACAAGCATACCCTCAACCCCAAGTTATTAGTGGATGGAGTCCCTCCCAAAGACCTGTATTTATATATTTTTTTTTTACCATTACTAAGGCCTGCTCTGATTGTGGCACCTGTGACAGGGCAGAATTCATACTTCTGTAATGTTTTACTATGGGTGGCACCTCTTTGTGAGGAAAGGGTAATGATAGGTGATTCATTACGTAAAGTGCCTTTCCCAACCTGTTCTGTGGTGTTTCCTGGGTGTCTCCCCCTTTTTGTTTATTTAGCAGTGCTTTCAAGGTGCGATGTGTGCACTCTACAATGGCTTGGCCCGTGGGGGAATGAGGAATTCCTGTGATATGTTGGATACCCCAACTTTGAAAAAAGGTTTGACTAGTATAGGCAGGGCCATTGTTGGGTTTTATTTCCTTTGGGATGCCTAGCTCTGCGAAAGCAACACAGAAGTGAGCCTGGACATGGCGACTAGTTTCTCCCGCTGCAGCTGTTGCCCAAATAGAATGAGAGAAAGTATCTACTGATACGTGAACATATTTCAAGCGACCAAATTATGGAATATGAGTTACTTCAGCCTGCCATAACTGTAGGGACCGTAGACCTCTAGAGTTTACTGTTAAAGATATGGTTGAAACAAATTGTTGACAGTCAGGTCATCTTTGGACAATCAATTTGTTGTCAGTAATCGTTATAGCGAATTGACTTTGGCGGATTGATGGAAAAAGGCATGGGATAACCGTGCTTGCTCCAGCACCTTAGGCACCGGGGCAGTTATGGTCACATTAGCTAGCTGGTCAGTGCGTGCATTACCCTCTGCAAAAATACCGGGTAACATGGTGTGGCTCCGCATGTGAATAATACAATATGGGTGCACTCGCTGCTCTACCAAAAATAACAGCTCCTTAAATTTTAGAAACAAGTTTTCCTTTGGGATATGTCTCAAATGTGCCCTCTCAATGTGCTGAGCGACACCTACAGCATATTGCGAGTCCAATACAATATTCAAAGGTACTGTTGGCCAGCACTTAAAAGCCATTATAATAGCGTGTAATTTAGCTATCTGTGGGGAATCTTGGATCTGCTCAATTTGGTGTTGCCACTTTCCACCTTCTTCCCAGGTTACTACAGCTTTGCCTGTTTTTCCAGACCCATCTGTAAAGACCGTCCACCCATTCACTGGTTGCCGTTGGCACAATGGTCGCTCTTCAATCTTTCTATCATTATAAAAGGAGAACATTTTATGAGGCGAATGGTGGGTATCAACATGTCCGTTGAATTCCGCCAACGCTATTTGGAGCTCTAAACTATTCTGCAAACACCAGTTGAAATAGTCTTTTACTACGGGAAATACAATGAGATTGGGCTCTTCTCCCGTTAATTCAACTATTCTCTCATGTCCTTTCTTTATTAGGTTTTCTTTATTATATTTCTTTATTACAGCTGCTGGCAACAATATTTTTCTAAATTCCTCAATTGGGCGATGTGGAAACACTGTCATGGGAACTTCTCATAGTTGCCCTGGTAGCTTGGCTTGCTCAGCTGCAGCAAGCCATGGGATTTTTGCTGTTTCAAAAAATCCCTCAACACCGCAGTTCTTTAATAAGGTCCCACTGGAAGGGGTTCCAGTCATTTGGCCCGTGATCCATTTGGACTGGAAAAACAAGCCCTGTGGCTCCCCATTCTTTATTGCTTCTCTCTGAAGATGTTCCCAACAGTCTCAGGGGTCAAAGGGATCTCCCACAGGCAGCGCCGCTGGCCTTGTGGGCGGCAGTGATGGCGACGCTGATGATCGCAATGGCATCGAGCGCGGAGTGGCCGCCATGGGTTGGGGGTATCATGTCTGCCTCTGTTCCCAAGTCTATCCAGGTTTGCTTTCTCTGGTGGTACGCAGTCACCGCTTTTTATTTCACCTGCCTGTGTAGCCTGAGTGGCCGCTGTCTGTACCAGTTTTTCCACTTGCCATGACCTCAATGTTTCAGTTACTAAGTGCCAGGTCGTCATCACTGTCGTGGTTCCACTCGAGTGGGCAGCCGAGCTCCACCACAGCCGCTCTCTCACTCCCCCTCCTCAAAGAGGAATGGGGAGAAAATATGTGAAAAGGGCTCAAGGGTTGAGATAAGGACGAGAAAATCACACAATAATTATTGTAACGGGCAAAACAGACTCGGCATAAGGAGATAGTAAGATTTATTGCCTTTTACTAACAAGCGAGAGAAGTGAGAAAACAAAGGAAAAAAAAAACAAAAGCACTTTCCCCCCCATCCACCCTCTTCCACCTCCTCCCCCCGAGCGGCGCAGGGGAACGGGGGAATGGGGGTTATGGTCAGTCTACAGCACTTCTTCTCTGCCGCTCCTTCTCGGTCACTCTTGTCCCCTGTGCTGTGGGGTCCCACCCACGGGATGCAGTCCTTGATGAACTGATCCGGCGTGGGCTTCCCACAGGCAGCAGCTCTTTCAGAACTGCTCCAGATATGGGTCTGTACCACAGGGTCCATCCCTCAGGAGAAAACTGCTCCAACCTGGCTCCCCTACGGGCAGCAGCTCCTGCCGGGTCACCTGCTCCTGCGTGGGCTCCTCTCCACGGGCTACAGGTCCGGCCCGGAATCTGCTCGGGCAGGGGTCTTCCACAGGCGGCAGCCTCCGTCGGTGCAGGGCCACCTGCTCCACTGTGGTCTCCTCCACGGGCTGCAGCGTGGAACCCTGCTCCACCATGGTACTCCATGGGCTGCAGGGGGACATCCTGCTTCACCATGGTCCTCACCACAGGCCGCAGGGGACTTCTGCTCCGGCGCCTGGAGCACCTCTCCCCCTCCCTCTACACTGACCTTGGCACCTGCAAGGCTGTTCTCTCACTCCCGGCTGCTGTCTGGCGCAGCATTTTTTTCCCTGTCTTAAATATGCTCTCACAGAGGCGCAAACAACATCGCTTATTGGCTCAGATCTGGAAAACAATGGGGCCCTTCCCAAACATGGGGCAGCTTCTAGATCTTTCTCACAGAAACCACCCCTATGGCTCCCTGCTACCAAAACCTTGCCACGTAAACCCACTACAATCACCTCAGCAGCTGTTGTATCTCCCCTCAAGGCAGCGTCCCATGTAGTTGTCCCTGCGTTTTCCCAAGTTTTTACATCAAACACCACCAAAACTGTCGACGGGGCCCCATTCTTCTGTAAGAACTTTAGCAGTAATTTCACTTTATACGGGTCATAATTCACTCCTCTTTTTATCAGGAGTTGAATCAATAACTTAACTATCACCTCCTCCTCAGCCGATAGATTAGCTCCCATAGTTAGTGCCCCAGTCGCTCACCTGCTTCTTGAGGTGATGTCCCAAGATTAAAGCCGCGGTCTCACCACGAGCTTGAGTCGTTCGGCTGGGGTCCCTCTGGACGCTTCTCTCAGCAATGCTCTCTTCCGATCACGTCGGGGTCACCATTTGAAGGGATTAGCAACACAGACTCCTGATGGCTACTGAACAGGAGACCTTTATTGCAATTTTCTTCCACACTATATACTTTTCCGGTAGCCCCATACACTGTTCATGCACTCGTATCTGTCATACAATTGGTCAGAGAGCCTTAGGAATGTGCCTCAAACTAGCCAGCAACTGGCCATTGCGCAAAACTTATCTTCAACATTGCAGCTAAGTTGTTTATCTGGACTTGGCTCAAGTTCCTGTTTCTACCGCTTACTTCCTCATTATCCCTAGTTCAGGGATGTGTCAAACAACGCAAGGCTACCTGTGAATTCCTTCCCCTCATTTTACCCCTTTTTAGGTTTGGGTAGAGGTAGCTCAACAATTCCCTGAATCCTCTCTGGATTTATTCTTTATTCTCCCTCAAACACTAGATGCCCTAAATACCTGATTTCTCTTAATACGAATTTTAGTTTATTTTCCAATCCTTTCAAGCCCTGTTTTGCCAGAAAGTTGAATAGCTTGTTAGTGGCTTCCTTCACAACTGTTTTCTCCTGTCCTGACATTAAAAGATCATCCACATACTGTAACAGTAACACCTCCTTTATAGGTTGGAATTGCTCCAAAATTTCTTCTAGAACGTGTCCAAATAAATTGGTGGCCCTGTAAAGCCCTGAGGTAAAATTGTCCATCTGCGCTGCTGCTTCCTCCCCATTTCAGGGTCTTTCCACTCAAAGGTAAATATATCTTTGCTCCCAGGGTCTGAGAGCAACCTATTAATAACACCGTTATTCCAGTCTAACAATTTAAACACGTGGCTCCGGGGCTGGTGCCAACGCAGAAATCTTGGGTTTTTCGATCATGGGGCACTTTACTCAGCACCTGGCCTGATGGCTGCAGACGGGTCCCTATCTTTTAGGGGAAAAAGGATCCTGGGCCAGGAACTGGCAGGGCTCATTGAGAGGGCTTTAAACTAGGTAGGAAGGGGGATGGGGCTGAGGCTAGGATTGTTGGGGCTGTGCCAGGGGGAACAATAGCAAGGCCGGAGGATAAGGCAATGGCCCAGCTGAAGTGCATCTACACCAATGCACGCAGCATGGGTAACAAACAGGAGGAGCTGGAAGCCATCGTGCAGCAGGCAGGCTACGACTTGGTTGCCATCACGGAGACGTGGTGGGACCAGTCTCATGACTGGAGTACTGCAATGCCTGGCTATAAGCTCTTTAGAAGGGACAGGCAGCACAGAAGGGGTTGTGGTGTGGCTCTCTATATTAGAGAGTCTTTTGAGGTTGTAGAACTCGAGGCTGGGAATGACAAGGTCGAGTCCCTTTGGGTTAGGATCGGCAGGGATGTTGTCGACGGTAGGAAGACACAGACGCTCAGTATGAGTGAACAGTGAACTTCAACTTTAATGGATAGCTCAGTCGCCTTTTATCTAGTTTGAACATAATCAACTCATACATATTGCAAAAACTAAGCTCAGGATTGGCTAACATTTTCCCGCTCTTTTCAGGTAGTTTCTCCTTCTTTTAGCTACCTTCCCGCCTTAGGGACTTTCCCCATGGCTCAAGGGCATCGTGTCCTTGAGCCTGATTGGCTCTCAGCCAGCTGCGTACGTGCCCAGACTCTTGTGAGTTGAGTACGGTACTTTACTAGCCCATTGCCTCTTAACTGCCCAACATCCTCGTGTCCTATTTCAGTTAACCATTCTTCCACAATTCCCCCGTTTTTATTTTGCGCTACGAACACCCTCTCTGTGAGTTGCTCTCGTCTCTCAGCTAGGCAGCCAAAGACCACGCGTGCAGCAATCACAATCACTACAACTATAAGTCAACTTGCTCCCAGGGACTGGAGAAAGCGAAGTCCCTCTTTAACTAACAAAACCCATCCACCCATGTTCCCAAAAACAGATTTAAGCCAACGCAACCAGAATCCCTTGCGCCATTAGATCAGCCATGGTTGCTGTTATCCGTACTTGATGACTTTTCTTCAATGGCTGGTTTAACACATCGACTAGGCACCCAGGTTGGCCCTGTAGGGGAAGAGATACACACATAACCTCGCCCCATATAAATCACGTCAGCAGGCCCCAACCATTGTCCTGTTTTCATATCTCGGTACAGTACTCTCATAATACATTTATTATCATTTTCAGACTTAATGTAATGACGTGCCGCGGGTGGTTCCTCATCATCTCCAAATATACACAAATGATTGAGAACAAATAAAGTTTTATCCACCCTCTCTCTAACATCTGTAATGTCTTTAAACTTTTCCAAGTACTGCTTAACTGTTCCATTAGCCCTTTCTACTATAGCTTGACCAGTTGGTGAATGTGGAATACCAGTTATATGCTTAATGTCCCACAGTTCCATAAATCGCTTAAGTGGCCCACTAACATAGGCTGGACCATTATCTGTCTTTATAGTTTGTGGTACTCCCATTACTGCAAAACAACTGGCAAGATGACGTCGTACATCCCGAACTTTTTCCCCAGGCTGCGGTGTAGCCCAAATCATGTGACTATAAGTGTCTATCGTTACATGCAGATATCTCAATCTGCCAAATGCTGTGACATGAGTGATGTCCATTTGCCACACTTCGTTGGTTTTAATCCCTCTCGGGTTTGTTCCGATTCCGATTCCCACTCCCGAATTGTAATGACTACACGTTGGGCAAGCTTTTACTATCGCCTGCGCATCAGCTCTAGACAGTTTGTAAGCCCGTGCAAGTCCTTTAGCGTTCTGGTGAAAAATAGCATGAGCCTCCCGAGCTCTGCAAAAGGGTGACAGTGGTGCTTCAGTAGCTGTTGCGGCGACTAGTCGGTCCGCTCGAGCGTTGCCTTCTCCCAGGCCTTCTTCCCACTGATGACTCCTTATGTGTATTACTGCGTACGGTTCACTTCTTTGAGCTATGGCGATCTGTAGACTGATTATTAATTCTGACAGCCGTTCATTTTTCAAGTCTCTCAAGCCTGAGTCTTCTATACGATTTGCTATGCCTACTACATATAAGGAATCAGATACCACATTTAACGGAATATCTTTCCATTTTATAAATGCCCATACTACTGCAAGAAGTTCTAGTGTCTGTAATGAGTCTTTATCTTGGGCTTGTAAAATTTGATGTTTCCAACCATGCTCATCCTTCCAAGTCACTGCAGCAGTTCGAGAACGTTTTCCTGCGTCAGTGAAAACTGTCACTGCATTCTTAAGTGGGATAGACGATCGTTTTGGCTTAGTTATCCATCCCTGGTTTTCCATCCATGTCAGAGCAGTTGATTGTAACGTTTTTGCTACTATAGTAGCGCCATCCTGCAGTAGTGCAGCTTGTAACTCTTCAGAATTTTGTATATACCATTCCAAATCGCCTGGCTTCATGGGTAACCAGATCATATTTGGAGGAACCCCATCCACCTGCAATATTCGATTCCTCCCCTTCTTTACTAATTCTGCTAATGTTGCAATTTTTTCTTGAATTGTTCGTCGAGGTTGTAACGGAGGAGCTATCCACTCTAATACCACAGTTTCTCCTCCCTTCTCCCCCGTTTTTATTTTTTGCTGTGTTATGGCACCCATCAGGTATTGTGAGCCACATAGAATGGTAAGATCGAGTGGCCTGTCAGATATACGTCGGTGCGTGACACTCGTTGTGATCAATGATGCGATTTGTTGTAATATTTCTTGTTGTTTTTCCGATAGTGTCACTTTTGAAGCAGGATCAGTTCCTTTTAATAACGGCCGAAGGGGATTTAATAGTTCATTCGGAATCCCGACTACTGGCCTGATCCATTGTAAATCTCCCAGCAGTTTTTGAACATCATTAAGAGTTTTGATGTCCGATTGGATTGTAAGTTTTTGAGGCTGAATGGTGGAATCTGTAATTTTCCAACCCAAAAACTTCCAGGGGCTTGTCTCCTGAACCTTTTCCGGTGCAAGTACGAGTCCCATTTGTTTTAAGGTCAGTGTTAAGTCATTTTTCTGTTGTAGAGAAAACGGTTCCTTCTGGGCTAACAAAATATCATCCATGTAATGATAGATTATTGTCTCTGGCCATTTTCGTCGAATCGGTTGCAGAGCTGCGTCAACATAAAGCTGACATAACATAGGTGAATTACGCATTCCCTGGGGTAATACAGTCCATTCAAATCTTTGATCCGGACCTTCACGATTTATTGCCGGGAGAGTAAAGGCAAACCTCTGTTTGTCATTTTCATGGAGGGCTATTGTGAAAAAACAGTCCTTCAGATCCACAATCAATAAATGCCAACCCTCTGGTATCATAGCAGGATTAGGTAGACCAGGTTGCAGTGCTCCCATGGCACACATTTGATTATTAACCGCTCGCAGGTCGTGAAGTAAACGATATTTCCCCGATTTCTTGGGAATCACAAAAATTGGAGTGTTCCAAGGGCTTGTTGACAGTCTTAGGTGCCCTTGTTGACACTGCTCCTGTACTAGTCCGTGAGCATGTATTAGACTTTCCCGTTTTAGCGGCCACTGCTCAACCCACACAGGTTCATCAGTTTTCCATTTTAGTGGGATTGGGAAAGTCCAAGCAATGGCCATACCTATAAATGGTGGTCTGATGTAAGAACCATTCCCATCTGAGCAAGAATGTCTCTCCCTATCAGTGCTTGTACTCCATCTGGCAACGGTAAGACAGATACACTGCATTTTACAACTTTGTCACCTATTGTCCATTGCAGTACTGGTGATCGACGAGCAATAGTCATACCTCCTACTCCTGCTACAGTGGTACTGGATTCGAATGTAGGCCAATGCGGTGGCCAAGTTTGCGCACTGATTATTGTCACATCTGCGCCAGTGTCCAACAATGCCTCAATTTGCAGTTTCTCATCCTTTAAGCATACTGTGATTTTCTGTCGTGGTCTCTGCTGCATGCCAAGCGTTAATAACGCTACTTTTCCTGTGGAGCCAAATGCTCCGAATCCTCGGTCCTTATTGACCATCGGTGGTAGAGATGCCGCCAAGTGTGGCAACGGAATTAATTGAGCTATCTTTGTATCCTTTGGTACATGCATTGGAGGAAACATTGCAGAAACCATAATCTGTATTTCCCCACAATAGTCTTTATCTATAAGTCCAACCAATATTTGTAATCCATTCAGGGTAGCAGACGATCTTCCGATCAATAAAGCTCCCACAGGATCACCATTAATAGTAACTGGTCCCATAACTCCTGTCTTTACCCTGGTGGGTTTAGAGTCCAATAGCATTACATCTACTGCTGTTGCCAAATCCAAGCCGAGGCTCCCTCTGGTGGCTGGTCGGCAGACATTGGTGACAGAGCCGTTCCGGCTGCTGTCGTAAATGCCGCTTTTTGTGTCGTCGCGGGGCGGTCCTTCCCGCTGCTCCAGCCGTTTCCCGACGCACCATGTCGACAGGTCGCTGTGTTATGCATATTGGATTGGCAGTTCTGACACCACACTGATTTCGTTTTGCACTCTCGTCTCATATGTCCCATGATCCCACAGCGAAAACAACGCGGTCGCGGAGGACGGCCTCCGGGCGTTTGCAAAGGAGCAAGGGCAGCGAGTGCTTGATTCTGCGTTTGCTGCGCAGTCTCTCTTAATACCTGTGCCTGTTCTTTCATACTATCCCCTAGCTGTTTTATTACTTCTACCAACATAGCCTGCGTACCCACGGGTACCTGAGCCATCCTTTCTAAACCCTCCTCAATTGTCCAAGTTCCCGGTAACGTAGCTAATATACTACGAGTTGAAGGGTTGCAGTTTTGAATTGCACACTGCTTTAGAATAGTGCCCTTTAGATAATCAGGTACTCCAGCCGCTTGTATTGCGTTTGCTACTCGATCAATAAACAACCCAAATGGTTCCTCCCTTCCTTGCTTGATGCCCATATAGGATGGTATCCCCCCTGGCTCTCTAATTTGGTCCAAGGCTCTCCGAGCCAATCTCATTGATTCTTTAGCTTTGTCTGGACCCATCAATGCTTGTGCTTCTAATCTATAATATGGTCCGAGCCCCATCAATTCCTCCAACGTGACACCATGTAACGGATCTCCAGGTGCCCTTATCGTAGCTACTGCCTCTTGACAAACACTTTGCCAATGCGCATTAAAAAGAAGCTGTTGATGTTGTGTTAGGATCAGCTTCATTATACTACGTATGTCCCCAGGGAGCAATATATTAGTTCCCCAAATATAATCTAACATTTGCCGAGTAGGTTCCCCCTTTAAACCAGAATCATTTACAGTAGATCGTAATTGAGTTAATAGTTTCCAGTCTAAATTTGTCATATTAACCGTCACATTCCCCTGTGCATCTGGTGGCGAGTATACTACCGGAAAAGCTTGTGTTAACTGTGTTGCCGTTTCATAATTCCCTTCACGCAGTGCCTCATTTGCTATTTGCCTCCATAGACCTTCTCTCCCCTGCGCCCCCGTTGTGAAGGGATTTGTATTCGATAGAAATAGGCTAGCACTGGTCCTTCCACTTGCTCCTTCCTCACTTTCTATTGGAGCGGTTGGAGCTGCTGGTAGTGAAAGCTTCTCCTCTGCTACAGAGGACATTGTTACAGGCACCTCCGAATTTCCCGAGACCCCCTGTGTAATGGTAAAAGTTCTAACGGAAGGTGGCAACGGGCAATCTGTTCCTTCCATATTTATTTGCTGTGGATTAACCTTATTAACCCTTCCTGGTGGTCCTAACTGCTCTGTTGCAGCAGCGGCAATTCTTTGTTCAGCTTTATATATGCCTAATGCATTAGCCACTGCTCTCCATGGATTCATTAAGGTTTTTAGCAGACTTAATATCTTTAATAACATCATCAAACAATTTGTCCCCAATTTACACCACTCTGTTTGTTCAAAACTGTATCAGGATTTGTAAAAACAACCCTGCGCTACTGCGTATGCTAATATCCCTGATAATTCTTTTATCTAAAATGCTCCGCTTTTCTAAAAATCATCTGAGCAAATTATACACCGCTTGTCTTTCATACCTTTATATATACAGTTGCAGCCTTTGCAAAGACCTCGGCGGCGCTTTTCCAGCGGGACCCTTTATAGGCTCATCCCGGGTGCGGGGACTCCCTTCCACCTTCCGAGCTGCGGGTGCGGGGACTCCTGTCCCTTTCACCTTTCCGACGCGGGTGCGGGGATTCTTGTCCCTTCCACCTCCTGGGCTGCGTTGCAGGACCGGTTCCTCCCTTATTCCGTCCCTCGCAGATTCAACTCCAGCGGATTCCCTGTTCCCGTTCAGACCGGTCCCTGTTCGGGCGCCAATTGTTGTCGACGGTAGGAAGACACAGACGCTCAGTATGAGTGAACAGTGAACTTCAACTTTAATGGATAGCTCAGTCGCCTTTTATCTAGTTTGAACATAATCAACTCATACATATTGCAAAAACTAAGCTCAGGATTGGCTAACATTTTCCCGCTCTTTTCAGGTAGTTTCTCCTTCTTTTAGCTACCTTCCCGCCTTAGGGACTTTCCCCATGGCTCAAGGGCATCGTGTCCTTGAGCCTGATTGGCTCTCAGCCAGCTGCGTACGTGCCCAGACTCTTGTGAGTTGAGTACGGTACTTTACTAGCCCATTGCCTCTTAACTGCCCAACATCCTCGTGTCCTATTTCAGTTAACCATTCTTCCACACAGGGACAACAAGGCTAGTGTCCTGGTCGGGGTCTGCTATAGACCGCCGAACCAGGATGAGGAGACGGATGAGGAGTTCTACAGGCAGCTGACAGAAGTTGCGAAATCGTCAGCTCTTGTACTCATGGGGGACTTCAACTTCCCTGACATATCCTGGAAGCACAACACAGCCCTGAGAAAGCAGTCTAGGAGGTTTCTGGAGAGCGTGGAAGATAGCTTCCTGATGCAGCTGGTTAGTGAACTTACCAGGGGTGGTGCCCCGCTAGACCTTCTCTTCACAAACAGAGAAGGACTGGTGGAGGATGTGATTGTCGGGAGCTGTCTTGGGCAGAGTGACCACGAAATGGTGGAGTTCACTATTCTTGGCGAGGCCAGGAAGGGGACCAGTAAAACCGCTGTATTGGACTTTCGGAGGGCTGACTTTGAGCTGCTCAGGACACTAGTTGGTGGAGTCCCTTGGGAGGCGGTTCTGAAGGGCAGAGGAGTCCAGGAAGGCTGGGCGCTCTTCAAGAGGGAAATCTTAATGGTGCAGGAACGGTCTGTCCCCACGTGCCCAAAGACGAGCTGGCGGGGAAGAAGACCGGCCTGGCTCAACAGAGAATTGTGG
Source organism: Aythya ferina (assembly GCF_964211825.1). Classification (NCBI taxonomy): domain Eukaryota; kingdom Metazoa; phylum Chordata; class Aves; order Anseriformes; family Anatidae; genus Aythya; species Aythya ferina. The sequence continues at coordinate 3,440,177 of NC_140313.1, read as the reverse complement.
CTTGATCTTAGGAGAAAAAAGAGGGTTTATAATCTTTGGAAAAGTGGTCAGGCCACTAGGGAGGACTTTAAGGATGTAGCGAGGCTGTGCAGGGACAAAATTAGGAAGGCCAAAGCTCATCTGGAGCTCAATCTGGCTACTGCCGTTAAAGATAACAAAAAACGTTTCTATAAATACATCAACACAAAAAGGAGGACTAAGGAGAATCTCCATCCTTTACTGGATGCGGGGGGAAACTTAGTTACAAGAGATGAGGAAAAGGCGGAGGTGCTCAATGCCTTCTTTAACCTCAGTCTTTAGCGGCAATACCGGTTGTTCCCTGGATACTCAGTACCCTGAGCTGGTGGAAGGGGATGGGGAGCAGGATGTGGCCCTCACTATCCACGAAGAACTGGTTGGTGACCTGCTACGGCACTTGGATGTGCACAAGTCGATGGGGCCGGATGGGATCCACCCAAGGGTAATGAGAGAACTGGCAGAGGAGGTGGCCAAGCCACTGTCCATCATTTATCAGCAGTCCTGGCTATCGGGGGAGGTCCCAGTTGACTGGCGGCTAGCAAATGTGACGCCCATCTACAAGAAGGGCTGGAGGGCAGACCCGGGAAACTACAGGCCTGTCAGTTTGACCTCAGTGCCAGGGAAGCTCATGGAGCAGATCCTCCTGAGAGTCATCACGCAGCACTTGCAGGGCAAGCAGGCGATCAGGCCCAGTCAGCATGGGTTTATGAAAGGCAGATCCTGCTTGACGAACCTGATCTCCTTCTATGACAAAGTGACGCGCTGGGTGGATGAGGGAAAGGCTGTGGATGTGGTCTACCTTGACTTCAGCAAGGCTTTTGACACCGTCTCCCACAGCATTCTCCTCAAGAAACTGGCTGCTCTTGGCTTGGACTGGCGCACGCTCCGTTGGGTTAGAAACTGGCTGGATAGCCGGGCCCAAAGAGTCGTGGTGAATGGAGTCAAGTCCAGTTGGAGGCCAGTCACTAGTGGCGTTCCCCAGGGCTTGGTGCTGGGGCCGGTCCTCTTTAATATCTTCATCGATGATCTGGACGAGGGCATTGAGTGCACCCTCAGTAAGTTTGCAGATGACACCAAGCTATGCGTATGTGTCGATCTGCTTGAGGGTAGGAAAGCTCTGCAGGAGGATCTGGATAGGCTGCACCGATGGGCTGAGGTCAACTGCATGAAGTTCAACAAGGCCAAGTGCCGGGTCCTGCACCTGGGGCGCAATAACCCCAAGCAGAGCTACAGGCTGGGAGAGGAATGGTTGGAGAGCTGCCAGGCAGAGAAAGACCTGGGAGTGATGGTGGATAGTCGGCTGAATATGAGCCAGCAGTGTGCTCAGGTGACCAAGAAGGCCAACAGCATCCTGGCTTGTATCAGGAACAGTGTGACCAGCAGGGCTAGGGAGGTGATCGTCCCCCTGTACTCAGCTCTTGTGAGGCCGCACCTCGAGTACTGTGTTCAGTTTTGGGCCCCTCGCTACAAGAAGGACATCGAGGTGCTTGAGCGGGTGCAGAGAAGGGCGACGAAGCTGGTGAGGGGCCTGGAGAACAAGTCCTACGAGGAGCGGCTGAGGGAGCTGGGCTTGTTCAGCCTGGAGAAGAGGAGGCTCAGGGGCGACCTTATCGCTCTCTATGGGTACCTCAAGGGAGGCTGTAGCGAGGTGGGGGTTGGTCTATTCTCCCACGTGCCTGGTGACAGGACGAGGGGGAATGGGCTTAAGTTGCACCAGGGGAGTTTTAGGTTAGATGTTAGGAAGAACTTCTTTACTGAAAGGGTTGTGAGGCACTGGAACAGGCTGCCCAGGGAAGTGGTGGAGTCACCATCCCTGGAAGTCTTCAAAAGACGTTTAGATGTAGAGCTTAGGGATATGGTTTAGTGGGGACTGCTAGTGTTAGGTCAGAGGTTGGACTCGATGATCTTGAGGTCTCTTCCAACCTAGAAATTCTGTGAAATTTACTATTTGAATGCCCAATTTCATCGTCAAATCCCTTCCCAACAAGTTAGTCCCTGCCTCGGGTGCATACAATAATTGCCCAGTGATCATTCTATCCCTAGTCTCAGCTTGGTGTCCCCCAAAAATGGCACTGTCATCCCAGCTCCTTCTACCCCTACCACATTTAGGTGTTCATTAGTTAATTTAAGTTAATTAGTTAATTTAAGCCCTGATACTTTACAGGCCAGTAATGACCTGCAAGAACTCTTCGGTAGGTGACAAGATCCCGGACGAGCCCCCAAATTGTGAGAAAAAATCTCAAATAATTTTCTTCAGGCAGGATCTTCTGTGAAGCTATTTTATTCACAATTGCAATGGCGGGCGTCCTGCCAATCAGGAGCGCATTATAGTAAACGTATCATAACCTTTTATTCCCTATTACTCGACACCTGATCACCTCCCCTGTTTTCTCATTGGCTGAGTACTATAGGTTCACAAGCTACTCGATGCTCCTCTATACCATATATGTATAATTTTTTTCTTTAACCCTATAATTTGCCCCTTTTCCCCCCCCTTTTTTCCTCATTTCTTATGTTTTGAGAACTTGTGATTTTTGTTTTTTTTCCTGTTCTCACACTGTTCTCATCCTGTTTTTCTCAAGCTTCCACCTTATTTTGGAACAGTGAGGCCTTCTACTGTCCACTTATCTACTTAGCATTTCTCCTTGTTATGACTACACAACTACCTCTGAATACAGAAAATTAGTTCTCTACTGCAAAAACATAACTTAGTTTCTCACATCGGGGCTTGCAGTAAAGCAAAGATTGGGGTGGGTGCACCAGGACCACCGTGTATGGGGCCAGCAGTAGTAGGGAAGGGAGTTATGAGAGAAAGCCAGTCCCCTACAGCTGGCAAAGACCAAGAGGGCTGTGGTCTCCCAGCATGTATGAGTCTGTTCTGTCCCTGCACCGCAGTGACATTCTTCTCCATGTCCTCTGCTGGCTCTCTAATTACAATGCACATGCTAACAAGGCTGCAAGAGATGAGTCAGTTTGTGGTGTGGTTTGCATCAGAGTCTGCCTGCTTGTTGGGCTGTGTGGTGAGAGCTGCATGGCAATGCCACACATGGACCCTGCTGCAGCAAGGCCACGGCTCAGGGATCCATCCCTGTTGTGGTTTAACCCGGCCGGTAGCTAAACACCACACAGCCGTTTGCTCACCCTCCCCCCTCCCTCTCTGGGATGGGGGAGAGAAACAGGAAAGTAAAGCCCATGAGTTGAGATAAAGACAGTTTATTAAGACAGGAAAATAATAATAACAATAATAATAATAACAATAATGATGATAATAGTACTACTACTACTAATGTGTACGAAACAAGTGATGCACAATGCAATTGCTCACCACCTGCTGACCGATGCCCAGCCTAACCCCAAGCAGCCAGGCCCTCCTGCACCCAGTTAGCCACCCCTATATATTGTTTAGCATGACGTCAGATGGTATGGAATACCCCCTTTGGCTAGTTTGGGTCAGCTGTCCTGGGTCTGTCCCCTCCTAGCTCTTGCTGCACCCCCAGCCTGCCCGCTGGCAGGACAGAGCGAGAAGCTGAAAAGTCCTTGTCTTGGTGTAAGCACTGCTCTGCAACAATTAAAATATCGGGGTGTTATCAGCACTCTTCTCATCCTAAACCAAAACATAGCATTCTACCAGCTACTAGGAAGAAAATTAACTCTGTCCTAACTGAAACCAGGACAGTCCCCCTCCAGGAGCAGGGCTGGGAGAGGTTTTGCCATGCTCAGGGCTCCTCCTGGCCTCCATGGGGTCCCGCTGGCACGGAGGGCTCCCAGCTGGAGCCCTGGGGCTGTGTGCTGGGGCAGCTCCCAGAGCTTCCCAATCTGCCCCCCATCACCACCGTGTCATCTCATGGCCCTGGGTGACGCCCTGCCACTGCCTCAGTTTCCCCTTCATCAGTGGGAACTCTGAAACCTACTGATTGACAAGGTTAATATGTGAGAGCCAATTACACCTACAAACCTGTTGAGGGATTTTTTGAAACAGCAAAAATCCCATGGCTTGCTGCAGCTGAGCAAACCAAGCTACCAGGGCAACTATGAGAAGTTCCCATGACAGTGTTCCCACATCGCCCAATTGAGGAATTTAGAAAAATATTGTTACCAGCAGCTGGCTTCAAGGACAAGGTCTACGTGACTGCTAATCACAAGGGGGTTGTTTTCTTGCAGGTGGGGTTGTTTTCTTGCAGTTGTTTGTCTGAGTGCTTTTGACCAATAATCTTGTGTGAGACACTATCTGCCCCTGTTAAGTTCACTATAAAAGCTAGGCTTTTCGGGCAATAAAATGGAGCATGATCTGACCATACTAGTGTCTGTTGTGCGTTTGGCTGTGCTTCCTGCAACATATGGCGCCTGAACAGGCTGAGACCCGAACAGGCTGCCAGACGGGGAGACGCTGAGAGAAACGACCCGAGAGGCGCCGAGAGATCCGAGGCACACGGAGACACTACAGCCGCACGGAGAGAGCCCTGAGAGACGCTTCAGAGCCACGGATGGCTCTGAGAGACACGGAGAGCCCTGACAGAAGCCGGAACACCTGAGAGACATTGAGAAACTCCAAGCACCGACCCGGACAAAGGACTCACGGTAGGACGCAGGAAATTGACGTCATCACGGTGCGACGCGGGACATCCGGGATCGAGTTGCTACGGGAGACCAGAGGCGTCAGTGGACAACGGCAGACGACCGCCACCATGTGGCGAGTTGGCACATAGCAGAGGGGCGGACATCAGGACCCTGCAGCCTGTCTGACGTAACCATGGAGGCAGCGGCGGCTGTGCTGCTTCTCTCTAGCATTCTCACTATGAGAGGCATATCTTGCAATGCAAAAAAGACTATTCGTCCCCAGAAAGGTGATATAACTATGGTGTTACATAATTTGATAAATGTACAAATGTTCCTGCATAATATTCAGTGGGGTTGCCACATTGTACGGATTACTAATGATGACTTAGCTATATTACTACCTTTATTGCAGTGCAGGAGTGCAGAGCCGCAGATTACACTGCCAAATGACCACCGGCAGGCTCTTTCACAAACAGCTTCTAAGGTTGCAACCGGCACTGCTTGCAGACCTATAGCAGACATTGCACTCTCCTTCCTAATTAGCAATCGTGTGTCTCATCCATTTGCAGTGATTGGTCAGTGGCAAAAAGAAAGGGGGAGAGTAAGGGGTGACAAAGACAGAAACAGTATCAGGAGGATGCCACTGACACTAACAGCATGGGTAATAGGAATAGTATAAGTGACACAGGTGATGGCAAGGGTGGAATGATAGGGCAGCATTTTCGAGCTCTGGAATGGATTTTCCTACAGATTCAGCCTAAAACGACTGTTCCATTTTCTCCCACGGGCCAAGTGATGGTTGAACGATCACATCAGGTTTTAAAGGAACAATTAGTGAGATTAAAAGAGATCAAGAACATCGATGAGTGATTGTCCGAGGCATTGGGTGTCTTGAATCACTTATCTTTGACTAGGGACCGAGAAGACCCTCCTGCGAGTATTCATTTTCAAACAATAAATATAGCAGCACCAAATGTGTTACCACAAATAAGAATGAATTACCGAGATCCTGCTACAGGAACTTGGAAAGGGCCATGCGGGTACAGAAATACAAGTAACACCTGTGGTTACAATGACACTGCTAGGCAGGGTTTAGGGGCTTATGGTACGGAGACAAGGGGTAACAACTATAGCATTTGAAACAATCGTACAGCTATAGCCTTACCTCCTGATGTTTTTCTGATTTGCGGGGATAGGGCCTGGCAAGGTATCCCTGCGAATGCTATCGGAGGTCCATGTTACTTAGGTAAACTTACTATGTTTGCTCCTAGCTTTTCACAGTTGTGGGAGATCACCAGACATAAATGGGCATTGCTCGCACTGCATTGCAATGATAATGTTGAATTGCTTGGTGTTGCAGCTAGAGCAGCATTGGCAATTTTCGTTCCAGGAGCAGCAGCTGTGGCCTCACTTAACAACTTAGAAAAATTGGTATGCTGGGCCGAGAAGCAAGCCCATGACACGACAGAGATACTTGAGGAGATGTTACCAGATCAAAATAGTCTGTGCCATGCGCTCTTACAGGATCTAGCTGCTATTGACTTCTTGGTTTTGGTTCAAGGGCATGGGTGTGAGGATTTTGAGGGAATGTGCTGTTTAAACCTTTCTGATCATAATGAGTCAATTCACAAATCCATTACTTTCCTGAAAGAGCACATGAGAAAGATTCAATATATCAATCCTCTCAATCATTTGTACATATGTATAGGCATACTCGGGTTAGTATGTAAAGCAATGTTCTGTATACATGTATTTAGAATGTTTGATGTTTGTGTGGGCATGTTGGTGGAGCATAGACTCCCTGCACACCCAGCGCTGTCTACTTGCCTTTTATACCTTTTATAGCTTTTATACCTTTTAGAAATATTTGTTTTATAAATATTACAAAATTCAGATTGAATTCAGACCTCATTTATAACATGGGTATTAGTGATGTTTTCCTTCCAAATGCAAGTGTATAGCTAATTGAACAAGTGCACAAGTGCCTCCCCAATTAGATGGTAGGGTGGACCGTAAGATCTTCCCTCCACAGTACCACCAGAGATCTGCCCTGGGGATCTCAAGTCTTGAGCAGTTTCCCATCAAGTCCTTGGTAGCACAAGGCAAATTTTCCCAGATTCTGGGTAGCACTCACACCCTGCCGTGAGAGGCAAGATGTATGGTTACCTATAACTGTAGAGAATGCAGGGGGAACCGCAATATTGCTATCATGCAAGGAACAGCAAAGAGAGAGACTTACAGGCCTCATTTCCCCAGGCAGTCTTCTCTTGGTACAATGCAATCATACATCACATCCCCTGGGAATCCTTGGTCCACCCCTATGGGAAGGGCACTATCTGAGCAATCGGTCTTCCCGAGGCACAAGCACAGCAATTGCTATGGTTGAGACTCTGGACAGAGTATTTGACCCATTCTATCCAGGCATTCACATCCCCATACCCTGTTTCAATCTCAGATGTTTGAACTGCCACATTTCAGAGGGCCTCCTGTTTACTCTCCTGTTTTCTCCTTGAGTTTCTCCCTTTCTCTGATGGCAATGAAGGATTGTTTCCATACAGCCATTCTCAATCTAGCTGTTCGGTCTCTCCTAGTTATTTGTTCTCTCTGCTCAGTTGCCATGGGGAATTTAAATCTCCCCAAGCTAACACCTCACAATCATCAAACATGACAGCTTGTGGTACATAACCCCCTATCACAGTCACCCATATTTTGATGGGGTATCCCGTTTTTGCTATTATCTGGTCATGCCTTTTCCAAGTTGCCAATTGACCGAGGCCTTCTCTGAGGCCTAGAATCACTAAAAACAAAATTAGTAATCAATTTTTCCCTGTCATTATCTTTAAATCTTAGGTTTCCAAATTATTATCAATACAAAGAATAAGATGTGCACTACTACTATAACAACCCCCCCCTTGGGAGCACTGCAATTCGCTATAGGTCTGTCCTTTCTCTCAATCACAAGCCACACACATTAGTTACCTGTGAAAATATAAGGTTAGTTTACAGTTGTAAGCTTTTATCCCACTCAGAGTCCACTATGAGATTTTTCTCTTTGATTTCAACTTCCAACAAGTCTTCTGTAGGAACAGCTTCCCAGGTACTAGGGTCGACGGATGCCTTCACTCGAGTATAGTGAGTCCAACCTTTTTCCGCAGTTCTTACGGCTGTTTCAGTGGTCAGTAATTGTCCTTCCCATTCAGGCCGGAGTTAACTCTTTCCAGGTCCGAATCAGGACCCGGTTTCCAGGGTGATGGTGGTGAATGGGGAATTCCAAAGGTGGGGTTTGAGCCAACAACCCACAGGTCCTGAGAGATGACAAAGAAGAGGACAACCCCAGCATACAGTTCGTAAGAAAACTCTTGTTTTGAATTGTGGTATCTCATCCCTTCTGCCCAGATAGGGCAATCCGAACAGCATCTCATATGGTAATATTCCTATATCCTTTCTTGGTGCTGTTTGAACCTATAGGAGTAAGCATTTTACCCAAGGAAGTTGGGTTTCTAACACTAATTTAGTTAATTGCTTCTTTAATGTCTGGTTCATTCGCTCCACCTTCCCAGAAGAGGACGGGTGCCAGGGGCTGTGAAAATCCCACTCACTCTCTAAGGCCTGCTTTAACCCTTGCAGTAAAGCCAGTCACGTGGTCAGTTAGGACAAACAAATAACTCAGTGAAATCTACCTGTATACTTTGGAAAAAGTCGAATGGCTCCCATCCCCCTCTGGGTGGGTTACGGATGACCTTTTAATTTACCTTTTGACATATGGTACATCCTCTGCATATGTGCTTCACTGAAGTGTATATTCCTACACAGACATACTTTCTTAGCGCAACATCACACATTGCTTGCACCTCCCAATGACTCTTGATGTAAAACAATTAATATTTGCCTCATTGGTGCTTTATTCAGCATTTCTCTCCCATCAGGGAGTATCCATTTTCCTTCAGACTTTGTGGCTCCTGATTCCTTAAAAAAAATCTTTCTTTTAAAACTGTTTAATTCTTTCTTAGTTTTCAACAATTCCCTGAATCCTCTCTGCATTTATTCTTTGTTTTCCTTCAGACATTAGAAGCCTTAAATACCTGACTTCTCTTTCTCCATATTGTAATTTATTTTCCAATACTCCCAAGCCCTGCTTTCCCAGAAAGTTGGATAGCTTGTTAGTAGCTTCCTTCACAACTGTTTTCTCCTGTCCTGACAATAAAAGATCATCCACGTATTTGTAACAGTAACACCTCCTCGGGAGCTTGGAATTGCTCCAAAATCTGTTCTAGAACTTGCCCAAATAAATTGGTGGCCCTGTAAACCCCTGAGGTAAAACCGTCCATCTGTATTGTTGCTTCCGCCCCCATTTCAGGGTCTTTCCAGTCAGAGGTGAGTATATGTTTGCTCTCGGGGCCTGAGAGCACTCCATTAATAATTACTCCATTAACTGTTATTCCAGTCTAACAATTTACTAGTCGAATGCCCAATTTCATCATCAAATCCCTTCCCAACAAGTTAGTCCCTGCCTTGGGTACATACAATAATTGCCCAGTGATCATTTTATCCCCTAATCTCAGTTTAGAATCCGCCAAAATTGGCACTGTTATCCCAGCCCCTTCTACCTCCATCACTTTTTAGGGTTTCATTAGTTAATTTAATCCCTGATACTTTACAGGCCAGTAATGACCTAGCTGCCTCAGTGTATTGGGTTCGGGGGCAAAGTTGGGGGGAGGGGGGGCTGCAGTGGCAACCCCTGCGAAAAAAATCCAGAAGCCACCCCGTGGCAGATAAGGGATAATTTCAGCCGGCCCCAAAGGGGCCCACCAGTGCCCAGAGCCAAGCCATGAGCAACACAGACCCTGCCTCTGTGAGAGCACATCCATGAAAACAAAGAAAGAAAGAAACAAACAAAAACCTGCTGCTCAACAGCAGCTGGGAGAGTGAGGAGTGAGAAACCTCCCTGCAGACACCAAAGTTGGAGCAGAAGGAAGGGGAGGAGGCTCTCCAGGTGCTGGAGCTGAAGCCCCCCTGTGGCCTCTGGAGAGGCCCCTGGTGGAGCAGGCTGTCCCCCTGTCCCCCCCTTCCCGATACTTGGGAAACTGACCAAACACCACAGCAAATACAACCCACTCTGCCTCTGCAGATACAACCCATCAGCCAAGGTGTTACTGGGAGAGGAGCAGTCTTCTGAGATGCTTCCTCATGGAGAAGGCCAGGGCTGGCTTCCTAAATCCCCTCATCCTTGGAGAGGGCTCCCAGCGGCTACCCCACTACAGAGCACCCATCTGTTCCCAGGAGAGCTCCTGTTTTCCTTGAGCAGGAGGCCAAGCAAGGGTATATCAGTACAAAACCTCCTGTTCCCCATCCACTTGTCCACCCGTGGTTTCAGCCTCAGCAAGGGCTGGGGCTGCAGAGGAGATGGTGTCGTTCGTGTCCTCCCACCCTGCTGTCCGTCTCGCTCCAGTGAAAAGGCTGGCAGGCTGGTTTTCATATGTATGCTTTTTAATATCATTAATTGTTACACTACACACAAACAGTAACAATGATAAATACTGCAATGGAAATGTTAAAAAAAAATATTATACACTTCATGTTTTTTTTTTTCAAAAAATCATACTTTTAAAATAAATTAATGCATAAAACTGATGGTAGAAAAAAGAAAACCCAAAACAAACCACAACACAACTGATCTGTTTAAGGCAATACTCTATGCGGTCGGGAACAGAAGTACAACAGTGTGCTACATGTTCTGAACAGGAAGAAAGAAAAATAATCCATACAAGATACAGATTGATGCTTCAGGAGTAAAAAACTCCCCAAACCAGATAATAAAACGAATGGCCAAGTGCAGCATTACTACACTCTGCATGCCAAATGATTAGCAGGTTCCTAACATGGACTAAGGTCAAGCTACAACAAGTTTATCTTCCTAATTAAAAGGTTATTCAGGTCAAACCCTACATTTAACTCTACTTTGCATTTGGCTGTTTCAGCTATGTTTTACTATATGCAAGGACAGCCAGAAATTAATCTCGTGCTCTGAGATTAACGCAAAGGTCGGGAGGTCTCTCATGAAAGGCATTTCCATTAACTATATCCCAGAAGGATCCCATCTGCAGTGACCCACAAATACCTCCTGCCACCCCCTCTCTTGGGCGCCAGGCACCACACAGTGGAAGGAGACCTTGGTAGCATTTGCTTGGGTTTAGTTTCTTTCAAGCTGAGGACATGAAATGGAAATTCGGACTTGATCAGAAGAGGGCTGTCCCCCCACCTGCCAGGTTATCTGGAGCCTGCTGGAAGCGCAGCCTGCTCGTTGCCAGCACAGGAGAAACCCAGCCTGTAGCCAGGCTCTGGATGCAGCTGTGATGTTTGCTATCAAAGCTGGTGTGAAGCTCCATATCTGCCCAGACAGCCAATCAACCCCAATTATTAATGCAGCCCAGAACTTGGCCACTGGAAGGTGGACAAAAATTTTAATGCCAAAAAAATCCCCCTCTTCCTCAAAATCAAAATCAAAATCAAAAAGGGACAGTAGCCACTTCCTGCCAGATTCCCATCAGCTGTCACGTACGCAAGATTGGCAGTGCTGGATCTCACCAGCATTGACCCAGTACGTTCCTGGTAAGATGCATGTCTGCAAGGTGCTGCCAGGGGCAAAGAAGCTTCCTGGGACATGGTCAGAGCCTCCTGTGCTGCCCTGCTGGGGTGCTTGTGGAGGAAGCCATGGTACATGAGGAAAGAAATCCAAGTGGAGTTACTAAAAATTAAGAATTGTGATGGCCAACAGCTGTCCGGACTGCCTTGGGTTTGGGTGGGAGAACTGGGCTGAAAGTCGTTTTGGTGCAACTGCCTCTGTTGCTCATCACTAGTTCAAGGGGGGAAAAAAAGATGATGGCTGCTTTGAGAAAAGAGGAGTGAAAGGAGGACATGTGCAATATAACAAGGCCTGAGATTCTAGAACTAACCACTGGATACAGATACTGAAGTTTACCTGTGACAACTAGATATACTGTCATTGCTGCTGCTTTCCCCCCTTCCCTTATCTGACCCTTCTCTAGTTTGGGAAGCTGTAGCTGTTGACATGATGGTCAGTGTTGGTTCTCCCAACCTAGATCCCGCATGGGGCTCCAGGTGACTCAGCTACAGGATGTGCCATGAGGTCTGGAAGTTACATGGTAGACACAGACCAGCTCTGCATGCAAGCAGCACCTGCTTTCAGAACCCTTTAGAAAGTATTTAATGCTGTTTTGTTTCCTTCTTTACTAAGGGTCCAATAACCCATGTGGAAGGAGTTAAAATGTGCAAAAAGGGAGGGAGGGGAGGAATATCTTCTTGAATTTTCTCCCCTGCAAGGACTTCATCCTCTGCAAGAGTTCTTCTCCCTGCAGAACTACAGCCCTACCCATGTGTTTCACAGCTGAGAAGGGGACCACTGACAGACTTCCACCTGTGCCTCCCTATGGGTCTCGGGCTCAGGCAGGTCTTGGACCGGGATCTCTGGTCCCAGTGTGCCCACAGCTGTAAGGGTGATGGCACCCACCTGGGCTTGGTGGCTCACACCAAGGTTTTAAACTCGCTTGGGTGACCCTCAGCTCCACAGCCTTCCCCTGGCCACTCGGGTGGGTGAAGAGAAATCCCATCCAGCTCGCTGGCTCACCCACCATTATGCCTCTTAGGTATCCTTCTGGTCTGATGTTTGCCTTGGGTTTGTCACCGGACAGAGGCAGCAACAAGCTGAATATATCTGCTATCCCAGCCAGCTTCCCCACACAAAGAAACAGAGCAGAGAAATCTCAGCTGGGGAAGGAGGCAGAAGTGACAAAAAACAGAAAGGCTGCCGTAAAGAGAGCTTGTCCAAATTTTCCAGCTCCCCATTGATCTATATCACATTTCCTGATAAACTTTTCCTTTCCCAGATCATGCGGCCTTGAGGAAGATGAGTAACAAATGAAGATGCAGCTTTTTTGGGACCAGTGCAGAAATGAGAAGGCAGCCCGGGCAGAGCAGTGCTTTCTGAAGACCTGACCTGGGGCAGCTGAATAGACAGCTCGGGGAGAAATGCTGCTCTGGGAGGGCAAACATCTCAGCATGTAATGGGACTTATATCAGCATGGCCTTTTAGTAGCCTTTTCTTTTCCTGGTGCCTACTGTGCTGGTTTCCAGTGCCATGCCCAAGACAGTCACATTTAAACAAGGCTTCTTTTGTACCTTCACTCCCTGATGTAATCCCCCCGCCTCTATCACCACTTGTTACTATGGAAATGGCTGCCTCACAGACCAGGCACAATCAGCCAGGAGAGCTCCTTCCAGGAGCAAATCCATGTTTTGCTGAAGCAGCTTTTTACAGAAAAAGAAAGCCTCAGCCCCAGTTTCTGCTGGCAACTGGGTCTGGAAAGCAATGGGAAGACCTGTTCGCTGCAGGCGCCAGGGAAAGTCAGTGATGTCCTGCTCCGTGCCGTGGCTTCCTGAACGCTTGCGTGGGTCACAGTGCTCTGCTCCATGTAATCTCCATTAGCCCCTGGCCCTAACCTTCCAAGCAATCTGTCGAAGGAGCACTCAGCCAGGCTGCTGTGATCCTGGGATTGCCACCGATGTCAAGGGGGCTGAAGGACGGTATGTAGTTGTAATTTTTGGGAAGCAATGCAACAACTCAGTTGCACAACACAGGGAGTGAAAATTGGGATGTGAGTCCCTGTGAGAAACCTGCATCTGGTTAGTCTGTCATTAATCCTCTGTATGTAATCCCAGGTCCCAATCTCTTCCTCTGTCTCTGGCCCTTCTGCAGGATTTGTGTGGCTCTGTAACAGGCACGTTCATCTGGTGAGGTGCAGTTCAAGTCTGGAGCAACCTCTTGCACAAGAAGGTCTTGACAAGAAATGACAAGGATGCCTTGTCCTCCTTGAGGTGAAAAGCACCTTAAAATGAAGACCTTCCCGTGCCTGTCCCTCAGGCTCAGCCTAGTCCAGCTTCCCCTGTAGCACTCTGCCCATCTCTGCAGATGTTTTTGAGACATGAGAACTAGAAAGAGAAGTGGGTTGTGAAGAGACAGCTCTGAAGGGTGCCAGAGGCCAAAGCCAGGGTATGTTCAGGGTAGTACATGCAGCCTGTGCTTGCTGAGCAGCCAGGTGACAAAGTCTGTTCTGTTCTAGGTAAGAGTGGCCATACTGTGTGAGTATGTCAAGGAAGAATGGAAAAATAAAGGAAGAGCCCAGAAACAAGTGCCTCAGATCATTACATAAATGCTAAATATAAAAGCATGACACTTCCCTGGGAATATCTCAAATAAACCCTTCGGTGATCTCTTCCACCCAATTAAAATTCACTGTCTGAGTTGGAAATCCACCTGCACTCCTAAATTCCTTAAGTCTGCTAGCAGGGGATGGTGCTGTTGAACCACCAATTCTTACATGTTCCCTGTGTCACCGTGCATATTAAGTAGCCAGCTGTGCATGAGCCAACAGCCAAATAACTGGGAAACATCCCCTTGCCAAACATCTGCCCCCAAAGCTGTTTAATCTCTCTACTAAGATCACCCTGCAGCCTTCTGGCACATGCAAGCAACATCAGAAGCTGGTAAACAGAAGGAAAGTAGAGTTGTGTTGCTGTTCTCTGCAGAACTTTGAAAATATGTGTAAAACTTTTATAGCATACTTTTTCCACCCTGCTTACAGATCTGTCCTATCAATGGTGCCTGCCACACACTTGGCAACATCCATGCGGGGTGGTGGTAGCATCCGGGGAAGGCAGGTTTATCCTCTGCGCTGCAGAAGGAGGTGTCAAGAGGAGATGTGACCTGCCTGAGGTTGGAGCAAACACACATGCCAAAAGCAGCGAGGGATCCCAGATCTCATTTCTGTGCTCTGATGGTCCAGCAGACTCTCTGCAGTAGTATTTGGCTGCAGTGCTAGCTCAGGGACATGGTGTTTCTGGTGTATGCATCTGAAAACATGCTTAGCTTGGTATCAGCACTGTATTGCGATAGATTAGTTTGGACAACTGGGATTTTCCCTAGGCCAAGGCAGCACTTGGCAACCTTTCTAGTTATTGCTTGTTTTTCTTCTCTTGTTCCATCTGGTGCCCATCTGGGTCTTTCCTTCCTTCAAAAGCATCTTCATGTTTCTGTTGAGTCACATACAAGGAGCTGCACTTTTCAAGCTTCCTGCATGCCGTTGTACAGCTTGCAGGCCAGCCTGAGGACAGACTCTTCATGGAGAGGGAAGGTTTCTGCTCAGGATCTCAGATCAATGTGTCAGCCAGCACACAGCTGAGCAGAGCAGCTGTCTCCTTTTGGGAAAGGAGACGGAGAGACAAACCAGAAGCAGTTGAGTCTGTCCTGTCTGTGGGTGAGCACAGCATCCTCAAGCCCCTCTGTGAAGCAGGCTTGGCTGCTTGCTTTTGCAATTGCAAGGCATCTACAAGCAGGACAGCCAGAAGAGCAGAGTAGACTTGACAGCCAAATATACGCACTGGGGGTAGACATGCAGCAACATCAGATATGATCCAGTGGCTCTTCCAAAGGTTGGCTTTAAGATATGCCTGATAGGACATCAAATGAGCCTCTGGGATGGTCACCTGGACATCAGCCTTCCTTCAACCAAAGATTATTTACACAACCACAGGAAAAGCAGACTAGACCATGCTATCTAGGACCCTTCCTTGACACTGGGAGGATACTTCCCCTCACACGGACATCTGGAAATGGGGTGTTTGCAGACTGACTGGAGAGACAAGAATTGAGTGCTGAGACCTTGTAGTCCAAAGCTCACATGAAAGGGATGAACTAACATCTGATAAGAAGAAATTATTTGCCTAAACTCAGGTAATTTGGTGACTAAAATTACTTAAAATCCTAGCCAAAAAAAAAACAATCTGGCTTTAGGAGGCATCAAATGCAAATTCCCTTGTTAGAGGTGCCAGCATCACTATAAGGAAGCTATCCTATTTGCATGGTAATTTAGATGGACAGTAATGCAGCTTTTCATACTCCACGGCACTCCTCCCCCTGGTATTCTGTACACTTCAGACTGAAAATATGGCCTGAGAAAACCATATGGTTTGGTGCAAAGACTAGAACAAGGAATGATTCGCTTTCTTGCAAGTAACCTGCAGTTTGGAGATTACCCAGCAGTTCTGCAGATTTTAGGGCTTTCTAATGCTGCAACAAAGAGCCAGGGACTGTGCTGTTTGCTTTTGTCTTCTCTGGTCCATGACAGCAGATATACTGCTGGTGTAAGGAGAGCAGTGACAGAACAACCATGTATCTATACTCCTTCCTGGGAAGCCCCCACAACCTCCAGTGAGGGCACAAGGAAAACCTTCTGGCCAAAACACAAAGGTCTGAACACAAGACCAGACAGGGAGAGCCAAGCCAATTTGCTGTTAACACACACTGCTGGGCTGTCCATCAGATTTTGTAATGAGCCAACAGACATGCCCTATGGTCATAACCTGACTAAAGGGCTGCAGTTCAGAAGGGTTAGTGGTCGGTTTTCTATGATAGCCACACGTGCATTGCCTTAATCCATTCAGCCTTCCTGATAATGACCCTACACAGGTAACTACTTTTCCCCACCCTTTCTACTTTATTCCCCTAATAAAATATATGAACACAAAGCACAGAGAGGAGAAGCCAAAAAATTGCCATTTTATGGTCCTGTACTGTCATGCCAAATCAACTATTTGTGCAACCAGCTCCTTCTGTGAGCAGGGAAAAACACTTGGCTTGTGCTTCTGTCTATATTTGGAGGAATAACTGGCCTAGTTCACGTTTAAATTCATCTTCCCCCCTCACATGTGAAAATGAGTAGTGTCCTCCCAGGGACTGATGATACAAAGCTGGGAGGAGTGGCTGACATGCCAGAAGGCTGTGCTGCCATTCAGCAAGACCTGGACAGGCTGGAGAGATGGGCAGGAAGAAACCAGATGAGGTTTAACAAGAGCAAGTGTAGAGTCCTGCACCTGGGAAGGAACAATCGCATCTATCAGTACAGGCTGGGGGACGACCTGCTGGAGAGGAGCTCTGAGGAGAAGGACCTGGGGGTCCTGGTGGACGACAGGTTGACCATGAGCCAGCAGTGTGCCCTCATGGCCAAGAAGGCCAATGGGATCCTGTCGTGCATTAAAAGGAGTGTGGCCAGCAGGTCAAGGGAGGTGATCCTCCCCCTCTACTCTGCCCTGGTCAGGCCTCACCTGGGGTACTGTGTCCAGTTCTGGGCTCCCCAGTACAAAAAAGACAGGGATCTCCTGGAAAGAGTCCAGCGGAGGGCCACAAAGATGATACGGGGCCTGGAGCATCTTCCCTATGAGGAAAGGCTGAGAGACCTGGGTCTGCTCAGCCTGGAGAAAAGAAGACTGAGAGGGGATCTCATCAATGTGTATAAATACCTGAGGTGTGGGAGACAGAGGGATTTGGCCAACCTCTTCTCAGTGGTTTGTGGGGACAGGACAAGGAGTAATGGTCACAAGATAGAGCACAGGAAGTTCCGCATCAACATGCAAAAGAATTTTTTCATGGTGAGGGTGACGGAGCACTGGAACAGGCTGCCCAGGGAGGTTGTGGAGTCTCCTTCTCTGGAGATATTTAAGGCCTGTCTGGACACCTACCTGGGCAGCCTGCTCTAAGGAACCTGCTTTGGCAGGGGTTTGGACCTGATGATCTTTCGAGGTCCCTTCCAAACCCTACAATTCTGTGATTCTGTGACTTTAAGGGGTTATGGTGGAAGCAGGTGTACATAACACAATGCAAAGGGTGGAGGGCGTTTGCAGGGTTGTGGGGTTGGGGAATGCCTCAGAGCACATGGCAGGCAAAAAACAGAAATTGGGGCAATAAAAGGACTTAGCAGTGGTGCCATGGGGCAGTGGTTACAGGGAAGGTCTGTCCTTCAGAGGGGAAGTTAAAGTTCTGGGAGACACAATCTCAGACATCTACTTCCATCTTTGTCCTAAGACAAAGGTGGTTTGATGGAGAACTGTGCGATGTGCAGTCTGCCATGGTTAACCAACGGAAATAGACACCTCATTGCTTGAGCAGGCTCACCAAAATACCCCAAGCTCCTGAGCAAAGGCTGTGGGAAAGGCTGCGTGTGTGCAGCCTGCCTGAAAGGCACAGACACTGACCCAGGAGGATAAGTGCAATGGAGATGTTGCATGGTACCAATGCTGAACTGCAAACTCCTGCTTTAAAAGTGTGAATGTTTAAAGAGACTTGGCCATGTCCTACAGGATTTAGTTTGACCATGTGGTTTCTGTTTTCTGTTTTGACTACATTCCCCATCTGAAAAAAATACTCCTGAGCTTTTCCTCCCTTTTAACTTCTCTTCCCACATAGTGCTGTTAGAGCTCTTCTCCCCACTGCAGACAACTTGCTAATCTCACACCTGAGCTAGCACTAGAGAGGAAGGCTGGCACACGAAAGAAGAAGCAAGGAATTGAAGCTTTGTGCTTCTTTAGAAACATTTTTGAAATATTCCCCCTTGGCACTGCCACATTATGAGAAAGTGAGAGGAATTCAATAGAGGAACGCTCTCTCCCTAGAGGAGTTGGCAAGTTAACCAGCACTTCTGCACAATAGGCAGAGATGCTCAGTAAACAAGTCTTCTCCATCCTCTTTCTGTTCCCTGGCAGATAGGGCAACAGTCCCTGTTTCAGGGAAGGGGGCAAACACAGTTTTCATGGTTGCCTGCAGGTAGCTGCTGAATAATAAAGCCCAGGAGCCTTGTATGCCTGCTCTTTTGCTCATGCTGCGGATGACATCATGCCTTGCGCTGCACAGAATGAAAACGTGTGATGTTAAATAAGTGTCCTCCTCATCACTAAGAGAACTTAAAGAGTCAGCTCATGATGTGCAAATTTCATACAGGGTATCTGTAATTCAGTGTGGAGATCAGGCTCTTTCTCGTGGCTCAGGGGAATTCTGATGGGAAACTTAGAATTGCCTTCGCTTTTTCCCTCCACCAGGCTCTAAAGAGAGCGCTGACATAAGGCAGGCAGTCTTTCTTCCTGTCTGAGCAGGGAAAGACACAGTTGTGGCTGTGTCAAAAGATTTCACCTCAGAGAAAGATGCCAGCCCATCCATCACCTGAATCCCATGTCTTCTGAAGCCAGCAGTGTAAGACTGAACAAGGAGAGGACATATTTCCTAAATCCAGAAATGATTTTACATTTAAAACAATCTGTTGGTGAACTGGCAATTCAGCCCAGAAATCTAATGTAATGCCAGGTTTCCTGACTATTCCAGCATCAAATAAACATAATTGTTCCTGATGTGGGACTGCTCTAACAGACAAAGCTTGGTTCACAAGGGGGCGGAGATGCAATAAACAGTAGTTCCCTCTCATGGCTTTTTTTCAGCTGAATCTGCTCATAATCCCTCTGTTGCTGAAAACTCCCCTAAAGTCTGACACCACCACGTTAACTAATGTCTCCCATAGGCACCAAGAGATGCACTGTCAAGAGTACCAACAGCTGAGCTCCAAAAAATATACTTTCTTCAACTAGCTTTTTCAGCACTGACCTTCAGACTGTATAGCTCAAGTCCTGTCTTATGCAGGACTCATTTTTTCTTAGTTGAACAGAGTTCAAGATTTTTGGAAGCAGATGGCTCTCACAGGACTTAAGTAGAAGCTGAAGTCAGTGTATTCAACTGAACTGAACTCATGATTATGGTATTCTCAGGCAAGGACTGAATCTACTGAAAGTATGGATGGACTGCAGATCAAATCTGATGTGTTTGGTGATAATTTAATGTGGTGCTAAGGGTAGATTGCATTGGGTATGTGACACAGCAGCTCCAGCTACTACTGACTCACAGAGAAATGCCACCATCTTGCTCTCTTTGCAAGTGAATGAATTGTGTCATGTTGATCCTGCCTAGACTTGCCATAAGAAAGGATGCCCTGCTCTGTTGCCATTCCTGTGCCCTGATCATGGTGTAATTTTGGTTACACAGGCAAATGAGGCTTAGTGAACTAATTATGAACTGACCTCAGGTAAACCCCCCCGACACCTCAGACACCCCTGATCTTGCAAATGGATTGTTTTTAGAGGGTAGGATTAACTGCAGCCCCATCTGATCCTTCCCATTCTGGACCTGACACCTTACAAAACATCTCTGGTGTCTACACAAACCCAGAAGTATCTCTGAGCCATTCTGCATCTGCTCTCCGGACCAGTCAGTTCTGCCAGGCACTGCCTAGCACTTTGAGTTTAACTCTTTTGTTTAATCATAGTTTAAAATAACTTATCAACCAATCATAAAATGAATTTTTTGGTTTCTCCTGGCTCCATGAACACAAAGAGGTGCACATCCTACCATAGGAGGAAGCAATGGCGGTTAAGTTTTACAGTTATAGTGGAAAGCACTGATCACAGCCTGCCGGCCTCACTACTGGATGTGACAGGCGGTGGAGGAGGTGGCTTGGCAACACATGCAGGTAGGGTTGACCGATTTAGGGGGGATTAGGTCGAGGTCCTCGTCATCTGGGATCTCATCTAACCGGTACCCATCCTTTAGCAGCTGGATGTTCAAGTCTTGGTTGATCTGCTACAGACAAAGAGACAAACAGTCAAACACTTGAGACTTCTTGCTTCTGACAGGTCGGAAGAGGAAGGAGGTCCCTTATTCTGGAATATATATCCCACATACGATATGGGAAATATATATGATATTTAAAATGGGAAATAATGATAATAAACCAACTGGGAGCTGTGTAGTCCCTCCACTCAATCTGGGGCACTACAGCAGTTGAAAGGTGGTGGTAAAGCCACTTGGTTCTTTGTAATCTCAGATTGCTGCCTAGCTAGCTCTGGGTGAAAAACCCTTCAAGTCAGGGCCCACAGATGGCCCAGATCATTTGACCTGGTCCCTGCTCTTGGCTGTTTCTCCACACTTCAGAGGGATTTTGCCCTAGGAAGAGATACAAGGGGGAACAGTTTCCAGCAGCTTGCGTGCAGAATGGCTGCTCAGCACCCTGACTGTAAATCAGATCCTACAGAAGCAGCACCCAGAGGCCGAGCAACTAATTCACTGGAGATCTTGGGAATACATTCAGAAACAATGCAAGGGATTAGCAAACATGAACTTCCTGCCATTTCTCTTTGAAAGGGCAAGAGTTCATATCTGTAAGTCCTCTTTGGAATTTCTGCTTGCTCCAAGTAAACACCTTCCAGGTGACCCTGACCCCTGCTAAAACTGGAAATGACAGCACACCCTCAGCTCCTTTATTTGTGTCTTGGCAAGCGGACAGTTGCTGAGCTGCCACGACAGACAAGTTGATGCTTTTGCACCACATGGGCACTGCAGGACTGAGCAGAACTGGGAAAAGCTTCAGTGAAGCTGACGGGCAAATCTCTGTGCTGTGGCAGTGTGGGGACGGAGCCAACTAGATCACTAGGGAAGAAAGAAACATGACACAATTTCTGCCACGGCCCCTTACAGATTCACAGAGTTTACACCACTGGTAAATTCCTTGTGTAGCTGTTTCTGGCTGCAAAAGGCCACTCTAAGGCATCTCTGGATGCTCTGCTACCAGCATTCATGGCTGGGAAGAGAGAGTGTAACTCACCTCAGCTGATGAGTATCCCGAGGAGGAATATCTGGACATATCGAAGTCATCATCACTGCAGGGAAGGACAAGACAGCAAAGAAGGAAACAGTTAAAGAGACCTGAATTCCCTGCTTAATCCTATCCTTCTTGTGCTGTGAAGCTGTCCTTTAGGCACAGAGAATTTACATCAAGGCAGCCTAGAGAACAACTTTCATCTGTGAACCTCAGACATTTCCATGAAAGTGCTCTTTACTCTTGTCTCTTCCTGCTTGTTTACATGCACAGACCAATTACGGCATATGCCAAAGGGCACAGCAAGGAAGGCTGCAAGTGGTCTGCAAGAATGGTTTCAGCAGGAGTTAGTTCCAGTGCTGTGCTTTGTCATGAAAAACTTGCTTGCGCCTTAACATATATCATCTTATTATCACTTTGCATACCTGTCCGTATCCAGGGCTACCAGTGGCTTTTCATCTGGATTCTGATCTAATGACGAATAGCCCTTATTGGGAACGACGAGCCTGAAATAATTAAATGTTCTCCATTAACCACACAGTAAAGCTCAGTACCACACATAGTCGTATCAAAGTCACATGATAGTTAGGCTTTCCCCATTTCACTTCTTTGCAAGTCCTCCCT
Organism: Aythya ferina; assembly: GCF_964211825.1. Lineage (NCBI taxonomy): Eukaryota > Metazoa > Chordata > Aves > Anseriformes > Anatidae > Aythya > Aythya ferina. The sequence continues at coordinate 3,418,434 of NC_140313.1, read as the reverse complement.
TACTAGTGAAGACATTTAAATAGGTGCAATTCAGAGGAGGCAGGCTGTGTCTCTGGGTAGCTCAGAGCAGATTTACAGGGACAGATGCTGGACATGCCTTGGGAACACACTCCTCCCTGAAAGACAAAATGATTGGGACGCTCTGGGCTTCATTCTGATGAAACTGTTCAGTTTGCAGTGCTTGCCTTATCAGACTTCTGTGTTGTTTTTTTTTCCTAGCAATGAGTACGTGGCACTTGCAATAAGCAAGCAGGAGAAGGTATTCTAGCTAAGGGAAGGTACTATAGGATTGGAAATCAGGGATTTGGTCTTTCTGCCTGTGTCCCTACCCAGCCCCCATAACACAGAACTTGTGAAGTCTCACCCCTAACTTCAGTAATATGAGAAGTAAGAGCTGGTGGGTGTAGCATAAGAGCCCTGTCTGACTTGCACTTTTAAAATCCCATTATTCTATAAAGACTTTCAGTTCATCCGAAGTGTTACAATGGCTGATGATGACTTTGCACCTTTAATTGCCTGAGGGAGTCTGTGGAATGGGATATAGACTTCAGAGCCTCTAGGATAAGGAAAATATTCAATGGTATCCAGCTCACAACAGTTATTTCATCCACAAAATTGCGCAAAGACTTGGGTTCATATTTAAAATAAGATCAACCAGACAGAGCAAATGGAGCAAGGTACTATGTTCAGCAGGTGGGAACTGCAAGATTATCATGGAAATCTTATTCAGTGGGTTAAATCAGATTCTCTCCCAAAAAAATGATTGGTCTTTAACAATACAATGATGCAGCAGGGCTTCACTAAGAGTTTGGGAAGATCTACAAATGATAATCCATCTCATCCATGCTCTAATTGCTCTTTAACCAGCTGCAATGCTCTTCTGCTCAAAAAAAATCAGAAAGTCATTACAATTTTAGTAATGTAAAGGCACTGAAGATGGGCAAGGCTCAGGGAAAGCAAAATATATCAAATGTTCTAATGAAGCAGATGTATAGGCTCATAACTAGTTGCATTTTCTTACTGCATTCATTGAAATGCAAGGCTAAAGAAATTAATTGATGCAGAATTTCCAGGCTGCTGCATCAGGGTACTGCAGAAAATGGGATCCACTTGCAAAATGCAAAACCCCTTCCCATATCCTCCAGAGGTTCCTTCTGCTCCCTACAAACCATGTAGGAAGGAAGTCAAGAAGCAAAGATGTCTGGAACTAAAACAGAAGCTGTGATCTGGCAGCAGCAGCTTGCCTATCCAGATACCAGAAGCACTCACTTCCATGCCTGCTCTCCATTTTTCAAGTCACTGCTCCACATACACTCACTGACAATTGTTTCTACATTGTGAGTGAACAAAGCACTATCAGGGGATCAAGGAGAACAGTCCTTTGTGGTGCTATTTACTTGATTAAAACAAATCACTACATCTTTTTGTTGAGAAATGTTTTGTGTTTTTTTTTCTTAGCAATGGAACTTCAACTTTTCTGCCACAGACTAAAACTGATAATGTTTTTGTCCCTGATTTAAGCTTTTTCTCACATCCTGATTGCCTTTTATTTTCTTGCTTCCCAGTGTCCTTGGAACAAAGCTGGGTTTAAGTTGTACCTGCTTTCATCTGCAGGTATGAGCTTTTTGTCTTGGTGGTTTTGGTTGCTTAACATGGAATACTTTACAACATCTGTGTTTAGTTTATCTTTAGAGTGGACTACAATATCTGGATGCGTAGAAGTAGTGCAGATGGTGTTGTGGGCTCTGCCTGTGTTTCCAGTGGGGATTGGCAACATCACATCAACTTTGTTCACATTGTATTTGCTCTTAGGGAGGCTGAGCATGTTATGGATCCAGATTCTTTCACCTCTAAGGCTGGCTGCGCCCCTGCCTCAGAAGAAGACTCAATGGTGAACGGAACCTGATATTAGAGGCTGGATTTCAGAAATACTGAAGAACAACGGCCTTGGGGAAGGAGGAGGAAGTGGGGCAGGGACAAAGAGAAGAAATACACTTTGAATGAAAGAAGGAAAACATATTTGATGAGGAGAAGAGCAAAAAAGGGGAAATGGCTTTAGCTTCTTCTATAGAGCCTGGAAGAAGCCAACAGTTCAGACATAGAGCAACTAGAACCTGGATGTTTTGCAGTGTATCCCACTGGAGTCTCTCATTGTACTGCAGCCTTGTGAACAAGATTGTGACATTTCTGCCTTCCTGGGGTTGCCCTGTCTATGGCAGGACAGAGCAAACCATTCTGAGGTACCGTGAGGGCTGTGCCCAGACTGCTGCTTGGTTCCCAGAAAGCCAAGGGAGCTGGGGGATGAGGAATCACAGGCCAGCAAGAGCCTGTGCCAGGCATCTCCCAGCTCTCCATATGGGAGCAATGGAGCTTGGCTACATCTGCTACTAAAGCAGTTGCTGCAAACCTGTGTTTTTCAGATCCCAAAGGAAGCTTCTAAAAGCTGTGTGAAAAGTAACTAAGAGATGTGAGTCTATTGCCAGCAGGCTTATCTTGTCTGTGCAGGGTTCTCCACATCCCTGAACACTGCTCAGATGTCCATGGATGGAATAAAACTGAGCTGGCTGTTCTAAAGCTTTTGTCAATGGTTGTCAGTGCTCTACCCTTCCCAAACCAAATCACTCTTCCTTCCACTGGCACCTCTGAAACAGCAGCCCCTCCAGGCAGACGTAACTAATTTTACAGGTGGGCATCAGCACTTATCCTCTCTCCCTTACTATCTTCCCCCACTAATTTCAGTGTTTCTAAATCTCTAAAGCAGCAAATCTGCTACTATTCCTCTTGGGAAGCTATTGTGCAGCCTAATGCCAAAAGAATCCAAGTCTTCCCAGCTTGCATTTAGGATACAAAGAGGAGCAGTGGGAACAGAAAACCCAGCTGGGCATTTGCAGAATTTCTTACTGCCAATAAGGGCCTGGCACATTTACATGGTCTCAACAACCAAATTTGGAGCAGTGAGCAGTGTAGCATATTTCGCCAACATCGCAGGTGCTTACAAATAAAACTTGACAAAGTCCTGGCATGATTTATGACTGCTGTTGTGGGTTTTGGGAACTAATTTGAAACAAAGAACCTCATCTGTTGGATGTGTTGCACAGAGAGAGGCTCTCACCTACAGCTCCTGTTCTACTTAATATATGGTAATCCATGCAAGTTTCTCATTCATCAACAAAAACACAGCTTTAATGCAGACTCTGCTGTCATTTTAAATAAGATCCTCCAATAAAAAATGCCACCTTTCTCATAGCATGCAAAGAGTGCAATCCTGTTGACTCAGTGGGTTCCTGCCCCTGAATTTAGGCACACAATACACAATTGTACTGATGCCTGCATGGAAAAAAAAAGAAAAAAGAAAAACAAACAAAAAACAACAACAACAACAACAAAAACACAGAAATACTCTGAAAGAAAGCATTCAGGTAAGAACGTCTTTGTTTACAGAGGTTTGTAGCACTGTCCGATACTGTCATACAGAGATGAGCCAAAGCAGCCCCAGCAAAGTATGACCATGCTGTTTGCAGTGTGGAGGAGGTGTATAGCAAAGCACGCAGAGATGAATTAGACACCAGCCTTCATTAAGTTAATCAGTATGGGGAAGAGGGCATTTTCAAAAAGAAGCAGGGGAACTATTGGGATAAAAGCAGCCAAGTCAGAACTAAGCTCTAAAACAGTTTGCTGTTACACGAAGCAGCACTGTACGCTCTCCCGCTGGTAGGATTACAACGTTACATGAGGATGCCCAGAGCATTCGAGACAAACATATAAAACCTCTAATTTTCACAGAATGATCGAATCACAGAAAGGTTTGGGTTGGAAGGGACCTTAAAGATCACCCATTCCAACCCCTCTGTCATGGGCAGGACACCTCCCCCCAGCCCAGGTTGCCCAAAGCCCCATCCAGCCTGGCCTTGAGCACTGCCAGGGATGGGGCATCCACAGCTTCTCTAGGCAGCCTGTGTCAGTGCCTCACCATCCTTATAGTAAAGAATTTTCTCCTAACATCTCATCTAAATTCTCTTCATTTAGTTTAAAACTGTTCCCCCTTGTCCTATCACTACCTGCCCAGGTAAAAGCCGTTCTCCAGGCCGGGCTCCCTCTGCCTCCTGAAGGCTGTATTGTCACTTGTCCTGGGCCCAGCTGTCCCCATGTTCCCCCATGGGACAGGATGCAACACAGCACAGAGTGTTTGGGAAAGGCCATCACTGCTCTTACTGTGTATTTGTAGGGGAATGGCAATGAATGTTGTTCTTGTCATCTTAAGGCCATTAGGGATTTCAGCTTAGAGCACAGCTGAGTTTTCCAGTCCTTTACCTTGTCCGTGCCATCACGTTGTTCTTCTTGGGCTGCTGATTAACTGGGCTGCCCATGTTGCCGTTCTTCAGGGAGCCCTTCCGAGCCAGCTCCCTCTGCTTCTCTGCATATGGGATACAAAGGGGGAAAAGCAAAATTAGGGCACCAGCCTGGCAGGTCACCATACAGCTACAGAAACCCAGATTTGATTGCAGCAAAAGGGATTGCAGAATTAATAGCACAGGACATGAGCACTCCATCTCCCAAGCAGACACAGCAGAGGCCAGAAGAGCTGTGTCCCATTGCCTCCAAGGTCCCTAGGGGCTAAAGTTCATATGCCCTGCCTTGCAGGAGCCTGCTGACCAGGCCACACAACGACGGCCATGGAGCTTCTGGATGCAGGCCGAGACTGTCCTGCTGGGGCTGAAGAAGGGCAGAACCCCTGCCTCTGTGCAGCTATGGGCTCTGAGAGTGCACTGTATGCTGGGCAAGGGAATTTCTCCTTTTACATTTTCTCCTATTCAGGCTGCCACTGAGGGGCCCAGCTGGGACAGAAAAGAGCTTCCATCAATGTAGCACCATCATTTAGTGTTAGTTGATATTGTATAAACTCACTTTAGGATAGAATAAATCTTGTGGTTAAAAATTAATGAGAACAAAATATACGACATCTTGTTATCTGTCGACCTTCTGTTATGTTGAAGCATCTTGTTAACTGAAACACCCCGTTATCTGTTGACCCTCAGTTAGGCTGAAACTTGAGATAACTTGAGCCAACTCGGCATTCCTGCAGCTTGGAAAACAACTGATTCAGCCAACTTGGCATTCTTTAGCAAAAGGTGAAAAGTACATCATGAGGAAGACCTATGGTCTTCCTCCCAAAGACCACTGCCCACGTCCTGAAGACCCCGGCCCACAATTCTTGGGAGGCTTTGCGCAAGCGTGAGGACTGATAAGCTAATTAACATACGAAGCGAGAGTAGGCGGGTTTAGGTATCGAATATGTATAGGTGTTAATAGAATATTCATTGTTTTGCTGTATAAATATGAGATAGTTTGTCACTTTGAATATGCACGTTAGGTGGAAGGATCCCCCATGCATCCAGCGCTGACAATAAAGGATACTTCGTCACTTAGAAATTTCGGCTTCGATCTTTGAATTAATCTGGCGACCCAGATGGGACACCCTCTCTGCCGGGCTGCAGGACCCGCTGGGAATAGGACTCCCTAGGGTACTCCCGGGATTTCCTGGAGGGACTCCTTGACTCAACGGATCACTGCAGAGGCAGACAAGGACCCCATCGCTGTAAGTGACAGTATTCTTTATTTTGGTTTTAGTTAGTTTGTTTGTTTGGTAGACTGGTCATTTGAAACGGCCCATAAGTCAGAAAATAAAAGTTCTGCAGGGTGGTGTATACTTTTGTGGCTAGCACCTTAAGTATATGTTTGATTTTGTTGGCATTTAATTGCCGTTTGGAACCTGGCAAGTTTGCTAATAAGGTTCATTTGGTACAGTGTTACTTATTTCGGTTTTCTGACTTATCGCATGTGGAATTTGACTCTGATTATTGCTATTGTGATTTTGGCTATATTCTTGGTAATAATAGTAGGTTCTTGGCGTTGCTATAAAAAGATACCTGCGTGCTGCATTTTGTAAGTGATAAGTGTATTCTGAAAGTGTGAACTGGGAAAATGGGAGGAAGGCAAACTGGTGGGATTTTAAAGAAAAGCCCTTTAGGATGTGTTTTGAGTCATTGGAAGGATATTGGAGGATATGCCGGTGGAAGTGTGAACAGGAAAACATTGATAAAATATTGTAATCAATGGTGGCTGCTTTATAAGCTGGAATGTGGAGAAAAGTGGCCTTTTAATGGAATTTTAAACTATAATACTTTGCTACAGTTAATGTTGTTTTTGAGAAGGAGAACAGGATGAAATGTTGTATACTGCTGTTGTTTCAGCATCTTGGGGGGAAAAGGTACGGAATTAAGTTGGCCCCTGACTGAGCCTTTGATGATGGCATTAGAGAAGTACAGGCTGGAGAAAGATAAAGGAAGTGTTAAAAGGGTTGTTGAAAGTGTTAAAGTGTTAATTGCACATGTCCTCCTTTCACTCCTCTTTTCTCAAAGCAGCCATCATCTTTTTTTCCCCCCTTGAACTAGTGATGAGCAACAGAGGCAGTTGCACCAAAACGACTTTCAGCCCAGTTCTCCCACCCAAACCCAAGGCAGTCCGGACAGCTGTTGGCCATCACAATTCTTAATTTTTAGTAACTCCACTTGGATTTCTTTCCTCATGTACCATGGCTTCCTCCACAAGCACCCCAGCAGGGCAGCACAGGAGGCTCTGACCATGTCCCAGGAAGCTTCTTTGCCCCTGGCAGCACCTTGCAGACATGCATCTTACCAGGAACGTACTGGGTCAATGCTGGTGAGATCCAGCACTGCCAATCTTGCGTACGTGACAGCTGATGGGAATCTGGCAGGAAGTGGCTACTGTCCCTTTTTGATTTTGATTTTGATTTTGAGGAAGAGGGGGATTTTTTTGGCATTAAAATTTTTGTCCACCTTCCAGTGGCCAAGTTCTGGGCTGCATTAATAATTGGGGTTGATTGGCTGTCTGGGCAGATATGGAGCTTCACACCAGCTTTGATAGCAAACATCACAGCTGCATCCAGAGCCTGGCTACAGGCTGGGTTTCTCCTGTGCTGGCAACGAGCAGGCTGCGCTTCCAGCAGGCTCCAGATAACCTGGCAGGTGGGGGGACAGCCCTCTTCTGATCAAGTCCGAATTTCCATTTCATGTCCTCAGCTTGAAAGAAACTAAACCCAAGCAAATGCTACCAAGGTCTCCTTCCACTGTGTGGTGCCTGGCGCCCAAGAGAGGGGGTGGCAGGAGGTATTTGTGGGTCACTGCAGATGGGATCCTTCTGGGATATAGTTAATGGAAATGCCTTTCATGAGAGACCTCCCGACCTTTGCGTTAATCTCAGAGCACGAGATTAATTTCTGGCTGTCCTTGCATATAGTAAAACATAGCTGAAACAGCCAAATGCAAAGTAGAGTTAAATGTAGGGTTTGACCTGAATAACCTTTTAATTAGGAAGATAAACTTGTTGTAGCTTGACCTTAGTCCATGTTAGGAACCTGCTAATCATTTGGCATGCAGAGTGTAGTAATGCTGCACTTGGCCATTCGTTTTATTATCTGGTTTGGGGAGTTTTTTACTCCTGAAGCATCAATCTGTATCTTGTATGGATTATTTTTCTTTCTTCCTGTTCAGAACATGTAGCACACTGTTGTACTTCTGTTCCCGACCGCATAGAGTATTGCCTTAAACAGATCAGTTGTGTTGTGGTTTGTTTTGGGTTTTCTTTTTTCTACCATCAGTTTTATGCATTAATTTATTTTAAAAGTATGATTTTTTGAAAAAAAAAAACATGAAGTGTATAATATTTTTTTTTAACATTTCCATTGCAGTATTTATCATTGTTACTGTTTGTGTGTAGTGTAACAATTAATGATATTAAAAAGCATACATATGAAAACCAGCCTGCCAGCCTTTTCACTGGAGCGAGACGGACAGCAGGGTGGGAGGACACGAACGACACCATCTCCTCTGCAGCCCCAGCCCTTGCTGAGGCTGAAACCACGGGTGGACAAGTGGATGGGGAACAGGAGGTTTTGTACTGATATACCCTTGCTTGGCCTCCTGCTCAAGGAAAACAGGAGCTCTCCTGGGAACAGATGGGTGCTCTGTAGTGGGGTAGCCGCTGGGAGCCCTCTCCAAGGATGAGGGGATTTAGGAAGCCAGCCCTGGCCTTCTCCATGAGGAAGCATCTCAGAAGACTGCTCCTCTCCCAGTAACACCTTGGCTGATGGGTTGTATCTGCAGAGGCAGAGTGGGTTGTATTTGCTGTGGTGTTTGGTCAGTTTCCCAAGTATCGGGAAGGGGGGGACAGGGGGACAGCCTGCTCCACCAGGGGCCTCTCCAGAGGCCACAGGGGGGCTTCAGCTCCAGCACCTGGAGAGCCTCCTCCCCTTCCTTCTGCTCCAACTTTGGTGTCTGCAGGGAGGTTTCTCACTCCTCACTCTCCCAGCTGCTGTTGAGCAGCAGGTTTTTGTTTGTTTCTTTCTTTCTTTGTTTTCATGGATGTGCTCTCACAGAGGCAGGGTCTGTGTTGCTCATGGCTTGGCTCTGGGCACTGGTGGGCCCCTTTGGGGCCGGCTGAAATTATCCCTTATCTGCCACGGGGTGGCTTCTGGATTTTTTTCGCAGGGGTTGCCACTGCAGCCCCCCCTCCCCCCAACTTTGCCCCCGAACCCAATACACTGAGGCAGCTAGGTCATTACTGGCCTGTAAAGTATCAGGGATTAAATTAACTAATGAAACCCTAAAAAGTGATGGAGGTAGAAGGGGCTGGGATAACAGTGCCAATTTTGGCGGATTCTAAACTGAGATTAGGGGATAAAATGATCACTGGGCAATTATTGTATGTACCCAAGGCAGGGACTAACTTGTTGGGAAGGGATTTGATGATGAAATTGGGCATTCGACTAGTAAATTGTTAGACTGGAATAACAGTTAATGGAGTAATTATTAATGGAGTGCTCTCAGGCCCCGAGAGCAAACATATACTCACCTCTGACTGGAAAGACCCTGAAATGGGGGCGGAAGCAACAATACAGATGAACGGTTTTACCTCAGGGGTTTACAGGGCCACCAATTTATTTGGGCAAGTTCTAGAACAGATTTTGGAGCAATTCCAAGCTCCCGAGGAGGTGTTACTGTTACAAATATGTGGATGATCTTTTATTGTCAGGACAGGAGAAAACAGTTGTGAAGGAAGCTACTAACAAGCTATCCAACTTTCTGGGAAAGCAGGGCTTGGGAGTATTGGAAAATAAATTACAATATGGAGAAAGAGAAGTCAGGTATTTAAGGCTTCTAATGTCTGAAGGAAAACAAAGAATAAATGCAGAGAGGATTCAGGGAATTGTTGAAAACTAAGAAAGAATTAAACAGTTTTAAAAGAAAGATTTTTTTTAAGGAATCAGGAGCCACAAAGTCTGAAGGAAAATGGATACTCCCTGATGGGAGAGAAATGCTGAATAAAGCACCAATGAGGCAAATATTAATTGTTTTACATCAAGAGTCATTGGGAGGTGCAAGCAATGTGTGATGTTGCGCTAAGAAAGTATGTCTGTGTAGGAATATACACTTCAGTGAAGCACATATGCAGAGGATGTACCATATGTCAAAAGGTAAATTAAAAGGTCATCCGTAACCCACCCAGAGGGGGATGGGAGCCAGGGATTCGACTTTTTCCAAAGTATACAGGTAGATTTCACTGAGTTATTTGTTTGTCCTAACTGACCACGTGACTGGCTTTACTGCAAGGGTTAAAGCAGGCCTTAGAGAGTGAGTGGGATTTTCACAGCCCCTGGCACCCGTCCTCTTCTGGGAAGGTGGAGCAAATGAACCAGACATTAAAGAAGCAATTAACTAAATTAGTGTTAGAAACCCAACTTCCTTGGGTAAAATGCTTACTCCTATAGGTTCAAACAGCACCAAGAAAGGATATAGGAATATTACCATATGAGATGCTGTTCGGATTGCCCTATCTGGGCAGAAGGGATGAGATACCACAATTCAAAACAAGAGAGTTTTCTTACGAACTGTATGCTGGGGTTGTCCTCTTCTTTGTCATCTCTCAGGACCTGTGGGTTGTTGGCTCAAACCCCACCTTTGGAATTCCCCATTCACCACCATCACCCTGGAAACCGGGTCCTGATTCGGACCTGGAAAGAGTTAACTCCGGCCTGAATGGGAAGGACAATTACTGACCACTGAAACAGCCGTAAGAACTGCGGAAAAAGGTTGGACTCACTATACTCGAGTGAAGGCATCCGTCGACCCTAGTACCTGGGAAGCTGTTCCTACAGAAGACTTGTTGGAAGTTGAAATCAAAGAGAAAAATCTCATAGTGGACTCTGAGTGGGATAAAAGCTTACAACTGTAAACTAACCTTATATTTTCACAGGTAACTAATGTGTGTGGCTTGTGATTGAGAGAAAGGACAGACCTATAGCGAATTGCAGTGCTCCCAAGGGGGGGGTTGTTATAGTAGTAGTGCACATCTTATTCTTTGTATTGATAATAATTTGGAAACCTAAGATTTAAAGATAATGACAGGGAAAAATTGATTACTAATTTTGTTTTTAGTGATTCTAGGCCTCAGAGAAGGCCTCGGTCAATTGGCAACTTGGAAAAGGCATGACCAGATAATAGCAAAAACGGGATACCCCATCAAAATATGGGTGACTGTGATAGGGGGTTATGTACCACAAGCTGTCATGTTTGATGATTGTGAGGTGTTAGCTTGGGGAGATTTAAATTCCCCATGGCAACTGAGCAGAGAGAACAAATAACTAGGAGAGACCGAACAGCTAGATTGAGAATGGCTGTATGGAAACAATCCTTCATTGCCATCAGAGAAAGGGAGAAACTCAAGGAGAAAACAGGAGAGAAAACAGGAGGCCCTCTGAAATGTGGCAGTTCAAACATCTGAGATTGAAACAGGGTATGGGGATGTGAATGCCTGGATAGAATGGGTCAAATACTCTGTCCAGAGTCTCAACCATAGCAATTGCTGTGCTTGTGCCTCGGGAAGACCGATTGCTCAGATAGTGCCCTTCCCATAGGGGTGGACCAAGGATTCCCAGGGGATGTGATGTATGATTGCATTGTACCAAGAGAAGACTGCCTGGGGAAATGAGGCCTGTAAGTCTCTCTCTTTGCTGTTCCTTGCATGATAGCAATATTGCGGTTCCCCCTGCATTCTCTACAGTTATAGGTAACCATACATCTTGCCTCTCATGGCAGAGTGTGAGTGCTACCTAGAATCTGGGAAAATTTGCCTTGTGCTACCAAGGACTTGATGGGAAACTGCTCAAGACTTGAGATCCCCAGGGCAGATCTCTGGTGGTACTGTGGAGGGAAGATCTTACGGTCCACCCTACCATCTAATTGGGGAGGCACTTGTGCACTTGTTCAATTAGCTATACACTTCAACCTGGCATTTAAAAAAGAAACATCACTAATACCTAGAAGAAGGAAAAGAAGCTTAGGAGTATCATTCAGTGACAGAGTATACATAGATTCTATTGGGGTACCTAGAGGATTTCCCGATGAACAGAAAGCCAGGAATCAAATTACTGCAGGGTTTGAGTCACTGTTCTGGTGGGTAACAATCAATAAGAATGTGGATTGGATTAATTGTATGTATTATAATCAGCAGAGATTCATAAATTATGCAAGAGATGTGATAAAAAGAATTGCTGAGCAACTAGATACCACCAGAAAAATGTCTTGGGAAAAGAGAATAGCATTAGATATGATGCTTGTGGCGGAAGGAGGTGTGTGTGTGATACTGGGGACCATTGTTGCACTTTTATACCCAACAATACTGCCCCAGATGGCTCAGTAACTAGAGCATTGCAAGGGCTTACCACCCTTGCCAGTGAATTGGCAGAAAAAGTAGGCATATTTACATCCTTGATTGTAGTTGTAGGAGTTTTGACAGCCATTGGTTGCTGCATTATCCCCTGTGTAAAAGGACTAGTACAGTGGTTAACTGAAATCGAACTATTGAAACAAATGACCATGGAGCCACCACCTTACTCAGATAAGGTGATAATGAGGGGATGGAAAGCAAAGAAAGTGAAGAAGAAGAAGATATCTACCAAATTATACCTTAGAGAAAACTTTTGCAAAAATCAACAGTTTATAAAGAAGAAAAGGGGGGAATTGTGGGAATAGAAATGTTGTTTTTGTAGAGTTACACTGTTTGGGGGAAAGTAATGTGGTACTGAGATATGCTTACAGTGATAAGAAAGCTTAGCAGGCGACCTTGTAAAATGCAGACAAACAGGCTCCTTAGGACAATTAGGTGAAAATCACAGTGTTAAATCAAGTCAGATAAGTGAAGAAACATTACCACTTCAAGCAGTAAAAAGGTCAAAAGAAATCTGAAATTTAACAGGCCAGCAACTGAAGGCCATGCATTGATTGTGAAGCATTGGATAGATTGTGAACCTGGATTACGCACTCAGTGGGGAAACAGGGGAGGGTCCTGTCATCAAAAAGTATATAAACTGTGTTTTGGAACTAGTAGATGCGCACTCTCCTGCTTGTGGGGCGCCCACCACTGCAATCGCAAATAAATTGCTACTTCACTGAGATCCTCACCTGAGCCTAAGTTATTGGCTACGGAGTGTTTCTCACATTGTGCAATTGTATTTTTAAACAGGCTATTGTTTGCTTTAGTTTCAAAGCATGTTCTATTTGCTGCTGAAATGTACCTTAATGCTCTGACAGTACATGGGGCTTTCTTTGTATATTCATTGCAAGAGGGGATTAAAATTAGCTTCTCGTTTAGGAGAGGCTATTTCTCTTCTTAATAACTTCTCACCACAGGATCATAACCAGAGTTCAGGTCCAAAAGCTAAGCCTTCTGCAGGAATGCAGCATTTGTGCTGTATTAAATCATCCCTTCCTCCAGGATAGGAAGGATAGGAGCCCATCTATGATGGGCTGTCATATAAACTGATATTTAATTTTCTGATTCAAAGCAATCAGTTAGCAATTGGCCAAAAAAGCTGAGCTAACTTCCCCAAACTCATCCTATAATGCCAGGCAAGTCTGGTAAGGAAAAGCAAAGTGAGAGACCAGCAAGGTAGGAAAAGGCCTAGTTAAAAACATTCTCAGGAATGTGAGAAAATGCTGGAAACTACTTTTGTGACATGACTGAATAATAGGGGTTTACCAGACTGCTGGCTGGGGAACCTGAATAATGAATTCGTTTTGCTTCTGCTTCCCCTGGGGTGTGTGAAATGTGCCGATATATTTTTCTCTTGCAGATTTTATTCCCCTTGGAGACAAAAGCACCTGTTGCTTGTTGTGGGAAAGCTATGTGCCTACCCAGGTGTGCAAGTGTGATATGGGCCAACTCTGTCCTTACTGCAGGGGTAAGAGCAAGGAGATGTGTCCAAGGCCGCCTTTTCTGACAGCAGCAGAGATGCCTAGATACTGTGGTAATGCGTGTGGCTGAGGAACCTGCAGAGAAGAGTTTATACTCATACAAACCATGCCCAGCGCTGCTCCTGATGACAGCAGAGGTAAATAAAAGCTCATTGAAGTTGGCAGGGGAAGGACCAGACCTATAACTCTCTTTGGCATTGTGGGAATAAAAATGTTATTTTTGCAGTTACATTGTTTAAAGATAAGGAACCTGGTATTGAGATATGCTTGCAGTGATAAGAAAGCTTAACAGACAACCTTGTAAAATGCAGACAACCAGACTCCTTAGAACAATTAGGTGAAAATCACGGTGTCAAGTCAAGTCAGATAAGTGAAGAAACATTACCACTTCAAGCAGTAAAAATGTCAAAAGAAATCTGAAATTTAACAGGCCGGCAACTGAAGGCCATGCATTGTCTGTGAAGCATCAGATAGGTTGTGAACCTGGATTACCCATTCAGTGGGGAAACAGGGGAGGGTCCCGGTCATCGAGAAATGAAGTATATAAACCGTACTGTGTGACTAGTTGGCGCGCTCCTACTTGTGGGAGGCCCACCATTGCAATCGCTACTTCACTGTAGCCTAAGTTATTGGCTATGGAGTGTTTCTCACAACATGAGCAACGAAGAGACTGATACAGTGTCAAAGTCAAAATCTTAAATCACAGTAATTTCTCATGACTGGAACTTGCAAATGTTGTGGCTATCCTTGTCTCCAGAAAATAAATAAATAAATAAATAAATAAAAGGCTGGTATTTTGCAGGCCATGTGAATGGTGCTATTCAAACATAGAGGAATAAAGTGGGGTTTTATGGAGGCAAAGATTTACAACCCTAAATACAAAACAGCTTCCACCCATCTACACCAGGAGCTCTAGTGGCTGACCACAAATATGCAGTGCTGTTACAATATGCAAGTTATACAAGTTGCCAGTACTTCAAGATGCTGTATAATTCACAAAAAGCACCTGACTCAGAAACAAGGTTACAGATTTCATTTTCTGTCAAGACACTTCAGGCTTGCCTGAGCCTTTTAAATGTACTGCTGCTCTCTGATTCCTATTGATTACTCACTACAAGCACTAAATGCTGTTTTCCAATTCAGATTACTCGTTCAGTTGATGAATATGGGCTTTAGCAAAGTCTTCTTCCTTCAGTAGGTCTCCCCATGACTATTTTTCTGCTCTTACTGAGTGATAATTCAATGTGTGAGGTTGGATGATAAGACTTCTCCTATTTAACCCCTTCTTTCACTTACTTAGTGGCTTGGAGCAAATATTCCTAAAGCAATAGCACTGCAGGAATACAGTGTCATTGTCACATCCATGCCTGTGTCCCCAGACAAATTTCTTAATCATGAATCAACAGTTCAGCTCCCTCTTGGATGCTATGAATCCTGAGTCCCTGGTGGCCAAAAAGCAAAAAATGGGAGGGAGAACAGGAGCTCTATCCAGCTCTGGGGTGACAGGACAAGCTCCTGGAAGATGGTAGAGATGTGTATAAGTCATTTCAGGCTTGGAGGCAAGGAAAAACAGTAACCAAGTCTTAAAAGTATTATGAACTGCTGCTATGTCCACCATCAACCAAAGGAGCTGTTTGGGTACCAGTCTCCTGAAGTAATTCTGAGCAGCCTTGCACACCAACCATGAGGTCCATGAGAATGGTGGGCTTTCAGTGCCCATTTTCTGCTTGGTGTTTCCTTCTGGCCTAGCAGGTAAAGTTGGTGAACTCCATTTATAGGTAGCGAGCTCTTTTCCAGCTCATTTAATTTTAGCTTCCAGATATTTGTTTTAAGGCCAGAGCTCCAAATGGTAAGTGTTATAAATGAAGACTCAACTTAATCTGAATTTTGTAATATTTATAAAACAAATATTTCTAAAAGGCAAGTAAACAGCGCTGGGTGCGCGGGGAGTCTACGCTCCACCAACATGCACACACAAACATTAAACTTTCTAAATATATAAAACATTGCTTTTACATACTAAACCCGAGTACGCCTATACATATGTACAATCAGAAAAGGTAATAAACAATCCTTTAAGTTCCATGACTTAACAGTCTCCATTTTCCATTCCTTTTCTTGACTACACACAAGTCTCCATTTTCCATTCCTTTTGAACAATATGTCTCGCTTTAAGTTGTCAAGCAACTCGGTCTTCAGGCCTTATGTATCCCGTTCTTCCCGGATCGAAGAAAAGCATATCCATCTCCTTTTCAAGGCCAATAGGGTCTGGGTCAAAAGGCACGTCCAGGTCACCAGGGGGTTGTAACAGCAAAAGCCTTCGATGGCTGTAGCAGCAGAGGGGCCCATGGCGTAGCAGTCGGATCAGTAAAGGAGCCCACAGCTCCCTCACTGTCTGGCAAGCCACACGTTTGTGATTGTGGCTCCACATGGCTCTTTAAGGCCTCAGAGATTGCTCGCCAGGTGCCGAGCAAACCCACTGCAACCTTGTCGTTTTTAGTTGCAGAGTCCCACACCTTGACCTCAATTTGGTCCCATATTTCAGGATCATAAACTATCTGATTGTTAATAAAGGGAATAAGCTGTAAGGTTACCAGGACAGTCTTTGTTTCTAAGGACATATGATTCCCCATAATGCGCAACTGCTTACCAGCGAGGGGCGGTTTTGTGCACAGGTCCGCTTCTCTCAGCTTGAGCTTCTTTCCAGCCCTGGTGTGCCTATTTCCAGCGACTTTCTGTACAAGCTTCTTTGAGCGGTTTGCTGAGTTTGGCCGAACTTATCTTCATACCAGCAAGGCTAGTAGAAATGGAGGTGAGACAGCTTCAACCAAATCTGAGTTCCTGCTGGCTTTTCACTAATTTTCCAGACAGATGCTTCCTGTGCACGACAGAACATAGGAGGCTGGGAGGGTATGAAGCAGCCGGTATGTGCCTTTAACATTAAAAAGCATGCTCAATTAGGAGTCTGAAGGTCCTGTCTGATCATTAGTACGGCTGTTGTGTTGGGTAATCTACCTAGCTTCACGCTCGAGTGGAGCAAACTTTTGTTTCAGTGGAGAGCTTGGAGAGCACAGGCATCTATGCGTTCAGCCTGATGCACTGGGGATTGTGGCTGCACCACTTCCTTGTAAGCCAATCCTGGACATTGTGTTGGAAGAGGAAAGTGTGGAGTGACACACACGTCTGTGCGTGTGTGTGTATGTGGGGAGGGGTCCAGGATCCTTTCAATACCCATATACACCTCTGAATAGCAGGAGGTGCAATGTAGAATTGTTACCTGTTCAACTGGCTGGATGTGTCTGGTTCCTTTGTGACAAGGGAAAATAGTGTTATAAATGAAGTCTCAACTCAATCTGAATTTAGTAATATTTATAAAAGAAATATTCATAAAAAGTATAAAAGGCAAGTAAACAGTGCTGGGTGCGCGGGGAGTCTACGCTCCACCAACACGCACACATGGACATCAAACATTCTAAACATATAGAACATCGCTTTTACATATTAAACCCGAGTACGTCTATACATATGTACAATCAGAAAAGGTAACAAACAATCCTTTAAGTTTCTCCATTTTCCATTCCTTTTCTTGACTACACACAAGTCTCCATTTTCCATTCCTTTTGAACAATATGTCATGCTTTAAGTTGTCAAGCAACTCGGTCTTCAGGCCTTATGTATCCCGTTCTTCCCGGATCGAAGAAAAGCATATCCATCTCCTTTTCAAGGCCAATAGGGTCTGGGTCAAAAGGCACATCCAGGTCAACAGGGGGCGTAACAGCAAAAGCTTTCGATGGCTGTAGCAGCAGAGGGGCCCATGGCCACAGCTCTCTCACTGTCTGGCAAGCCACACATTTGTGATTGTGGCCCCACATGGCTCTTTAAGGCCTCAGAGATTGCTCACCAGGTGCCGAGCAATCCCACTGCAACCTTGTCTGATTGTTAAAAAGGACAACAAGCTGTAAGCTTGTAAGCATGTGAAGCAGAATGAACTTACATGAATGTGTCTATGTAAAACATCAGAGCTGAATAAAGCATTACAATCATACCTCTGGATCCAGTATTTAAGAAAATCATAACCAGTTTTAATTACAATTTCCCATTTTTTGTTTTTAAATGGAATTCTGAGCAGCTTTTTGGTACACATTGCTATGTGTGGCATTATTTTTGTCTACACTCTATCCTAACCAGAAACATTAAAAAATAGCATATATTTTGGTCTCCTGCAGAGGGGCAGTTGTGTGCACGGGTCTGCTTCTCTCAGCTCGAGCTTCTTTCCAGCTCCGGTGCGCCTATTTCCAGCGACTTTCTGTACGAGCTTTTTGAGCAGTTTGCTGAGTCTGGCCTAACCTATCTTCATGAGGTGATCAATATGCCTGTTCCTGTCCTGGTCTCCGTTCTGCCATCCTGTTCCTCTTCACTCCTTCTTTCTACTTCTTTATTGATGACATAACTTCATCGTGTTGCCCTTTTTTTTTTTTTTTCGAAGACAGGATCCCCTCTTATACCCTTCTCTCCACAGCAGTCCTTTTCAAAACAACTTTTCATTGGTCAAACAACTTTGTATATAACAGCAACGGCAAACCCCCAGAAACTTCCATGCCTTAAGGGCTGGAGAACAAGCAACCCTGAGACTGCATGGAGTCTTCCTGAATCACCCTTCTTTGTTCCCTCTAAACTCTTTTACATTCCTGATGGCCTCATCATTAAGAGTCTAATGTTATATCAACCACGGGGCTTGCCGACTCCCATGGCCACATTCCCACATCTCCCCCTTCTTTATTAATATCAACCATTTTCTCGACACGAATTACCACTCCATATATAACAAGACCAAGTCCTGAACACAGCTCAGAGCATCATTCAGCTCTGGGACATCGGCATACATCTATTTAACACTGAAACTGTCCCGAACTTACACCTCTGACAGAGAGCATTTGGCAGCTGGGAGCGTGCCTCCCCTTGGAGAGATTTCAGGGCGCTCTTTGGTAGGGTCTTTGCCTGCATGCTGAGGAGTGCTGTATAGAAAGGGAGGTAGATTGTGTGCTGTGGCTATGCCGATGCCGACAAGGGCTGTGCTCCCTGGGGAGATTTGGAGCACATGTGTGTGAGTGGTAGTTTTACTCATGTGGGCAGCCAAGTTCCACCACGGCCAGTCTCTCACTCCCCCTCCTCCAAGGGAAAAGGGGAGAAAATACGATACAAAAAAAAGACTCTTCACATAAATAGGGGTCAGATAGCTAAGTCATCCAGCTCCCAACTTGGGAGAGTTGTGCATGACAATATATTTACCCAAAGCACCTCATTTTTGCTGACCCAGCCAAATTTGTGGAGATTAGCAAGGTACGTCTAATTGTGAGAACTCTCAATAAGAGTGGGCATACAAATCTGTCCTCCAAGGTCCCTCCAGGACCAGGTTTTAAGCACCCATGTAGCTGCATTTTCTTCTGTTTTGCTGCTCTGGGTGCTGCTCTGTCTCTTTGGCATGATTGAGAGCTGGCACAAACCCTGCGAGGCAGTGGTTTTAAGCTCTCCTGAAGGCCTGACCAGAGACAGAAGTGGTATGCAGTACAGTACAGACACGATGTTTGTGTATCTTTTCCGAGGATGCAGCATTTAACTTTTAACATAGAAGCTCCTACAACAAGCAGTCAGTGCACTGCCTGCACAGCAATGCAGGGTTAATGTGAGAAACAAAGTTGTGTTTTTGCAATAGAAGGTGTTTTTGCTTTGGAAAATTCCACTAACCTTGCATATTCAAAAGTGATTGTGTGGCATAGCAGTGTGGAGTATGTTAAGCAGAAAAGGGGAAAGTCCCACTGTCCCAAAATAAGGAGGTTAGCTAAGAAAAAAAGGATGAGCAGTGCGAAATCAGTAAAAACAAAAATCACAGGCCCTCTAGTCACGAGAGGAGAAGGAAAAAAAAGGAAAAGGAGAAATTAATGGTTGGTCAAATCAAATTGTACATATATGGTATAGAAGTGTGTCGAGTTGCTTGTGAACCTGTAGTACTCAGCCAATGAGGAAACAGGGGAGGTGATCAGGCGTCAGGTAATGGGGAATAAAAGGTTATGATAAACTTTTACTGTGTGTTCCTGCTTTCAGGACACCTGCCATTGCAATCGCAAATAAAATAGCTTCACAGAAGGTCCTTTCTGAAGAAAATTATTGAGATTTTTCTCACACTGACTCCTGGGGAATGCTCTCCTGAAGTGCTGGCTCCACAAGTTAGAGAGGTGTGGTGCAATTGCCTAAAGTAACTAGGAAAATAAAACTAACATTCACATTTTAAATAAAATGTACAGCATTGAAGAGGCTTTCAGGGTAGGGCATAGCTGCATTACCTGAGCGTTCCCTAGGCTTCCAACCTTAGATGCTATCGTGCTGGGGAAACTTGGTGTGCTAGCTCTAAGGAACAGTACGGAGCATAGAGTGGAGAGGAGACACCATGGCTAGGATCTGTAACCAGGTGGGGACTCTATTGTTCTTGTGCACACCGAGACCGATAAGCTGCACTTTTTGCCACCCTGAGCCAAGGACCTGTCATGTTTTGACAAATGCTGTACCCTAGTGTATTTTGCTCATTATAATATCATTATAATACCAAAACACACCTCCATCCCAAAAGCTACCTGCCTCCAAGGTGCGACCACCCCTCACTGAGCATGCGCTCTGAATTTTGCAGAGCCTATACCTTTAAATGGAGACCAGAAAACTTTTCACCAATCATAACTAAGATATGCTTGACTAGAGTCACTCAAGCTCCACCTAAAAGATAGAAAATAATATAAATTGGCCCAAGAGAGAGGGGATGTGAGGGAAGATACCACCGTCAGGGGAGATACCGTCCCAAGGGAATACAACATCCTTAGGACCTCCTGACTCCTGGGATCAGTTGACAGGCTGAGCTTCTCTTCCCCCCCCCATTGGGACACCTTTGGGTGAGATTTGAACACTTGGGTATACTGTATGTCACCATGGAAACTTAGAAATCTCTATAGAGTCTTTGTGCCTTTTAACACATTAATTTCCAGGCTGCGCACCTGTGTATTTCATGCATACTAGCTTGCTTTTGCAGACAGTCACTATCGCTGGCAATCCAAAGAACCTGTGCACTTGTTGCTGTAATAAATTGTGCATTGTTCCTAGCCGTGATAGTTCTCATTGAACGTGACTAGAGTAAGGGTGGTTATATGTTATTGGTGAATCCATGACCGTGGTAGTTCAGTACCCTGAATACGACCGGACCCATAACAGTTAATCGGCTATACCCCTTAATGCGACAAGAGGTTTCTGTTTGGCCAGGCTGATGTTCCTATTTGCATTTCCCTTCAGAAAACACACACTAAACTAAGTGCCATGCTTTTCCTTATGTTACAAATGAGGTCTCAACTCAATCTGAATTTTGTAATATTTATAAAACAAATATTTATTAAAGGTATAAAAGGCAAGTAAACAGCGCTGGGTGTGCGGGGAGTCTACACTCCACCAACATGCACATACAAACATCAAACATTCTAAATATACAGAACATTGCTTTGCATACTAAACCCGAGTATGCCTATACATATGTACAATCAGGAAAGGTAACAAACAATCCTTTAAGTTCCATGACTTAACAGTCTCCATTTTCCATTCCTTTTGAACAATATGTCTCGCTTAGTTGTCAAGCAACTTGGTCTTCAGGCCTTATGTATCCCGTTCTTCCCGGATCGAAGAAAAGCATATCCATCTCCTTTTCAAGGCCAATAGGATCTGGGTCAAAAGGCACATCCAGGTCAGCAGGGGGCATAACAGCAAAAGCCTTCGATGGCTGTAGCAGCAGAGGGGCCCATGGCGTAGCAGTCGGATCAGTAAAGGAGCCCACAGCTCCCTCACTGTCTGGCAAGCCACACATTTGTGATTGTGCCCCCTGATTAAGGAGGTATTGAGGAGGCATTGGGGAGGCAAGGACAATCCCCAGACAAGGACTGTATATCTCGAAATAAGACACTGGAACTCATGATAAGGAAGCGGCAGACAGACAGAGAAACAAATGTAAGGACTATAAATCTCAAAACTGGACATTGGAATTCATTATAAAGATACAGCAAATGGAAGAATTGGCAACAACCAGCTCTCGCAATTAAGAAACATGCCAATTCAGCAGATTCCTGACCAAAGGTGAAAAGTACACTGTGAGGAAGACTCGGGGTCTTCCTCCCAAAGACCCCTGCCCACAATTCTTGGGAGGCTCTACGCAGGCGCAAGGTGCCAAAAGGCTAATTAGCATGAGAAGCGAGGGAAGGCGGGGATAGGTAATGAATATGTATAGGCGCTTGTAGAATATTGATAGATTGATTGTATAAATTCAAGACTGCTTTCTGCTTTGGATATGCCCGATAGGTGGAGAGATCCCCCGTGCATCCAGCGCTGCAATAAAGAATATACCACTTAAAGGAATTTCGGCTTCGATCTTTGAATCACCCCACATGGCTCTTTAAGGCCTCAGAGATTGCTCGCCAGGTGCCGAGCAAACCCACTGCAACCTCGTCGTTTTTAGTTGCAGAGTCCCACACCTTGACCGCAGTTTGGTCCCATATTTCAGGATCATAAACTGTCTGATTGTTAAAAAGGAGAATAAGCTGTAAGGTTACCAGGACAGTCTTTGTTCCTAAGGACGTATGATTCCCCATAATGCACAACTGCTTACCAGCGAGGGGCAGTTGTGTGCACAGGTCCGCTTCTCTCCAGCTCCAGCGTGCCTCTTTCCAGCGACTTTCAGTATGAGCTTCTTTGAGCAGTTTGCTGAGTCTGTCCGAACCTATCTTCATGAGGCAATGAAAATGCCTGTTCCCATCCTGGTCTCCATTCTGCCAGCCTGTTCTTCTTCACTTCTTTTTTCCTGCTTCTTTATTGATGATGTAACTTCATCGTGTTGCCTTCCTTTTTTCTTTTTTTTTTTATCTTGAGGGCAGGCTCCCCTCTTATACCCTTCTCTCCACAGCAGTCCTTTTCAAAACAACTTTTCATTGGTCAAACAACTTTGAATGTAACAACAACAGCAAACACCCAGAAACTTCCATGCCTTAATCCTGCTGGAGAACAAGAGACCAGCTGGAGAACAAGAAACCCTGAGACTGCATGGAGTCTCCTGAATCACCCTTCTTTGTTCCCTCTAAACTCTTTTATATTCCTGATGGCCTCATCATTAAGAGTCTAATGTTATCTCAACCACAGGGCTTTCCAACCCCCATGGCCACATTCCCACATCTCCCCCTTCTTTATTAATATCAACCATTTTCTCGACACGAATTACCACTCCATATATAACACTGAGCACACAGGAGGACAGGTAAATGGCTGCTCCAGTCCCGACCAAAGCTAGAATCCACTCACACCACAAGCGTTTCCAAAATTGGCTTTATGTTCCAATAGCATGCCCCTGTACACTAGACGCATTGTCCCAGCCCCAAAGCTCATTTATCTGACCTTCACGTGATTATAGGAAAGAATGACTTCTCTGTTTATATCCATTATTGGGCTCTGACATGAAGGAGAGCTGGGTATCCAGTGCAACTAGCTATCTAGCAAATGAAACCTTATAGCTGTAAATATTAGGGAAATAATTTACTGTTTTGAATTGATTAAGGAGGTATTGGGGAGGCATTGGGGAGACATTGGGGAGGCAAGGACAATCTCCAGACATGGACTGTATATCTCGAAACAAGACACTGAAACTCATGATAAGGAAGCGGCAGACGGACAGAGAAACAAACGTAAGGACTATAAATCTCAAAACTGGACATTGGAATTCATTATAAAGATACAACAAACGGAAGAATTGGCAACAACCAGCTCTCGCAATTAAGAAACATGCCAATTCAGCAGATTCCTGACCAAAGGTGAAAAGTACACTGTGAGGAAGACTCGGGGTCTTCCTCCCAGAGACCCCTGCCCACGTCCCAAAGACCCCTGCCCACAATTCTTGGAAGGCTCTACGCAGGCGCAAGGTGCCAAAAGGCTAATTAGCATGAGAAGCGAGGGAAGGCGGGGATAGGTAATGCATATGTATAGGTGCTTGTAGAATATTGATAGATTGATTGTATAAATTCAAGACTGCTTTTTGCTTTGGGTATGCACGATAGGTGGAGAGATCCCCCGTGCATCCAGCGCTGCAATAAAGAATATACCACTTAAAGGAATTTCGGCTTCGATCTTTGAATCAATCTGGCACCCCAGATGGGATGACCTCTCTGCCGGACCGCAGGACCCGCTGGGGACAGGACTCCCTAGGGTACCCCCGGGATTTCCCGGAGGGACTCCTCGACTCACCGGATCACTGCGGAGGCAGACAAGGACCCCATCATTGTAAGTGAGTATATTCTTTATTCTGGTTTGGTTTTCTGGTAGACCGGTCATCTGGGACTGTCCAGTAAGTCGGAAGGTGACTTCTGCAGGACAGTATTTGGTATATACTTTGTGGTTAGTACCACAAGTATATCTGGGGACCTTGGGGTCCATCTGTATCTGGAACTGTCTGTAAGTCAGAAGGTGATCTTCTGCGAGGCAGTGTTTGGTATATACTTTGTGGTAAGCACCATAAGTATATTTGGGGACCTTAAGGAAAGAGCTCGCTTTAAGGTCCATCTGGAATTGTGTTGTCTATTTCGGTTTTCTGACTCATGGAGCATGGTATTTAACTCTGGTTATTGTTACTGCGATTTTGGCTATTTTCCTGGTGGTAATAGTAGGTTCATGGCGTTGTTGTAAGAAAGATATCGTTACGGTGTTACACAGTTCGGTTTTCTGACTTATCGCATGTGGAATTTGACTCTGACTATTGTTATTGTGATTTTGGCAATATTGCTGGTAATAGTAGTTTTGTGACATCTCTACTGAAAGATATTGCGTGCCCGTATTTTTGTGAGTGATACATTTTGTGATACGCTTTTGTAAGTAACATGTGTATTCTGAAAGTGTAAACTGGAAAATGGGGGGGCAAACAAGCAGTGAAATTTTAAAGAAAAGTGTGTTAGGATGTGTTTTAAGTCACTGGAAGGATATTGGAGGATCTGCCGGTGGAAGTGTGAACAGGAAAACATTGATAAAATATCGTAATCAGTGGTGGCCGCTTTATAAGCTGGAATGTGGAGAAAAGTGGCCCCTAAATGGAACTTTAAACTATAATATTTTGCTACAGTTAATGTTGTTTTTTGAGAAGCAGAACAGGATGAAATGTTGTATACTGATGTTTCAGCATCTTGGTGGGAAAAGGTACGGAATTAAGTTGGCCCCTGACTGAGCCTTTGATGATGGCATTAGAGAAGTACAGGCTGGAGAAAGATAAAGGAAGTGTTAAAAGGGTTGTTGAAAGTGTTAAAGGTGTTTGAAGTTGAATGAGCAGGGAAAGAGGATGTAGGAATGTTAATAGTTCTGCCTCTGCCCGAGGCAGAGATCTTAAAATCCCGGGTGTTAGCCCTTTAGGGCAAAGGGACCACAATGGGTCTGAGAGAGTTGTCACAGAAACAGAAAAGCAGTTAACTCTTAAAACAACCTGAGTTCATGTGCGAGCTCAGATTGCCGATGGGACCGCTCAGGGAACTGTGGACAATTGCATTCCCCTGACCGACCCCCACTAAGACCCGAATCATCCTGAAAATTATGAACGGTTAAGTAAATACTAAAACCTGGATGAATTGGGAATTGAGAATATGCTTCCAACAAGGTCTAAAAGAAACCCCTATGGAATTTTTGGACCAACTCTGAAATGTAATGAAAATAAATAAATAAATAAATAAATAAATAAAACAAAACGGTTTGGACCTGGCTTCGGAGGACAAATTGACTAGCCTTTTCCTAGGGTAATCGACCCCTGATTTCAACAGGAATAATGAGGACTTGGGGAATCTACCCTAGCGGATCCTCCACTGGTTATAATGAAGCTAGGGGAGGAATGGAACTGAAATTTCATATTGATATGGGGCAACATATTCAGTTCTAAATCAAGCATTAATGCCTTCACAGAATTATTATGTTAGGGTAAAAGATGTGTCGTGGTTTAACCCGGCCGGCAGCTAAACACCACACAGCCATTCGCTCACCCTCCCCCTCCCTCTCTGGGACGGGGGAGAGAAATGGAAAGTGAAGCCCGTGAGTTGAGATAAAGACAGTTTAATAAGACAAAATAATAATAATAATAATAATAATAATAATAATAATAATAATAATACAATGATGATAATAGTACCACTACTAATAATGTGTACAAACAAGTGATGCACAATGCAATTGCTCACCACCCGCTGACCGATGCCCAGCCTAACCCCGAGCAGTCCGGCCCCCTCCCCCCGGCTAGCCACCCCTATATATTGTTTAGCCTGACGTCAGATGGTATGGAATACCCCTCTGGCTGGTTTGGGTCACCTGTCCTGGGTCTGTCCCCTCCCAGCTCTTACTGCACCCCCAGCCTGCCTGTTGGCAGGACAGGGCAAAAGGATGAGATGTCCTTGGCTTGGTATAAGCACTGCTCTTTAACAATTAAAACATCGGGGTGTTATCAGCACTCTTCTCATCCTAAGCCAAAACACAGCATTGTACCAGCTACTAGGAAGAAAATTAACTCTGTTCTAACTGAAACCAGGACAAGGTGTAACTGAAAAGGCTTATTTTTGTGATCCTTTGAAGTACAAGTTAGGGAAACAATGGGGCATACACAGATTTTTATATATGCCTAACTCCTCATGGGCACTCTTAGGTAGAGATTTATTAGAGCAAGTAGGAGCAGAAATTGTCTTTGAAAAAGGGAAAATGGAATTAAGAATAGGAGAAGAACAACTAACAAATGTGTTAAGCTTGGCACTAATACAAACTGGCCCTAAAAGTGAAATACCTTTAGAGATCACAGATCAAGTATGTCCAGGAGTTTGGGCTACTGAAACCCCTGAAAGAGCTAAAAATGTGACCTTAATAATTATTAAATTAAAGCCAGGACAGAAACCCGTTAAGGTTAAGTAATATCCTTTGAGGATAGAAGATAGGAAAGGAATTAAAGAGATAATTAATAAATTTTTACAGTATGGATTATTGATTGAATGCGAATCAGAATACAATACACCCATATTGCCAATTAAAAAGGCAGATGAAAAAGCTATAGGCTAGTTCAGGATTTGAGAGCCATAAATAAAATCACTGAGGATATACATCCAGTAGTGGCAAACCCTTATACTTTGCTGACTAAATTAAAGAATAGTCAAGTCTGGTTTACCGTACTGGATTTAAAAGACGCCTTCTTCTGCCTAGGCTTAGCCACAGAAAGCCAAAACCTATTCGCCTTTGAATGGGAAAATCCCGATTCAGGCAGAAAGACGCAGCTTACGTGGACATTACTACCTCAAGGATTCAAGAATAGCCCCACTATTTTTGGAAACCAATTAGCAAGGAAACTCGAAACATGGATGCCTCCGGACACTGAAGGTGCTTTGTTACAATATGTAGATGATCTCTTAATAGCTACCGAGACTAAAGGGAGTTGTATTCAATGGACTATAAGTCGTCTTAATTTTCTGGGTTTAAATGGATATCAAGTCTCTTGACAGAAAGTCCAGCTGGCTCAACAAAGTGTGACCTATCTGGGATTTGAAATTTCGGAAGGACAACGAGAACTAGGAACTGAACATAAGGAAGTCATTTGCCAGACTCCAGAACCTCAAATGGTAAAGGAGCTACAAACCTTTTTAGGAATGACAGGTTGGTGTCGCCTTTGGATTTATAATTATGGACTATTGGTAAAGCCTCTATGTGAATTGATAAAGATTAACCAGTCAAAGTTAGTCTGGACTGGAGAAGCACAAAAAGTCTTTAAACAACTTAAACAAGAATTGATGATTATGAAATATCAAGCAATATTGGTAGAACAGGACAACGTGGAAATTGTGATAACTAATATTGTGAATCTAGCCTCTTTTCTTAGTGATGCTCCGGCACAGCCTGTGATTCACGATTGTTTAGAAATTATAGAGACTGTGTATTCCAGCCGACCAGACCTTAAGGAGGAGCCCATGGAAGATGCGGAAGAAACTTGGTTCACGGATGGGAGCAGTTTTGTTATGCAAAGACAACGTAAAGCTGGATATGCTATAACAACTACTCAGCAGGTAATCGAGTCTAAGCCTTTACCCCCTGGAACATCAGCTCAAAAGGCGGAGATAGTTGCTCTCACGAGAGCATTGGAACTGGCAGCGGGAAAAAGGGTAAATATTTGGACAGATTCTAAATATACATTCGGCGTGGTACATGCTCATGGAGCAATTTGGAAAGAACATGGATTGCTGACCGCTCAGTGAAAACACAAAGTATGCTGAAGAAATTTTAAAATTGTTAGAGGCTGTAAAACAACCAGAAAAGGTAGCTATCATGCATTGTCAGGGACACCAAAAGGGGAACACCGATTTTGAAATTGGAAATCGATTGGCAGAGGCTAAGCAGGCAGCTGAAATAACTGAGGTGAAGGCATTGTCTTTGATACCAGACGGTAAAATCCAAACTATATCCAAATTATACAAAAGAAGACTTAAAATTAATTGAAGATTTGAAAGGTAAAATGAAGCCAGATGGATGAGTATATTTAAAAGATAACCACATAGTAATACCCTCTAGTTTGACATGGCCCATAGTTCTTACAGAACACAATAAAACGCATTGGGGAGCTGGCACACTGCATAAGAGCCTGAGTCAGACATTAGTGGGACGATATGATAAAACAAGTAACTCAACAATGTAGCATTTGCTTACACAATAACCCCAATACCAAGAATAGAATAAAATTTGGAATAATCGGTAAAGGAAATTATTCGGGGCAACAGTGGCAAATTGATTTTTCAGAACTCCCTAGAAAAGGGGGGTATCATTATTACTGGTTCTGACTGACACATTTTCAGGAAGGCCTGAAGCCTTTCCCTGTCGAACAAACAAAGCAAGAGAAGTGGTTAAAGTCTTGTTAAATGAAATAATACCATGCTTTGGGATTCTAGTAGCAATGTCTTCTGATAGAGGTTCACATTTTTGTGCACAAGTGGTACAACAGATAAGTAAGATTCTAAAGATAGATTGGCAACTGCATACCCCTTATAGACCACAGGCAAGTGGACAGGTAGAAAAAATGAACCATTTAATTAAACAATAAATAGCTAAAATTGGATAAGAAGCTAATTTGTCATGGCCTCAATCCCTCCCTTTAGCATTACTTGGAATTAGAGTTAAACCTAGAATAAAAGGGAATTTGAGCCCCTTCAAAATCTTATATGGAAGGCCATAGCAATTTCTATTTAGTGGAGAGGACCTAACGCAGTTAGGATCAGAATATTTATATGCTTATATAACTGAACTTCAGAAACAATTAAATAAAGTACATAAATTTGTTTTAGGGACCAGGGCTAGAGGGTTGGATCAACCAATCCACCCCTTTAAGCTCGGGAATTATATATATATATAAAGACTTTTTCAGGACAACCCCTACAGGAAAAATGGAAGGAAAGTGGATGGGACCATACCAAGTATTACTGACAACACACACCGCCATTAAGATTAAGAAGCAAGCAGCTTGGATCCACAATTCAAAGGTGAAGAAGGTCCCGGCGAGGATATAGACCACCACTCCAATTGGACCAACAAAATTACGGTTTTCCAGATCCTAATGATTGCAGGGGTGCGGTTCTCGGATTCGGGGTGGGCAACTTGGGATGAGAACTTACACCTGACCTTAATACAAACAATTTCTCAAGTAACTAATAAGACGAACTGTTGGGTATGCACCCATCTGCCACAGCATGGGAATAAGGGTGTATCGTTAATCAGGATTCCGTTGCCTGCAAACTTATCTTGGACTAATTTGTGGGAAAACACATCTTGGGGTCGAAAATATTAAGAAGTTTTGGAACTAGAAGTGAGTAGCTTCATGCCGTTAGAATCCTATTATGTATGTGTACAAAGGTGTAACCCGCCTAAGGGTATAGGAAAACAGCATTGTATAAATACGGATACTACTTATGTGGGAAATCAGACATCTTGTAATTGAACAATTGATATTAGTACGACTAGCGGCTGGGCAAATTCAACCAGCTGGACGGTTCCAGAAGGAAAAGGGTGGTATTGGCTATGCAATGATACAGCCCGTAAGGTCTTGCCTGAGAATTGGAAGGGAACTTGCACTCTTGGAGCGGTAGTCCCCAATATGACAGTACATGATGTAGTGCCTCGAGGTTACTTGAGAAATCATATGCGGAGAATCAGACGAAAAAAATTAACAATCCATTGATAGAGAGACACACCGCTTTTCATAGTTTTGTTTGATGGTTTATCCCATGGTTAGGAGTGAGTGAATTGGAAAAGGCAATAGTTAATATTTCTGCAATTATAGAGAAGTTAGAAAACAAAACTCTGGATGCTATAAAGGCTCAACAAGAAGAGATATCTAGTTTATCACAGGTAGTATTACAAAATCGGATGGCCCTAGACTTGTTACTGGCCGCTCAAGGGGGAGTCTGTACAGTAATAAACACAAGTTGTTGTGTGTATGTAGATCAGAGTGGAAGGATCTCTACCGACCTGGAAGAAATATGGAAGCAGACAAGAGTCCTACATGAGATCAGTAAAGATGATCTTTCGTGGAGTTTTAGTGAAATATGGAATAAGTTAACCTCCTGGTTGCCCAATTTTCAATGGTTGAAACAAGTGTTCATTGCTCTAATCGCATTAGTAGTATTAGGAATATTTGTGTGCATGTTGTTTAGATGCCTGCTTTGTTGTGTTACTGTAAATAATGAAAGTATCTGATGCAAAAGAATTTGCATGGGAAAAGAAAAGGGGGGATTGATTAAGGAGGTATTGGGGAGGCATTGGGGAGGCATTGGGGAGGCAAGGACAATCCCCAGACATGGACTGTATATCTCGAAACAAGACACTGGAACTCATGATAAGGAAGCGGCAGACGGACAGAGAAACAAACGTAAGGACTATAAATCTCAAAACTGGACATTGGAATTCATTATAAAGATACAACAAACGGAAGAATTGGCAACAACCAGCTCTCGCAATTAAGAAACATGCCAATTCAGCAGATTCCTGACCAAAGGTGAAAAGTACACTGTGAGGAAGACTCGGGGTCTTCCTCCCAGAGACCCCTGCCCACGTCCCAAAGACCCCTGCCCACAATTCTTGGAAGGCTCTACGCAGGCGCAAGGTGCCAAAAGGCTAATTAGCATGAGAAGCGAGGGAAGGCGGGGATAGGTAATGCATATGTATAGGTGCTTGTAGAATATTGATAGATTGATTGTATAAATTCAAGACTGCTTTTTGCTTTGGGTATGCACGATAGGTGGAGAGATCCCCCGTGCATCCAGCGCTGCAATAAAGAATATACCACTTAAAGGAATTTCGGCTTCGATCTTTGAATCAGAATACAGCCCATTTTACCTCTTCATGGCACAGTATAATCATGAATGACCTTTGTGAAGCAGTAAGCTATATTTTACTAATGGGAGAAACTATTTAACTGCTTTACCTTTAAGCCATGTAAAGCATCTGTGGCAGCAGGGAAGCAGAAAATGGGGACTCCTGGCTCCCAGTCCTCCCCCTGCTCAGTCTCTACAGCCATCTTATGACTATGTAGCAGCAGACAGCAACTGATCTCTCTTCAGCTTTGAACATCTATCTGGGCTGATTTCAAATGCATCTGTTGTCGCAGCTCCCAGCTCACAAGGGCATTTTGTTGTGATTCAGCTAGTGCTTTTTCATTTATTAAAGATTGAGACTTTTATTCCTAATGGCTGCAAAATACTGAATATAAAGATTTCATCCATCACTGTCAAAACTGGAATGTATGAACAGCATCAGTTTTATTTAAATGTATTTTTTTCTTCTTGCACATTTACCTTCAGAAATATATTTTTTTGGTATTTTCAACTATTTTTCCAAGAATAGTTTTCCTACCAGCCAAAAGAACAAAGTTATATATCTGGGGAAGTGCTCGCAACCTGACAAGCCCAGCTAAAAAGTTTCAGTTTATAAAATGAACTCTAAAAAATATAAACCATAAATTTGAGTTACTCTCTCCCTTTACATATTTTAAAGGGACAAAGAAAATTATTTCATCCGGAAAGACTTCTGCAAATGTTCCCTCCAACATCATTTCTACTCAGATGAATACAGGTTTAAGACAAAGTCATTTGCTTGTCCTGAGTCTGTTGCACAGCACATTAGATTTTAAAAAATAATAATAAAAAAGTAGTCTATTAAATGCAGTTTAATTCTTATTGGTTATAGCCATCTTCATTTAAAGCATCACTTATGCTAAAGGCACAGCAATAATCTACCAGAGAAACAGTCAATCTTAGTGCCCACATCACATTTGTTATGGTCCTGAAGTTCTGTGAAGAAGCATTGAGGTCACTGATGCATGCAGTAAGTGTAGTGTGTATTTGGGAGAGTAACAGACAGTACAAATTTGCTTAGCTGAATACTCATGGTCTTCAGTTACAGAGATCATTGTACAGTACATATTTGTATAAAAAACACTTGAACAGAGCCTGACAGAAGTAGGCTTGAACTGCATACAAACTTAATCAAGTTTCCGTGCTTGTGTGAGTCTAAAATACACACTAAATGATAGGTCTATGTTAGGGAGCGTGTGTTTTATAGCCTATATAAACTACAGATTGAATTTATTTTTAATATGTTGTAATTGGGAAAGCTTTCACTGGCTGGCGGATACCATGGGTTGGAATGACTTGTTGGGTTCCCATCCAGAAACCAAAACAAATAAGGACAGAAGTGCTAATGCCATAGGCAGCACGTGGGATTGGAAGGGACTCTCAGCTCACTGACTCCAGCATCGTGCTTAGAAAAGGCCTTTGTATTTTTCCTGTTCCCAGGACTGGACTGCAGCTGACAGTCCCAGTCGTGTTTCTGGCCTTGATTTAGCAGCAAAATGTCAAATATTTGATCCACTTTGTTTTATCATTTGCTGCACTGGGTTTCTGCAACCCTAGGTATTTCAAACAAAACTATATATTTTCTACCTAACAAAATTAAAAAGAATAAGGCAAGGGGGCTGGTTAACACACTGAGTGGATGGGTACTCCTCACTCCATCATGCTTTGAGAAATGCCTGCTCTTTTCTGAAAACAGTACCTATTGTTTTCTTCCCTGGGAAAGGGAGAGTGTTACTAACTTAGCACACCGCCCTACATATATTCTTCTTGCTAGATGAGGACTTTCAGGTATTTTTTCACTAGATGAATTTCCTGGTTACTGTGAATCTTTGTAGGAGAACAGGATACGTACAACCTCTTCCTGATATTCAGTTTGTCAGCCCGAGTCCTGTCTGTTTGGAACAGCATCAGCTCTGCTGGAGAGCCCCCCTGCACAGCAAACCCGCTCCCTTAGCCGGATTACTGACCTGATCTCTCCCTCAGTGAGATTTCCGTTGTCTGGAAATTTGATAAAGAGCCTTAGAGCTCAATTAGTTATTTAATAAGTTTATGATTAACCAATCTGCTGATTAAGCTTTTGTTAATTAGGTTGGCAGGAGTTCTATTTCAGAGGGATGCTGGCCTCTAATTTAATATGCTCCCTCTTGGAGCAGGGTGGGGATGTCTGTGCGATCTCCGTGTGCGGCACACTGCCATTCTTCTTTTGCGGCAGGAGTACCTGCAAAAGCTGGATGGCATCTAGGGCTGCTCCTTGGGGCATGGTGGCCCATGGGGACAGCTCAGCACAGCAGCCTGGTCTTTGCACTGGGTGCAGCTAAAAGGCTCCCACTCCTCTCTTTTGATGTCTCACCGGGTGGCGTGGAGAGAGGCAGCTGCAGTTTATCCAGGGCAGCCACAGACCTCAGAAGTGCAGTTTCAAAAAGCCTAGCCTAGCATTTTGATATCCACATTGCTTTCCTCCAGATTTGGGTGTCTGGTCCAGCCCAACGGATGAGCTGCTTTCCTCTTCTTCCTTGCAGAGGGCTCAGAGAAAGCTCATGGCTTCTTCCCTGGATTTTATGTCCTCTTCTGAGTGCTCTGAAGGATGGGGCCAGCCAGTGCTGTGATCCCTCACATCCTTGTAGGGTGCCCCAACAGAGGGGTCAGCAGGCTGCCACCCTCCTATTCCAGCCCTGATCCTGCTTTGGCAGAGAAATCAAAGCTGGGCTTGGCAATTAGTCCCAAACTATTACAAATGATTAACCCTTTTCCTATCCTCAAGGCATCTCTTGTCTCTTTTATCAGGAATGGCTATAATGTGGCAGCATTAGTTAATAGAGTATGATGGAGGGGATGGCAGGCTGCTGTTATCAACTGTTTTACGCTGCTTAGTGTCCTCCTTTCAGGATGGGGAGGAGGGCTGAGGGTTTGGAAGCTGCCTCAAAAGACAGAGGGAAACAGGACTGGCCAGAGAAAACACAACCTCACTGAAACCCCTGAGAAAAGGGTTTGAAAGACAAGCCAAAAGGGGCCTTCTGGGCCAAAGACTGCTGGCTGCAGCTGCTTTGAGTGCTGCAGGAGGGGAAGCAGGGCTGGAGGATTAGAGATGTCTTCCCAAAACACAGAGCCTGGCAATCAGGTACGTGCACCGTTGAGCTGAGGCCTTTGTCTAAGGAGCAGCAGTTCTGGCTGCAGGCAGAGTTCAAAGGAGCTCATGCTGGAGATAACAGCAACGTACAGGTAGAGATGAGGACAGTTCTTAATATAAAACCCTGATGTCAAGCCCATCCAAAGCTGCGGTATAGCAGTGCCATCCCAATATCACTCTTTTGGCCACCCCAGTGCAGCTGTCATTCACAGCCACAGAGGTCAGGTGTTAAAGCACTGCTGGCCTGAGTGAGGTTTCACACTGCTTTCTGGGGGCTGTAAAAAGGAGTCTAGGTGAAGGGGAGGCAGGTACAAACTAGACTCTGAGTGTCAGACCCTGTGTTTCAGAGCTCCGCATGTTCCCAGTCCTCTTGCAAAGAGTCAGACTTTTCTGTCTTGCCACACCGAAAGGCCTGATGTGATCCCATCAACTGGCAAGCACATCTGCCTCCCCCTAACAGCCGGCAAGGGAGGTTTTTGCCTCTGCCTCTCAGCTGCCTGCTCTCTCCACCACAGCACTAAATGAGATTTTTCCCCAGGCTGCAGCTGCAGAGACCTTGACACCAACCCGCTCTCCTCAGTGATCCAGTGAGGCAGAAATGGTGTCAGGCTGACACTTCTACCTCCCTCCCTGATGGGCAGCTGTACTCACCGAGGGGAGGAAAAATACCAGCTTGGATTTGCTTATCAAAAGACCATTAGCTAAGGATTTTCTACAGCATTTCTAAACAAAGGATAGGAGGCAAGCAAAAGCAATATGGGAATTATAATTTCTGTTCTCATTGCATGCGTGGGTCAGGTTTGTGCTGGGCCATGGTGCGTGTATATTCAGCTTCACTTGGCAAATACATTCTGGTGAGCTAAAATCTCCTACTGCATATAAGCATGAGATTTATTGCTGTATAGTTACAGGTTTGGCTGCCTGACTGGAGTTGGAGCTGGGATAAAAGGAACAGAAGAATTGTAAGAGTAGAAGAAAGGAAGGAAACAGCCTGAGGGTCTCAGCAAGCGAGATTTTAGTGCAGTAGCACTATGGGACTAGAGAATGTGTATATAAGACATAGTTCCATGCCTGAGGAAATTAAGACAGAAAACAGAATGTGTGTAAGCAGTACAGGCAGCTAAAATGGTAGGTGTTTCAGTGATGTACAGCTCCTCTAGGTTCCAACTTCTGTTTGAATTATCTTTAAATAATTAAGATTTACAACAGGCTTTAACTTCTACCCACAGATTCTTAAACACAGCAAAAGTGGGTTGAAGCTAATGATGAAAAAGTAGAGTGAGGAGGGTCAGCTTTTTTTTTTCCTGACAAAAACACTGAACTCCACCAGTTGGTGTTAATTCCAGTCCTTTCAAATGACTTTATAAAAATGACCTTCAGCCAGGCGGTGCTGCCGGGTGGACAGGAAGGGGTGAAGGGGAAGGAAGGGGATTTGGCAGCGGGATGTGCAAGGAACAAAGCTACAGACTACAATCTAGAGCAGAAGATGTAAGGAGTTGTCATAAGGCATGGTGGTATTTCAGAAAGCCTTTGCAAAAACACAAGACTGTTTTGTTTTTTCTTTTTGGTATGCATTTTTTAAAGAAACTAATCTGCCTGTTCATAATCTGTTTTGAATCAAGAACACAGATTTCCGTTGCAAACCAACTGTGTGCAGGGTAAGCAGCAATTGTCTTTTATGTCTCATTATTTCCCTCTATGGAAGATTCAGCAGCTCAAAGTCACACTGCATGTCAAATTACCCCAGGGACAGAAAGTAGGAGTGATGGGAGATGGGACTGGCTGTCCTGGAGACAACTTCAGTGTGAAACTCTCTGAATGCACAAACTGGAACAGGGAAAGGAACCAGTTCCCCCAAGGCAAAAAGTTCAAGTGAGTGCAGGGAGGATAAAGCAGCCATGGTGTACATACACACCCACACCCACAACCTGTTCAATAACTCTCAAACCTAGAATCTTTCTCACACATAAGATGCTGGAAAGAGCCTGGCTTTTGCCAAGACCCAAACAGAAATAGCTGTAATGCTCAGATTTCCTGATAGTCTCTCCGCCACACTGATTCTGGCATGCGCAGTGCTCAAGGAAGATGGGGAAAAGCTGTGAGTAGAGGGAAAGGGTGACAGAAAACACTGCTTTCAACGAGCCCTTGTGGCTGCTAACAGCTGCACTTGCGAGGTGATCAGAAGGGCAACACCACGGTTCGGGGAATAAAAAGTCTTCGACTTCTCTCTGGTCAGCACCAGCAGAGATGTGGAGGAAGCCCTTGGATTGACAGCCTTGTCCTTTACAGGGATAGCACTTAAGCAAAAATTTGGGGGCACTGGGATGTGCCAATCTCTCTTCAAGAGGTTCTCTCCCTGAGCAGTGTGTGCATTTTCCGATCACCAACACATAACCCAGCAAAGCCAACTACGCAGGGAGACTCACCCTTACTTGGTGCACGTAAGGACAAAAACTGATGAGAGCCAGAAAAACAACTCAAACTGGAATTTTTTCATCCTCTGTGTCTGTTCCCCAGGCGCCTTAAGTCACATTGGCTCAGGCCAATGACAGGAACAAGGTTTCCTCCTACCAGCTCTACAGGGACCAGTAACATGTAAGGGAGAGCAAGCAGCATCTCTTTTCTTGAGCACACTGACGAAGCTGTCCAAGCAGCTCTGACAGCATCACCTCTGCAGCAACTTCGGGTGGGAAAGGCACAGAGAGCCTCCACTCTTCCACGTCCCTCTGGAGAGGATGGAATCAAAAACAGGGGGCAGAAAGGCTTTTCTTCTGCAAATTAAATTAATTTGATACTTAAAGACGGCGAACTGGAATAAATAGGAATCCAGCAAAGTACCTCTATTGTTTCTGTGCTGGTGTGGGTGCTTTGTGGCAGAGTGGGTGCTTCTGCTCTGGTCTGGTTCTCCCTGTGGTAGGGCAGCAGCTTCAGATTTATTGTTTGGAAGCCAATAATGAAACTTTGCTCTTTGAGAGTACAAAATTTCAGAAACACAGATAGGAAAACTTGGAGGTTAAAATCTGTCCCATTTGGTGCTCTGGAATGGCCTCAGTGGCTGTATAGTTTTCTTTACTTCAAGAGTTAAATGCACCTTGCTTACTTTCATTCACCTTGTGTAAAATCCTACTTAGGATTCACCGCTGGCTCCATAATCTGGTCATTTGCATAGATCTCAGGACAGTCAACAGATGTCTAGTGATGACAGTGCAAGGTGCTGGGGACCTGGCAAGGCATCATCCTGAGAGAGCTTGCATTTACCAGTTACATCTGACAGCCTCCAAGTGAAGTCAACAATTACAACTAGGATCAGCTAGCTAAAATGATCCCCCTAACTTTCTGGCTCTGAGCAGACTTTGATACCTAAAAATGTCTCACAACATTGTGGGGCCAAAGGAAGAAGGCACAAGTCAGCGCCTGGGCAGATGGCTCCCATGGGGCACTCCCTGCCTCTGGAAGCTCTGAGGACCAAGGCCACCAGCCTGGGGTGACTTCAGCACTGCTGAATAGGCAGAGGGATACGTGTTTAGCAAGCCCTAGAGGTTTTCAAGGACTGCCACAAATAAAAAGTTTTACAATGGTGGCCATGTACAAGTCCTGATATCAATACTTATCCTTTTCTTCCACCTAACACACTGCCGTCTCCTCCATAGGTCACAGCCCAGAGTACTCAGACTTTCAGCAGCTCTGTTAACCACTGCTAAATGCCCTCTTGAGTGCTAACTACATGATGAGTACAGTAGTACTCAGGAAGCAAAAGTAAATAATTTGTTGAGGTGAAGGACCACAAGAAACATACTCAAGAGTCTTCAATTTTAGGTCTTCAATATTCTTTGCTTAGTTTTTCACAATTCTGTGATTCTGCCTTTGGATAATAGAGCTGGTCTATGAGGTCTGGCAAGTTGCTTTTGTTGTTGTTGTATCCTGTGTTAGAAAATTTTTAGCATTATTCTGTAACCTTGTTAGATATCACAATCAGCTCTTCATAAGCATCTCTTTGTTCCAAAGACTCCGAGATCATGAAAGAGAATTTCTTTCTTCTGTGCTATAAGCAATACATCACAGTTTGCTCCAGATCAGCATTCATTTTATCCCAAGAGAATCTCTGCACCTCTAACAATGTTGAACACCTGCCCACTGCCTCCACTCCTGCCCTAAATTCCTCTAAGAAGATCAAAACAGTGTTTTTTAAGTCATCAAAATAACAGACCTCATTCTTCAGGATGAATTTTAACTTCTTCTGCTTAAAAAATGCTCCCCCCATTCTTCAGAAAAAAAATACATGAGATATAAACAGGAAAGAACACAGAATGGGAGTATTCATCCACTTTTTATTTTTTTTTCTTTTCTTTCTCTTAATCATTTGTGGCAAGCAACATGTAGGGATCTACATGTGATGGGTCATGATCTTTTCTTGCAAAGTCCTCTTAAAAACCCAAATTACAGTGGGAAAAAATCCTTCTGCCAAGTTGAGACTGAACTGCCTTTCCCAATGGCTGCTGGAGACATCAGCAATGCTAAGAATAGCCCAAACTGGTCTAAGAAGTGGAGCTGTTGTACAGCTGCATTAGCAGGTGCTTGTTTGTCATCTGTGCTGCACCTCACATGAAAACTTGCACAACCATCTTGAATTTGTTTCTGCTTCGTAATATTCCATTGCTACCCTTTGTGAATGCCCTTGTTCTGCTAGGACACAGTGAGTGCAAGAAATCAGGCTGCTTGCTGGTATTAAAAGATTACTCGACATTGAGAAACATGGATAAAATGCCAGTCAGGAGACACATCTGTAAAAGAACAAATTACCCTGTCTGTGCACTGGAGTCAGTCAGAGGTAAAAGCAAAGGAGAAAAATAATTTTAATATATTCTGAAATGTAATCACTGTACAATTGGGGAGGTTTGCTGGATTAAAGAGAAAGAATAGAGCAATAAAAAATAGAAATAAAAACATTTGTAACAGAGTGAAAATGAAGCAGCAATTGGGTTTCTCTTGTTTACCAGTGGACCTCATGTTTATGAATGAGGACTGCTCTGTGCCAGTGCACTCAAGTTACTTAAGTCAACCTCTGCAAATCCTGCTGGGTTTGTGTTGGGATCCCAAGAGAATAACGAGATAGGACTTAGAAAGGATATGACATCTGAAAAAAATAACTGGAGGTCAAACCAGGAATGGGATCATAGGAAGGTTGGAAGGCACCTCAGGAGGTTTCTAGCCCAGTGCCTTGCTCAAAACAGGATCACCAACTGGATCAGACTGGGCTGCTCAGAGCTTTATTCAGTCAGGTTTTGAAAACCTCCAAGGATGGAGGTGACACATTCTCCCTGGGAAAAGGTTTTCTGTGCTTGACTCTTCTTGTGGTGAAAAAGGTTTTCCTTAATTGCGATTAAGGTGTGAAAAGAAACAGGCTGGGAATGAAGTACCCATCAGATGCTGCAGTCAATTGATTGCCAACTTGGCCATGTTGGTATCACTCCTCACTGCCACAAAGGAAGTTTCTTACAATGTCTTTCCACTCCTTTTACAACTCTCCAGATTATCCTGTCATCCTCCATCTGATGGTCATAACCAAGTAAATGCAGACAGTTTTTCCCCCTTTATTCCTGCCCTTTCCTCTTTCTCTGCCCTACCCTGAGGCAGAGGGTACAGCCATAATGTGTCCATAACACCACTTTCTAGGAAGGTGGAAACTCCTGCATTGCTATGACAGTTTTGTTGCAGACTTGAGATTAAAGCAATCAGCATTATGACAAGTAACTATTAAGCAAGTCTAATACTTATACCAATTTTAGTTTAACACACTCTGGTCAGATCTGCCGTTATCTCAACCTTTCGGGCCCCACGTTAGGCTCCAAAAAGACTGTTGTGGTTTAACCTGGCCAGCAGCTAAACACCACAGTCGTTCGCTCACCCTCCCCCCTCCCTCTCTGGGATGGGGGAGAGAAATGGAAAGTGAAGCCCGTGAGTTGAGATAAAGACAGTTTAATAAGACAGGAAAATAATAATAACAATAATAATAATAACAATAATAATAATAACAACAATGATGATAATAGTACTACTACTAATAATGTATACAAACAAGTGATGCACAATGCAAGTGCTCACCACCTGCTGACCGATGCCCAGCCTAACCCCGAGCAGTCCGGCCCCCTCCCCCAGCTAGCCACCCCTATATATTGTTTAGCATGACGTCAGATGGTATGGAATACCCCCTTTGGCTAGTTTGGGTCACCTGTCCTGGGTCTGTCCCCTCCCAGCTCTTGCTGCACCCCCAGCCTGCCTGTTGGCAGGACAGAGCAAGAAGCTGAGGTGTCCTTGGCTTGGTGTAAGCACTGCTCTGCAACAATTAAACCATCGGGGTGTTATCAGCACTCTTCTCATCCTAAGCCAAAACATAGCATTCTACCAGCTACTAGGAAGAAAATTAACTCTGTTCTAACTGAAACCAGGACACAGGCACAAAGAAGAACATCATTGTCAGCAAAGGACAGGAGATCACCTCCTTGTGTGGCTGATCATCCCCTTTCAATGAAGGGTAGCAAAACACTTTATAAAGCCAAATCCAAGGACTATCCTGTACCTTAGCTCTTCTGCACACAGGTAGAAGTGAGTCAGTTATATGAGGCATTAAGAACATAGCATCTGCCTGCACTGAAATATCTATGTCAAGGTTTTGTTTCTACATTTTGCAATTGCTTTACGTCGTCCTGCCCCAAAGATCAGAAGCTGAGTAAAGCCACATTTCAGCGTGGTAGTTAAAGCATTCAGGCAGAAAAAGAACTTGAATCTTCCATGTTCTGACTGAAAGTCTCTATTAGCTAAACAGGGCAAAGATGTTTTGTGTCTGGAGCCTCCCATTTTTTTCTAGCCAGAAACACCTTGCAAATTAGACCCAGATTTGTGAATACTTTCGGAATGAGCAAGTACATATTCTTTCAGTGAATGTACAAAAATAATAGTGCTAGGGTTTATTGAAGACTTTAAGCCCAAAATACCTGTTTTTTCTTCTTTAAAAATTTTAAACAAAACCTGAAAATCCTAATTTTAAAGAGCGGCCTCTGTTCTGGACTCAAACTACCCATGCCTGACAGCATCACTTTAAATATTAAATATGCTAGCCTTGCTCAGGATCTATTTTTAACACTGTGTCATTTAATATGTCAAATACTGCTTGTCAGATCAACTTATACAAAGTACAATTGGCTCCATTGTAATCTTCACCTCCTCTCCCAAATTGCTAGTCTTACAACTAGTATTTTAAATAAATCAAAGCAAATCTGTCTTTTTTTTGAAAACCTGCTTTTATTTTGGACTCGGTAGTGGAGGCAGACCGAGAGGGGCTGTTTTCTGGCACGATGTTTCCTGGGAGCTCCATTGCAGTGAAGGAACTGCTAGCAGCTCTGAAACAAATGCTGTGATCAAACTCTCTTCTCATAGCCAGCTCACGGTTTACTCATGGCAGAAAGCACTTTTAAGCTCCTGAACTTCAGCCTGCTGAGCTA
The DNA here is from genome assembly GCF_964211825.1 of Aythya ferina. Lineage (NCBI taxonomy): Eukaryota > Metazoa > Chordata > Aves > Anseriformes > Anatidae > Aythya > Aythya ferina. Next base: position 3,377,012 of record NC_140313.1, on the reverse strand, counting down.
GATGGGAGAGTGCACTGTTCCTCCAAAAGACATCAACACCTTCTGACTTGATTTTATGTCCTGGTTTCAGTTAGAACAGAGTTAATTTTCTTCCTAATAGCTAGTAGAATGCTATGTTTTGGCTTAGGATGAGAAGAGTGCTGATAACACCCCGATGGTTTAACTGTTCCAGAGCAGTGCTTACACCAAGACAAGGACACCTCAGCTTCTTGCTCTGTACTGCCAACAGGCAGGCTGGGGGTGCAGCAAGAGCTGGGAGGGGACAGACCCAGGACAGGTGACCCAAACTAGCCAAAGGGGTATTCCATACCATCTGACGTCAAGTTAAACAATATATAGGGGTGGCTAGCTGGGGGAGGGGGGCTGGACTGCTCAGGGTTAGGCTGGGCATCGGTCAGCAGGTGGTGAGCAATTGCATTGTGCATCACTTGTTTGTACACATTATTAGTAGTAGTACTATTATCATCATTGTTGTTTTTATTATTATTGTTATTATTATTTTCCTGTCTTAATAAACTGTCTTTATCTCAACTCACGGGCTTTACTTTCCTGTTTCTCTCCCCCATTACAGAGAGGGAGGGGGGTGTGGTGTAATTGCCTGAAGCAACTAGGAAAATAAAACTTAAAGAAAATGTACAGCATTGAAGAGGCTTTCAGGGTAGGGCATAGCTACATTACCTGAGCGTTCCCTGGGCTTCCAACCTTAGATGCTATCGCGCTGGGGAAACTTGGTGTGCTAGCTCTAAGGAACAGCATGGAGCGTAGAGTGGAGAGGAGACACCACGGCTAGGATCTGTACCAGGTGGGGACTCTATTGTTCTTGTGCACACCGAGACCGATAAGCTGCACTTTTTGCCACCCTGAGCCAAGGACCTGTCATGTTTTGACAAATGCTGTACCCTAGTGTATTTTGCTCATTATAATATCATTATAATACCAAAACACACCTCCATCCCAAAAGCTACCTGCCTCCAAGGTACGACCACTCCTCACCGAGCATGCGCTCTGAATTTCTCAGGGCCTATTACTTTAAACGGAGACGGGAGAACTTTTCACCAATCATAAGTAAGATATGCTTGACTAGAGTCACTCAAGCTCCACCTAAAAGATAGAAAATAATATAAATTGGCCCAAGAGAGAGGGGATGTTAGGGAAGATACCACCATCAGGGGAGATACCATCCCGAGGAAATACAACATCCTTAGGACCTCCTGACTCCTGGGATCAGTCGACGGGCTGAGCCTCTCTTCCCCCTCCATTGGGACGCCTTTGGGTGAGATCTGAATACTTGCTTATAAATCTCTCTAGAGTCTTTGATCTTTTTAACGCATTTATTTCTAGGCTGCGCACCTGTAACACCTGTGTATTTCATGCATGCTAGCTTGCTTTTGCAGACAGTCACTATCACCGGCAATCCAAAGAACCTGGTTATATGTTGCTGTAATAAATCACACTTGATTGCATTGTTATAGCTCTCATTAAGTGCAACTAGGGTAAGGGTGGTTATACGTTATTGGTGAATCCGTGACCATGATAGTTCAGTGTTCTGAATCCAACCAGACCCCAGATGGTTAACACGTTATTGGTGATTATCTGACCGGACCCCAGACGATTAATGTGTTATTGGTGAAATCTGTGATTGTGACCAGACCCCAGACGGTTAATGCATTATTGGTGAATATCCGACCGGACCCCAAATGGTTAACGTGCTATTGGTGTATCCGACTGGTTCAGTACCCTGAATCCGACCGGATCCATAACAGTTAATCAGATACACCCCTTAATGCGACAGGGGGAGGGTGAGCAAACGGCTGCGTGGTGTTTAGCTGCCGGCCGGGTTAAACCACGACAGTCCTTTTTGGCATCCAACGTGGGGCTCGAAGGGTTGAGATAACGACAGATCTGACCAGAGTGTGTTAAACTAAAATTGGTATAAGTAGTAGACCTGCTTAATAGTTACTTGTCATAATGCTGATTGCTTTAATCTCAACTCTGCTGTGCCTGTTTTCCAAATTGAGTATTATAGCACGTTATTTTCTGTATGTGCTCTCTGTCATGTTGTTTATCCTCTCTGGGCCCTGGTTTAAGATCATTATGGTACTGTGTGTTGTAACAGTGGCTTATGAGACGATGACATTTCTGGTCAAGACACTAACCTGGTATTTGTACTCAGCAATGTTGTCAACTCTATACTTTGGAAACCGTATCTCGGAAACTATTAACAATTACACCTATTGCCTTTTTTCATCAGGGAGTCAATCTCTGGAGGGGAAAGGGGAAGATATTTTTTCCTACTTGTTCACTCTCCCTTTCTCCTTCACCACCCCCTTATCCTCTGAACTTGTTACAATAGTTCTCCGAGATACTGAATATCCTTGGGATACTCAGACTCTACTTAGGAATCTCATTCATAGATCTGCCCGGAGGCAGGATAGTTGTGAGTGGCAGGGAGTATGGGAGGATATGGGCAGGCATCTAGAGCAGTGGGCACCTCCAGTGTTTTGGAAATTCACCCCTGCACAACTGCAAAATCCCAAAAAACTGGTAGAATGCTTGAAAAAAGGGTGTCATGACTCTGGCAGTTCCAAAGTGACACAAATCATTGTAACGTGCTGGGGCCTGGCTCATGCCTATCGAGCTGCAATTGATACTACTATCAACCTAGTGACAGACCCTGCGGCCACTCCAAGTCCTGTGACAGGTCCAACGGACACTCCGACCCCTATGATGGACTCTGCAGCCGCTCCAGCTCCAGTTCCTACAGCCGCTCCAATTCCTGCAGCTGCTCCAGTTCCTGCAGCTGCTCCAGTTCCTCCAGCCGCTCCAGCTCCAGTTCCTGCAGCCGCTCCAGTTCCAGATCCTGCAGCCACTCCAGCTCCAGTGGCTGGGTCAGAGAAACGAGCTGTAGCAGTGCAAGTTGACCTTGCAGAGGGTATTCCAACCTCTGTGGCAGACCCTGTAACGGGGTCAGAGAAACGAGCTGTAGCAGTGCAAGCTGCCCCTGTAGAGAAGGTGAAAAAATGGTATAGAGATTCAGGTCGTCTAGAACGCAGAGAGTCTTCTGCCAAATCTAGGTATAGAGACGATGCTGGGCCATTAGGGATTCAGGAGGAGGAAGATGAGGATGCTGAAAAATCAACAGTAACTACCCGAAACCTATACAAGCGTGAGCTACGAGATGTGCGAAAAGATTTTGGTCATTGCATAGGTGAGCAGCTTGTCACCTGGCTGCTCCGGTGCTGGGACACCAGAGCCAATTGTGTGGAATTAGAGGGCAGGGAAGCCAAGCGACTGGGATCCCTTGCTAGAGACACAGGCATTGACAAAGCAATTGCAGATGGAGCACAATCTCACAGCCTCTGGAGGCGTCTCCTCTCAGCTGTGAGGGAAAGGTATCCCTTCAAGGAAGAACCTGTATGTCTACCAGGCAAGTGGACCACCATGGAGAAGGACATTGTACCATTTCATAGCAGGGAGCAAAAATGTGGGTATGTGTGTAGGTTGTTTGGAAAAAGAAGGGATTGTCTTGCGTGTAGAGCAAAAGGTAGAAAAAATCAGTTACAGTAAACTTAACATGATGACTTTGGGTTTACAATAGAATTGCCTTAACACCCTGTAGATTTATTTTATTGTGGTATAAAAAAGTGTTACTTTAAAGATGGAATTGAAATAGTTCCCCATCCCCAGAGGCTTAGGCTGGGTCAATTCAAGCTCTTCTCAGGGTAAGAACTGAGGGAAGAAAAGGGCACAGAGTTAAGTACCAGAGCAGAGGACAGAGATGAAAGAAAAAGATTTGGGCAGAGTCCACAGGCAAGAGGGACATGGAGTGGAAGGCAGGAGCTGGGGAGAGGCAGTGGCTGAGGTGTGCAGTCATGAAACATGAGGATAAACTGTTTCACTGAGAGAGAAAGCAGGACAAAGCCTGGGGGAGGAGCAGTTTGCAAAGCAGAAGGGAGAGAACAGGAGTCCAGCACTATTACTGGCCAAGGCTGGAGGCAGGGAGGAGCAGATCACAGGGATTATAAAGGAGAAATTGGAGATGACTCTAAGCAAATGAATCCAGCAAGCTGGATCTACCTGGCAAGAATGTGTTTGCTATCCTTCCTCTCCCCTCTTATTCAGGTCTGGAGAAAGGAACACATTGTCTGTGGGACATGCTTTTTCTACAGGTTAATTTAGAAAAACGGTTTGAGGAATACTCATGTTTTAAAATCTGATGAACAAATTCTGTTTCTCCTTCTGGAAGAGGTTTCACAAAGGGGACTATGACTGTTTTGCACAGTACCCGACTGTGATGCCTCGTTTCCATGAATGGTGCAATAAATGCCTACCCTCAGCACAAGCTTTTCTGCAATGATTCTGTCAGTAATTAAAGCTCTTTAAATTATAGCTATGTTTAACAACTGGCGAAATGGGATCAGACTGTCCAATTACTGCTGTGACTTTACAACTTTTTAAATAAAAACTTATCTTGGTAAGTATGTGGCATCTATAAAAACAGCTTTATTTTTCTTCAGTGAGACCTGCTTTATAGAGAATAGCTGCCAAGTAGAACAAAAAAAGAGCTGTGCCAAAAGCTTGAGGTTTGAGAGAAAAGGAGGAGAGGTGCCAGAGGGGTTTCTGCATGCAGCAGAGCAGAAAGACTGCAACTGGTACAGGCTGTGGTCCTTCCTGAAGAGGCCACCTGCCTCATTACTTCCAGGGGTGAAGCGGCTGTCAGGGTACAGGTGAAGCTCCCTCTCAGTCCCAGCCAGGGCTTGCAAGATCCAGAAGCCTCGTTGCACAACTGGCCCCACTGTCTGCACTGCAGCCTCATTTCTGTTTCTAAAAGTTCTCCATAAAGGTGTTGCTGTAAGAGGTGGGAGGGATCTCTGACCCCAAGCTTGGATCCTGAGAACAGATGGAGATGCTGTAGAATCACTTCCATTGGTCTGCTAACCTAGGCAACAGCCTCCTTTGTGTGTGCCTACTATAGGCCCACAGAGCAACGTGCTCCGTGACCTGCTTCAACCAGCCCTATTCCTTTCCATGAAGCACTGTGAAAGAAACATGTTGATTCCCCCACTTTGGGGAAGCTCTTCTCCCCAGCACTCTGAGCTGAAACTGATGGACACGATGAAGTCCAACAGTTGCTAACTGAGCAAAAAAAAACATGTTTAGTTTGCTGCTGTTGCTCCAATCCTACCTCTTGTCCATCATTTGGTACGTCTTCCTCACTGACACTATAATAGCCTGGGCACACGGGTGGTGCTTAGCTGCACTGCTGTACTGTGCCTGGCATGCTGGGGCTCTGCTGTGCACAGCTTGGTGCATGTACTGGGTCTGGCTGGAATGTTAACTTTCCCGGCAGCAGCCCATTCAGTGCCGTACTCTGTACTTGTAGCTGGAACAGCAGTGTTATCACACCAGTGTTGTGTCTACTGCTGAGCAGCAGTGGCACAGCATTGGGCCTTTCTCTAACCCTCCTAGGGGGTGGGCAAAAAGTGAGGAGAGAAACATCACTAGGGCAGCTGACCTAAACCAATCAAAGGGATATTCCATACCATGTGGTGTCACACTCAGCAATAAAAGGTGGAAACAGGAAGAAGAGGGGAGGGGTGGGCTCTCGTTGAGAAGACGTCGGTCCTCCTCTCGAACACCGGCTGCGTGCGTTGAGGCCTTGCTTCAAGGACGTGGTCAATCATCGCTCATTTGTGGGAAGTAGAGAGTAATTTCTTTCCTCTGCACTTCCATATAGCTTTCATTTATTTTGTTTGTTTGTTTTCCTCCCTTTTTCCCCCTTTTCCCTTTTACTTCCCCTTAGTTAAATTGTTTAGTTCATGGTAGTCTTTATTTAATTATTATAATTATTTCCCTTTAATTAAATTATCCTTATCTCAACCCGTGAGTTGTTCTTTGCTTTACTTCTCCCCCTCCTCATCTAAAGGAGGGGGAGTGAGAGAGCGGTTGTGGGGTTTAGCTGCCCAGCACGGTAAAACCACCACAGTGCAACACTGGCTGATGTAAGTGGAGACAAGACAGACTGTCCCCAGGTTCAGGGCAGAAGGGCTCCTTGAATGTTCCTCCATTAATGTTCAGCTCAGGTCCATTTCCAAGACCACCAGGGTACCCTCACCTAACAAGGACCCTGCTATTGCCAGGACACAAATATCACAGAATAACAGAATTGTCTAGGTTGGAAGAGACCTCAAGATCATCGAGTCCAACCTCTGACCTAACACTAACAAGTCCTCCACTAAACCATATCACTAAGTTCAACATCTAAACGTCTTTTAAAGACCTCCAGGGATGGTGACTCCACCACTTCCCTGGGCAGCCCATTCCAATGCCTCACAACCCTCTCGGTAAAGAAGTTCTTCCTAATATCCAACCTAAAACACCCCTGGCGCAACTTTAGCCCGTTCCCCCCTGTCCTGTCACCAGGCACGTGGGAGAATAGACCAACCCCCACCTTGCTACAGCCTCCTTTAATGTACTTATAAAGAGCGATCTCTGCCGTGTGGTAGGGAGCCATCGGAAGTGGAAAGCTGCTGTGTGGAGTCCCACACGACAAGTTGTGGAGGCCATGGAAGGGGAAGGTGAGTAGAGTCAGTATGCAGAAGTGAAAGCTATACAACTGGCCCTAGAAATTGCTGAAAGAGAAAAGTGGACGGTACTGTATCTCTACATTGACTCATGGATGGTGGCAAATGCTCTGTGGGGGTGGCTGCGACAATGGAAACAGAACAACTGGCAGCACAGAGGTAAATCTATCTGGGCTGCTACCCTGTGGCAAGATATTGCTGCCTGGGTAGAAAACCTGGCTGTAAAAGTACGTCATGTAGATGCCCATATGCCTAAGAATCGTGTTACCGAAGAACATCAGAACAATGAAGAAGTAGATTGAGCTTCAAAAATTGAAATAGCTCAGGTGGACCTGGACTGGGGACGTAAGGGTGAGCTGTTTGTAGCTCGATGGGCCCATGAAACATCAGGACATCTGGGGAGGGATGCCACATACAGATGGGCTCGTGATCGAGGGGTGGACCTGACCATTGAGGCCATCACACAGGTTACCCATGAGTGTGAGACCTGTGCTGCAATCAAACGAGCCATGAGGGTAAAGTCTCCCTGGAATAGGGGGAGATGGCTTGGATTTCGATATAGTGAGGCCTGGCAGATTGACTACATCGTACCACTTCCACAAACCCGCCAAGGTAAACGTTACATACTCACCATGGTAGAAGCAACTACTGGGTGGCTGGAAACATATCCAGTAAACCATGTCACGGCCCGAAACACTATCTTGGGCCTGGAAAGACAAGTGCTGTGGCGACATGGTACACCAGAAAGAATTGAGTCCGACAGTGGGAGTCACTTCTGAAATAATTTGGTCACTTCCTGGGCCAAGAGACATGGCATTGAATGGGTGTATCACATCCCTTATCACCCACAAGCCTCTGGGAAGGTTGAGAGGTACAATGGACTGTTAAAAACTATGCTGCGAGCATTGGGTGCTGGGACGTGGAAACATTGGGATATAAATCTACCAGAGGCCACTTGGCTAGTTAACAACAGGGGGTCTGAAGGCCATCCTGGTCCTGCTGTGGAGGAACACTGGGAGAAAATTAATCTGTCATCCAAGTTATGTGTTGTAGGAGGACACTGCAGAACCAATGACAGGTCAACTTTGCAAGGAACCGGGCAAGCGCAACAGTGATGTGAGCTAAGCTGGTGCTGGTGTCAAGAAAACCAACTTCGCCTGCCCTGAGTGACCACTTTGACAGATGAAGCTGAAACCATCAACAGTTTTTATGAGCATTTTGGGAAAAGACCTATAGAATAAAGAGAAGTACAGACATAAAAATGCTTCAATGGACAGAAAACAATGGTGATGAGAACATCTATATACTAAACTGTACCTGATTGTGACACAAATGTTATGGAATAAGGGGTGGAAGTTGTGTTGGGTCTGTCTGAGCTGGAGTCACCTTTTCCCTGCAGCAGCCCACACAGTGCTGTGCTCTGCACTCGTAGCTGGAACAGCACTGATATCACTCCAGTGTTGTGTCTATTGCTGCATAGTGCTGGCACAGCATCAGGACTCCTTCCAAGCCCCCAAGAGCCAGCAGGCTGGGGGTGGGCAAGTGATGGGGAGGGGACATTGCCGGGGCAGCTGACCTAAACCAACCAAAGGGATATTCCATAACACCTGATGTCACACTCAGCAATAAAAGGGGGGGCTCTCGTGGGGGAGGGGGCTGTTCCTCCTGAACAACCACTACGCGTTTGAGGCCCTGCTTCCCAGGACGTGGCCGAACACCGCTCGCTGATGGGAAGTAGAGAATAATTTTTTTTCTCTCTCTGTGCTTCCGCGCGGACTGATTGTTTCTTCTGTTTCTGTTTTTCCTCCCCATTCCCTTTCCCTTTAATTAAACCTTTCTCATCTCAAACCTCGAGTTCTCTGTGTTGTATTTTCTCCCCCTTCTTCTTTGAGGAGAGGGGGAGTGAGAGAGCGGTTGTGGTGGAGCTCGGCTGCCCACCTGAGTAAAACCACCACAGGGGGTGAACACACTTTTAAATGGGGTCTCTATTTGCCTCAAAGAAAGCAGTGATGAGAGCAATATGCAGCATGTAGTGAGACCTCTGAACAGACCATGGGCTTATCACTGCTGGGGTATTGACTGCTGTGGTTAGGTTCTGCCAGGGTAGTTTTTATTCTAATCACTACTTCAATTACTGTGTTTTTCCCTCCTTCTATCAGAGACTGTCAGTAATTTGCTTAATTTGTTTACCTCACAACCTACTGCTAGTGAAATAAGCAGGACATGATCTGAGCTACTTCTTACATTTGTGACAGATTATGGCAAGTCAGGGCAGTGCAAAAAAAGAGAACCTGTAATTTGCAGCTCTGGTCTTCTGCTTCAAGCACAAAACCTCCATTCAGATGCTTTGGCACATTCTGATTACAAAGTGAAATAACTTGTGTAGAAGCAGATCTCCAGGATTAGCTCACTTTCCTGGACTACCACATATATTTATACTGTAAAAACTCCGAGGCCAGAGGATGGCCAGATACTGCCCATCAGAATAATACAGCTAGCTCATAGCCTCCTCCTACACAACCTTTTATCTAAAGCCATGTTAGTTAAGACTGTTGTGTGTGATACAAGATGTGAATGCACATGTGTCTATCGTCTGGTGAGGCAGGTGGGTACGCAGTGACTTGTCACAGGAGAGGTGCACGTATGATGGAGGAGGGCTGGGAGGAGCAGTAAGACCCTGATGGGCTGGCATAACAAATTGAACAGCAGTGACAGAAAGACTAGGATCATTTTGTGTAAATGTAAATCATGCCACATCGTGCTTGTATTTATTTGTCCACACTGTGCTTTGCTCCTGGCTTTGCTGACTGGTACTTCCCTTCCCTCTGTCTCATCCACCTACACACATCCTCCTGCCCAGAGATCTCTGCTGAACCCCACTGGGTTGCTCTATTCCAGTTTCTCTTAATGGCTTTACTCTTTACTGGTGCCTGTGTCAGCTACAGCATCTCACACACCTCTTCCTTTCTGCCCCTCTATTTCTCCTCTATCTAATCTGCAATAACATGCCTGTCACAACTGTTTTTCTGCCCTCGTTTTTGCCACTCTGTCTGCAGACAGCCCTACTGCCCTTAATGTGATGCAGTTGTTCACTCTCTTATTCCCTTCCAAACAGCCTGGAGATATCCTAAAGGTAGGATGCTGCAATAAATCTGTGTACACAATTTCTCTTACAAATGGTAAGAGTAATAACATGAAATAATGTTTAAATAAATTCCTCCCAGCCCCAGGAGACCTCCGAGTGGTAGGCTGCACTTCTGTCTTCATGAAGAAAATCAATAGCAGTGCTATATTGCCACTGCACTCTGGCTTCCACATTACTCCCCCCCCCAGCAACGTACAGACTGTGTTCAAGGAAATGTATGCTCCCAAGGAAGGAAAATGGCTTTGTGCACTTAAGGTAATGATGTCATTTGAGGTCACCAAGCAAACAGTTATGGATACAGAAATCTGCAGTTTTGTCAATAGAGCTGGAACCTGGGGACCTAGCTAAAGAGATACAGCTTTTTTATAAAATGTTTCCCTAATTTACCTACAGAGTTTCTTCCCAGGAACAACAGCTGCTAATCGCCTTGTTACAGAAGAGCAACTGGGAATAGTACAGTACTTGAGGTACTGACATAAGGATACACTAATGACATTGATTTGTCCAGTCTACTACAACCTTCCCTTATTATTCTACTTTCTGTATTTAAACACTTAGAAGTCACAAGCTGTGAAGTAGACTGGGAAGAAATGATGCAGAAAAGAAGCCAAGGATGCAGACAGGTACCAACCCATTCAGATTGCACAAGAAGCTTGATACCTGCTCCCTTTGGGATGGCATCTCCCAGAGCCACTTTTTCATCTTAACCTCTGGCAAAAGCAGCACTGGCAGGGGGTTTCTGAGTGAGGCATCCTTTTGAACAGTACTGGGACAGGTTACTCCACTGTTCATTTTGTGTCTCTTCAGTGGATCTGCTTTAAAACAAGTTCTGAACCCATACACAACCTTATGAGAGTGGTTCAATAGCTACACATGAGTTAAATAACTACACATTGAAAGATCAGTTTCAGAAGCAACACGGAGAGTTAAAGGCAGTCTGTCATTTACTGGGATAGAGACCATCTGTAAAGTTTCAACCAGAAATACATGAATTTTGTTATGTTGAACCCTGAGGGCTTTGTAGTTCTTAGCTCATTGACTGATATTCCCAGTACTACTCCTCCCTGACAGTATGGCAATTTAATATCTGTCACGAATGCACAGCAGCAAGCTGGAAGGCAGGAGCCAACACCAAAGCTTGTGCTGTTAGCCTCTGTCCCCAAGTGGATTACTCCTTTGTTCACTCCAGTTTCCACTAAGATGGGGCCCAGCCATAAATTAGATCCTTAGTTTTTTCCAACGCAAGCACACCAGGGAACAACATGCTGAATTTCCTTGGAACAGGATTTCTGTTGCCGTTTCACCCTTACCAGAGTTGCTTGCTGTAAGTGAACATCATTCAAGTTAAGTGACTGAGGTTTCAGAGAATGTTGTTAACAAGCAGGAATTAATACAATAGCACAGGAGAAGTAATTTGGTGCTTGGAAGTGGACACGTGATTGGTGTCTCTATGCAGAATCCCTGTCCCCAGCTAGAGACTGCGAAAGCCAGAGATATGAAATCCTCTCCTGCCATCAGGTAAAATCTTAGGATGTTTGTACATGGAGAAGTTCAGTGATGGAGCGATGGGTCCATTCCCTCACAGCCTGGTTACGTCTCCGTATGTCACACTCCAGTGCTGGATACCACTGGGTTCCCTTTTAGCAATCCTCTCAGCAAGCACCTTAGCTTAAGCAAGATCTGCAACAGCCTCTTGCAAAATTCAAGGATAATCCTGGTCAACTCCTAGTGTGGCATTTGCCTCAAAAGGTATTTGGATAATGCCCTCATTAAAAGGCTTTAACTTTTGGTTAGCCCTGAAGTAGTCAGGCAGTTGGACAAGATCTTTGAAGCTCCCTTCCAACAGAACTATTCTATTCTATTCCAGCATAGATGAAAACATATTTTATTTCCTGCTGTCTCTTCCTCATTATCCAAATATGCTTTGTATACTTATCACTGGATTTGACAGGTGTTATAAGATTATACCATACAACAGGGTGATATAAAACTTAATTGGATATCTGCAGAGTGCTTTGAGCTTAAAAGGAGATATGGTATATAGCATATTCTGTATGCTATGTATAATAGAGCAAAAAAGTGAAAATTTTACTCATAAATTCTTGTATCTTTCAGGACATTTGATGTATCCTTTAAATATGCTTTTTTTAACTTCAGCACTTTTTTTTTTTTTTAAATAAACGACACCATAGAGAGGTGGGACTGATAAAGAGAGAAACAGAAGCAGACAGAAAGCCTCAGTGGTCTAATCTGAGATCTCATCTCTCCTTGGAGGGAGAGCAATATAGTTATGTGTCAGAGCACAGCTTTTTCTCCTTCCTTCACCTCACCCTGCTTGACTCAGGCCTCCCCTATGGCTGCTCGGTTGCTCTTATCTCCTTCTTGTCATACAGAAAGCCAAAAGGCCAGGCTGGGATGATTCAAGATGCTTTTATGCTCACCCTAGCAATAGGTCCAGGTTCCAGAAGAGCATAATTTCCTCCCCCACAATAACGGGACTGTGGCTGACCTGCTCTAAGACTGATCTTTGCAGTGTCTCCTGGAGAAAAAAAGCAACATCCTACAATGCAGCTGGCCCCAGCAAAGTGTTAGTACCCTATTAATTCATGAAATAGCTCTGCTCTGTTAGCTGTAGGACAGCTTCCTGCCTCTTGAAGCACAGGAAGTTTCTGGTTAGGCTGGCAGATTATATAATTGAGCAACAGCAACTTACATTAAAGGCAACTTTGTGACATGCGCTTCTCCTTATGGGGCTGACTAGTACCAGCCACTGTGTTTTTTTTGGTACTTAGATAAATACCAGCATGAGATCTAAGCTGGGAGAGGAACAAAACTGTAGCTAGGAAAGTGGGAAAATTATCTGCTACATTTGCAATTCAGGTCACTTTTTCCAAGAAGCTTTGCAAACAAAATCTAAAATAAAAACCACAAATATTTTCAAGCCAGCATCAATATGAAATAGGCTTCCTTTTGGGACTTCATCTGCATGTAGCTCACTCGGTCCTAAAGAGGGATCCAGTGTGCTAGATTAGACATTTGCTGATCACATACAGTTAGGCACCCCACTGAGCAATCTTCCAAAAGTAGTGCCATATTTCTCTACCTAGTTCAAAGAGAGAAGGTGCTTACATCTAAGCAGACAAGATCCCACCAGAGCCCTCCAAAAATACCTACCTTTCCCCATTAGCTGACTGGCAACTTTATAAAGAAGCAGTTAAGAAACTGCTCCAGAACCTAGCTAAACTAAAGACAGCAAGGAAGCGCTGACAGATGCACTGCATCCCTGATGGATATCTAGAAGAAAGAGTCCACAGAGAATAATTAGGAGGTCAAAAGGCTGGGAAGAAAGGTATTAGCTGCAACATTTGAGCTGCTTCTGAATATAGCCTATAAAGCATGCATTTTCATAAATGGAGAAGATTTATCCTTTTTCAAGAACCCACGTCCAAGGAGAGCCTCTCTAATTTTCCACAAAAACAATCAAAACTCCCTAATGGCAGCTTGATTTTTGATACCCATCATCAGCCCTTGTTACTTTGCTTGCCTGAAGCCAGTTACAGTCAGCGAGCCCCTTCTGGGGTGGAATATCTCCCTCCAGCACATTAAGTGTACTGGCCAGGTGTCATGCCTTGGACACTGCAATTTTCCTTCCCTCTACAACAGTTGAGATTGCATGAAAGCCTGCGTTGAAGCCAGCCTTCATGCTTGTCATGGACGCTGAGTAAGAAAAGGAAGCAGGTCTCAGAGGGATGCTGCTATGAGTCGCTCTGTCTGCCTTTCTCTCGTATGCTCATCTTGCAGACAAGGATGTGGGGGATTTACTGCCAAGCTCCTGGAGTGGTGGATGTGTTGATAAAGATGCCACTGCCACAGTCCCTCATCACCACTGTAGCCTGTGCTGCAACCCATTGCCACACTGCCTATTTTGTTTTAACGCAAACTGTCACATCACTGACTGCTAGGTAAGACAGACAGACTGTCTGGATGGGGATTTCAGTGCAAAGAAGTGAAATTAAAAATGCAAAATAGAAAAACAGATGGCATAAACTTCATTAAAATAATATGTCATCTTGTGGGGACCCCATGGGGATCTGTTACCTTCCAATGGATATGGAGCCCCTGAGATTTACATTTAGGGATTATTCTGTTCCTTCCTCCTTATCACAACTCTCTTCTGTTTTCCAAAGGCTTGTGGTATGTGCTCCATCTGGATATGCCTCCTAATAAGGATGTGCTGGAGACATCTCCCAGCACTAATGGACACCCAACCCCCCCAGTGCTGTCGGGAGCCTCCTTATCAAGTGATTTGCAGGCAAGAAAGAAGCATGGCTGAGTCCTGAAATTTCAAGAGAAAGACAAAGTGGGAGTGTCAGGAAAGTAAGAAATACATAATTAATATGGTTAGAATATCTGTAAGTCTTAAGATGATGAATTACATGAAGCAGAAGAGGTTACTTTCCCTTGATGTGAAGTTTGTCTCTTTTTAGATGTGGTACCAGCAACAAACTAAATACTTTACTATTCCACTTATAAACCAGGTGTAATCTTTAGGAACTTACTAGAAATAAAAACCACCTGTGAAGATTTTCTTGTATTTAACTGACCCCCAAACAAACATGTGGTAATGCCATGTATTTACTTATGGGACAGAGAAACAACCATAGAAAGGACATTCAAGCAGCAGGATAAATCTGAGTTTGGAGCATGCAGCACAGCACACTTTCTGTCATCTTCAATCACTGTGGGTTCTGGAAGCAAAACTTGTATGCATGCTGGGTTGGTATTTAATTGAGCTCATTTAAACTAAGCTTCCAGCAAGCACATATGACAGATTTATATATGAATCTTCACAGAGTATAAAATGACATTTATCAACCTTCCAACAGAGTATTTGATATTTGAACAATTGATTCTGATTTAACAGTGAAAAATGCCACTATCCGTACAGAAAATTTGCAATAGGATTAAAACCCTAGTCACTACCATCCCCAACAATGGCTCTGCCAGGTAAACTATTAAACATTTATGTACTACCTTAACTTTGTCTAGGCTTAAAGGGATTAAAAAGTAATCCAAATCCTGATGAGTTTAATGCAGAAGAGACTAAAGATTGAGTTGGAAGAAAAGGAGCCAGAGCTGGGAGATGTGAGACATTAAGCTGCTTGAAAATTTCAAAGGTCAGGCAGATTTTAAGAACGACAGCAGCAGGAGCTGATTGATGTGGATTAAAAGCATGTTACACTGGCTGCAGACAATACCATCAGTCTCATTTTGGCCCAGGTAACCTAGCACTCATCAGAGTATGACTAAGAGTAGAGAGTCGATCCAAATACCGCTAGATATGAGTTCACCTAATTAAAGAGACACACTGTATCCACAGGGAGAGGAGGTTTTTGAGCAGACTTTTCTCTAGAGCCCAGGCAGGAACATGCTTGTCAGCGTTGTTGGACAATTCCTCTTAAGCAGGTAGATTTCACCAACTATGATCTTCATAAGCACAGTGTGGTCAGCACTGAGCATTCACTAGACAGGAGCACTAGCAGGTCCTGGAGGCTGCGTTCTTCTATAACTCTGTGGAGCTCTAACATAATACAAGTTTTGGATGTTTTCTGTTATTCCCAGAAGATGCCAGTTGAGCCTGTCCCTGCTTTCATGGTTAAGCATGCTTTAATTTCCAAATGTAATATACCCCTCACAATTTATGCTTAACTTTTCCAATGTTGACACCATTTATTACATCAAATATTTCTTTTTTTGTTCCTGAAAGATTTATACATGGCAAGCAAATCCTTTCTCCATACTGGTTTTACCAGGTTCAATCTGCCAACCTCTTTTAGTTTTCTGTTATATGACAGGCTTTCAAATCCCATGTCTTATGTAGTTCTCATCTACGCCTAGCCCACACTAAATTCTTATTGGTGGAACTGAAGAGATGAGATTGTTATACTGCATTGCAAACATCTTACCCTGGCCTTTCACAATAGCAATGATACACCTTTATCTACTGGAAAAAGTGATACCGACTCTTCTAATATCTACCTTTCCCACTTTAATGGTGGATAATATAATTCAGCAGTGGCCAAATGGAATAAAATTTTCCCTACATGATAAAGCAGAAGTTTTGGCAGAAGAACTAATCATTCTGCTGTATCTGTATGTTTGGAAAAAAGCTGGGAAACTGCAAAGGTATGACTATGGCATATTTTTATGTATTAGTCCATTTTAATAATTACTTATCTTGCAATCATATCAGGCTTCATCTTCCTTAGTCACTTCCAGTTGGTAAACTTCAATATACAGCAGATTGAGTTGCTCCTGTCATATTTTTCTCATTTCTATTATTTTAGTTTTCATGCCTTTCCTCTGTGGCATTTCTGAGCCTTTGTTGTACTGATGTCTCCCTCCTTTCTTAGCCAACTCCCTCCTGCTTTTTGTCCCTTTGTCATTAATGAACTTCAAAAATAAATGACTATTGGACAAGTCCATTAACAATCTCCTTTCTTCTGACAGTTTCTCCTTCACCACTACCTAATGTAGTTCCCAGGGTTCTCAATTCATTGCCCCTGCTTATGCACTCACTTTATAAAACTGAAATTTGTTATTGTCGTGGTTTAACCCGGCCGGCAGCTAAACACCACGCAGCCATTCGCTCACCCTCCCCCCTCCCTCTCTGGGATGGGGGAGAGAAATGGAAAGTGAAGCCCGTGAGTTGAGATAAAGACAGTTTAATAAGACAGGAAAATAATAATAATAATAATAATAATAATAATAATAATAATAATACAATGATGATAATAGTACTACTACTAATAATGTGTACAAACAAGTGATGCACAATGCAATTGCTCACCACCCGCTGACCGATGCCCAGCCTAACCCCGAGCAGTCCGGCCCCCTCCCCCCGGCTAGCCACCCCTATATATTGTTTAGCATGACGTCAGATGGTATGGAATACCCCTTTGGCTAGTTTGGGTCACCTGTCCTGGGTCTGTCCCCTCCCAGCTCTTACTGCACCCCCAGCCTGCCTGTTGGCAGGACAGAGCAAGAAGCTGAGACGTCCTTGGCTTGGTATAAGCACTGCTCTGCAACAATTAAACCATCGGGGTGTTATCAGCACTCTTCTCATCCTAAGCCAAAACACAGCATTCCACCAGCTACCAGGAAGAAAATTAATTCTGTTCTAACTGAAACCAGGACATCTATCCACCCCTTATTCCATACCATTTATGTCATGCTCAGGTTACACTCTTTTCCATACATTCTAATTAGTCACCTATAGTAGTCATGGTAGTGATAACATATAGTATTATATAGTAATTAACATGGTACATTTCAGTTCATGGGCTATTCTCACCCAGTATTAAATCTCCTTGAGGTACACACTGGACCTCTCCGTTCTTTTGCATCACCCACCAAGTGTATCCAGGTCCCTGAGCAAAAACAATTCCACGAATGGGTTTGCCTTTTCCTGAGGCAGGAGTAGCCCAGACTGTTTTACCCAGCATATTTCTTACATGCACTACAGGAACTTTATCCCCATCTACAGTACGTAACAGGTTTGATTGGGCAGGTCCAGCTCGGTTGGCAGATCCCCTAGTATTGACTAACCAGGTGGCCTTTGCGAAATGCGTATCCCGATTTTTGAATGTCCCAGCGCCCATTGCTTTCAATGTAGTCTTTAACAGTCCGTTGTATCGTTCAACTTTCCCGGAGGCTGGTGCATGATAGGGGATGTGATACACCCACTCAATCCCATGTTCTTTGGCCCAAGTGTCTATAAGGTTGTTTCGGAAATGAGTTCCATTGTCTGACTCTATTCTTTCTGGGGTACCATGTCGCCATAGGACTTGCTTTTCAAGGCCCAGGATAGTGTTCCGGGCGGTGGCATGAGGCACAGGATATGTTTCCAGCCATCCGGTGGTTGCTTCCACCATTGTAAGTACGTGGCGCTTGCCATTGCGAGTTTGAGGGAATGTGATGTAATCAATCTGCCAGGCCTCTCCATATTTATATTTCAGCCATCGTCCTCCATACCAAAGAGGCTTTGACCGTTTGGCTTGCTTGATTGCAGCGCATGTTTCACAGTCATGAATAACCTGTGCTATAGCGTCCATGGTCAGGTCCACCCCTCGATCACGAGTCCATCTGTATGTTGCATCTCTACCTTGATGGCCTGAGGTGTCATGGGCCCATCGGGCTATAAATAATTCACCTTTATGCTGCCAATCCAGGTCCACCTGAGCTACTTCAATCTTAGCAGCCTGATCCACCTGCTGGTTGTTTTGATGTTCTTCAGTAGCCCCATTCTTGGGCACATGAGCATCTATGTGGCGTACTTTCACAGCCAGGTTCTCTACCCGAGCAGCAATATCTTGCCACAATGCAGCAGCCCAGATGGGTTTGCCCCTACGCTGCCAGTTGTTTTGCTTCCATTGCTGTAACCATCCCCACAGGGCATTTGCTACCATCCATGAATCGGTGTAGAGATAGAGAACTGGCCATTTTTCTCGTTCAGCAATGTCTAAAGCCAGCTGAATGGCCTTCACTTCTGCAAACTGACTCGATTCACCTTCTCCCTCAGCAGCTTCTGCAACTTGTCGTGTAGGACTCCATACAGCAGCCTTCCATCTCCGATGCTTCCCCACAATACGACAGGACCCATCAGTGAACAGGGCATATTTCTTCTCATTTTCTGGTAACTGGTTGTACAGTGGGGCTTCTTCAGCACGACCCACCTCCTCTGATGATGATATCCCAAAGTATTTGCCTTCTGGCCAGTCCATAATCACTTCCAAGATTCCTGGGCGGCTGGGGTTTCCTATTCGAGCCCGCTGAGTAATCAGTGCAACCCACTTGCTCCATGTAGCATCAGTTGCATGATGCGTAGAAGAGACCCTTCCCTTGAACATCCAGCCTAGTACCGGCAGTTGGGGTGCTAGGAGGAGCTGCGCTTCAGTACCGACCACCTCCGAAGCAGATCAAAATCCTTCATATGCTGCCAATATCTCCTTTTCAGTTGGAGTATAGTGGGCCTCAGATCCTCTGTATCCCCGACTCCAAAACCCCAGGGGCCGACCTCGAGTTTCCCCAGGTTCTTTCTGCCAGAGGCTCCAGGTGGGGCCGTTCTCCCCGGCTGCAGTGTAGAGCACATTCTTTACATCTGGTCCTGTTCGAACTGGCCCAAGGGCTACTGCATGGACTATTTCCTGCTTGATTTGTTCAAAGGCTTGTCGTTGTTCAGGGCCCCATTCAAACTCATTCTTCTTACGGGTTACTTGGTAGAGCGGGTTTACAATCAGACTGTAATTTGGGATGTGCATTCTCCAAAACCCCACAACACCTAGGAAAGTCTGTGTTTCTTTTTTGTTAGTTGGTGGAGACATAGCTGTTATTTTGTTGATCACATCCATTGGGATTTGACGATGTCCATCTTGCCATTTTATTCCTAAAAACTGGATCTCTCGTGCAGGTCCTCTGACTTTATTTTTTTTTATGGCAAAACCAGCTTTCAGAAGGATTTGGACTATTTTCTTCCCTTTCTCGAAAACTTCCTCTGCTGTGTCACCCCACACAATAATGTCATCGATGTACCGCAGGTGTTCAGGAGCTTCCCCCTGCTCTAGCGCAGACTGGATAAGCCCATGGCAAATGGTAGGGCTGTGTTTCCACCCCTGGGGCAGCCGATTCCAAATATATTGGACTCCCCTCCAAGTGAAGGCAAATTGTGGCCTGCACTCTGCTGCTAGAGGGATGGAGAAAAATGCATTAGCGATATCAGTTGTGGCGTACCACTTGGCTGCCTTCGATTCAAGTTCGTACTGAAGTTCCAGCATGTCCGGCACTGCAGCGCTCAGTGGTGGCGTCACTTCGTTCAGGCCACGATAGTCCACTGTTAGTCTCCACTCGCCATTAGACTTTCGCACTAGCCATATGGGACTATTGAAAGGTGAATGAGTCTTGCTGATCACTCCTTGGCTCTCCAATTGACGAATTAGCTTATGGATGGGAATCAGGGAGTCTCGGTTAGTGCGATATTGCCGCCGGTGCACAGTTGTGGTAGCGATTGGCACTTGCTGTTCTTCGACCCTCAGCAACCCCACAACAGAGGGGTCCTCTGAGAGACCAGGCAAGGTAGATAATTGTTTAATGCCCTCTGTCTCTAAGGCAGCTGTACCAAAAGCCCACCGGAACCCTTTTGGGTCCTTGCAATATCCTCTTCTAAGATAGTCTATGCCAAGGATACATGGAGCATCCCGGGCCAGTCACAATGCGGTGCTTTTCCCACTCATTCCCAGTCAGACTCACTTCAGCCTCCAATACAGTCAACTGCTGAGATCCCCCTGTCACTCCACAAATATAGATGGGCTCTGGACCTTTATAGCTCGATGGCATTACAGTACATTGTGCACCGGTGTCTACTAAAGCCTTATACTTCTGTGCGTCTGACGTGCCAGGCCATCGAATCCACACAGTCCAATAAACTCGATTGTCCCTTTCCTCCCCCTGGCTGGAGGCAGGGCCCCCCTAACCCTGGTCAGAATCTTCTTCGTTTCTGTGTTTGAAGGACTGTCTGCTGGAAGTTGGAGCAGCAAACTGTTCAGAGAATCCCTTTTTCCTGATTGTTTTCTTTTGCAACTCACGTACCCGTGACTCTAGGGTCGCGGTAGATTTTCCATCCCATTTTCTCATGTCCTCTCCATGGTCTCGTAAGTAAAACCACAGGGTAGCACGGGGTGAGTACCCACAATATCGTCTTCCTTGTGTGGATGAACGCCTACCCCTGATAGCTGAGACACTGCTCTGTACAGGTGCGGAGGAGATTAATCTCTCTTCAAGTAGGTGAACCTTTTCAGAAAGTTTCTCCACAGCTGAGACGCAGGCCTGTAAGGAAGAGGAGAGACTTTCTTCGTACTGCCGGAGTTGTTTAGCCACTTCATCCACTGTGGGTTCCTCATCCTCTTTCCAGGCATTATTGCCAATGAGCTGGCATATGATGATGGTGCACTCCGTACAAACTTCCGCCACATGGGTCGCGTACACCTGACTTCATCTGGATCTTTGGATGTTTGTCTGAGGTCTGGATTGTCATAAATCACCTCCCGTACGGCTAATTCCCTCAGGTACTGGATTCCCTTCTCCATAGTGGTCCACTTGCCTGGTAGTCATAAAAGTTCTTCCTTGAAAGGATACCTTTCCCTCACAGCTGAGAGGAGACGCCTCCAGAGGCTGTGAGATTGTGCTCCATTTGCAATTGCTTTGTCAATGCCTGTGTCTCTAGCAAGGGATCCCAGTCGCTTGGCTTCCCTGCCCTCTAATTCCACACAATTGGCTCCAGTGTCCCAGCATCGCAGCAGCCAGGTGACAATCTGCTCACCTATACAGCGACCAAAATCTTTTCGCACATCTCGTAACTCACGCTCATTTAGGCTTCAGGTAGTTACTGTTGATTTTTCGGCATCCTCATCTTCCTCCCCTTAATCCATGATGGCCCAGTGTCGTCGTCGTCTCCGTCGTCTCTATACCTAGATTTGGCAGAAGACTCTCTGCGTTCTAAACGACCTGAATCTCTATACCATTTTTTCACCTTCTCTACAGGGGCAGCTTGCACTGCTACTGCTCGTTTCTCTGACCTTGTTACAGGGTCTGCCAAAGAGGTTGGAATACCCTCTGCAGGGTCAACTTGCACTGCTACAGCTCTTTTCTCTGACCCAGCCACAGGAGCTGGAGCAGCTGCAGGAACCGGAGCTGGAGCAGCTGCAGGAGCTGGAACTGGTGCGGCTGCAGGAGCTGTAACTGGAGCGGCTGCAGGAACCGGAGCTGGAGTGGCTGCAGGAGCTGGAAGTGGAGCGGCTGCAGGAGCTGGGACTGGAGCAGCTGCAGGAACCGGAGCTGGAGCGGCTGCAGGAACTGGAGCTGGAGCGGCTGCAGGAGCTGGGACTGGAGCAGCTGCAGGAGCTGGAACTGGAGTGGCTTCAGGAACTGGAGCTGGAGTGGCTGCAGGAGCTGGGATTGGAGCATCTGCAGGAGCTGGGACTGGAGCGGCTGCAGAGTCCACCGTAGGGGTCACAGTGGCCGTTGGATCTGTCACAGGGCTTGGAGTGGCCGCAGGGTCTGTTACTAAATTGATAGCAGTATCAATGGCAGCTCGATAGGCATGAGCCAGGCCCCAGCACGTTACAATAATTTGTGTTACTTTGGAACTGCCAGAATCGCGACACCTTTTTTTCAAGCATTCTGCCAGTTTTTGAGGATTTTGCAATTGTTCAGGGGTGAATTTCCAAAACACTGGGGGTGCCAACTGCTCTAGATGCCTGCCCATATCCTCCCATACTCCCTGCCACCCACAACTATACTGCCTCCGGGCAGATCTCCGGATGAGCTTCCTAAGTAGTTGTTTAAGCAGAATCTGAAGTGCTTTCAGGAGGCAGAACAACAAGACTATGCTGGTCTGAGTATCCCAAGGATATTCAATATCTTGGAGAGCTATTGTAATAAACTCGGAGGATAAGAGGGTGGTGAAGGAGGAAGGAAGAGTGATCCAGGAGCATACAGGGGTGGTGAAGGAGAAAGGGAGAGTAATCAAGTAAGAAAAATTATCTTCCCCTTTCCCCTCCACAGATTGACTCCCTAATGAGAAAAGGCAACAGATATAATTCCTAATAGTTTCCAAAAAAAAGTTTCCAAAGTATAGAATCGAAGATGTTACTGAGTACAAATACCAGGTTAGAGTCATGGCCAGATATTTCATCATCTCATAAGCCACTGATACAACACACAGTACCATAATGGTCTGAAACCAGGGCCCGGAGAGGATAAACAACATGACAGAGAGCACATACAGAAAATAACGTGCAATAATACTCAATTTGGTAAACAGGCGCAGCAGAGTTGAGATTAAAGCAATCAGCATTATGACAAGTGACTATTAAGCAGGTCTAATACTTATACCAATTTTAGTTTAACACACTCTGGTCAGATCTGCCGTTATCTCAACCTTTCGTGCCCCACGTTGGGTGCCTAAAAGACTGTCGTGGTTTAACCCAGCTGGCAGCTAAACACCACGCAGCCATTCGCTCACCCTCCCCCCTCCCTCTCTGGGACGGGGGAGAGAAATGGAAAATGAAGCCTGTGAGTTGAGATAAAGACAGTTTAATAAGACAGGAAAATAATAATAATAATAATAATAATAATAATAATAATACAATGATGATAATAGTACTACTAATAATAATATGTACAAACAAGTGATGCACAATGCAATTGCTCACCACCCGCTGACCGATGCCCAGACTAACCCCGAGCAGTCCGGCCCCCTCCCCCCGGCTAGCCACCCCTATATATTGTTTAGCATGACGTCAGATGGTATGGAATACCCCTTTGGCTAGTTTGGGTCACCTGTCCTGGGTCTGTCCCCTCCCAGCTCTTACTGCACCCCCAGCCTGCCTGTTGGCAGGACAGAGCAAAAGGCTGAGGTGTCCTTGGCTTGGTATAAGCACTGCTCTGCAACAATTAAACCATCGGGGTGTTATCAGCACTCTTCTCATCCTAAGCCAAAACACAGCATTCCACCAGCTACCAGGAAGAAAATTAATTCTGTTCTAACTGAAACCAGGACAGTTATAGATCTATTTTAAATTACCTTTACATTTAATTTGCATGAATTGAACTTATTATCTCTGAATCCAAATCTATTTCTGATGATCAGCTCTTCTATAATGTCCTCATGTGTTACCAAAGCCAAGTATAGAATAGCACCATTTTCTGTCACATTAGTGAATCTCTGGAGGATATCTTTATTGTCTAGAAATGCAAGAATGTCTTGGATCTACCAATAATAGTATCAATTGCTCTCCAACCTAATTCCTGATGTTAAATTATCCAAAACAGCTACTGCAGTAGCAATTACCTCTCTAATAACATTACAGAACTCTTTAGGTAGTGAAAAAGGAACCTGATGGCATATGGAATGCGGGCAGTGATTATCTTTTACCAAACTGAGTTGAGTTGTCATTAACACTGCTTTCTGCCTTTTCCTGAAAAGCAGCTGCCAGTTTTAGAGTACTTATGATTGCTGTTGCAGGACAGATCTACTGTCCCAATGCACTTGGTCATATCCTCTATCAATAGTTCAAGGTCTTCCACTTTGCTGCATAACCTTGCTGCATTTGCACATACAACTTTGTCTTTTCCTCCCTAGTCACTCTTTCTTCAAGATCATTATTCAACTACTTTTTCACTTTGCTGTCCATGGACCTAGTCTACAAAATTCCTTTATGCACTGCAATGACCAGATTTGTCTATTATTCAATCTCCCATATACTCCATCAGAGCCTTGAGAATGCACAAGTGCTTCCAGCCTTTTCTGAGTGTTTCTTTAAGGCTTCTCTTACCAATGAAGCCAACACCACTCTTTGCAGTAGTACTGTAGGTCCTTGAGTTAAACCTACCTATTGACAAGATCTCTTCATAACCACATAACAATGCTCACACTTTCCCAAATCTTGTTCAGACTTTAGCTGTCTGCTGAACTTCCCTGTCACTTATTTGGTAGTGTCCGGAGCTATGCCACTGAACATCTGGGCATCCACTTTTTTTCAGAGCCTTCCCTGACATGGCACAGTCAACCTCAATCATCTCTAGCAGTATCTCATCAATGTCATTTATTCTAATGTGAAGGACAACTAGGGACTGCTTTCTGCTCCTATCTGGAAATTTTCCAGACCATTTTTTACCCATGCTCTAAGCAAAAAGCACACTATTCCTTTGACATGTCCTTTGTCAGGGTCTTGAGTCTGTATGGCACAACAGCGGCTCAGGTTTTGGAAGCAGGATGGCAATGTGTGGATTGCTGTCCTCTTGTAAGCATCAGCTTTATGAGGAAGCAGTGTATTGTGCTAATACATGCTGCTGCTTCCAGAACTTCAGAAATACTGCTCAGAAATAGCATGAGCATTTCTTTGTGAACCATTACAAACCCACAGTCCCTCCACCTCACAACAACACAACTCTGTCTTTTCCTGGTAATGGTCCAAGTCTCTGTTCCTCTCCCTTTTGTTTGCAGTCATCCTGGCCTCTTCTTTTTACAGTCCTTCTATATTATCTTCATTCTTTTTCTGGCCAAGCCTTAATCTTAGCTTGATGAAAATCTGTGAGTTTAAAAAGCTAAGCCTTCCTTTTGAAGAAGACCTCTACCACAGCCCAAGACAAAGCGTCCTTCAACGTTCGTAGGTCAGTTCCCTGAGCAGTGGAATCACACTGATAAACTGCTCTGTGAGATTTCTGAGCTGAGCTGGCACATTCAGTCATATAAATGGAGATCTGCTTATGATCCCACTAGCACCTCAACATATTACAGACCCTAGATTCAGCCTTCTCATTCTTCATCAGCAAAGACTCACCTAATTTCACTTGGAGTGGGGGAGGCTTATAGTTCATGGCTACAGTCTCTCCCTCTCTCGTATCACAATCTCTGTCCGAAATAGATGCAGCTGTTGGATCCTGTGGAGATAGAAAATGAAACAGAACAGAACGGTTTAGCTAAAAGTTATGCAGTCACTTCTCTAACTGACTATTAGGCTAGTCCATCCCCACACACGTTCAGAGGGAGCAGAGAGTATGCTGGTGTTTCAAATGGCTGAAACCTAGGGGAAAATCACATAACTCTGGAAGTATGTTTAGTATGTTTAAAGTATTTCTGGAAATGCCAGATTTCAACATCAGACACATGATAGATGATATTGGGAATATAATATGGAGGGTGGGTCACCAGATCAAATTCAGCCCGGGCTGGCAATAGTCCCAAGCCATTTTCATATGATGACTCTTTGGTGTGTCGTATGAAACACACTACAGTTTCAACTGAGTTCTAAGTGGATCAGTCAACCTCGTGATTAAAACTAAAAAGTTCGTGACCAGCTGTGTAAGTCTGGCTCAAAAGGAATTAAGACCAAATGAAAAGGTGAATTCAATCTCCGGTTCATCTTGGAGAAGACTGAAGAAGCCTGTATTTCCCATACTGGACCTATTTTGTGGCAAAATGGGAAGATTTAATTTTAGTATCTGTCAGCACAGAAATTTTCACTGGAATCCCCCTAAAACAAAAGCTCCCAAAACTTATATCTGCTCCATCGTATACACTTGCAGACAACCTAATCCAGGTAGTGCTGTATTCAGTGTTACAGTGCATCAGAGCATTCACACAGAGATAAGCTACCAATTCACTTGGCTCCAGCACTGATGAAAGTATTTAAAATCCTTTCATGTCAAATTTCAAACCTGTTGGACCTATATCTATTTAGCACCACTGATTTTCCAATGTGTTCGCTTCTTCCCAGCTAGAAACTAAATTGAACATGCATATGTATATATACAAATATGGGTATATGAATTCTGATTTATAATAGGTACACCTGCACAGGGAAAAACATCCAGCATTAAGTCCAATATCTGACGAAACCATCACTTTGTAGAAATAGAACAAATCGTGAGAAACTAAATATCGATAAATACCACTCCAAAGTAGCTAATAATATTGTCCATCTCTCAGTTTCTGGAGATTTCTACAGATTTTCTAGTAAAAATGCAACCTATGATTTGGCGCTGACACCTGTATGCAATGCAAGTTATTGAAGCGCACCTGCGGGACAATGCAGTCATTGGTCCCAGCCAACATGGGTTCATGAGGGGTAGGTCCTGCCTAACAGATTTGATTTCCTTTTATGATAAGAAAACACGGTTGGAGCATTTTGCTCCTGAGGGATGGACCACGTGGTACGGACCCATATCTGGAGCAGTTCTGGAAGAGCTGCTGCCTGTGGGAAGCCCACGCCGGATCAGTTCACCAAGGACTGCATCCCATGGGAGGGACCCCACAGCACAGGGGATGAGAGTGACCTAGAAGGAGCGGCAGAGAAGAAGCGCTGTAGACTGACCATAATCCCCATTCCACCGTTCCCCTGCGCCGCTCGGGGGGAGGAGGTGGAAGAGGGTGGATGGGGAGGGAAGGTGCTTTTGGTTTCTTTCCTTTGTTTCTCACTTCTCTAGCTTGTTAGTAATTAGCAATAAATCCTACTGTCTCCCTATGCCGAGTCTGTTTTGCCTGTCACAATAATTGCTGCGTGATCTCCTTATCTCAACCTTTGAGCCCTTTTCATCGTATTTTCTCCCTGTTCCTCTTTGAGGAGGGGGATTGAGAGAGTGGTTGTGGTGGAGCTTGGCTGCCCACTCGAGAGGAACCACCACAGCACCACAGTACAAAAAGGATGTAAAACTGTTGAAGAGTGTCCAGAGGAGGGTGACGAAGATGGTGAAGGGCCTAGAGGGGAAGACATATGAGGAGCGGATGAGGTCACTGGGCCTGTTCAGCCTGGAGAAGAGGAGGCTGAGGGGGGACCTCATCGCGGTCTACAACTTCCTCATGAGAGGGAGTAGAGAGGCAGGTGACCTATCCTCTGTAAACACCAGTGATAGGACCCGCGGGAATGGTGTTAAGCTGAGGCAGGGGAAGTTTAGGCTGGACATCAGGAAGAGGTTCTTCACCGAGAGGGTGGTTGTACACTGGAACAGGCTCCCCAGTGAAGTAGTCACTGCACCAAGCCTGTCTGAATTTAAGAAGCGTTTGGACTGTTCACTTAGGCACATGGTCTAAACTTTTGGGCAGACCTGTGTGGTGCCAGGAGTTGGACTTGATGATCCTTATGGGTCCCTTCCAACTCGGGATATTCTATGATTCTGTGATTCTATGCAATGCAAGACAGTCAGTGAGTTTCAAAGCAAGGGACTGTTGCTCTTCTGTCACAGAAAGAAATCAGTCTGTGAGCTCAGTGAGTTCTCCTTCAGTCAGTAAGTTCTGAAGAAAAGGACCGAGGAGTCAAGTTGACAGGACACCAAGGACACCAAGTTGAAGGTGAATCAGCAATGAAGAGTAGAAGGGTAACAGCATTCTTCTACTTTAAACTACAAGTTTAAATGATCCTGAATGGGATGAGAAGGCGAATAGGGATCAGCCAGCCTTTATTTTCTACAACAAAGGGCTATCAAATGTTAACATGCAACAGCTGGAAACAAACTCGGTACTTCTACATACTACAGGTGACAGGCTACTGTGGATGCTAAAAGGGGCTCAGGAAAGGGTGAGATAAATGCATGGAAGGGATATCCATCAGGACTATCAAATACTAAAGAACTGCTGCCAGCTTAGGCAGCCCTAGAGGCACAGATCACTGGAGGGAGTGAACCAGGGAGGCAGGGCTCACCCAGTTCTCATTCTTACAGGGACACGATGAAGGGGTAGGTGAGGCCTTTAATCGGACTCGGAATAGTCATCCTTATTTTTTGTGTCAGAAGCTATTTTATGGTCTCAACTTCAGAATAGCTCCTCTGATTTCCTTGCAATATGTGATCTATCTCTCAAATGCCCAGCTGATGAATCAGTCCCTGGAGAGCTCGCTCCTTCCCCCACCACTGACTACCGAGCAACCACCGCTGTGGTGCACGGGCCAGGCCTGCTCCCTCTGAATTGCAAAACTGAACCAAAAGGACACTGATCTGGGCCAGAGACAGCGTCCCCAGCATGAGCGAGCCTTGTCTGTGGCACTGGCATAACCCTGGTTCTGCAGCAATGCGCAGGGCTCCGCATGAGCACGAGCACGACAGCATTCTTGTGGCTCAGCTGGAGCTGCCCCCTTGCCTCCGTGCATACTGAATGCACACATTTCTCTCTATAGTAAATCTACCCAGAGAAACATTTACTCGACTAATTAGTCCTTTGTTTGTGGATGCCTACAAGCAGACCGAGATTCACCATGTGCTTTTGCTACTGGAATTCACTTGTGGCTTTATCCTTTTTTACAAGCCTTCCTTAGACAATGTATTCAGCTTGGACCCCAGCATCAGGGCCACAGCTATGCGGTGTGACCTGTCCCAGGCCAGGTGATGTGATTTCTCTGCTCCCTGGGAGGCAAATAACACTCCCAATAAAAAGGCAAGTGGCTGCAGTGGCTCCAAAATGGCTCTGAGAAATTAATACATTTTAGGTTTTTTTTTTTGATTGTTTGGGGTTTTTTTTGGCTGTTCCTGAGACCTCTTTATGCCTCCTAGGGAAAAAAAAAAAAAAAACATTCAATCAGACTGCTGCATGAACATTTGGCTGGGGCCAGAGTTTAATCAAAGTTTTCTCCCCACATGCTCACAGCTTAATTGGGCATAGGTAACAGTAGCATTTGAATGGTGGGGCATTTCCTTATCATTTTTTTCTTCTTCTGGGCTCAACACAACAGACCATGAAAACTCTGCCTCCTGCTAGGTACAGCCACGTCCTGCAGTGAGTACAACGTGCCGTGTCTGAACATCAGAAATTAGTTCCAATGAACCTTCATGGTACAGCATCAGTGTGAATCCTTGGTATGCAGGAGCATGGAGAGGAGCTGAAACCACTTTAAACTTAAATCAGGGGGTGCCGAGTAGGGTTTTTGTTCTTTCTCTGTTCCACTCTTCTTCCCCTTTCCAGGTCAACAGTCTTTTTACTCTTACTGCCTGCCTCTCCCAGTAGCCCACACTGACTATGGGGAAGAATAACCCCAAACAGCCACCAAACTGCAGTGTTACACCCTGAGCAATGGAGCTGGGTGCAAATACACCCTTGAAGCACCTTTGGAAAAGCAGCTTCCTTTCACATCCTTCACAGTCAACACCTCTGACATCTTGTGAGCTTAACAAGCCTGCACCATGACTCCTCTGGGACCCTAGTGCACGTGGAAGGGAATGGGCATGCAGTTTTTGTGGCCTTCAGCTGCCCCTTAAGAACAGGGCTGGTAACTGAGATGCCTCTACTTGCCCACCCTTCCAACCCTCAAGATCAGTCATTCTTGCAGTCACTAGAAGACATTCTCCACTCTGCTCTCCGTGGGGAATTCTGTGATCATTAAAGCAGCTCTGCTTTTTAATAAAGCAGAGGGGGAAGAGTGCCTACAGACAACATTCTCACCCTCTGATCTCACGGAAAGACCCAACATACAAGGCTGTACCCATCACTTCTCTCCTCAGTTCAGAGGCATTGGTCTGATTATCAGCAGCTAAATCATTATGATCTGGCTGCTCAAGAATATCATCCAGTTAGCTTTGTCTCTCTCCAATACAGGCTGCTGATGTGTGTTCTGTCTTCTGTCCAACTTAAAGATGCTGGAAGTCCTGGTACCAATGTGTGCGTTACGGCCTACAGCAAGCACTTGCAGCCCAGCAGACTCCTGCTTTCTGAAGCTGCCCATGTGGATCACATAGAAAGGGCCATGGAAAGGACAAGCCCAAGTGTTTTGCTTTTTTTTTTTTTTTTCCCCACATAAAACAATGAGCTTGAAAATGTGATAGATGTTCTGTGCATGAGAAACTGACTTAGCACAAAAACAAGTGAGAAACTCATGCACCCCAAATGCAGGGTATACATTTGGGTCACTGAGAAGTTTCTATCATTCCCATGTTGTCATCCCAGGCTCCTGGGCTAGAACGTTGCTCCCGCTAATAGGTATTCACATCTTCAGTCTCTCTGCCCTGGGAACAGAAATCATATTGTGAAATATATTAATCTGATTCGTGCCAATGTGGAACAATGCTAGGGCCTCATGATGAAATGTGACCTTCTGTCTTACATCACCTTGTATAACCACAAGTCCAAGAGAAACAGAGTGGTTAGTGTATATAGTTCTTGTATCTGGCAAAAGAATGGTCTAGCAGTTCATGTTGATAGAGGGTTTGAAAGGTAAACCTTGAGACTCGGGTCTGGAAGATAAGAGAATAGGGGGGAGTTTTTTGAGATAACTGCTGCCTATTGCACGAGACACAACTTTCTGACATCCAGCCCAGAGACTACTAAATAAGGAGAGGGGGGAAGCTGAAGAACAACCAAAGGACAAAGCCTGGGAGGAAGACTACGAGCCTTCAGTATCAGCGACCCCCAGAGGGACCACCGGAGACTGATACGCATGCGTCCATGGGATGGTTCGGGTCCCGGGAAACTAATTATAATAACCCTGCCTTTTCCAAAAGTGGTGATGAATATGTATTAGCCTAGGAGCATAAAAACCAGCCGCCTGATGTAACTTGTGTGTGTCTTGGTGGAGCGGAGACTCCCGGCGCACCCAGCACTGTTTGCTTGCCTCCATTCATTTAATAAATTGTAAACTTTAATTGCAATCCTATTTGGGACTCAGTCATTTATTACAATATGATACTTGCAGATTGGCTCTGCCTCAAGCTGTGACACACAAGGTTGTCCTGATGAATGTAGCTGTGGATGGCATGCTTGCGGAGAAGGGACTCTGATGTGCATAGGTAGGTATGTAAAAGCACAGACTCACAGTATTTTAGACAACAGACCTGAAGCCTCTAGGTACCACTACAATATAAACATGAAATATCTATAAGCATAGAGTATAAAACAAACAAACAAAAAAAAAAAACACTGGGAACTGAGATGTACAAGATGTGCACAGATTTGTGTGATCTATGTGAGAAAGCATAAAAGTAGAGGGATAAAGGATGTGAGATTTATACTGAGTCAGGCCGAACAATGGTCAGTAACGGCATATTCTGGAAGAGAAAGGGAAGTGTCACAGAGGGATGTACGGCAGGAATGTAACCTGCAAACCTCATGAAAGAGTCTCTCATGCTCTCCTCTCTATCCCTTGGGCTTCAGCTTAAACATTCTGTTTTGGAGCCCATTATTTCAAGTAAGATGTTGTGGAGTAATTGCCTAAAGTGACTAGGAAACTTAAACTACTATTCACATTTTAAAGAAAATGTACAGCATTGAAGAGGCTTTCAGGGTAGGGTGTAGCTGCATTACCTGAGCATTCCCTAGGCTTCCAATCTTAGATGTTACCACACTAGGGGAACCTGGTGTGCTGACTCTATGAAACAGTACAGAGCGTAGAGCGGAGCGGAGACACCGCGGCTAGGCTCTGTGACAAGAGGGGGACTCGACTGTTCTGGTGCACACCGGGACCGAAAGCTGCACATTTGTTACCCTGAGCCGATGACCTGTCATGTTTTTGACAAAATGCTGTACTCTAGTGAACTTTTTCTCATTATAATATCATTATAATACAAAAAAACACACCTCCATCCCAAAAGCTACCCGCCTCCAAGGTGTGACCACCCCTCACTGAGCACGCGCCCTGAATTTCACAGAATCACAGAATTTCACAGAATTTTCTAGGTTGGAAGAGACCTCAAGATCATCGAGTCCAACCTCTGACCTAACACTAACAGTCCCCACTAAACCATTTCCCTAAGCTCTACATCTAAACGTCTTTTGAAGACTTCCAGGGATGGTGACTCCACCACTTCCCTGGGCAGCCTGTTCCAGTGCCTCACAACCCTTTCAGTGAAGAAGTTCTTCCTAACATCTAACCTAAAACTCCCCTGGCTCAACTTAAGCCCATTCCCCCTCGTCCTGTCACCAGGCACGTGGGAGAACAGGCCAACCCCCACCTCGCTACAGCCTCCTTTGAGGTACCCATAGAGAGCGATAAGGTCGCCCCTGAGCCTCCTCTTCTCCAGGCTGAACAAGCCCAGCTCCCTCAGCCACCCCTCGTAGGACTTGTTCTCCAGGCCCCTCACCAGCTTCGTCGCCCTTCTCTGAACCCGCTCAAGCATCTCCATGTCCTTCTTGTAGCGAGGGGCCCAAAACTGAACACAGTACTCGAGGTGCGGCCTCACCAGAGCTGAGTACAGGGGGACGATCACCTCCCTAGCCCTGCTGGTCACGCTGTTCCTGATACAAGCCAGGATGCCGTTGGCCTTCTTGGCCACCTGAGCACACTGCTGGCTCATATTCAGCCGACTATCCACCATCACTCCCAGGTCCTTCTCTGCCTGGCAGCTCTCCAACCATTCCTCTCCCAGCCTGTAGCTCTGCTTGGGGTTATTGCGCCCCAGGTGCAGGACCCGGCACTTGGCCTTGTTGAACTTCATGCAGTTGACCTCAGCCCATCGGTGCAGCCTATCCAGATCCTCCTCGGAGCCTATACCTTTAAATACCTTTCTCGGAGCCTATACCTTTAAATAAAGACCAGAAAACTTTTCACAGAATCACAGAACTGAAGGGGTTGGAAGGGACCTCGAAAGATCATTGGGTCCAACCCCCCTGCCAAAGCAGGTTCCCTGGAGCAGGCTGTCCAGGTAGGCATCCAGACAGGCCTTGAATATCTCCAGAGAAGGAGACTCCACAACCTCCCTGGGCAGCCTGTTCCAGTGCTCCAGTCAACCTCACTGTGAAGAAGTTCTTTCGCATGTTGGTGCAGAACTTCCTGTGCTCTATCTTGTGACCATTACCCCTTGTCCTGTCCCCACAGACCACTGAAAAGAGGTTGGCCAAATCCCTCTGTCTCCCACACCTCAGGTATTTATACACATTGATGAGATCCCCTCTCAGTCTTCTTTTCTCCAGGCTGAACAGACCCAGGTCTCTCAGCCTTTCCTCATAGGGAAGATGCTCCAGGCCCCGTATCATCTTTCTGGCCCTCCGCTGGACTCTTTCCAGAAGATCCCTCTTTTTTGTACTGGGGAGCCCAGAACTGGACACAGTACCCCAGGTGAGGCCTGCCCAGGGCAGAGTAGAGGGGGAGGATCACCTCCCTTGACCTGCTGGCCACACTCCTTTTAATGCATGCCAGGATCTCATTAGCCCTCTTGGCCACCAGGGCACACTGCTGGCTCATGGTCAACCTGTCGTCCACCAGGACCCCCAGGTCCTTCTCCTCAGAGCTCCTCTCCAGCAGGTCGTCCCCCAGCCTGTACTGATAGATGTGATTGTTCCTTCCCAGGTGCAGGACTCTACACTTGCTCTTGTTAAACCTCATTTGGTTTCTTCCTGACCAGCTCTCCAGCCTGTCCAGGTCTCGCTGAATGGCAGCACAGCCTTCTGTGGTGTCAGCCACTCCTCCCAGCTTTGTGTCATCGGCGTACTTGCTGAGGGCAGACACTATTCCCTCATCAAGGTCGTCGATGAAGATGTTGAACAAGACCGGACCCAGCACCGACCCCTGGGGAACACCGCTAGTCATAGGTCTCCAGCCAGACTCTGCGCTGCCGATCACCACCCTCTGAGCTCGGCCAGTCAGCCAGTTCTCAACCCACCTCACTGTCCACTCCTCTATCCCACACTTTCTCAGCTTTGCTATCAGGATGTCATGAGAGACAGTATTGAAAGCCTTGCTAAAGTCAAGGTAGATGACATCCACTGCTCTTCCCCCATCTACCCAGCTGGTGATGCCATCATAGAAAGCAACGAGGTCGGTCGAGCACGACTTCCCCTTGGTGAATCCATGCAGACTACTCCTCATAACCTTCTTCTCTTCCACTTGCTTGGAGATGGCATCCAGAACAAGCTGTTCCAACACCTTTCCAGGGACAGAGGTGAGACTGACTGGCCTGTAGTTTCCCGGATCCTCCTTCTTGCCCTTCTGGACGACTGGAATGACATTGGCTATCCTCCAGTCTTAAGGAACCTCTCCTGTTCTCCAGGACCTTTCAAAGATGATAGAGAGCAATTCGGCAATCACCTCTCCCAACATCCTCAGCACACGTGGATGCATCCCATCGGGACCCATGCATTTGTGTGCTTTGAGCCCACTCAGACGCTCCCGAACCACTCCCTTGTCAACAAGGGGGGAGATCTCCACTTCCCAGACTCTTTCTCCTTCCTCCAGGGTCAAGGAGTCCCGGGGGGGGGGTCCTTGAAACAAAGACTGAGGCAAAGAAAGCATTCAGTATCTCCGCCTTCTCAATGTCTCCCATTACCAGGATACCCCCCTTGTTCAGCAAAGGACCTACATTATCCCTAGTCTTCCTTTTACTGTTTACATATGTCGTGGTTTAACCCAGCCGGCAGCTAAATACCACACAGCCGTTCGCTCACCCTCCCCCCTCCCTCTCTGGGACGGGGGAGAGAAATGGAAAGTGAAGCCCGTGAGTTGAGATAAAGACAGTTTAATAAGACAGGAAAATAATAATAACAAAATAATAATAACAATAATAATAATAATAATAATACAATGGTGATAATAGGAAAGTAATAATAATATGTACAAACAAGTGATGCACAATGCAATTGCTTACCACCCGCTGACCGATGCCCAGCCTAACCCCGAGCAGTCCGGCCCCCTCCCCCGGCTAGCCACCCCTATATATTGTTTAGCATGACGTCAGATGGTATGGAATACCCCTTTGGCTAGTTTGGGTCACCTGTCCTGGGTCTGTCCCCTCCCAGCTCTTACTGCACCCCCAGCCTGCCTGTTGGCAGGACAGAGCAAGAAGCTGAGGTGTCCTTGGCTTGGTATAAGCACTGCTCTGCAACAATTAAACCATCGGGGTGTTATCAGCACTCTTCTCATCCTAAGCCAAAACACAGCATTCCACCAGCTACCAGGAAGAAAATTAATTCTGTTCTAACTGAAACCAGGACATCTATCCACCCCTTATTCCATACCATTTATGTCATGCTCAGGTTACACTCTTTTCCATACATTCTAATTAGTCACCTATAGTAGTCATGGTAGTGATAACATATAGTATTATATAGTAATTAACATGGTACATTTCAGTTCATGGGCTATTCTCACCCAGTATTAAATCTCCTTGAGGTACACACCGGACCTCTCCGTTCTTTTGCATCACCCACCAAGTGTATCCAGGTCCCTGAGCAAAAACAATTCCACGAATGGGTTTGCCTTTTCCTGAGGCAGGAGTAGCCCAGACTGTTTTACCCAGCATATTTCTTACATGCACTACAGGAACTTTATCCCCATCTACAGTACGTAACAGGTTTGATTGGGCAGGTCCAGCTCGGTTGGCAGATCCCCTAGTATTGACTAACCAGGTGGCCTTTGCGAAATGCGTATCCCGATTTTTGAATGTCCCAGCGCCCATTGCTTTCAATGTAGTCTTTAACAGTCCGTTGTATCGTTCAACTTTCCCGGAGGCTGGTGCATGATAGGGGATGTGATACACCCACTCAATCCCATGTTCTTTGGCCCAAGTGTCTATAAGGTTGTTTCGGAAATGAGTTCCATTGTCTGACTCTATTCTTTCTGGGGTACCATGTCGCCATAGGACTTGCTTTTCAAGGCCCAGGATAGTGTTCCGGGCGGTGGCATGAGGCACAGGATATGTTTCCAGCCATCCGGTGGTTGCTTCCACCATTGTAAGTACGTGGCGCTTGCCATTGCGAGTTTGAGGGAATGTGATGTAATCAATCTGCCAGGCCTCTCCATATTTATATTTCAGCCATCGTCCTCCATACCAAAGAGGCTTTGACCGTTTGGCTTGCTTGATTGCAGCGCATGTTTCACAGTCATGAATAACCTGTGCTATAGCGTCCATGGTCAGGTCCACCCCTCGATCACGAGTCCATCTGTATGTTGCATCTCTACCTTGATGGCCTGAGGTGTCATGGGCCCATCGGGCTATAAATAATTCACCTTTATGCTGCCAATCCAGGTCCACCTGAGCTACTTCAATCTTAGCAGCCTGATCCACCTGCTGGTTGTTTTGATGTTCTTCAGTAGCCCCATTCTTGGGCACATGAGCATCTATGTGGCGTACTTTCACAGCCAGGTTCTCTACCCGAGCAGCAATATCTTGCCACAATGCAGCAGCCCAGATGGGTTTGCCCCTACGCTGCCAGTTGTTTTGCTTCCATTGCTGTAACCATCCCCACAGGGCATTTGCTACCATCCATGAATCGGTGTAGAGATAGAGAACTGGCCATTTTTCTCGTTCAGCAATGTCTAAAGCCAGCTGAATGGCCTTCACTTCTGCAAACTGACTCGATTCACCTTCTCCCTCAGCAGCTTCTGCAACTTGTCGTGTAGGACTCCATACAGCAGCCTTCCATCTCCGATGCTTCCCCACAATACGACAGGACCCATCAGTGAACAGGGCATATTTCTTCTCATTTTCTGGTAACTGGTTGTACAGTGGGGCTTCTTCAGCACGACCCACCTCCTCTGATGATGATATCCCAAAGTATTTGCCTTCTGGCCAGTCCATAATCACTTCCAAGATTCCTGGGCGGCTGGGGTTTCCTATTCGAGCCCGCTGAGTAATCAGTGCAACCCACTTGCTCCATGTAGCATCAGTTGCATGATGCGTAGAAGAGACCCTTCCCTTGAACATCCAGCCTAGTACCAGCAGTTGGGGTGCTAGGAGGAGCTGCGCTTCAGTACCGACCACCTCCGAAGCAGATCAAAATCCTTCATATGCTGCCAATATCTCCTTTTCAGTTGGAGTATAGTGGGCCTCAGATCCTCTGTATCCCCGACTCCAAAACCCCAGGGGCCGACCTCGAGTTTCCCCAGGTTCTTTCTGCCAGAGGCTCCAGGTGGGGCCGTTCTCCCCGGCTGCAGTGTAGAGCACATTCTTTACATCTGGTCCTGTTCGAACTGGCCCAAGGGCTACTGCATGGACTATTTCCTGCTTGATTTGTTCAAAGGCTTGTCGTTGTTCAGGGCCCCATTCAAACTCATTCTTCTTACGGGTTACTTGGTAGAGCGGGTTTACAATCAGACTGTAATTTGGGATGTGCATTCTCCAAAACCCCACAACACCTAGGAAAGTCTGTGTTTCTTTTTTGTTAGTTGGTGGAGACATAGCTGTTATTTTGTTGATCACATCCATTGGGATTTGACGACGTCCATCTTGCCATTTTATTCCTAAAAACTGGATCTCTCGTGCAGGTCCTCTGACTTTATTTTTTTTTATGGCAAAACCGGCTTTCAGAAGGATTTGGACTATTTTCTTCCCTTTCTCGAAAACTTCCTCTGCTGTGTCACCCCACACAATAATGTCATCGATGTACCGCAGGTGTTCAGGAGCTTCCCCCTGCTCTAGCGCAGACTGGATAAGCCCATGGCAAATGGTAGGGCTGTGTTTCCACCCCTGGGGCAGCCGATTCCAAATATATTGGACTCCCCTCCAAGTGAAGGCAAATTGTGGCCTGCACTCTGCTGCTAGAGGGATGGAGAAAAATGCATTAGCGATATCAGTTGTGGCGTACCACTTGGCTGCCTTCGATTCAAGTTCGTACTGAAGTTCCAGCATGTCCGGCACTGCAGCGCTCAGTGGTGGCGTCACTTCGTTCAGGCCACGATAGTCCACTGTTAGTCTCCACTCGCCATTAGACTTTCGCACTAGCCATATGGGACTATTGAAAGGTGAATGAGTCTTGCTGATCACTCCTTGGCTCTCCAATTGACGAATTAGCTTATGGATGGGAATCAGGGAGTCTCGGTTAGTGCGATATTGCCGCCGGTGCACAGTTGTGGTAGCGATTGGCACTTGCTGTTCTTCGACCCTCAGCAACCCCACAACAGAGGGGTCCTCTGAGAGACCAGGCAAGGTAGATAATTGTTTAATGCCCTCTGTCTCTAAGGCAGCTGTACCAAAAGCCCACCGGAACCCTTTTGGGTCCTTGCAATATCCTCTTCTAAGATAGTCTATGCCAAGGATACATGGAGCATCCCGGGCCAGTCACAATGCGGTGCTTTTCCCACTCATTCCCAGTCAGACTCACTTCAGCCTCCAATACAGTCAACTGCTGAGATCCCCCTGTCACTCCACAAATACAGATGGGCTCTGGACCTTTATAGCTCGATGGCACTACAGTACATTGTGCACCGGTGTCTACTAAAGCCTTATACTTCTGTGCGTCTGACGTGCCAGGCCATCGAATCCACACAGTCCAATAAACTCGATTGTCCCTTTCCTCCCCCTGGCTGGAGGCAGGGCCCCCCTAACCCTGGTCAGAATCTTCTTCGTTTCTGTGTTTGAAGGACTGTCTGCTGGAAGTTGGAGCAGCAAACTGTTCAGAGAATCCCTTTTTCCTGATTGTTTTCTTTTGCAACTCACGTACCCGTGACTCTAGGGTCGCGGTAGATTTTCCATCCCATTTTCTCATGTCCTCTCCATGGTCTCGTAAGTAAAACCACAGGGTAGCACGGGGTGAGTACCCACAATATCGTCTTCCTTGTGTGGATGAACGCCTACCCCTGATAGCTGAGACACTGCTTTGTACAGGTGGGGAGGAAAATAATCTCTCTTCAAGTTGGTGAACCTTTTCAGAAAGTTTCTCCACAGCTGAGACGCAGGCCTGTAAGGAAGAGGAGAGACTTTCTTCGTACTGCCGGAGTTGTTTAGCCACATCATCCACTGTGGGTTCCTCATCCTCTTTCCAGGCATTATTGCCATTGAGCTGGCATATGATGATGGTGCACTCCGTACAAACTTCCGCCACATGGGTCGTGTACACCTGACTTCATCTGGATCTTTGGATGTTTGTCTGAGGTCTGGATCGTCATAAATCACCTCCCGTACGGCTAATTCCCTCAGGTACTGGATTCCCTTCTCCATAGTGGTCCACTTGCCTGGTAGTCATAAAAGTTCTTCCTTGAAGGGATACCTTTCCCTCACAGCTGAGAGGAGACGCCTCCAGAGGCTGTGAGATTGTGCTCCATCTGCAATTGCTTTGTCAATGCCTGTGTCTCTAGCAAGGGATCCCAGTCGCTTGGCTTCCCTGCCGTCTAATTCCACACAATTGGCTCCAGTATCCCAGCATCGGAGCAGCCAGGTGACAAGGTGCTCACCTATACAGCGACCAAAATCTTTTCGCACATCTCGTAGCTCGCGCTCGTTTAGGCTTCGGGTAGTTACTGTTGATTTTTTGGCATCCTCATCTTCCTCCCCTTAATCCATGATGGCCCAGTGTCGTCGTCGTCTCCGTCGTCTCTATACCTAGATTTGGCAGAAGACTCTCTGCGTTCTAAACGACCTGAATCTCTATACCGTTTTTTCACCTTCTCTACAGGGGCAGCTTGCACTGCTACTGCTCGTTTCTCTGACCTTGTTACAGGGTCTGCCACAGAGGTTGGAATACCCTCTGCAGGGTCAACTTGCACTGCTACAGCTCTTTTCACTGACCCAGCCACAGGAGCTGGAGCGGCTGCAGGAGCTGGAGCAGCTGCAGGAACCGGATTTGGAGCGGCTGCAGGAACTGGAGTTGGAGCAGTTGCAGGAGCTGGAACTGGAGCAGCTGCAGGAGTTGGAACTGGAGCAGCTGCAGGAGCTGGGATTGGAGCATCTGCAGGAGCTGGGACTGGAGCGGCTGCAGAGTCCACCGTAGGGGTCACAGTGGCCGTTGGATCTGTCACAGGGCTTGGAGTGGCCGCAGGGTCTGTTACTAAATTGATAGCAGTATCAATGGCAGCTCGATAGGCATGAGCCAGGCCCCAGCACGTTACAATAATTTGTGTTACTTTGGAACTGCCAGAATCATGACACATTTTTTCAATCATTCTGCCAGTTTTTGAGGATTTTGCAGTTGTTCAGGGGTGAATTTCCAAAACACTGGGGGTGCCAACTGCTCTAGATGCTTGCCCATATCCTCCCATACTCCCTGCCACCCACAACTATACTGCCTCCGGGCAGATCTCCGGATGAGCTTCCTAAGTAGTTGTTTAACTTTAAGCAGAATCTGAAGCGCATTCAGGAGGCAGAACAACAAGACTATGCTGGTCTGAGTATCCCAAGAATATTCAATATCTTGGAGAGCTATTCTAACAAGCTCGGAGGATAAGAGGGTGGTGAAGGAGGAAGGGAGAGTGATCCAGGAGGATACAGGGGTGGTGAAGGAGAAAGGGAGAGTAATCAAGTAAGAAAAAATATCTTCCCCTTTCCCCTCCACAGATTGACTCCCTAATGGAAAAAAACAATAGGTATAATTGCTAATAGTTTCCAAGATACAGTTTCCAAACTACAGAGTCGACGATGTTACTGAGTACAAATACCAAGTTAGAGTCATGACCAGATATCTCATCGTCTCATAAGCCATTGCTACAACACTCAGTACCATAATGGTCTGAAACCAGGGCCCGGAGAGGATAAACAACATGACAGAGAGCAAATATGGAAAATAATGTACTATAATACTCAATTTGGAAAACAGGCGCAGCAGAGTTGAGATTAAAGCAATCAGCATTATGACAAGTGACTATTAAGCAGGTCTAATACTTACACCAATTTTAGTTTAACACACTCTGGTCAGATCTGCTGTTATCTCAACTTTTCGAGCCCCACGTTGGGTGCCAAAAAGACTGTCGTGGTTTAACCCAGCTGGCAGCTAAACACCACGCAGCCGTTCGCTCACCCTCCCCCCTCCCTCTCTGGGACGGGGGAGAGAAATGGAAAATGAAGCCTGTGAGTTGAGACAAAGACAGTTTAATAAGACAGGAAAATAATAATAACAACAATAATAATAACAACAATAATAATAATAATACAATGGTGGTAATAGGAAAGTAATAATAATATGTACAAACAAGTGATGCACAATGCAATTGCTCACCATCCGCTGACCGATGCCCAGCCTAACCCCGAGCAGTCCGGCCCCCTCCCCCCGGCTAGCCACCCCTATATATTGTTTAGCATGACGTCAGATGGTATGGAATACCCCTTTGGCTAGTTCGGGTCACCTGTCCTGGGTCTGTCCCCTCCCAGCTCTTACTGCACCCCCAGCCTGCCTGTTGGCAGGACAGAGCGAAAGGCTGAGATGTCCTTGGCTTGGTATAAGCACTGCTCTGCAACAATTAAAACATCGGGGTGTTATCAGCACTCTTCTCATCCTAAGCCAAAACACAGCATTCCACCAGCTACTAGGAAGAAAATTAATTCTGTTCTAACTGAAACCAGGACAACATACTTAAAAAAAGCCCTTCTTATTATCTTTTATCTCTTTTGCAAGCCTCATCTCTAGGTGGGCTTTAGCCTTCGTCGTTGCGTCCCTGCAGGCCTGACAACACTTCTGTACTCCTCCCAAGAGGACAGGCCCTTTTTCTACATTTCATAGACCTTCCTCTTCCTTTTGATCTTATCGATGAGCTCCTTGCTCATCCATGCAGGTTTCCTGCCCCCTTCCCCCATTTCCTACTCTTCAGGATGCACCGATCCTGAGCTTGGAAGAAGTGTTCTGTCGCAGTTCCGCTCGAGTGGGCAGCCAAGCTCCACCACAGCCGCTCTCTCACTCCTCCTCCTCAAAGAGGACTGGGGAGAAAATATGATGAAAAGGGCTC
This sequence comes from Aythya ferina, assembly GCF_964211825.1. Lineage (NCBI taxonomy): Eukaryota > Metazoa > Chordata > Aves > Anseriformes > Anatidae > Aythya > Aythya ferina. The sequence continues at coordinate 3,335,166 of NC_140313.1, read as the reverse complement.
AAAGGTTGAGATAAGGACGAGAAGATCACTCAGTAATTATTGTAATGGGCAAAACAGACTCGGCATAAGGAGATGTCTGCGTGGTCTCCTCTCCACGGGCTACAGGTCCGGCCCGGAATCTGCTCCGGCAGGGGTCTTCCACAGGCGGCAGCCTCTGTCGGTGCAGGGCCACCGTGGTCTCCTCCACGGGCTGCAGCATGGAACCCTGCTCCACCATGGTAGTCCATGGGCTGCAGGGGGACATCCTGCTTCACCATGGTCCTCACCACAGGCCGCAGGGGACTTCTGCTCCGGCGCCTCTCCCCCTCCTTCTCCACTGACCTTGGCGCCTGCAAGGCTGTTCCTCACTCCTCTCACTCTCCCAGCTGCTGTGTGGCACAGCGTTTTTTTCCATCTTAAATATGCTCTCACAGAGGCGCAAAACAACATCGCTTATTGGCTCGGCTCTGGTCAGCAGTGGGGCCCTTACCAAACATGGGGCAGCTTCTAGATCCTTCTCACAGAAACCACCCCTATGGCCCCCTGCTACCAAAACCTTGCCATGTAAACCCACTACGTTCCACCCCTCGCCTCTGTTAAAAGCATATTTAAGATTAATCACAATATACTCTTACTTTACAATTATCACAACCTTCACAAACTTCACTTACATTAAAAAGAAAAAGAATTCACCACACCAAAATAAACATCATCACAGCACCGACAAGGTGGACATTTTACACACACACCACCCCTCATCCCTTCACCACACTAACATCTCACAGTTACTGCTTTCTTAAATTCTTCACAACTTGTAACAATCATCCTGTCCATATTTTGCCCGTTACTTCTATCAACTATCATCCTTATCTCAAATTCCTCGAGCCCCACGTTGGGCACCAAAAAAGGACTGTGGTGGTTTTACTCGGGTGGGCAGCCGAGCTCCACCACAACCGCTCTCTCACTCCCCCTCTCCTCAAAGAGGAAGGGGGAGAAAATACAACATAGAGAACTCGAGGTTTGAGATGAGAAAGGTTTAATTAAAGGGAAAGGGAATGGGGAGGAAAAAAGAAACAAAGGAAACAATCAGTCCGCGCGGAAGCAAAGAGAGAGAAAAAAAAAATTATTCTCTACTTCCCATCAACGAGCGGTGTTTGGCCACATCCTGGGAAGCAGGGCCTCAAAACGTGTAGTGGTTGTTCAGGAGGAACAGCCCCCTCCCCCACGAGAGCCTCCCTTTTATTGCTGAGTGTGACATCAGGTGTTATGGAATATCCCTTTGGTTGGTTTAGGTCAGCTGCCCTGGTAATGTCCCCTTCCCATCACTTGCCCACCCCCAGCCTGCTGGCTCTTGGGGGCTTGGAAGGAGTCCTGATGCTGTGCCAGCACTACGTAGCAATAGACACAACACTGGAGTGATATCAGTGCTGTTCCAGCTACGAGTGCAGAGCACAGCACTGTGTGGGCTGCTGCAGGGAAAAGGTGACTCCAGCTCAGACAGACCCAACACAGCATGATGTCAGATGGTATGGAATACCCATTTGGCTAGTTTGGGTCAGCTGTCCTGGGTCTGTCCCCTCCCAGCTCTTGCTGCACCCCCAGCCTGCCCGTTGGCAGGACAGAGCAAGAAGCTGAGACGTCCTTGGTTTAGTATAAGCACTGCTCTGCAACAATTAAAACATCGGGGTGTTATCAGCACTCTTCTCATCCTAAGCCAAAACATAGCACCCTACTAGCTACTAGGAAGAAAATTAACTCTGTCCTAACTGAAACCAGGACAATTTGAAAATAAAATAATGAGGTGAAAGTGTTTCTGTGCACAGTGTTAATTGAAAGCCATGAAGACAAAGAGGTAGAACCAGGCTCAAGGGACCTTTCTTACAGAAAGTTTTTGTGAACCGTCTCTCCTGTATCTGGATGTATTTTCTATGTCATCCTCATGAAGTTAAAAAGACTTTGGTGTTAATAGGAGGTCTTCTTAATGCTTCCCCATGCATTAATTCTATAGGCAACTTACAAATCAAATTGAAACCCTTCCAAAAGATCCCATTCTTCTGTTTTGTTGACTCGTTTCTAGTCTCCACTTCTCTGTACAAAGCAAAAGAAGCAGATGCAAGTGTAGACTTAGCTTCAACATCTACAATTGAGAAGGTACCTTAGGGGAATATACTAAGGCAAGTTGTGCATTTTTTATTTTCTTTTTAAGCTCGTGTGTTGTTCTTAATTGTGATCTCCTTATATAAATGAGACTCACAGGAAGCAGAAATTGTCAGATGTGACAGATTGGTAGAGAGGTGACTCTTTACATTGATCGGGGATGTGTGACATAATTGGCACATTGGGGAGCTCTGTCTGAATTACAGTAGTTTGGATGATAATGAGAAAGGAGTAAGTTCCTGAGAAAATTAAATGAGCAAAGAGCATGAAGCTGTTTGCAAGGCAATTCTGGAAAAAAAAAAATGCTGGAAAAAGAAGATTATAAGAAAAAGAAACAAGCCTGTATACTGAACTCAACCTTTAAAATGTCTGGGGAATGATGTGGCTTGCAAGACTTTCGATTTTTTTATGTAATTTTCTGCTTAATATCAAGTACTTGTAGGAAGGAACCACTTTTCAGGACTGTAATATAGTCCTGGAACTGCAGCTTCTGACCACTTTCCCCTGCAGTGTAGTTTGAAGAGTAATATTGGTACTCACTGCTTTCTGGTGCATGCTATCAAGTGGATTCAGTAGAAATGCATTTATGAAAATGCTCTTATCTCAGAGACAAAACCAGGGAGGAGGACACAGCTCTCCTGCTCTTGTGTTGAACAGATTCACCTCTCTGTATCTCAGCTTACCCAAATATAAAATGGGGATAATGATTCAGACACTTCTAAAAATGCTTTGAAAGATGAAAAGGAGGATAGCTGAGACACGTGGGAAAGAACTCAGCATCACTGTCGGGAACTCGAATTAAGCTATCTAGGTTTTGTGGCAACAAAAACAAAAAGGTGAACAAAAGTTCAGGGAGCAGAGAGTAGACAAGATACTGTGAAGCCGTTCTAGATCAGTAGCGCGGTGCCTGGGACATTGCATGTGTTTCTGATCACCCACCTTCAAAAAGATGTCGTAGACATCTGCGTACTAAAAGGAGGAAAATAATCAAGGAGGTAGAAAAAGGAGACAAGGGTTTCATGGGTACCCAGACTGCTACTCCAAAACAGAAGTTAGTGAGGCTGAACAACACAGATCCCAAAGCTGAGTTATATTGGGGTGAGGGGGTGAGGCTGGGATGTGAATCCATTCCTGTGTCTTATGGACCCACTGGCACAAGGCTCTGCTTGCCAAAAGGGGAGAGTTAATGGCTACCGAGAATGCCCAGAGCTACTTACAAACTGCCAAGTTAAGCCTCCTCCCCACTATATACCTTATGTACTGTGATACAAGACCATTTCTCTGTTCAGATGGATAGGGTTCGATCTGTTCATAAGCAACACTTTTTGTATTTTGCTGTAGTCTCATTTCACCTGCCAGGCTGTCTAGTTGCTCACAGCAGGTCAAAGACCTTATTAGTGACCCTTTGTGGGAAATCTGATTTAAGAGGCTTGGCACACTTCACATAAAAGCTCAAGAGTAAAGGTCCCAGTTCCCTAGGACAGCCCTGGGTTGTATAACCACAAGATCATCTTTCCTCCTGTGCACTCTGTTTCCCTGCTCCCTACATGACTTGCAGCTTCTGCAAGAAATAACGTACTTAGGTTTCTCTTCCCTGGTTGCTTAACCCTGGTTCATCTCTAGCATAGGTCTGTACTGTCCCCTGAATTACCAAGGAAAAGAGGTCACGTGAGTGTGTCATTAAAGACTGTTTTATAGCACATAGGTTGCAGGGACTCAAATTAGGCTGCAGTCGCTGTATTTCAGAGCTTGGCTAACCAGCCCTGCTGGTTTTTTTTTTTTTTTTTTTTTTTTTTTTCTTGTAATGTCAGTTCCCTGCAGTTTTAACAGAGGAAAATGGCCTATAAAGGAATTCCAGCATGATCTGGCACAGCAGCAGCAGCAGGGATCAGGGCCATCTGAGTGCTCAGCTCTGTGTCACTAGCTGTAGCTAAGCTCAGGCCACAGGGATAAGCAAGGTTACTAAACCCTGCTGATTTCTTATCAGTGCAGGAGGGTTTTTAGAGCTTAACACAGCCGGGGAAGTAATAGCAATGGTATGCTCACTGTCCCCGTCCTGACTCTTCCTTGTCTTCTTGAACCTGTCCAAGAACATCCTTTGGCCCCTCGTAGCTAGCCATCCTATCCATTTCCCCCATCCCCATCCAGCTCAAGTCCTACCAGCAGACTCTGCCTACCATCACCCTCAGGCTGCAATTGCTGAGGAGTTATCACTTAGCAGGGAGGGCTAAAGATGACAAAATACATTCCCAGCACCCCCACCCCAGCAAAAAAAAAGGTGTATTTATATTTATTACATTATATATTTATTTATTTATTTTTTAATGAGGTTGAGAACTATCTGGAGTGCAGAATTTTGTCCCAGAGATAGACATTTGGCAAATGAAAAAAAAAACAACTGTCAAAAACAAAAAGATTTGGGCAGTCATGTTCAGTAAGCAAAACCTTGCGTGTCTTGCAGCACCCTGCCTTCCAGCAAGCCTTCAGAAGGCCCCATGCAGGGCTTTGGGGCTGTTCCACGTCTCCGCAGCAGAAGGAGCAGCAGCCCAGAGGGAGCTGAGCAGCAGGGGCCGGTGAGCATGTGTCTGAGCCCGTCCCTGGGAGTGCTGATGGTAGCGGCCACCCTTTCATCTCCCTTCCCAGCTAAACGGCTTCCCCCCAGCGCTGGGGGAAGAGGATCTGATTTGGCTTCTTGTGCGTGCGAGGAGCTTCCTTGACCTCTTGGTCCCACCTCGTGCAGTGTTTCCTCCGCAGTCTGCTGCATCACCTTGGAGGGGGCCGGGGACAGATGGCTTGATTTAGGCTGATAAAGGGGCTGCCTTCAAAGGAGAAGCGGGGCAGAAGCTGTCTGGCCTGATATCTCTTTCTGGCACTGTCAACAGGAGGCTGAGGAGACAAGCTGGGGCCAGATGGAGACAAGCTCCATTGCAGGGAACATGGAGAGAAACAAATCTCCCCTTAAAAGCACTCTAATGCTGTTAAATAGTGTCTGCTTGCCTTTATTTCAAACAGCTCCTGCCAAGCCAGGTTTACCTCAGTATTTAAGGCATGCTCTGGTCCTTACTCAGGCTGCTGCACTATGTGAAAGATAACAGCGCTCTCGTTCTCAGCTTTTTTCTCTGGGTGTTAGGGCTGTGCATGGGATGGAAGCATAGATCCTCTCTAGTGGAAAACTCATTTTTTTTTTAAATAGTTTTACTCTTGATGATGTGTCCTTAAAGCCTTGAAGGAATGGGGCACACCTTTGAAAGAAGCTCTAGAAACTTACCAACAAGCATGAATTCAGTCCCTAAAAGTTCCTGCTGTTGTCCCGTAGGGGCAATGCTGTGGCTGAGCACTGCAGTTTTTTATAGGTTTTGCCTATAGAAGCCCAGGCACCTATTCCAGCCCCCAGCCTTCAAACACACCTTGGGTCTTTCATTTTGAGGATATCCTTCCTCATGATTCGAGGTTTAGAAAACAATTGTAAAGTTGCTTAGTTGGTTTTGAGGTCCTGGTTTGGCCACATGCCAGTTGCTGAACTGACTCTTAAAAACAGCTACCAAGGAATTTGTGATGCTTTATTGCCTTAAATAATCATGTCTAATTGGTCCTCAGAGCTGTGAATGTAAAATCAGAGGTACAAAAGGAACAGTATAATGCCCTCATGTATATAACTTTTATATGGAAGGAAATATGTTGAAACATTCTGAATATATACCTCAGTTAATAGATGGTTTTAAATAGTTATTGCATGCCAGCCACTTGTCAAGTGCTGCAGGCAGTGGGGAGTGCAATGTGGTATTTCTGTAATTTGCAATGTTAATGATCCAATTTAAGTCCTGTAAAGTTAGCACAAGATACCAAACCTATAAATGCATGTGATAAAAGGGATGGCTGGTGCTTGTGTGTGAAAAGAGTCTGGAGGGAAATAGTGTTAAATATACTCTGTCATGATTGAAAGGACCAGGGGCTGCTTGTGCTGCTGGCTTCTCTGAGGGAAATCTAACAGAAATCATGTAATTACTCCCCTTTTTCTTCCTTGTCCCTCAGTTGCTTTCCCAAAGCATTTGGTCTACTTACATATTTGGTGCTTCCTCTGTTACTGTGGACTCCCAGGATTAGTCCATCATCATCTAAAAAAAGGGACTTTCTTCCCTGTGCTGCAAATGTCATTTCTGATTAGGAAAACAGACATTTGAAACTTCTTGTTCGCTTTCCACAGCTTACGTCTTTCTGCTTGTTGCGTTTTGTTCAGCTTGAACATGGAAGTCAGGCAGTCCTTTTACAGGGTTTCATGGGAGCATGTCAACAAGCACGGTGGCACAGGAAGGCAGACTGGCATTTCTCTTCTGGACCTCTTTTAAACAAAGCAAAGACCTGATCTCCTTGTTACCTGCCAGAGGATTAAGCTTTACCTACTGTGGGTGTGCACAGTAGAATGTAATGCCAGTGCAGTTCTGGCTGAATTTAATTAATTAGGCTTGAGGTTTTAATCATGCAGCAATATTAACTCTGCTGGTTTCAGTTGATGAAAAAAATGGCTTCGAATACTGGTTTGTCTTATAAATGAATTGTGTTTGAAACCTGGATCCTGTAGTGGGTATTGCAGGCCTGCTTTGTTATTATTCAATAAGATTTGTTCAGCAGTTGCTCAGGAAATAAAACAAGCAGTGTTGTAACTGGTGCATTGGCAGAGCTAGTGGAATGTCAATAAACAGTTGTTGTTTATTACTTTTTTGAAACTGAGTCAGTAGCTATCATAGTGTATTTTGGTGCATCACTCACTGTGTCACCAAAATGCTACTTATTTTCCCTAGGTATAAAGTGGCTATGCTAAGACAAGCAGTTAGTGAAAGGTGCACATGCTGATGAAAAGTGCTGACCACGATGTCCTGGGAGCCTTCTGCTCTGGTCACTGTGCAAGTCTAGAGTTCCTTCAACGTGTGAGACTTAGAAAAAAAACATGTTTTTCTCCAGATCTCCCAGAGAGAAGGTGACAGCCAGCTGTAGTCCTTGGAAGTGATTAGGAAATTTGGATAACCTCTCGTTCCCACGGTTAACTGGTGTTCTGCCTAAATGAGTCTGTCTCAGAAGTGGGTCCCTCTTCTCTTAAGAAGGATGAGGGAGCGAATGGTTAGAGGCAGTGCCAAGCATGCTCAGGGCATCTGGACAGAGGTCAGAGCCTGAGGACATACAGCCTCTGCCATCCCATCCAGGATGGGCCCCAGAAAAGCTGGGGGGCAGCAGCTAGGTTGCATTGCAATATGGCTTTCCCCAGCCTGGACAGATTAGTGCTAGGGGACTCCAGGCTAAGCTCTGTGTCTGTCATCAGTATCACATTTCACTGTTTGAAAGAGTTTGTATTATTTCTAGGCTGATCTTTGAGCACTACAGTCTTTTTTCCTGTGAACAGGACAAATGCAGGGTATGCATTCGCGCTCCTGGTTCCTTCACCTGCACCCTGAGCAATAGTGCTGTGGTGTGAAAGGGATGTTTTGGCTTTGTTCAGCTTCATTGCACCACTGGCTCGTGAATCAGAGGAGCATCTGTTGCTTTGTCACCTGAATGTTTTGTACCGTAAGCCAGATAAACTACAAAACCTTACAGCCACTATAGCCACTTACCAGTTTCCCTAAGTCGTTCCTCCTCCTATATTTCCTTTTGCATAAATACAGGATCTGCCATTGCCTGTGATGTCTCTAGGATAAACCAGGGCTGTATAAACCTACCCCTACCATGCTGTGTTTTGTTCCTTCCTAGGAACAAACTTATTACAGCAACAGGTACACAGGTTCTTCAGATTGCTGGTGATAATTTACAGTCTGCAAAAGCAAGCTAGCATTCATGAAATACACAGGTGCGCAGCCTGGAAATTAACATGTTAAAAGGCACAAAGACTCTAGAGATTTCTAAGTTTCTGTGGAGACACCTGGTATAACCAAGTGTTCAAATCTTACCTCACAGCATCCCAATGCGGGGGGGGGGGGGGAGAGAGGCTCTGCCCATCCACTGATGCTGGAAGTCAGAAAGGTATCCCCCACGATGGTGTCTTCCCTCACATCCCCTTTCTCTTAGGCCAATTTATATTATTTTCTATCTTTTAGGTGGAGCTTGAGTGACTCTAGTAGGCAGCATTTCATGAAGCAGAATGTAATTAGATGTTGATAAGAAGTGACAGGAGCTGAATATTTAAAATCACATCCTAGAATTTTGGTAAAATTGCAAACACAAATATTAGAGTGATTACTGGTATCTGCCATTGTATTATCTACGACTATAGAATCACAATGAGTTCTCATGCAAACACAACCTTTCCCAATATATACAAGTACAGTTTCAAGGGTTTCATTAGGATGTATCTCAAAGTGACAAATATTTTGCTCAGTGTCAAGACAAATGTCTTAGGATTCCAGCATGTTACTTTCACAGATGAAACCTTTTTGTTCACGCACAATACATGCATTTACATCAATTGTTTGCCACTTTCCTCCCTTTTGATGGGCCCATACTTTATGCTTTATCCTAAGGATAAAGTATAGTTCCATTATGATTGAGTCCTAATGCAATGATTGGATATACATTGTATACGGTGGCATTACTTATAGTAAGTATAAAGGCAACAATTTTATCATTTTCTGCATAATGGGTAAAGTTGACCTCCTTCTCCCTCTCTAATAATAGCTGCTGCTACAGATTGTATCTATAACTGCGCTTAGATGCAGCTCAAGGCAAGGGAGGTATTGCCTTGGGTTTTTCCAAGGGCATTTACAATTAATTGATGCCAGTTTCCTTAGGTCATCTGTAGTAGCAGTTAGTCTACTCATTAGGACCTCAGCATCAATGCTATTTAATATACCTAATCCTGTTCCAAATAACCTAATTGCATCCCGTGGCATGCACCAAGATTGTTTCAGAGAATGTCTGTGTAACCATGCCCAAAAAGGTAGTACATTTTGAATTGATTTAGGAGATTTTAATGTGCAGCGCTAGCTCTACCCTTTTTAGGGACCAACTGGGGTTAAAGAGAATTTGTTGTTGTCCCACATTTCTAATTATGTAAGGACCTGTGTTGAAGATGGAAGGAGTTAGACCAATGGGAGGCTGAGTAGGTTCACTTTCAAATATCTGCAGGGACAGAGGCTTCTTATCCTTTGCTGTAATTTTGTGCCTCTGTAACCCCAAAGACAGTACACAATTATAGGATTGGTGAAAGTAAAATTGTACCAGCAATCAAAATTTGGTTCAGTTATTTTGGAAACTGTCTTAATTTCAGTCGGCTGATTATAAGTGGATCCATTAGTTATTCAGCAACCAATTTGTATTGTCTGGCCAGACGTAGCTTAAAGTTCAGCCATTCTTAGAGAATCATTCCAACTCCATTCATCTTTTGAAAATATTGTTTCCATGTAGAACTAAAGTAGAGAGATTTAGGTCCTTTCTGTTTTGAGATGTTCCAGTGATTGTGCTATACTGTGACAATACATGGTTAGATGCCATGGTGAAACACCTCAGCTCCATGCACAACCACAGTAGCTAAGTTTCCTTTAAGGTCTGTAATTGCATCAAGGTCAGGGTAAAGTATAGCATTATTAATCTAAACTGTTGATTTGTCATCCTCCAGCTGTCCATATACAGTTTGCTCAGGGTTCCTGTGAACACAAAAGAAAATAAAATATGCTCGGTTGTATTCAACTGGCAGTGTTAGAAGGAGGGTGAAATAGATTGCTCCTTCTAACTAATTTTCACCTAATCTAAAAAAAAAAATCCCATGCATAGAAATATTTGGGAGTAGTTAGCACCATTACTACTGTTAGATGCACAGAAGGCTTTCACTATCTCTGCCATGTTTGGAACTGCGGCAGTCAAAGGTATAGTGTTAGCATTCAACTGTCTGTAATCCACTGTAAAATGCCATTGCCTGGTTGGTTTCTTTACTGGCCACACCAGTGAATTGTAAGGTGAATGAGTCCTTTTAATAATGCCTCTTTTTTCCAATTCTGCTACCACCCCGTCAATTCCCATAAGTGCTGCTGCTGACAACAGATATTGCTGATCATTAATGATTTTAGCAGGGGATAAGGGTATGGATGTTTGTAACAGGCTCAGTCTCGCGGTGCCTGAATCCCTTTGATGTGTCGCAAAACTCCACACAGTTCCATCAGGTAGTTTCCACATATGACCATGCAGTATGTCAAATTCTAAAGTATTAGTGTATGCAGCACCAACTAATACTTCTATCCTGGTTAATTTTTGTTCCTCTGGCAACCAGAGTGAAATTTTTGCAGTGGGGCATTGTTTTTCCACACCATTGATTCCCGTGAATTTAACCCTGCGTTGACCAGGTGTTATGCTCAGGGTTTGTGCCGTCTCATGTGTAATTACTGACATTTGGGTCCTGGTGTCAATAAGAAAATGTACCAATATTTTTGGGGGTTCAACAGGAATGGCAATGATAGGGTCAGAGTGTTCATTAGAGAGCCATTGAATTGCTAATACCCGCTGAGCAGGGTGGCTCATTGCCCTCCCCGGGGATAGGAGTTTTTTTGCTGACACCACAACTCACCTCGTTCCCTATTAGGTTTGAACCTCTCTTTGAATTTGGGGTATCTGGGATTTTGAGTGTGGATTTGGCGGACTCGCTGAGAGTGGTCTTGGGATTTAATACTGGCTGAACTTATCCAGCCCATTTGGCATCTGTACTTATCTATGTCTTGTACCAATTCACCCCAGGTGGGAATGGGGGAGTTCAGATTTCGCCTACAACCACTATCATCATCCCTACAAGCAGCTAGTATGTGATCCTGGGTATTTTCTACAAACATCTTAAGACAATCAGGGAGTCCACGGATGAAAGAGGTTAATTGAACCAGGTCAATAGGAGCTAACATCGGGGATTTCCTTAATTCATCTCTTTCATATATCACCTGAATGCAGGCTGCTTTCTGTACTGCTACAGCCAGGAGATAAGGAGGACTGTTCACAAAGGGACAGGTTAGGAATATGCATATGTATAGGAATGTTCATGTATATGTAACTCTTTACTAAAGCAATTTGCCACATTAGGAGTGCATGACTTTGGTGGGACTACCTGCCCCGTGCTGCATGGAACTGAGTAAACATACCTACTTTACAATCTTACTGATTGTGGAGTCAGCTTTCTGTGAGTCATTTTGGAGAGCCAGGCAGGAGACACTCTGCTCGGCTGTGGGATCGGCTGCAGCGTGGTGTAGTGGGTTTACGTGGCAAGGTTTTGGTAGCAGGGAGCCATAGGGGTGGTTTCTGTGAGAAAGATCTAGAAGCTGCCCCATGTTTGGGAAGGGCCCCATTGTTTTCCAGATCCGAGCCAATAAGCGATGTTGTTTTGTGCCTCTGTGAGAGCATATTTAAGACAGGGAAAAAACGCTGCGCCACACAGCAGCCGGGAGAGTCAAGGGAGTGGGAGAACAGCCTTGCACCAAGGTCAGTGTAGAAGGAGGGGGAGAGGTGCTCCAGGCGCCGGAGCAGAAGTCCCCTGCGGCCTGTGGTGAGGACCATGGTGAAGCAGGATGTCCCCCTGCAGCCCATGGAGTACCACGGTGGAGCAGGGTTCCATGCTGCAGCCCGTGGAGGAGACCATGGTGGAGCAGGTGGCCCTGCACCAACGGAGGCTGCCGCCTGTGGAAGACCCCTGCCGGAGCAGATTCCGGGCCGGACCTGTAGCCCGTGGAGAGGAGCCCACGCAGGAGCAGGTGACCCGGCAGGAGCTGCTGCCCGTAGGGGAGCCAGGTTGGAGCAGTTTTCTCCTGAGGGATGGACCCCGTGGTACGGACCCATATCTGGAGCAGTTCTGAAAGAGCTGCTGCCTGTGGGAAGCCCACGCCGGATCAGTTCATCAAGGACTGCATCCCGTGGGTGGGACCCCACAGCACAGGGGACAAGAGTGATCGAGAAGGAGCGGCAGAGAAGAAGTGCTGTAGACTGACCGTAACCCTCATTCCCCCGTTCCCCTGCGCCGCTCGGGGGGAGGAGATGGAAGAGGGTGGATGGGGGGAAGGTGCTTTTGTTTTTTTTTTTTTTTCCCTTTGTTTTCTCACTTCTCTCGCTTGTTAGTTGTAGGCAATAAATCTTACTATCTCCTTATGCCGAGTCTGTTTTGCCCGTTACAATAATTATTGCGTGATTTTCTCGTCCTTATCTCAATCCTTGAGCCCTTTTCACATATTTTCTCCCCATTCCTCTTTGAGGAGGGGGAGTGAGAGAGCGGCTGTGGTGGAGCTCGGCTGCCCACTCGAGCGGAACCACGACACGTGGACACCCCTAGGTGCACCCTGAGTGTTTTGCTCGGAGGGGACTCCACTCTCAGCTGCTCACCGCAGGAGCAAAGATTTCCTGAAACTGCAGACAAACGGTATGTTTTCGGCTGCTGGAGGGATACTAACTGGAGTGTTAATAATTGTATGTGTTTTTATGTATGTATTTTGTGTTGTATTTTGTGTTGAAATCTTGTATATTGTAATATTTGCATATTGTATGTATTTTGTGTTGAAAGTATTTGTGTAAGTGTAAGGGTTTGAAACAAAGTGTTACAAGTCACTTCACGAAGAACACAGTCAGAGACAATACTTGTTTGGTTGGTTATCATTCTAAGTTATATTCCTGTGGTATGAATGAGATGTGCTGGAGGCCTCTGTGTGCGATTGTGCTGTGTGAGTGAGACGCAGCGTTGCTGCAAAGCGAGTGCAGAGTTCCGATCCATGGTTCCGTACTCTCTGCAAGGGGAGTGGGCAGAGACGAATGAAGTGCTTGACAGACTGAAAAGAAGTGCTGTTTTATCCAAGTTTTGAGTGGTGGTGCCCGGTGTATCTTGTGTATCTTGTGTATCCTATTTTTTGCTCTTAAATGTTTTGACTGTGACAAGAAAAAGGCAGGAGCATGATATGACATGCTTCCTGCAACATATGAGGCCCGCACAGGCCGAGACCTGGACTCGCTGAGACCTGAACAGGCCGAGAGACCGGAGCGGCGCCGAGAGACTGGAGCGGCGCTGGGAGACCAGAGAAACTACGGAGGGACTACCGCTGGACGGAGAGAGCCCTGAGAGACGCTGCAGAGCCACGGACGGCTCTGAGAGACACAGAATAGACCTGACAGAAGCTGCAAAACACGGGGAAATTGAAGTAATTGCGGAACATCCGAGATCGAGTTGCTACGGGAGACCAGAGGCGTCAGTGGACACCAGCAGTCGACTCAGTCGACTATCACCGTGTGGAGAGTTGGCACAGAGCAGAGGGGCGGACATCAGGACCCTGCAGCCTGTCTGACGTAACCATGGAGGCAGCGGCAGCAGCGGCTGTGCTGCTTCACTCTAGCATTCTTTTTATAAAAGGTTTATCTTGCAATGCAAAAAAGACTGTTAGCCCCCAGATCGGTGTTATAACTATTACTAATGACGACTTAGCTCTATTGCAGGGCAGGAGTGCAGAGACGCAGATTACACTGCCAAATGACCACCGGCAGGCTCTTTCACAAACCTAAGGTTGCAGCTGGCACTGCCTGCAGCCGTATAGTAGACGTTACACTCTCTTTCCTAACTAGTAATCATGTGTCTCATCCAGTTGTGGTGAATGGTCAGTGGCAAAAAGAAAAGGAGGATGCCACTGACACTAACAGCATGGGTAATAGGAGTAGTATAAGTGACACAGGTGACAGTGCGGGGTGCTCTGCCTGCTGCTCGCCTTCACCTGCCTGTGCACTGCTGCCGACGGTGCTAGAGTAAAATGTGAAGACTGCTCAGATGGCAGTGATGAGAGTGCTTGTGTGAAGAAGATGTGTGCTGAATCTGACTTTGTGTGCAACAGTGGTCAGTGTGTGCCAAACAGATGGCAGTGGGGATCAGTGGGGGTCAGTGGGGATCCGGACTGTGAAAATGGGTCTGATGAGAGTGCTGATCTATGTCATATGAGAGCATGCCGGGTAAATGAAATCAGCTGTGGTCCTCAGTCAACTCAGTGTATCCCAGTGTCCTGGAAATGTGATGGTGAAAGACTGTGACAGAGATCCTGATTGCAAGGATGGAAGTGATGAAATTAACTGCCCTTCTCAGACCTGCAGGCCAGACCAGTTCAGATGTGAAGATGGGAACTGTGTCCATAGGAGTAGGCAATGCAGTGGTGTGAGAGACTGTCTGGATGGCACTGATGAAGCAAACTGTAACAATGTTGTTCAGTGCTCTGGACCTGGCAAATTCAAGTGCAGAAGTGGAGAATGCATAGATATCAATAAAGTGTGTAACCAGCAGAGAGACTGCAAGGACTGGGGTGATGAGCCCCTGAAGGAATACAACATAAATGAATGTGACTGTCCAGCTGGGAAACTGTGGAGGTATTGATGAATGCCAAAACCCTGGTATCTGTAGTCAAATCTGTATCAACCTGAAAGGCTATCAGATGAATCCTGCTACAGGAACCTGGAAATGGCCATACGGCAAAGCAAATTAGATAACTGTTATTTAACTTGTCAGAAGATAAAAAAGAAAGTGTTTCAACAAGCAGCCACGAGAGGAAAGAATCACTGAACCCCCGATGTGAGGGACTGTACCTTGTTTTACTGACTACTGAAACAGCTGTGAGAACCGCAGAAAGGGACCCACGCATCCAGAATAAAAGGACCAGTAATTACTGAAACTTGGAGGGTTGAGTCCGCTCCTGGGAAACTGAAACTCAAGCTAAGGAAGAACTCATATTCTGGCAACGAGGCTCTGCATGAATTAAGGATGCCAAATAAAGGGGACAAGCCTAAAGGGAGAAAAGGGAGAAGGCAAGACCGGGGCAGGACCCTCCACTGCGGTATGTATGGTCTACCGAGGGAGGCAACCCCTATGGGTATTGACTGCCGAGTGAGAGGGCCTCGACCGGACTTCTCCCACACTAAGATCAGGTTGTCCCGAGAAAATAACATAAAAAAAAACTCTTTTTTTAAACCTATATAAAATTGTGATTCGTTTTCCAGGAGCTGGATCACCCTGACAGGCTGAACGGTAACACAAGCCTGAAGTGACCCTGAAAGCGGGCCTAACTCCTTGACTGAAGGCGTTTGCCTATTATGATCCAGCTACGTGGGCAGAAGACAGATCCTGGGGCTATAGGACCTCAGTATATATACTTAATAGAATAATTAGGTTATTAGCTGTAATAGAAATAGTTATAAATGATGAGAACTGATCTAAATGAGTTTTAAAGATGAGAACTGCTTTGTATCAAAATTGCCTAGCTTTGGATTATTTACTAGCACAAGAAGGAGAAGTCTGTGGAAAATTTAGCTTTAGTAATTGCTGTTTAAAGATTGATAAAAAGGGTGTTTCTTCCTGGTAGATGATAGAATGTTATGTTCTGGTTTAGGATGAGAAGAATGTTAATAATATGATGATGTTTTAATTGTTTTTAATTGTTACAGAGCAGTGCTTACACCAAGCCAGGGACCAAGCCAAATTCAGCTTCTCACTGTCCTGTCAGCAGGCAGGCTGGGAGGAGGGCCGGACTGCTTGGGGTTAGGTTGGGCATCGGACAGCAGGTGGTGAGCAATTGCATTGTGCATCACTTGTTTTGTACACATTATTACTAGTAGTACTATTATCATCATTATTGTTATTATTATTGTTATTATTTTCTTGTTTTTATCTCAACTCACAGGCTTCACTTTCCCATTTCTCTCTCCCATCCCAGAGAAGGAGGGGGGAGGTGAGCGAGGAAACACAAACCTGGAAGGATATGGAATGGGATTTATTTTCATGGCTGCCTGGTGGACCATGGGTTAAAAGAGTGTTATTTTTATTGTCATGTGGTGTAATTATGTTATTGTATATACCTTGTATGATACCTTGCCTTACGTTATTAATACACCGGGTGATAAATAGTACATTTGTAATAACTTCATTAAAAAAGGAAGGGGATATGTCAATTATGATGTTTAAGAATTGGACCCTCCAAGAACGGACTGATGAAATCCAGTTATTAACAACAGAAGTGACACGAATTGTTGATATTAAAAAGAAGATAAGGGATTGTGAGGAATGTTTTAACAATTCGTGTCCATAAAGAACAATTCTGTTTGAATCCTGTCTGCCTCTGGGCCCTGCACTGGCAATTTAATTCTTGAACCACAGATGCAGTGTGTCCCAGTCTCCCCCTCATTCTAGTCAATTTATCACTTCTTAAATTTATGAACCTGTTTGCTTTTGTTATTCCGGACTTCTATTTCTAACACTGCTATAGATGTGTCTGTGAATGGCTGGGGAAGAATGTTTTAATTACTCGTGTGTCTGGGAGTTTCAGAACAACTGATAACAACTGGTGACTGTTATGGGATACTATGTGGATCTTTGGTATCTGGTTAGGGGGGGCCGAGAGATAAAGAGGAAGGAGAAAGAAGCTGAAGGACGGCTGGGAGACAAGACTTGAAGAGGATGTTCTATAAACTTGGCATGGTGCCCAGTAAGTACAAAGGGGGAGAGGAAGACTACGAGCCTTCAGCATGAAAGACCCCTAGAGACCCCCAGAAGAGACCCCAGAGGAGACTGCGCATGCTCCAGTAGGAGGGACTGCACCCCGGAAACTAATTTTAATAATCTATTTTTTTTAGAAGTAGTAATGAATATGTATTAGTCTGGGAGCATAAAAATCAGCTGCTTGATGTATCTGGTGTGCGTCCTGGTGGAGCGGAGACTCCCAGTGCACCCAGCGCTGTTTGCTTACCTCTATTCCTTTATATTCTTTCAATAAATCCTATTTTTTTTATTTAATCCTAATTTGAATCCTGAGCCATTTATAACATGCTTGACTGTAGCGCAAGGCTGTACTTTATTTAACAGATGACTAACCCTCTCCAGCAGTTGTTTAAGATGATTATTCTCACTCACAAGTTTGTCATTTTCAGTAACAAGTTTATCCACTCTGATTCCTAATGTTTTTCCTGTCTCCCTTTCAAAGGCCAATGATGACTTCAATACCTCATTCTCTGATTTCAAAGCTGTATGTTCCACATCAGAGATCAGTTTGGGAGCAGGAGTTTCCTTAGCTTCCTGCTGAGCACAAGACAAACAGGCTCCTAACACAGCACAAATCGCACCTTTACCCTTTCTTTGACCAATCTTTCATGAAGCCTGACACTACTCAATGCACTCTACCACTTTCTCCTCATCTTTCCAAAACTTTTGGGAAAACTCCTTACCTGCCTGGGAAGGGGCACATTTGTATTTTTGTAGCAGTTTATCCATAGCAATCCTGCCGACTACACCAATTTTACTGTCGCGTTAAGGGGTGTAGCTGATTAACCGTTATGGGCCCGGTCAGATTCAGGGTACTGAACCAGTCGGATACACCAATAACGCGTTAACCATCTGGGGTCCAGTCGGATATTCACCAATAACGCATTAATCGTCTGGGGTCCAGTCAGATTCACCAATAACGTGTTAACCGTCTGGGGTCTGGTTGGATTCAGAACACTGAACTATCACGGTCACAGATTCACCAATAACGTATAACCACCCTTACCCTAGTTGCACTTAATGAGAGCTATAACAATGCAATCAAGTATGGTTTATTACAGCAACAGATAACCAGGTTCTTTGGATTGCCGGCGATAGTGACTGTCTGCAAAAGCAAGCTAGCATGCATGAAATACACAGGTGTTACAGGTGTTACAGGTGCGCAGCCTAGAAATAAACGCGTTAAAAGGATCAAAGATTCTAGAAAGATTTATAACCAAGTGTTCAAATCTCACCCAAAGGTGTCCAAATGGGGGGGGGAAGAGAGGCTCAGCCTGTCGACTGATCCCAGGAGTCAGGAGGTCCTAAGGATGTTGTATTCCCTTGGGACGGTATCTCCCCTGATGGTGGTATCTTCCCTAACATCCCCTCTCTCTTGGGCAAATTTATATTATTTTCTATCTTTTAGGTGGAGCTTGAGTGACCCTAGTCAAGCATATCTTAGTTATGATTGGTGAAAAGTAAGGCTTTTAGTAAGGCTAAAAGCAGGATTGTAACCCTGCACTTTCAGAGAGCCAATTTTGACCTCTTCCGGGACCTGCTTGGGAGTATCTCATCGGCTAGGTTGGTAGAAGGCAAGGGTGCATGTGAGAGCTGGGCTACATTAAAACAGCATGTGTTGGGTCTGTCTGAGCTGGAGTCACCTTTTCCCTGCAGCAGCCCACACAGTGCTGTGCTCTGCACTCGTAGCTGGAACAGCACTGATATCACTCCAGTGTTGTGTCTATTGCTACGTAGTGCTGGCACAGCATCAGGACTCCTTCCAAGCCCCCAAAGAGCCAGCAGGCTGGGGGTGGGCAAGTGATGGGAAGGGGACATTACCAGGGCAGCTGACCTAAACCAACCAAAAGGATATTCCATAACACCTGATGTCACACTCAGCAATAAAAGGGAGGCTCTCGTGGGGGAGGGGGCTGTTCCTCCTGAACAACCACTACGCGTTTTGAGGCCCTGCTTCCCAGGACGTGGCCAAACACCGCTCGCTGATGGGAAGTAGAGAATAATTTTTTTCTCTCTCTCTTTGCTTCCGCGCGGACTGATTGTTTCCTTTGTTTCTTTTTTCCTCCCCATTCCCTTTCCCTTTAATTAAACCTTTCTCATCTCAAACCTCGAGTTCTCTATGTTGTATTTTCTCCCCCTTCCTCTTTGAGGAGAGGGGGAGTGAGAGAGCAGTTGTGGTGGAGCTCGGCTGCCCACCCGAGTAAAACCACCACAGTCCTTTTTTGGTGCCCAACGTGGGGCTCGAGGAATTTGAGATAAGGATGATAGTTGATAGAAGTAACGGGCAAAATATGGACAGGATGATTGTTACAAGTTGTGAAGAATTTAAGAAAGCAGTAACTGTGAGATGTTAGTGTGGTGAAGGGACGAGGGGTGGTGTGTGTGTAAAATGTCCACCTTGTCGGTGCTGTGATGATGTTTATTTTGGTGTGGTGAATTCTTTTTCTTTTTAATGTAAGTGAAGTTTGTGAAGGTTGTGATAATTGTAAAGTAAGAGTATATTGTGATTAATCTTAAATATGCTTTTAACAGAGGCGAGGGGTGGAACGTAGTGGGTTTACATGGCAAGGTTTTGGTAGCAGGGGGCCATAGGGGTGGTTTCTGTGAGAAGGATCTAGAAGCTGCCCCATGTTTGGTAAGGGCCCCACTGCTGACCAGAGCCGAGCCAATAAGCGATGTTGTTTTGCGCCTCTGTGAGAGCATATTTAAGATGGAAAAAAACGCTGTGCCACACAGCAGCTGGGAGAGTGAGAGGAGTGAGGAACAGCCTTGCAGGCGCCAAGGTCAGTGGAGAAGGAGGGGGAGAGGTGCTCCAGGCGCCGGAGCAGAAGTCCCCTGCGGCCTGTGGTGAGGACCATGGTGAAGCAGGATGTCCCCCTGCAGCCCATGGACTACCATGGTGGAGCAGGGTTCCATGCTGCAGCCCGTGGAGGAGACCACGGTGGCCCTGCACCGACAGAGGCTGCCGCCTGTGGAAGACCCCTGCCGGAGCAGATTCCGGGCCGGACCTGTAGCCCGTGGAGAGGAGACCACGCAGACATCTCCTTATGCCGAGTCTGTTTTGCCCATTACAATAATTACTGAGTGATCTTCTCGTCCTTATCTCAACCTTTGAGCCCTTTTCATCATATTTTCTCCCCAGTCCTCTTTGAGGAGGAGGAGTGAGAGAGCGGCTGTGGTGGAGCTCGGCTGCCCACCTGAGTAAAACCACCACACATGCTAAACAATATATAGGGGTGGCTAGCCGGGGGGAGGGGGGCCGGACTGCTCAGGGTTAGGCTGGGCATCGGTCAGCAGGTGGTGAGCAATTGCATTGTGCATCACTTGTTTGTACACATTATTAGTAGTAGTACTATTATCATCACTGTATTATTATTATTTTCCTGTCTTATTAAACTGTCTTTATCTCAACTCACGGGCTTCACTTTCCCGTTTCTGTCCCCCAACCCAGAAATGGAGGGGGAAGGGTGAGCGAACGGCTGCGTGGTGTTTAGCTGCCAGTCGGGTTAAACCACGACAGTCCTTTTTGGCATCCAACGTGGGGCTCGAAGGGTTGAGATAATGACAGATCTGACCAGAGTGTGTTAAACTAAAATTGGTATAAGTAGTAGACCTGCTTAATAGTCACTTGTCATAATGCTGATTACTTTAATCTCAACTCTGCTGCGCCTGTTTTCCAAATTGAGTATTATAGCACATTATTTTCCGTATGTGCTCTCTGTCATGTTGTTTATCCTCTCCGGGCCCTGGTTTCAGATCATTAATGTACTGTGTGTTGTAACAGTGGCTTATGAGACGATGAAATATCTGGTCATGACTCTGACTTGGTATTTGTACTCAGCAATGTTGTCGACTCTATACTTTGGAAACCGTATCTCGGAAACTATTAACAATTACACCTATTGCCTTTTTTCATCAGGGAGTTAATCTCTGGAGGGGAAAGGGGAAGATATTTTTTCCTACTTGTTCACTCTCCCTTTCTCCTTCACCACCCCCTTATCCTCTGAACTTGTTACAATAGTTCTCCGAGATACTGAATATCCTTGGGATACTCAGACCAGCATGGTCTTGTTATTACATCTCCTAAATGTGCTTCAAGTTTTGCTTTAAGTTAAACAACTACTTAGGAATCTCATCCAGAGATGTGCCCGGAGGCAGGATAGTTGTGAGTGGCAAGGAGTGTGGGAAGATATGGGCAGGCATCTAGAGCAGTGGGCACCTCCAGTGTTTTGGAAATTCACCCCTGCACAACTGCAAAATCCTAAAAAATTGGTAGAATGATTGAAAAAAGGGTGTCATGACTCCGGCAGTTCCAAAGTGACACAAATCATTGTAACGTGCTGGGGCCTGGCTCATGCCTATCGAGCTGCCATTGATACTGCTATCAACTTAGTGACAGACCCTGCGGCCACTCCAAGTCCTGTGAGAGATCCAAAGGCCACTCTGACCCCTACAATGGACTCTGCAGCTGCTCCAGCTACTGTGGCTGGGTCAGAGAAACGAGCTGTAGCAGTGGAAGTTGCCCCTGTAGAGAAGGGGAAAAAATGGTATAGAGATTCAGGTCGTTTAGAACGCAGAGAGTCTTCTGCCAAATCTAGGTATAGAGACAACGATGCTGGGCCATCAGGGATTCAGGAGGAGGAAGATGAGGATGCCGAAAAATCAACAGTAACTACCCAAAACCTATACCAGCCTGAGCTACGAGATGTGCAAGAAGATTTCGGTCATTGCATAGGTGAGCAGCTTGTCACCTGGCTGCTCCGATGCTGGGACACCAGAGCCAATTGTGTGGAATTAGATGGCAGGGAAGCCAGGCGGCTGGGATCCCTTGCTAGAGACACAGGCATTGACAAAGCAATTGCAGATGGAGCACAATCTCACAGCCTCTGGAGGTGTCTCCTCTCAGCTGTGAAGGAAAGGCATCCCTTCAAGGAAGAACTTGTATGACTACCAGGCAAGTGGACCACCATGGAGAATGGAATCCAGTACCTGAGGGAATTAGCCGTATGGGAAGTGATTTATGAGGACCTCAGACAAACATCCACAGATCCAGATGAAGTCAGGTGTACACGACCCACGTGGCCAGCTCATATGCCAGCTCATTGGCAATAATGGCCTGGAAAGAGGATGAGGAACCCACAGTGGATGATGTGGCTAAACAACTCCAGCAGTACGAAGAAAGTCTCTCCTCTTCCTTACAGGCCTGCGTCTCAGCTGTGGAGAAACTTTCTGAAAAGGTTCACCAACTTGAAGAGAGATTATTTTCCTCCCCACCTGTACAAAGCAGTGTCTCAGCTATCAGGGGTAGGCGTTCATCCACACAAGGAAGACGATATGGTGGGTACTCACCCCGTTCCACCCTGTGGTTTTACTTACGAGACCACGGAGAGGACACGAGAAAATGGGATGGAAAATCTACCACGACCCTAGAGGCACGGGTACGTGAGTTGCAAAAGAAAACAATCAGGAAAAAGGGATTCTCTGAAAAGTTTGCTGCTCCAACTTCCAGCAGACAGTCCTTCAAACACAGAAATGAAGAAGATTCTGACCAGGGTTAGGGGGGCCCTGCCTCCAGCCAGGGGGAGGAAAGGGACAATTGAGTTTATTGGACTGTGTGGATTCGATGGCCTGGCACGTCAGACGCACAGAAGTATAAGGCTTTAGTAGACACCGGTGCACAATGTACTGTAATGCCATCGAGCTATAAAGGACCAGAGACCATCTGTATTTATGGAGTGACGGGGGGATCTCAGCAGTTGACTGTATTGGAGGTTGAAGTGAGTCTGACTGGGAATGAGTGGGAAAAGCACCGCATTGTGACTGGCCTGGATGCTCCATGTATCCTTGGCATAGACTATCTTAGAAGAGAATATTTCAAGGACCCAAAAGGGTTCCGGTGGGCTTTTGGTACAGCTGCCTTAGAGACAGAGGGCATTAAACAATTATCTACCTTGCCTGGTCTCTCAGAGGACCCCTCTGTTGTGGGGTTGCTGAGGGTCGAAGAACAGCAAATGCCAATCGCTACCACAACTGTGCACCGGCGGCAATATCGCACCAACTGAGACTCCCTGATTCCCATCCATAAGCCAATGTATTAATTGGAGAGCCAAGGAGTGATCAGCAAGACTCATTCCCCTTTCAATAGTCCCATATGGCCCGTGGGAAAGTCTAAATGTGAGGGCGAGCAAACGGCTGTGTGGTGTTTAGCTGCCAACCGGGTTAAACCACAACAGTATTCAAATAAGCTGTGTGCTTACAAGTGTACTAAATCATTAACCTACATTCGCATGTAATCAGCAAAATGCACAAGACAGAGAAACAATGATCATTAGAATATCACTGCCATGTCTGGGTTCTTAGGAAGGGAGACTGTACAGGATTTGTTAGACTGAATGCTGCAGAGCCCAAAAGATCAGCTGCTTGTATTAATTAATCAGGAAGGACACTGAAGAGATAGTGAGAGAAACAGTGTCACACAAGCATGAGATGACACATCATACCATACCCAGGGAGAAAGGATTTGTGTCTGAGGACCCTGAATGCAGAAGGAAACCAAAGTATGACAGAGAAGATCCAACAGTCTTTTCTGGAAGCAACTTTTGATAAGCGTGTAAG
Source organism: Aythya ferina (assembly GCF_964211825.1). Taxonomy (NCBI): domain Eukaryota; kingdom Metazoa; phylum Chordata; class Aves; order Anseriformes; family Anatidae; genus Aythya; species Aythya ferina. Next base: position 3,311,912 of record NC_140313.1, on the reverse strand, counting down.
CAAAGCAGTTCCCAAATCACTGATGAGTAATGTTTCATCTACCTACACACACACACAGCGCATAGTCTAAAAGAAGTGGTCCAGCCGATCCACCAAACAAGACTACAATTTAAACCTCAGAAAGAAGAATAATGGTCAGGAAGACCACACGAGGTTAGAAATGGAACTGACAGATTTACTAGTTGCAAGTGGCTGCATCACTAAGATGTCAATTTTAGTGACAGATACTGAATAACCCACCAGGACCTTATATTCAAAATGGTGCAAGGCTTCACAGAAGATACACAGTGCGTGCAAGCATGGGGTGAAAGCAGACATTTCTGCAGTCTGTGGAAAGTGACAGATAATTGATCTGAATAGAAGCAGAAAGACAACTGCTCCAGCCAAGGTCTTAAAATGTCTGGAAAAAACAGGCACACCATCATGACTGACTAAATCCCTGTTGTGCCTTTCGCCAGCTCCCCACTTACCTCCTACCCCACAGGCAAGGCCAGCTGTAGGGTCACCTCCTCTTTTATTATCAAATTCAATCTTCAGTTGGACAGCAAGGAAGAGGCAGCTCCAGGAATGCCACATATACCTACAGCCCTGCAGGTGAGTGCAGAGCTTTCTTTAAATGAAGAATTGCAGAATTAAAATTACACATTGTTTTCGTCTCTTGCACTGGCATTTTGCTCACCTTGCCTGCTTCCTTGCGGGCCTACCATTACTACCAGCAGAAAGAGCACATGGCTATTTCTGTACCATGAGTTGGTGTCTGAGTAGATATTAAAGTCGAGCTACAGATAACAAGCTCCTGGGAGGTGTGAGAAACACTCTGTAGCCAATAACATAGGCTCAGGTGAGGATCTCAGTGAAGTAGCATTTTTATTCACGATTGCGATGGCGGGCGTCCCACAAGCAGGAGCTCACCTAGTAGTCACACAGTACTGTTTATATACATGTACTTAATTTCTCAACAACCAGGACCCTCCTCTGTTTCCCCATTGACTGGGTAATCCAGGTTCATAATCTATCCAATGCTTTAAAAATAATACATGGCTTTCAGTTGCCAGGCTGTTATTTTAGAAATTTCTTTTTTCTTTTCTTTTTTTTTTTTTTTAAAAAAAAAAAAACAAACTCTGAGGTGGTAATGTTTCTTCACTTACCTGACTTGACTCAGACACCGTTACTTTCACCTAACTGCACTAAGGAGTCCAGTTGTTGTCTGCATTTTATAAGGTTGTCTGTTAAGCTTTCTAATCACTGCAAGCATATCTCAATACCACATTCCTTCGCTCTAAACAACGTAACTCTGTGCAAATACAACATTTTTGTTCCCACAATTCCCCCCTTTTCTTCTTTATAAATTGTTGATTCTTGCAAAACTTTTCTCTAAGGTGTAATTTGGTAGATATCTTCCTCTTCACTTTCTTTGCTTTCCATTTCATCTAATATCATCCTCTTATCTGAGTAGGGTGGTGGCTCCATGGTTATTTGTTTCAATAGTGCCATTTCAATTAACCCCTGGACTAGTCCTCTTACACAAGGGATAATGCAACAACCAAAGGCTGTCAAAATTCCTGCTACTACAATCAAGAATGTAAGTATGGACACTACCACCCCTTTCCATTTACCAAACCAAGATTCCAACCGTCTGGTGGTGGAAGTGCCTGTTCCTAAGTTTTCTGCCAATTCACTGGCAAGGGTGGTAAGCCAATGCTCTAGTTACTGTGTCATCTGGGGCAGTATTGTTGGGTATAAAAGTGCAACAATGGTTGCTCAGTATCATACAAACTTCATTTCTCTGCAAGCATCATATCTAATGCTATTCTCTTTTCCCAAGCCATTTTGCTGGTGGCATCTAGTTGTTCAGCAATTCCTCTTATCGCATCCCTTGTATAATTTATGAATCTCTGCTGATTATAATAGACATAATTAATCCAATCCACAGTCTTATTGATTGTTACCCACCAGAACAGTGACTCAAACCCTGCAGCAATTTGACTCCTGGCTTTCTGTTCATCAGGTAACTCCCCTAGGCACCCCAATGAAATCTATGTATACTCTGTCATCAAATGATATGCCTAAGTTTCTTTTACTTCTTCTGGGTATTTGTGATGTTTCTCTTTCAAATGCTAGGGTGAAGGGCATAGCTAATTGAACAAGTGCACAAGTGTCTCCCCAAATAGATGGTAGGGTGGACTATAAGATCTTCCCTCCACAGTACCAGCAGAGATCTGCCCTGGGGATCTCAAGTCTTGAGCAGTTTCCCATCAAGTCCTTGGTAGCATTCAAGGTCCTTGTGCACAAGGCAAATTCTCCCAGGTGACGGGTAGCACTCACACCCTGCTGTGAGAGGCAGGCTGTGTGGTTGCCTATAGCTGTAGAGAATGCAGGGGGATCCCTGATATTGCTATCACGCAAGGAAGGGAATAGCAAAGGGAGAGACTTACAGGCCTCATTTCCCCAGGCAGTCTTTTCTTGGTACAATGCAATCATCGCATCACCTGGGAACTCTTGGTCCACTCCAATGTGAAAGACTATCTGGGCAATCGGTCATCCCAAGGCACAAGCATAGCAATTGCTATGGTTGAGACTCTGGACAGTATATTTGACCCATTCTATCCAGGCATTCACATCCCCATACCTGTTTCAATCTCAAATGTTTGAACTGCCGCACTTCAAAGAGGGCCTCCTGTTTTCTCCTTGAGTTTCTCCCTTTCTCTGATGGCAATGAAGGATTGTTTCCATACAGCTATTCTCAATCTGGCTGTTGGGTCTCTCTCCCAGTTACATCTTCTCTGTGACCTGAAGTAAGGTTAGTAATGTAATCAGCCTGACTTATTGTTATAGTTGTTGGATTACACTATAGATGCCGAAAATTTGGCTGAACAGTTCCTTTCAATATGTTAATTTGTTGTTTGTTTTTTTTTTAAACCTTATGAAGTCAACAGTTGAGGTGGGTGTATGCAACCACCCTTTATGATTGGTCATCCACCATACATTAGTCCATGATGGGCAAGGGGGTCCTTCAAACATCCCACTAGTCTTAGGTTCAGGACAGAGATATTGGTTCTCTCTGCTCATTTGCTGTTGGGCATTTAAATCTCCACAAGCTAACACCTCACAAGCATCAAACGTGACGGATTGTGGTACATAACCCTCTGTCACAGACACACATATTTTGATGGGGGTACCCTGTCTTACTGTTGTCTGGTTATGCCTTTTCCAAGTTGCCAATTGACCGAGGCCTTCTCTGAGGCCTACAATCACTAGAAACAAAATTAATAGTTGATTTTTCCGTCATCATTTTTAACTCTTAGGTTTCCAAATAATTATCAGTACAAAGAATAAGATGTACGCTACTACTATAACAACACCCCCCCGCCTTGGGAGCACTGCAATTCGCTATAGGTCTGTCCTTTCTCTCATTCACATGTCACACTCATTAGTTACCTGTGAAAATAAAGGGTTAGTTTACAATTGTAAGCTTTCATCTTGCTCACAGTCTATTATGAGATTTTTCCTTTTGATTTTAACTATCTACACATCTTCTGTAGAAGCAACTTCCCAGGTACTAGAGTCAACGGATGCTTTCACTCGAGTATAGTGATTCCAACAATTTTCCGCAGTTCTTACAGCTGTTTCAGTGGTTAGTAGTACTTGGAATGGTCCTCCTTCCCATTCAGGCCAGAGTTGATTCCTTTCAGGTCTGAATCAAGACACAGTTTCCTGGTTGATGGTGGGGGGGGGGGGGAGGGGTTGAGTCAACAACCCACGGGTCCAGAGAGATTACAAAGAAGAGGATAACCCCAGAATACAGTTCATAAGAAAACTCTCTCTTGTTTTGAATTGTGGTGTCTCATCCCTTCTGCTCAGATAGGGCAATCCGAACAACATCTCATATGGTGAAATTCCTATATCCTTTCTTGGTGCTGTTTGAACCTGGAAGTGTGCTAAGGGTATACCATTTTAACATTTTGCTCCACCTCCCCAGAAGAGGAGGGGTGCTGGAGGTGGGAAAAACCCACTCAGTCTCTGAAGCCTGTATTAACTCTGTACTAACCTCTTAAAGGAACCAACCTGGCCACAATGCTTCAGAAGTAGATATAAGAGCCATTAACCCAATTTCTCTGCAAAGAGATGTGTAGGGTCTGTCTGAACTGGAGTCACCTTTGTTATATATGTTCATCTGATTCGTGTCAGTATGGAACAGTGCTTGGGCCGCATGGTATGATGAATGTGACCTTCTCTCTTACATACCCTTGTATAACCACAAGTCTAAGAAAAACAGAATGGTTAATGTATATAGTTCTTGTACCTTGCAAAGGAATATTTTAACAATTCGTGTCAATAGAGAGCAGTTCTGTCCGTCTCTGGGTCCTGCACTGGCAATTTAATTCTACCACAGATGTGGTTTCTTCCCTTTCCTCCCAGTGTCCCAGTCTCCCCCTCATTATAGTCAATTTATCAAATCTTCAGAAATATTCCTCAAATCCATGAGCCTATTTGCTTTTGTTATTCCGAACTCTTATTCCTAACAGTTATAGCCTTTTTGCCTTCTTTGTGGTTGATTTAGCACTGCTATAGATGTGACTGGAGTGTCCCTGTGAATGGCCTGTGAGGAATGTTTTAACTACTCGTGAAGTGTCAATAGAGAGCTATTTGTATTTGTATGTTCTTTCTTTGAAGTCTCTGATGCCTGGGGGTTTCAGAACAACTGCTAACAACTAGTGACTGTTATGGCTTCTGAATGGGACCCCTGATATTTGGCCAGGTGGCCAGGAGATTAAGGAGAAGAAAGAAAGAAACTGAAGGACGGCTAGAAGACAAAACTTGCAGGGGACGCTGTGTAAGCTTTTGACATGCTGCCAAGGAGTACAAAGGGGAAAGACAAGAAAAAAACCTGAGAGGAAGACTACGAGCCTTCAGCATGAAAGACCCCCAGAGACCCCCAGGGGGACCACCGGAGACTGATGCACATGCTCCAGTAGGAGGGACTGGATCCCAGAAGCTAATTATAATAATCCGTGTTTTTTTTTTTTTTTTTTTTTTTTTAGAAGTAGTAATGAATATGTATTAGCCTAGGAGCATAAAAATCAGCTACTTGATGTAACTTGTGTGCGTCCTGGTGGAGCGGAGACTCCCAGTGCACCCAGTGCTGTTTGCTTACCTCTATTCCTTTGTAAACTTTGATTATAATCCTATTTTGAAGACTGAGCAATTTATAACACTTTTTCCCTGCAACATCACTAGGGCAGCTGACCTAAACCAACCAAAGGAATATTCCATACCATGTGATGTCACACTCAGCAATAAAAGGTGGAAACAGGAAGAAGAGGGGAGGGGTGGGCTCTCATTGGGAAAACGTCGGTCCTCCTCTCGAACACCAGCTACGTGCGTTGAGGCCCTGCTTCAAGGACGTGGTCAATCATCGTTCATTTGTGGGAAGTAGTGATTAAGGAGGTATTGGGGAGGCAAGGACAATCCCCAGACAAGGACTGTATATCTCGAAACAAGACACTGGAACTCATGATAAGGAAGCGGCAGACGGACAGAGAAACAAATGTAAGGACTATAAATCTCAAAACTGGACATTGGAATTCATTATAAAGATACAACAAACGAGAATTAGCAACAACCAGCTCTTGCAATTAAGAAACATGCCAATTCAGCTGATTCCTGACCAAAGGTGAAAAGTACACTGTGAGGAAGACTCGGGGTCTTCCTCCCAAAGACCCCTGCCCACAATTCTTGGGAGGCTCTGCGCAGGCGCAAGGTGCCAAAAGGCTAATTAGCATGAGAAGCGAGGGAAGGCGGGGATAGGTAATGAATATGTATAGGTGCTTGTAGAATATTGATAGATTGATTGTATAAATTCAAGACTGCTCTCCACTTTGGGTATGCACAATAGGTGGAGAGATCCCCCGTGCATCCAGCGCTGCAATAAAGAATATACCACTTAAAAGAATTTCGGCTTCAATCTTTGAATCACTAGAGAGTAATTTCTTTCCTCTGCACTTCCATATAGCCTTCATTTATTTTATTTGTTTTCCTCCCTTCTTTTTATTTTTCCCTTTCCCCCTCCCTTTTTATTTCCCTTTAGTTAAATTGTTTAGTTCATAATAATCATCTTTATTTAATTATTATTATTATTTCCCTTTAATTAAATTATCCTTATCTTAACCCGTGAGTTGTTCTTTGCTTTACTTCTCCCCCTCCTCATCTAAAAGAGGGGTAGTGAGAGAACAGTTGTGGGGTTTAGCTGCCCAGCACGGTAAAACCACCACACCCACACAGTGCTGTGCTCTGCACTCGTAGCTGGAACAGCACTGATATCACTCCAGCATTGGGTCTATTGCTGCGTAGTGCTGGCACAGCATCAGGACTCCTTCCAAGCCCCCAAAGAGCCAGCAGGCTGGGGGTGGGCAAGTGATGGGAAGGGGACATTACCAGGGCAGCTGACCTAAACCAACCAAAGGGATATTCCATAACACCTGATGTCACACTCAGCAATAAAAAGGGAGGCTCTCGTGGGGGAGGGGGCTGTTCCTCCTGAACAACCACTACGCATTTTGAGGCCCTGCTTCCCAGGACGTGGCTGAACATTGCTCGTTCATGGGAAGTAGAGAATAATTCTTTTTCCTTCTCTCTGTGCTTCCATGCGGACTGATTGTTTCTTTTTTTTTCTCTCCTTTCCCTTTAATTAAACCTTTCTCATCTCAAACCTCGAGTTCTCTATGTTGTATTTTCTCCCCCTTCCTCTTTGAGGAGAGGGGGAGTGAGAGAGCAGTTGTGGTGGAGCTCGGCTGCCCACCTGAGTAAAACCACCACAGGAGTTCCCTTTTTCAAGCAGGTGGAGAACTGTGTAGTGGGTTTACGTGGCAAGGTTTTGGTAGCAGGGAGCCATAGGGGTGGTTTCTGTGAGAAAGATCTAGAAGCTGCCCCATGTTTGGGAAGGGCCCCATTGTTTTCCAGATCCGAGCCAATAAGCGATGTTGTTTTGCGCCTCTGTGAGAGCATATTTAAGACAGGGAAAAAACGCTGCGCCACACAGCAGCCGGGAGAGTCAAGGGAGTGGGAGAACAGCCTTGCACCAAGGTCAGTGTGGAAGGAGGGGGAGAGGTGCTCCAGGCGCCGGAGCAGAAGTCCCCTGCGGCCTGTGGTGAGGACCATGGTGAAGCAGGATGTCCCCCTGCAGCCCATGGAGTACCACGGTGGAGCAGGGTTCCACGCTGCAGCCCGTGGAGGAGACCACGGTGGAGCAGGTGGCCCTGCACTGACGGAGGCTGCCGCCTGTGGAAGACCCCTGCCGGAGCAGATTCCAGGCCGGACCTGTAGCCCGTGGAGAGGAGCCCACGCAGGAGCAGGTGATCTGGCAGGAGCTGCTGCCCGTAGGGGAGCCAGGTTGGAGCAGTTTTCTCCTGAGGGATGGACCCCGTGGTACGGACCCATATCTGGAGCAGTTCTGGAAGAGCTGCTGCCTGTGGGAAGCCCACGCCGGATCAGTTCATCAAGGACTGCATCCCGTGGGTGGGACCCCACAGCACAGGGGACGAGAGTGACCGAGAAGGAGCGGCAGAGAAGAAGTGCTGTAGACTGACCATAACCCCCATTCCCCGTTCCCCTGCGCCGCTCGGGGGGAGGAGGTGGAAGAGGGTGGATGGGGGGGGAAGGTGCTTTTGGTTTTTTTCCTTTGTTTTCTCACTTCTCTCGCTTGTTAGTTGTAGGCAATAAATCTTACTATCTCCTTATGCCGAGTCTGTTTTGCCCGTTACAATAATTATTGCGTGATTTTCTCGTCCTTATCTCAATCCTTGAGCCCTTTTCACATATTTTCTCCCCATTCCTCTTTGAGGAGGGGGAGTGAGAGAGCGGCTGTGGTGGAGCTCGGCTGCCCACTCGAGCGGAACCACGACAAACTGGGAAATTAAAATATTGTGTTCCAGCTGCCACTTACAGAAATCAAGCTAAAGTCTCAGCAGTTTGTGGAAAAGCTCCTCTGAAGCTGCTGCATTTTGGCAGGTACTTTTTCCTCAGGAAAAGTGGTACCGATGCCATGTGGACAAATGCACTTCTATTCTACTTGCATTTTCATGCTAAGAACAGGAACTGCCTGCGTTAGCATATAGGAATGATGTGCAATCCAACACTGTCATCTGTCAGTTTGCCACCATACACCAGCCGGGCTCAGGAGGGTTTCCACATACCACCAAAATTCAAGATACAACCCCACCACACTGTGCTTGGTATATTCCATTCTACCAAAAATAGGAAGGATTTTGCAAGAGTTTAGCCAACGCAACAAACTTGTAAGTCATGGGAAGAGCATGAGGTTCCTGTGCTGAACTTTTGCTACGATAGGTCCACATATAGGTACAGGCTGCCCCATTCCTATTCCGGACTAATGCTCTTCCCCTGGGGCATCCTCACCAGGCAAACGTCCCTCCCTCCACTTTTCCCTCTGTTTAATACCTATCTCTGCAACAAGAATGATGTGTTATGAACCCTTCCAGACACATACACACAAAAAAGAAGTTGGAGAAAAACCCGCATCAATCATAACAATAATGCAACAAAAGGCTTGCAGTATTTCTCTAGTTGCAAGTTAACACATCAAATCCCAACCACATCAGCAAAGACAGCTACCCACAGAGCATAAGCATCCCAGAAATAGAGTGTTTCAGGCTTCATCACATCATATGCCCCAGCAACATTGGAACTTTGCTTTCTCTGAAACTAGCCTGCTGCCCAGCAGCTACTGAAGAGATCCCTTTTTGTGAGCACAGAAGGATTGTGACCAGGCAGAGATCAAAGAGAAATTAAGCAGAACAGAGTTTCCACAGTTGAGTTCGCATCACGTTGATAGGGAAGACATGATATTAAGCATTAGGAGTAAACAAGACCCCAGGTAAATTAGTATATTAATTAATTTGAAGGGGCAGGTATTTTGGGGATGGAAGTCAAGCACAACCAGTATCCAAGACAGGAAATCAGAATCAAAGCCATTCCAATATTATAGAAAGATGTCACGTGTTCCAGAAGGAATGTGTACTGAGTTGTGCCATAATATCAAGACATGCAGAATAATACATCTTGCAGAGATGTGAAACACTGGGCCTTGACTTGCCAGTGTTGATCCACGGTCTGTAGGCCATCCCGTCCATTTCTCTGCAGCAAATCCCTCTCGTTAAGTCCTGCACTGAACCTTTTCTTGGTCAGCATTAGTACGCAGCAGTTCTCATAATCCATGTTTGCAGAGGTCAAGCAGAATCAAGACAGCTTGCCTGACTCAGTGTTGCTTATCCAAACAGGCTGAAGAGAGAAGGAAATGACTGGCCACCTTCCTACCTCCACATCATTGCAACTGATGAGAAGGGTAGGGAAATCACAACAGAGCTGGCCAGCCCAACAAACGCTTATCTGCTCCGCAACACAACCCCTGACCAACCCCATTATTAGCTGGAAGCAACTTGCAGCAACCAGAGATCCCAGCAGGCTTTGTCAGAGCAAGTGATGCTCCACACAACTCCAGTTAGGGGCAGCCCCTAGCCTTGTACTAAGACACCAACATAACCCTTAGCTGGACATGAGACAAGGTTCCCCCTCCAGACACATTTGAACTTTAAGGATTTGGGCAAAAAGTCATAGCTGGGCCAAGTACTCTACCCCTGCTCAGTGATTACAATACTATTAGTGTCATGATGCACACTCTGTGAGCACCACCACAAAGGCTGAGGTTGGCAGGAACCTCTGGAGGTCACCTGCTCCAAGCCCCAGCTCAAGCTCAAGCAGTACCACCCTGAGACAGCTGCTCAGGAGGCTTTTGACATCTCCCAGGAGGTAGACTTGTGCTTCTGCTTGGCAAAAATATAATCATAGAATATCCCAAGTTGGAAGGGACCCATAAGGATCATCAAGTCCAACTCCTGGCACCACACAGGTCTGCCCAAAAGTTTAGACCATGTGCCTAAGTGAACAGTCCAAACGCTTCTTAAATTCAGACAGGCTTGGTGCAGTGACTACTTCCCTGGGGAGCCTGTTACAGTGTACAACCACCCTGCCAGTGAAGAACCTTTTCCTGATGCCTAAACTTCCCCGCCTCAGCTTAACACCATTCCCGCAGGTCCTATCACTGGTGTTTACAAAGAATAGGTCACCTGCCTCTCCACTCGCCCTCGCGAGGAAGTTGTAGACTGCAATGAGGTCCCCCCTCAGCCTCCTCTTCCCCAGGCTGAACAGGCCAAGTGACCTCATCCGCTCCTCATACATCTTCCCCTCTAGGCTCTTCACCATCTTTGTCACCCTCCTCTGGACACTCTCCAACAGTTTAATGTCCTTTTTGTACTGTGGTACTCAGAACTGCATACAGTACTCGAGGTCAGGCCGGACCAGCGCAGAGTAGAGTGGGACATCACTTCCCTTGACTGACTAGCGATGCCGTGCTTGATGCATCCCAGGATACGGTTGGCCCTCCTGGCTGCCAGGGCACACTGCTGGCTCATATTCAACTTGCTGTCAACCACGACCCCCAGATCCCTCTCTGCGGGGCTGCTCTCCAGCATCTCATAAAGCCAGAGTTGCCCCGTCCCAGGTGCAGGACCCGGCACTTACTTTTGTTAAATTTCATGTGGCTGGTGTTTGCCCAGCTCTCCAATCTGCCCAGGTCTCTCTGCAAGGCCTTTCCACCCTCATCCGAGTCCACAACTCCTCCAAGTTTGGTGTCATCAGCAAATTTGCTCAGGACACCTTCTAGTCCTACATCCAAATCATTTATAAAAACACTGAAGAAGACTGGCCCTAAAACGGAGCCTTGGGAGACCCCACTAGTGACCATCCACCAGCCAGATGTGGCCTCATTTACCACAACCCTTTGAGCCCTGCCCGTCAGCCAATTGCTCACCCATCAGATGATATTTTTGTTAAGTTGTACGCTGGACATTTTGTCCAGTAGGATCCTACGGGAAACCATGTCAAAAGCCTTGCTGAAGTCCAAAAAGATCACATCAGCTGGTTTCCCTTGGTCAACCAGACGGGTGATCTTATCATACAAGGAAATCAGATTTGTTAGGCAGGACCTACCCCTCATGAACCCATGTTGGCTGGGACCAATGACTGCATTGTCCTGCAGGTGCACTTCAATAACTTCAAGAATCATCTTCTCCATAATTTTACCAGGCACTGACGTGAGACTGACAGGCCTGTAGTTGCTAGGATCTTCTTTCTTACCCTTCTTAAGAATTGGCACAACATTTGCCACCTTCCAGTCTACTGGGACCTCTCCAGATTCCCAAGGTCGTTGAAAAATAATTGAGAGAGGTCCTGCGATGACGTCAGCCAGCTCTTTAAGCACCCTGGGATGAATCCCATCCGGACCCATGGACTTGTATGGATCCAGGTGGAGCAGCAAATCCCGCACGCGTTCAGGGTCGGTTGGGAGTTTGTCATTCCCACCGTCATAGTCCTCCCACTCAGGGCACCCTGGGTCCTGAAGCTCATAATCAGTGTTGAAGACAGAGGTGAAGAAGGCATTAAATGTCTCTGCCTTGCCTATGTCATTGTCTGTGAGGAGACCTTCCCCATCAAGTAGTGGACCTATGTTTTCTTTGGTCCTCCTTTTTCTGTTCACATACCTAAAAACCCTTTTTTATTGTCTCCCACAGACATGGCCAGCTTCAACTCTAGTTGAGCTTCGGCCACACGAATTTTCTCCCTACAAACACGAACAGCATCCCTGTATTCCTTCCTCATCGCCTGACCCTGCTTCCAGCAGCCGTACACTTTCTTTTTTTGCCTAAGCTCCAGTAGAAGATCCCTGGTCAGCCAGGCCAGCCTTCTGCCCCACCTGTCTGACTTCTGATATTTTGGAGTTGCCTGATCCTGTGCTTTTAGGAGGCAGTGCTTAAAGACTGATGAGCCTTGATGGACACCAATGCCTTCAAAAGCAGTTTCCCAGGGGACCTTGCTGACTAGTTTCCTGAGCAGCCTGAAGTCTGCTTTCCCCATATCCAGGGCTGAAGTTTTGGTGACAGTTTTCCTTGTCACCATAAATCCTAAACTCAACCACTTCATGGTCACTATGACCGAGATGGCCACCAATTGCCATGTCTCCCACAAGACCCTCTCTGTTCTCTAGCAACAGATCTAGGAGGGCACCTTTCCTAGTTGGCTCCCTTAGCACCTGCACCAAGAAGTTATCATCGAGGTACTTTATGAACCTCCTGGACTTGCTCATGTCGGCCGTGTGGTGATCCCAGTTGACGTCTGGCAAGTTCAAGTCCCCCATAAGGACAAAGGGACTTGATCTCGATGCATCTCTTAGTTCTACAAAGAATAATTCATCGGCGTTGTCATCTTGGCCATGTGGTCTGTAAGAGGCTCCCACAATGACATCCCCTTTATTTGTTCATCCCTTAATCCTTACCCAGAGGCTCTCAACTTTGCCATCCCCAACTTGAAGTTCCACACAGTCCAGCCCATGCTTCACATACATCATCACCCCGTCACCTTGCCTACCCTGCCTGTCCCTCCTGAAGAGCCTGTAACCATCTACTGCAGTACATCAGCCACAGGACTCATCCCACCAGGTTTCGCTTATGCCAGTGATGTCATAGCTGTGGGACTGGGCCAAGACATCTAGCTCATTCATTCTATTCCTCATACTGCGCGCGTTTGTGGAGAAGCACTTCAAATGCACCCCCCTACACGCAGCACCTTATGGAGCCGACCGAAGGACCTCACTGGCACACAGTCCCTGATTCTAGTGCACCATCCCTTAGCTCATCACCAGCATGCCTGGTTTTATCCCCTTCCCCCTTCGACTCTAGTTTAAAGCCCTATCTAGCAGCCCTGCCAGCTCCTGAGCAAAAATCCTTACCCCTCTCTGAGAGAGGGGCATCCCATCTGGTGACAGCAGGCCTGGTGTCACTTAGACCTTCCTGTGATTGACAAACCCAAAGTTCTGCCGGTTGCACCAGTCCCAAAGCCACGCATTAATGTGATGAGGCTGCCTGTCAGCGGCAATGCCCCCTATCGGAAGGACAGAGGCAAACACAACCTGTGCCCCTGATCCTTTAAGTAGTCGCCCCAAAGCCCTGAAGTCCCTTTTGAATGCTCTCAGACTTCTCCTAGCTACCTCATCACTACCAGACTGAAAGATCAGTAACGGGTAGTAGTTGGTGGGCCATACCAGGCGCTTGACTTTCTTAACGAAGTCTCTCACTCACCTGAGCCCCAGAGAGACGACAGACTTCCCCGTGGGTTGGGTCCAGTCAGCATATTGGGCCCTCTGTCCCTTTCAAAACAGAGTCCCCCATGACAATAACCCTTCTTTCTTTTTTGACAGATGATGTAGCAATGCGGGGGGTAGGTTGCCTTGCCTTAGGCACCCTCTCCAACTGGGACAGGCTTTCATCTACTTCGTTGTTCTGACTATGGTGTTCTAGAGCCTCATACCTGTACATAAGGGTAGATGGGAAGGTGAGGTGGGCAGGGACAGGGCTCGCCTACCACCCTGAACAGGAACCTGCCTCCATTCCCCCCCTTGGCCCCCACTGCTGACCAGAGCCGAGCCAATAAGCGATGTTGTTTTGCGCCTCTGTGAGAGCATATTTAAGATGGAAAAAAACACTGTGCCACACAGCAGCTGGGAGAGTGAGAGGAGTGAGGAACAGCCTTGCAGGCGCCAAGGTCAGTGGAGAAGGAGGGGGAGAGGTGCTCCAGGCGCCGGAGCAGAAGTCCCCTGCGGCCTGTGGTGAGGACCATGGTGAAGCAGGATGTCCCCCTGCAGCCCACGGACTACCATGGTGGAGCAGGGTTCCATGCTGCAGCCCGTGGAGGAGACCACGGTGGCCCTGCACCGACAGAGGCTGCCGCCTGTGGAAGACCCCTGCCAGAACAGATTCCGGGCCGGACCTGTAGACCATGGAGAGAAGACCACGCAGGAGCAGGTGACCTGGCAGGAGCTGCTGCCCGTGGGGGACCCAGGTTGGAGCAGTTTTCTCCTGAGGGATGGACCCCGTGGTACGGACCCATATCTGGAGCAGTTCTGGAAGAGCTGCTGCCTGTGGGAAGCCCACGCCAGATCAGTTCATCAAGGACTGTATCCCGTGGGTGGGACCCCACAGCACAGGGGACGAGAGTGACCTAGAAGGAGCGGCAGAGAAGAAGCGCTGTAGACTGACCATAATCCCCATTCCCCCGCACCGCTCAGGGGGAGGAGGTGGAAGAGGGTGGATGGGGAGGGAAGGTGCTTTTGGTTTCTTTCCTTTGTTTCTCACTTCTCTAGCTTGTTAGTAATAGGCAATAAATCCTACTGTCTCCCTATGCCGAGTCGGTTTTGCCTGTTACAATAATTACTGCGTGATCTTCTCGTCCTTATCTCAACCTTTGAGCCCTTTTCATCATATTTTCTCCCCATTCCTCTTTGAGGCAGGGAGTGAGAGAGCGGCTGTGGTGGAGCTTGGCTGCCCACTCGAGCGGAACCACGACACCTAGGTTTCCTCCTGCTGCCTGGTGGGATGAGGGAACTTTTGTCTTCTGCGTAGCAGGAGGCACCTGTGCTGCGGCAGGCTCCTGAGTCTGTCTCAGAGAGGGTAGAGTACACCTCCACCAGTCAATTTCCTGCTCTGAATCCCTGAGGCTCCTGAGCCTGCTCACCTCCTCCCAAAGCTCCACTACCTGGCTGAGCAGCTCTTCAACTCGGGCACACCTCCCACAGGCATACCCCTCGCTGCTGCTGTCATATACCAACAGGAGACTCAGGCACACCCTGCAGCCCAAGACCTGGACAGCGGTGTGTTTCCCCGAGCCCTCCATCTGAGTAGTCACATCGGTGACTGTGGCTGGAGAGGCCGCAAGAGGTGTGGAGGTCATGGCTTTCTGCCTAGTTGATACCATGGCCAGGTTCCTCGCAAGCAGGTTACAAGTACGGATGGGAAAGACTGCTGTGAAAGAGTGGCGAGGTGCCCTGTCTGCACAAACTGACGCACCACACCCTTCTGACACACCACACCCTGGTCACTCATGCTCCCTAGGGGCTGCTTTTGAACAGCCATGGAGGGGGCACTGCTGGCTCTGCCTACACCTTGTCAGCCTCCCTCACGAGGGTTGCCAGGTCCTAGCAGCTACCTCGGCTGCTTCAAGTGGCCTCGATGCTGGAAATAAAAACCCTGCCCATCTCAATCCCCCGTTCCACTGCAGAACGCATCTGCCCTGGAGCTGATTGCCTCAGCAAGTGGATCAATTTATACATACAAGTAGGGCATAGAACAAGTCTACATCAGCTTGTATAGATTTTTTTTCCCCCAACACAAGAGTTAAAAGCTACAGAAACAAAGAACCACCTACATTTTCACTATTTATTAACTCTGTCACCTCTGACAGACAACTGAACGATAATGCCAGTATTGGTGGCAGGTGTGGATACTTATAGGATTAGAAAGGCTTCAGACTACATTCTGAGAATGGCTTTCCTTAAGCATTTACCAGCTGTACCTCTCTCTTAAATTTTAGGAGTTCTGGCTCTCAGGTTACACCTGGAAAACGAGATTCTACAGACCGCTGTCCCTGGGACCATGTGGAATTTGAATCTTTTCCACTGAGGGGGGAAAAAAAAAGTCCTGAGATGCACAGGTTATTTTGTACTTAAAAACATGAAATGGGGTAAGGAGGGAGGGGGGGGAAGAAAAATGGGACAAGCAGTAGCTACCATAGAACAACAAGGCAGCATGGGGCAGAATTGGGCCACACAAGCCAACTGCTACGAACCCTAGTCAGCTTCTGAACTGCAAGGAGCCTTGCAAGCACCAGTGCCTGCGTGCCAGGTGCTGACCAGGAGCTACAAGCAGGTGGTGCCACTGGAAATGCTGTACCAGACTAGATCTGCCCTACTCCTGAGACTGACGCCAGCATTTCCAGGCACGTGGAAGAATCCCCCACCATCCACTTGCTGCAGCAGTCCCTCGCATGCACACATTTTCACTATGAACTTCGTTTAAAAAAAAAAACACAGAAACCCTGAATCATAGGGGGGGAAAAAAAAAAAAAAAAAAAAGAAAAACTTTAGCTGTGTTCGGAGGTTTTTTTTTTTAAACAAACAAACAAAAAAAAAACGTGTGAAATTCCACTGTGAAACTTTCATAATTTTGGCAGCTGAGGACGGGAAGGAAGCCTTCTTAAGCTTATTACCATTGCTGCATGATATAACATCTTACCCTGAGACAGCAGGGCTGGACTAAGTCACCTCTTCAGGTTCTGCCCACTCTGTGTCTCCACAAACATGTGCATAAGTACCATTTCCATCCCTCTACTATTACGGGATTTTATTAGGCATAAGAAATCCCAACTGCTTTAGGAAGTATTCAAGAGTTCTGGTTTTTTTTGGTCTGCCAATGACTTTTCTAAACTTGCTCGTCTGAATACTATGCCTACTGCCTTCACCAGCAGGTATAACAGGGCCAGCCTCACCATGCTCAACAAAAACGCACAGTAAGCATGCAACAAGTTCTCAGCATCTCGTAGGGACAGTTCTCTTCCCATCACAAAGGTTACAGACTAAAATATCAAACCATTAAAAAAAAAAAAAAAAGAAAGAAAGAATCAGCCTGAAACTATTTCCATGATTTGTCACCAAAGCGTTTTCTTGTCACTGGGAGGTAATCAGTTTGGAGACCAGCATAGTAAAGCCCTCCTGTTCGCAAGCCAATTATTGTGTTCTCAGTTTTTATTTAGCTGATAAACATTAGTTGCCACAAAAAACAAGGTACACACACCAACTCTAGACAGCCAACAGCTCAATACACCACAAGCCTCAGGAGCACCTTCAGGGCTAACATGAACCTGCCACTAACAGTCTTGCTCCCGCTGCCAGGAGATCTGTACAGGCATTTCAGTCAAGTCCATCATACCTCTCCAAGCAGTTCACCCCATACAAACAGGTGCTGGGATGGGATCTGCTTCCTCCAGGTGCCAACAGGAGCTGGTGCATTGAAGCCACCTGCCTTGACCATGATGCCAACAGGTCATGAGTTTTGAGGAGGCAGGGAAGAAAGGGAGGAAAATGGGGAAGGAGAGAGGAAGGCAAGGAAGGAGGAGAGAAAGATGCAGGACCTTTACCAGGCAGGATGTAGGGCCAGACACCCACCCTAATGCTTGCACATAGCTGGGACACATGCCAGAAGCAAGCCCTTGGCCCCAGAGTAAGGCCAGCCACACACATGTAGGAAGCCATTGGCTACCAGGCAGCCAACTGGCAACGCCCGGGGCTGGCCATACCTCCTTCCCACCCACCCATCCACCCACTGAGTGTAGGCGAGCCACAACGGGGGTGTGGGGAACCACATTTTGTGGTGGCCACCGCCCCCCATACCCTCTGCCATGACACAGCAGGGGACAGCCACTATGTTACAGCCCCGAGGCCAGCCTCCGCCACCGTTTTCCCCTCCCTAACCCCAATCCCGCTCCCGTTCCCGCAGGAGAGATAGCAGCCAAGCTCCACTACGTCCCCGCCCGCCGCTCACCAGTGGCTGCATCTCTGCGCGCACAGCAGGCACCTGGAACCGGTCTATCTCCTCCATCATGGTGACGGCAGGGAGGGAGGAAGAGCAGGAGGACACAGCAGAAAAACAAAAACTCCCGACTCCTCGCTCACACACACACCAACGCCCACCGCAACCTCATCACCGCCGTGACACAGCCACGCAGCTTCCGGGCTCACCACCGCCGTCGCCCCCTTCATTTGCATATTCATGAGAACGGGGGTGCAGTGGGCGGAGCCAGAGCGCGTAATAGCTCGGCAAGGGGAGATAGTTCGACTGCAGCGCTTTCGGCGCGTTTCCATGGCTATTGGAGTCAACTTCCGGTGGAGAGGAGGCCGGGATGGAGGACTGCCATGCCGGCTAAGGCGGGTGACAGACAGCGGCAGGTAGGGGGCAGGGCGACGCCGCGAAGACGACACCAAACACGGACCCGCGACGTCACCACCGCATCCCTAACGCTCCGTGCCCACATTCCCGTGTCCCCAATCAGCAGCACCTCCGCTATGCCTCTGTCACTGTCACATCACAGCGTCAGAAAAAAAAAAAAAAACAAACAAGAGGGAACGGGAGGACATGCTCCAGTTTCCGGAGACGAAGCCCTCCCACAGCCTATAGAGAGGCCCTTGGTGGAGGCTGTGTTATGTCCCTACCTCCTTGGGAAACTGACCAAACACCACAGCAAATATACCAAAACGTCTAGACTGTTACTTAGATAATGCCTACATCCTCTTTCCCTGCTCATTCAACTTCAAACAGCTCTGTCAAACACTACATACCACAACTTTAACACCTTCAACAACCCTTTTAACACTTCTTTCTATCTTTCTCCAGCCTGTATTTTCACCAAAGGCTCCGTCAGGGGCCAACTTAATTCCATACTTTTTTTTTTTTTTCCCTCCAGGATGCTGAAACAACATATCAATATAGCATATTTCATCCCATTTTCCTTCTTTCCTCCTTCTTCCACTCCGGATATTCCTATTCAAAGTGGCCAACCTGACCACACTTAAAACATCTTATCAAAGCCCATCCCTGCTAGGATTCAGGCTGCAACACAGGTAGCTTTCCTTGCCTGCCATTCCTTCATCTCTCTTCCTCTCCTTTCCATCCTGGCCCTGACTCCCCCTGAAGATTTTCTTCCTTTCTCCAACCCTCTGCCTCACTGCCTGGTGCACTGTGAATACCATTAGTTTCGCTCTCTGTCTTTCCTTCTTATCTCCCCTCCTGACATACACATTCTGGGCCTCCTTCAGGTGGGCCCCCAGTGACTGTTCACTACATCCCCCCACCTTCTGGAGCTCTTTCTGTGTATCTGGCCAGGCTTTAATCACACAATGAACTTTCAAGAGCCCTTGGGATAGTGGGTCCTCAGGTCTCATCCCCAAGTACTTTCTCATTCTGACCCCAAGTCTCTCATATGATTTCTGTGTTGCACATTATTATTATTCCAACCAGGATCGGCAAGTGGGTGCTCTGCCGATATTACCCCTCGTCCTGGAGGATGAGCTCTTTCCCATTCTTGTATAGCAGCTCTCCTCCTGATCATTCCCCTTTTTTCCCCTATAAACAACATACTTAGTATAGACATCATTACCCCCCCCCAAAAAAGTATAAATTAGGTCCTAGGAACTGGTCTAATAGTTCAGCTAGCCTGATGGGGTCCTCAATTAAAGACTTCATCTCCTTCTTAAAACCCCTAACACCTCTCTGCCAGTAAGGAGGAGGGGGTAGTTCACCTAAGAGGATACACAGTGTTAGTACTGTTAGTATCAGGGAAGGCAAAACTCTCAATCTCTCTTCTATCTTGTTCTAATTCTTAACAGAGCCTAGAGTACGCTCTTCTCTAGGGACAGTGTTAATTGCAGTCCCTGTCTCCCTTCCTGGAGTGACTGCTGCTGCCGCCGGTGCAATATTTGGATTATAGGGAGCATAACTTGGCTCCTTCTCCGAAAAAGGAATCTTATTGTTTACATATAAAGTTAAAGCCTGAGTTTTCATCAGACCCATATTTTGTCCAAAATACTGTTGTTTCCTTAATTGGCTCTTTTGTCCAGACTGATACACAATATTTTTATTCTTTTTCTTTTTTTTTCATTTTCTTCTTTTATCATTTCCTCTTCTTTTGAGATTATTTTTCCAATTTCTTATCATTCTTCAAGAAGAACTATTGGTAGGCACTCCCCCAGGGATATCTCCCTGTCCCCTTGGAACTCATATTTCCCATTTTTCCTAGCACATGTCAGTGTGCTGCTACAGAAATTGACCTCCTGCAGGGTATCACACACTAACGTTCCGATTCTGGAAAATGGGGGTGTACTGCCAAGCACTATACCGTGCAAGTGGTACCGTACACCAAATTTCTCGAGACTCTTCCTTTCTCTTTCTTATGTCACACTCTCTTATCCGTCTCTGGCCGCGCCACTCGCGGAGCTATGGAACTATGGATCTGTCCTGGTTTCAGCTAGGATAGAGTTAATATTCCTCCTAGTAGCTGGTAGGGTACTATGTTTTGGATTAGGATGAGAAGAATGCACAGGATGGCATCCAGGTGGGTTTTGAGTATCTCCAGAGAAGGAAATTCCACAACCTCTCTGGGCAACCTGTTCCAGTGCTCTGTCACCCTCACAGTGAAGTGCCCTCACAGCCCCTGAGAATCCAGCTTTCAGGCATCCTTACGCCATGCCAGCACTTAGCAAAGGGGGCTTCCTTACCAGGGCAGGAAGGAAGGAGGAAGTAAAACTATTTGATCTTTGTGCAGGGAGACGGGGGTTAGAATAGTTGGTCCAGAAGCACCCCAAAGCAACAACAACCGGAATGCATACCAGAATACCGTAACTGACCAGGGAAAGCTGAAGGTAAGAAAGAAGGACAGGCATGAGGGCTTGTTGCAGGAAGCACGGCCGAAAGCACGACAGACACCAGTAGAGTCAGATCATGCTCCATCTTATTGCCCGAATAGCCTAACTTTTATAGTGAACTTAACAGGGGCGGACAGTGTCTCACACAAGATTATTGGTCAAAAGCACTCAGACAAACAACTACAAGAAAACAACCCCACCTGCAAGAAAACAACCCCCTTGTGATTAGCAGTCACATAGACCTTGTCCTTGAAGCCAGCTACTGGTAACAATATTTTTCTGAATTCCTCAATTGGGCGATGTGGGAACACTGTCATGGGAACTTCTCATAGTTGCCCTGGTAGCTTGGTTTGCTCAGCTACAGCAAGCCATGGGATTTTTGCTGTTTCAAAAAATCCCTCAACGATTCCCCCCCTTTTTTTTTTCTTTTTTTGAGCAAACCATGCCCAATATAACATTTTTGCAAGTAACCCTTTAACCACATTTATCACAATACCACATGCAATGATGATTGACACCACAGCAAACGGAATCCTTAATCCCTCTTTGACTAATCCCAGTAACCATCTATGCATTGTTTCTAACAAATCAGTGAACCATTGATTGAAAGGATTGATACCATATTGAATCTTTCTCATGTGCTCTTTCAGGAAAGTAATGGATTTGTGAATTGAATCATTATGATCAAAAAGGTTTAAACAGTACATTCCCTTAAAGTCCTCACACCCATTCCTTTGGGCCAAAAACAAGTAGTCAATAGCAGCTTGATCCTGTAAAGTACATGTCGCAGACTATTTTGATCTGGTAACATCTCCTCAAGTATCTCTGTCGTGGCATAGGCTTGCTTCTCGGCCCAGCATACCAATTTTTCTAAATTGTTACCTGCGGCCGCAGATGCCACTCCAGGCACTAAAATTGCCAATGCCGCTCTAGCTGCAACCCCACACAATTCAACATTATCATTGCAATCCGGTGCAAGCAATGCCCACTTATGTCTGGTGATCTCACGCAATTGTAACAAGCTAGAAGCAAATACAGTGAGTTTATCTAAGTAACATGGGCATCTGATAGCATTTGCAGGGATACCTTGCCAGGCCCTATCCCCACAAATCAGAAAAACATCAGGAGGTAAGGCCAAAGCTGTACAATTGTTCCAAACACTGTAGTTGTTACCCCTTGTCTCCGTGCCATAAACCCCTAAACCCTGCTTAGCAGCGTCATTGTAATCACAGGTGTTATTTGTATTTCTGTACCCGTATGGCCCTTTCCAGGTTCCTGTAGCAGGATTCATCTGATAGCCACGGCTACGTTCACATTTGTAGCCACCTTTCAGGTTGATACAGATTTTACTACAGATACCAGGGTTTTGGCATTCATCAATATCTCCACAGTTTCTCTTGTCTACAAACTCAAACCCAGCTGGACAGTCACATTCATAGCCAATGTTGCATTCCTTCAGGGGCTCATCACCCCAGTCCTTGCAGTCTCTCTGCTGGTTACACACTTTATTGATATCTATGCATTCTCCACTTCTGCACTTGAATTTGCCAGGTCCAGAGCACTGAATAACATTGTTACAGTTGGCTTCATCAGTGCCATCCAGACAGTCTCTCACACCACTGCACTGCCTACTCCATGGACACAGTTCCCATCTTCACATCTGAACTGGTCTGGCCTGCAGGTCTGAGAAGGGCAGTTAATTTCATCACTTCCATCCTTGCAATCAGGATCTCTGTCACAGTCTTTTTCACCATCACATTTCCAGGACACTGGGATACACTGAGTTGACTGAGGACCACAGCTGATTTCATTTACCCGGCATGCTCTCATATGACATAGATCAGCACTCTCATCAGACCCATTTTCACAGTCCGGATCCCCACTGACCCCCACTGATCCCCACTGCCATCTGTTTGGCACACACTGACCACTGTTGCACACAAAGTCAGATTCAGCACACGTCTTCTTCACACAAGCACTCTCATCACTGCCATCTGAGCAGTCTTCACATTTTGCTCTAGCACCGTCGGCAGCAGTGCACAGGCAGGCGAGGGCGAGCAGCAGGCAGAGTGCCCCACAGCGCAGCAACGCCTACCGCCGCCCCGCACCTGTGTCACTTATACTACTCCTATTACCCATGCTGTTAGTGTCAGTGGCATCCTCCTGGTACCGTTTCTGTCTTTGTCGCCCCTTACTCTCCCCCTTTTCTTTTTGCCACTGACCATTCACCACAACTGGATGAGACACATGATTACTAGTTAGGAAAGAGAGTGTAACGTCTGCTATACGGCTGCAGGCAGTGCCAGCTGCAACCTTAGAAGCGGATTGTGAAAGAGCCTGCCGGTGGTCATTTGGCAGTGTAATCTGTGTCTCTGCACTCCTGCCCCGCAATAGAGCTAAGTCATCATTAGTAATCCGTAGCATGTGGCAACCCCACGGAATGTTATCCAGAAACATAGTTATAACACCGATCTGGGGACGAATAGTCTTTTTTGCATTGCAAGATAAACCTCTTATAAAAAGAATGCCAGAGAGAAGCAGCACAGCCGCTGCTGCCTCCATGGTTACGTCAGACAGGCTGCAGGGTCCTGATGTCCGCCCCTCTGCTATGTGCCGACTCGCCACACGGTGAGGGTCGGCTGCCGTTGTCCACTGACGCCTCTGGTCTCCAATAGCAACTCGATCTCGGATGTCCCGCATCGCACCGCGATTACTTCAATTTCCCGCGTTTTACGCGGCTCCGTTTCCCGCGTCCCTCCGCGGTTCTGTTTCCCGCGTCCCCCTGTGGGAATAGAAATGTTTTTGCAGTTACCTTGTTTAGAAGGAGGGAATGCGGTACTGAGATATGCTTACAGTGATAAGAAAGCTTAGCAGGCGACCTTGTAGAATGCAGACAAACAGACTCCTTAGGACAATTAGGTGAAAATCACGGTGTCAAGTCAAGTCAGATAAGTGAAGAAACATTACCACTTCAATCAGTAAAAATGTCAAAAGAAATTTGAAATTTAACAGGCCAGCAACTGAAGGCCATGCATTGTTTGTGAAGCATCAGATAGATTGTGAACCTGGATTACCCACTCAGTGGGGAAACAGGGGAGGGTCCTGCCATCAAAAGGTATATAAACTGTGTTTTGGAACTAGTAGATGCGCTCTCTCCTGCTTGTGGGGCGCCCGCCATTGCAATCGCGAATAAATTACTACTTCACTGAGATCCTGACCTGAGCCTAAGTTATTGGCTATGGAGTGTTTCTCACAATTTGGGGGCTCGTCCGGGATCCAGTCACCTACTGGGGAGCCCCACCGCCGCAGCAGCAGGAAGGCATGCCCCGCTGATTTCAGCGGTCCTGTGCATCGACGGTGGCGGTTCTGCGGAAAGCTGACAGAGGGCCCGAGACTGGTTAAAGAGGCAGGATCCGTGAAGTAGTGGGGAAAGGAAGAAGGTAGGCACTCCGGGTTTTTAAGAATCGATCCGGTAACTCTGTGCACAGACCAAGGTAAGAAATATTAAGTATTGCCTTGGGGGTCGGGTGATCTGGTGTATGGTAAGCCCTTGCACGGGGAAGTGCTGGCACTACACCAGGGGAATCTGGTGTACGGTAATCCTTGCACGGGGAAGTGCTTGGAAGTACACCAGGGAATCTGGTAAACTCATAGGTGTGCGGTAACGCTGGCACGGGGAAGTGCTTTGCGGTACACCCCTATCTTTCAGTACGTTGATGTGTGGTACACTGCAGAAGGGAAAATTCTGTAGCACATACTGGCGAGGGTTAGGAAAGATGGGAAATATGAGTTCCAGGGGACAGGGAGATATCCCTGGGGGAGTGCCTACTAATAGTTCTTCCTGAAGAATGATAAGAAATTGGAAACATAATCCCAAAATTAGAGGGATTGTAAAAGAAAAATAATTTAAAAATAATTTAAAAAGGTTAAATATTGTGTATCAGTCCGGACAAAAGAACCAATTAAGGAAACAGCAGTATTTTGGCCAAAATACGGGTCTGATGAAAATTCAGGCTTTAAATTTATGTGTAAACAGTAAGATTCCTTTTTCGGAGAAGGAGCCAAGTTATGCTCCCTATAATCTTAATATTGAACTGGTGGCAGCAGCAGTCACTCCAGGAAGGGAGATAGGGACTGTAATTAACACTGTCCCTAGAGAAGGATCGTACTCTAGGCTCTGGCAAGAATTAGAACAAGGTAGAAGATATATTGAGAATTTTGCCTTCCCTGATACTAATAGTACTAACACTAACTGTGTATCCTCTTAGGTGAACTACCCCCTCCTCCTTACCAGCAGAGAGGTTAGGACTTTTAAGAAGGAGAGGAATTCTTTATTCGAGGACCCCAACAGCCTAGTTGAACAATTAGACCAGTTCCTACGACCTTATTTATACTCTTGGGGGAGGGAATTATGTCTATAAGTATGTTGTTTACAGGGAAAGAAATGTGAATGATCAGGAGGAGAGCTGCTATACAAGAATGGGAAAGAGCTCATCCTCCAGAACCAGGGCTAATACCGGTGTTATAAGTTGGACCACACAATTTACTGGTCTATTGAAATTATTTTATTAATCAAGTAAGCAGACACAAGCAAAACAGCGCTGGGCGGCTGGGGAGCCTCTGCTCCGCAACAGCACTCAACTTCCCTTTCCAGTGTTGCTGTTTTATAGCAGTTGAATTCCAGCTTATCAGGATTTGTTGAACTGGCTGAGGCTGCGCAGTCTATTGTTGAGAGGGGGGGGGTCGTTATTCCTCTGCTTCATGTTCAGGTGGGGGTAGTGAAGTGGCAAAAAGGATGTCTTGTGGTAAGGAATTTCACAGAGTCTGGTTTAACTCAAGGATGTTCACCCAACACACCTTCCTGCTTCCTCCCTTATCAAGGCCATTAAATTTTACAACCTTTTCTCCCCAGCAGATTCTCCAAATTCCTCAAAGACAATGAACAAACCCCCACTAATTTATCACACCGGCAGGGCAGAAATACCCACTTGCCAATCCTGGCTGGAATAATAATAGTGTGCAACACAGAAATCATATGAGAGACTTGGGGTCAGAATGAGAAAGTACTTGGGGATGAGACCTGAGGACCCACGATCCCAAGGGCTCTTAAAAGTTCATTGTGTGATTAAAGCCTGGCAAAATATGCAGAAAATGCTTCAGAAGGTGGGGGGATGTAGTGAACAGTCACTGGGGGACCCTCCTGCGGGAGGCCCTGGAGGTGTGTGTCCGGAGGGGAGATAAGAAGGAAAAAAAAAGAGATTGAAACTAATGGCATTGACAGTGCAGCAGGTAGTGAGGCAGAGGGTTGGAGAAAGATGAAGAAAATCTTCAGGGGGAGTCAGGGCCAGGATGGAAAGGAGAGGAAGAGAGATGAAGGAATGGCAGGCAAAGAAGGCTGCCTGTGTTGTGGCCTGAGTCCTAGCAGAGACAGGCTTTCATAAGATGTTTTAAGTGTGGCCAGGCTGGCCACTTCGAATAGGAATATCTGGAGTGGAAGAAGGAGGAAAGAAGGAAAATGGGAAGAAATATGCTATATTGATATGTTGTTTCAGTATCTTGGAGGGAAAAGGTATGGAATTAAGTTGGACCCTGACTGAGCCTTTGGTGCTGGTATTAGAAAAGTACAGGCTGGAGAAAGATGAAGGAAGTGTTAAAAGGGTTGCAGAAGGTGTTAAAGGTGTGGCATGTAATATTTAACAGAGCTGTTTGAAGTTGAATGAGCAGGGAAAGGGGATGTAGGCATTATCTAAGTAACAGTCTAAGAAGTTTTGGTATATTTGCTGTGGTGTCAGTTTCCCAAACATCCGGGAGGGGGATGGTGGGGGAACAGCCTGCTCCACCAGGGGCCTCTCCAGCGGCCGCAGGGGGGCTTCGGCTCCAGCGCCTGGAGCGCCTCCTCCCCCTCCTTCTGCACTGACTTTGGTGTCTGCGGGGGGGTTTCTCGCTCTCCCAACTGCTGTTGAGCAGCAGGTTTTTGTTTGTTTCTTTGTTTGTTTGTTTTCGTGGATGTGCTCTCACAGAGGCACGGACTGTATTGTTCATGGCTTGGCTCTGGGCAGCAGTGGGCCCCTTTGGGGCCAGATGAAATTGTCCCTTATCTGCCACGGGGAGGCTTCTGGGTTTTTCTCACGGGGGCTGCCACTGCAGTTTCCCACCCCCCTACTCACAGCCCCCGAACCTTGCCATCAAACCCAATACACTGGGGAACAGCTAGGTCATTACTGACTTGTAAAGTATCAGGGATTAAATTAACTAATGAAACCCTAAAAAGTGATGGGGGTAGAAGGGGCTGGGATAACAGTGCCAGTTTTGGGGGATACCAAGCTGAGACTAGGGAATAAAATGATCGCTGGGCAATTATTGTATGTATCCAAGGCAGAGGCTAACTTGTTGGGAAGGGATTTGATGATTAAATTGGGCATTCAAATAGTAAATTGTTAGACTGGAATAACAGTGTTATTAATGTAGTGCTCTCAGGCCCTGAGAGCAAACATACATGTA
Organism: Aythya ferina; assembly: GCF_964211825.1. NCBI lineage: Eukaryota > Metazoa > Chordata > Aves > Anseriformes > Anatidae > Aythya > Aythya ferina. The sequence goes on along the minus strand of NC_140313.1, from coordinate 3,285,034 downwards.
TATTCACCTCTGACTGGAAAGACCCTGAAATGGGGGCGGAAGCAACAATATAGGTGGACAATTTTACCTCGGGGGGTTTACAGGGCCAGCTATCTATTTGGGTAAGTTCTAAAAAAATTTTTGGAGCAATTACAACCTCCCAAGGAGGTATTAATGTTAACAAATATGTGGATCATTTTCTATTGTCAGGACAGGAGAAAAGAGTTGTGAAGAAAGCTACTAACAAGCTATTCAACTTTCTGGGAAAGCAGGGCTTGGGAGTATTGAAAAATAAAGTACAATATGGAGAAAGAGAAGTCAGGTATTTAAGGCATCTAATGTCTGAAGGAAAACAAAGAATAAATGCAGAGAGGATTCAGGGAATTGTTGAAAATTAAGAAAGAACTAAAAAGTTTTAAAAGAAAGATTTTTTTAAGGAATCAGGAGCCACAAAGTCTGAAGGAAAATGGATACTCCCTGATGGGAGACAAATGCTGAATAAAGTGATAATGAGGCAAATATTAACTGTTTTACATCAAAAGAGTCATTGGGAGGTGCAAGCAATGTGTGATGTTGCGCTAAGAAAGTATGTCTGTGTAGGAATATACACTTTAGGGAAGCACGTATGTAGAGGATGTACCATATGTCAAAAGGTAAATAAAAAGGTCTTCTGTAACCCATCTGGAGGGGGACAGGAGCCAGGGGTTTGACCTTTCCAAAGTATACAGGTAAACTTTACTGAGTTACTTGTTTGTCCTAATTGACCACGTGACTAGATGGGTGTATGCTCTACTGCAAGTGTGAGAAACACTCCATAGCCAATAACTTAGGCTCAGGCGAGGATCTCAGTGAAGTAGTAATTTATTCGCGATTGCAATGGCGGGTGCCCCACAAGCAGGAGAGAGCGCATCTACTAGTTCCAAAACACAGTTTATATACCTTTTGATGGCAGGACCCTCCCCTGTTTCCCCACTGAGTGGGTAATCCAGGTTCACAATCTATCTGATGCTTCACAAACAATGCATGGCCTTCAGTTGCTGGCCTGTTAAATTTCAAATTTCTTTTGACATTTTTACTGATTGAAGTGGTAATGTTTCTTCACTTATCTGACTTGACACCATGATTTTCACCTAATTGTCCTAAGGAGTCTGATTGTTTGCATTTTACAAGGTCGCCTGCTAAACTTTCTTATCACTGTAAGCATATCTCAGTACCACATTCCCTCCTTCTAAACAATGTAACTCTGCAAAAACAACATTTCTATTCCCACAATTCCCCCCTTTTCTTTTTTTATAAACTGTTGATTTTTGCAAAAACTCTTTTTATTTTTATTTATTTATTTATTTAAAGTGTAATTTGGTAAATATCTTCCTCTTCTTCACTTTCTTTGTTCTCCATTTCCTCTAATATCATTTTATCTGAGTAGGGTGGTGGATCTATGGTCATTTGTTTCAATAATGTGGTTTCAATTAACCGCTGGACAAGTCCCCTTACACAGGGGATAATGCAACAGCCAATAGCTGTCAAAACTCCTGCTACTATAATTGAGGATGTAAATATGGACATTACCATCCCTTTCCATTTACAAAACCAAGATTTCAACCATCCTGTGATGGAAGTGTCTGCTCCCGAATTTTCTGCCAATTCATTGGCAAGGGTGGTAAGCCCTTGCAATGTTCTTGTTACTGTGCCATCCGGGGCAGTATTGTTACGGATAAAAGTACAAGGGTTGCCCAGAATCACGCATACACCACCCTTCTCCACGAGCATCATATCTAATGCTATCCTGTTTTCCCAAGCCATTTTGCTGATGATATCTAGTTGTTCAGCGATTCCTCTCATTGCATCCTTGGTATAATTGATGAATCTCTGCTGATTATAATAGAAATAATTAATCCAATCCACATTTTTATTGATTGTTACCCACCAGAACAGTAAATCAAACCCTGCAGCAATTTGACTCCTGGCTTTATGTTCATCCGGAACTGCTCTAGGTACCCCAATAGAATCTATGTATACTCTATCATCAAATGATATTCCTAAGCCTCCTTTACTTCTTCTGGGTATTTGTGATGTTTCTCTTTCAAATGCCAGGGTGAAGGGTATAGCTGATTGAACCAGTGCACAAGTGCCTTCCCAATTAGATGGTAGGGTGGACCGTAAGATCTTCCCTCCACCGTACCACCAGAAATCTGCCCTGGGGATCTCTAGTCTTGAGCAGTTTCCCATCAAGTCCTTGGTAGCACAAGACAAATTCTCCCAGGTGACGGGTAGCACTCACACCCTGCCATGAGAGGCAAGCTGTATGGTTGCCTATAGCTGTAGAGAATGCAGGGGGAACTGTGATATTGTTATCATGCAAGAAACAGCAAAGAGAGACTTACAGGCCTCATTTCCCCAGGCAGTCTTTTCTTGGTACAATGCAATCATACATCGCATCCATTGGGAGTCTTTGGTCCACCCCCATGGGAAGGGCACTATCTGGGCAATCGGTCATCCCGAGGCACAAGCATGGCAGTAGCTACGGTTGAGACTCTGGACAGTATATTTGACCCATTCTATCCAGGCATTCACATCCCCATACCCTGTTTGAATCTCAAATGTTTGAACTGCCACATTTCAGAGGGCCTCCTGTTTACTCTCCTGTTTTCTCCTTGAGTTTCTCCCTTTCTCTGATGGCAATAGAGGATTGTTTCCATACAGCTATTCTCAATCTGGCTGTTGGGTCTCTCCCAGTTATTTGTTCTTTCTGCTCAATTGTCATTGGGCATTTAAATCTCCACAAGCTAACACCTCACAAGCATCAAATGTGACGGCTTGTGGTACATAACCCTCTGTCACAGTCACCCATATTTTGATGAGGTATCCCGTTTTTGATATTATCTGGTCATGCCTTTTCCAAGTTACCAATTGACCGAGGCCTTCTCTGAGGCCTAGAATCACTAAAAACAAAATTAGTAATCAATTTTTCCCTGTCATTATTTTTAAACCTTAGGTTTCCAAATAATTATCGATACAAAAATAAGATGTACACTACTACTATAACAACTCCCCCCTTGGGAGCACTGCAGTTCGCTATAGGTCTGTCCTTTCTCTCAATCACAAGTCACACTCGTTAGTTACCTGTGAAAATAAAAGGTTAGTTTAAAATTGTAAGCTCTTATCCTGCTTAGAGTCCACTACGAGATTTTTCTCTTTGATTTCAACTTCCAACAAGTCTTTTGTAGGAACAGCTTCCCAGGTACTAGCGTCGACAGATGCCTTCACTCAAGTATAGTGAGTCCAACCTTTTTCCGCAGTTCTTACGGCTGTTTCAGTGGTCAGTAATTGTCCTTCCCATTCAGGCCGGAGTTGACTCTTTCCAGGTCCGAATCAGGACCCAGTTTCCTGGGTGATGGTGGTGAATGGGGAATTCCAAAGGCGGGGTTTGAGCCAACAACCCACAGGTCCTGAGAGATGACAAAGAAGAGGACAACCCCAGAACACAGTTCTTAAGAAAACTCTCTTGTTTTGAATTGTGGTATCTCATCCCTTCTGCCCAGATAGGGCAATCTGAACAGCGTCTCATATGGTGAAATTCCTATATCCTTTCTTGGTGCTGTTTAAACCTGTAGGATTAAGCATTTTACCCAAGGAAGTTGGGTTTCTAACACTAGTTTAGTTAATTGCTTCTTTAATGTCTGATTCATTCGCTCCACCTTCCCAGCAGAGGAGGGGTGCCAGGGGCTGTGAAAATCCCACTCAATCTCTAAGGCCTGCTTTAACCCTTGCAGTAAAGCTTACACCCATCCAGTCACGTGGTCAATTAGGACAAACAAGTAACTCAGTAAAGTTTACCTGTATACTTTGGAAAGGTCAAACCCCTGGCTCCCGTCCCCCTCCAGATGGGTTACAGAATACCCATCTTTTATTTACCTTTTGACATATGGTACATCCTCTACATATGTGCTTCCCTAAAGTGTATATTCCTACACAGACATACTTTCTTAGCACAATATCACACATTGCTTGCACCTCCCAATGACTCTTTTGATGTAAAACAGTTAATATTTGCCTCATTATCTCTTTATTCAGCATTTCTCTCCCATCAGGGAGTATCCGTTTTCCTTCAGACTTCATGGCTCCTGATTCCTTAAAAAAATCATTCTTTTAAAACTTTTTAGTTCTTTCTTAATTTTCAACAATTCCCTGAATCCTCTCTGCATTTATTCTTTGTTTTCCTTCAGACATTAGATGCCTTAAATACCTGACTTCTCTTTCTCCATATTGTACTTTATTTTTCAATACTCCCAAGCCCTGCTTTCCCAGAAAGTTGAATAGCTTGTTAGTAGCTTTCTTCACAACTCTTTTCTCCTGTCCTGACAATAGAAAATGATCCACATATTTGTTAACATTAATACCTCCTTGGGAGGTTGTAATTGCTCCAAAAATTTTTTTAGAACTTACCCAAATAGATAGCTGGCCCTGTAAACCCCCCGAGGTAAAATTGTCCACCTATATTGTTGCTTCCGCCCCCATTTCAGGGTCTTTCCAGTCAGAGGTGAATATACATGTATGTTTGCTCTCAGGGCCTGAGAGCACTACATTAATAACACTGTTATTCCAGTCTAACAATTTACTATTTGAATGCCCAATTTAATCATCAAATCCCTTCCCAACAAGTTAGCCTCTGCCTTGGATACATACAATAATTGCCCAGCGATCATTTTATTCCCTAGTCTCAGCTTGGTATCCCCCAAAACTGGCACTGTTATCCCAGCCCCTTCTACCCCCATCACTTTTTAGGGTTTCATTAGTTAATTTAATCCCTGATACTTTACAAGTCAGTAATGACCTAGCTGTTCCCCAGTGTATTGGGTTTGATGGCAAGGTTCGGGGGCTGTGAGTAGGGGGGTGGGAAACTGCAGTGGCAGCCCCCGTGAGAAAAACCCAGAAGCCTCCCCGTGGCAGATAAGGGACAATTTCATCTGGCCCCAAAGGGGCCCACTGCTGCCCAGAGCCAAGCCATGAACAATACAGTCCGTGCCTCTGTGAGAGCACATCCACGAAAACAAACAAACAAAGAAACAAACAAAAACCTGCTGCTCAACAGCAGTTGGGAGAGCGAGAAACCCCCCCGCAGACACCAAAGTCAGTGCAGAAGGAGGGGGAGGAGGCGCTCCAGGCGCTGGAGCCGAAGCCCCCCTGCGGCCGCTGGAGAGGCCCCTGGTGGAGCAGGCTGTTCCCCCCTCCCCGATGCTTGGGAAACTGACCAAACACCACAGCAAATATGCAAATATACCAAAACTTCTAGACTGTTACTTAGATAATGCCTACATCACCTTTCCCTGCTCATTCAACTTCAAACAGCTCTGTTAAATATTACATGCCACACCTTTAACACCTTCTGCAACCCTTTTAACACTTCCTTCATCTTTCTCCAGCCTGTACTTTTCTTATACCAACACCAAAGGCTCAGTCAGGGTCCAACTTAATTCCATACCTTTTCCCTCCAAGATACTGAAACAACATATCAATATAGCATATTTCATCCCATTTTCCTTCTTTCCTCCTTCTTCCACTCCAGATATTCCTATTCGAAGTGGCCAGCCTGGCCACACTTAAAACATCTTATCAAAGCCTGTCTCTGCTAGGACTCGGGCCACAACACAGGCAGCCTTCTTTGCCTGACATTCCTTCATCTCTCTTCCTCTCCTTTCCATCCTGGCCCTGACTCCCCCTGAAGATTTTCTTCATCTTTCTCCAACCCTCTGCCTCACTACCCGCTGCACTGTCAATACCATTAGTTTCGATCTCTTTTTTTTTTTTTTTTTTCCTTCTTATCTCCCCTCCGGACACACACCTCCAGGGCCTCCCACAGGAGGGTCCCCCAGTGACTGTTCACTACATTCCCCCACCTTCTGAAGCATTTTCTGCATATTTTGCAAGGCTTTAATCACACAATGAACTTTCAAGAGCCCTTGGGATACTGGGTCATCAGGTCTCATCCCCAAGTACTTTCTCATTCTGACCCCAAGTCTCTCATATGATTTCTGTGTTGCACACTATTATTATTCCAGCCAGGATTGGCAAGCGGGTATTTCTGCCCTGCCGGTATTACCCCTGGTCCTGGAGGATGAGCTCTTTCCCATTCTTGTATAGCAGCTCTCCTCCTGATCATTCCCATTTCTTTCCCTGTAAACAACATACTTATAGACATAATTCCCTCCCCCAAGAGTATAAATAAGGTCGTAGGAACTGGTCTAATTGTTCAACTAGGCTGTTGGGGTCCTCGAATAAAGAATTCCTCTCCTTCTTAAAAGTCCTAACCTCTCTGCTGGTAAGGAGGAGGGGGTAGTTCACCTAAGAGGATACACAGTTAGTGTTAGTACTATTAGTATCAGGGAAGGCAAAATTCTCAATATATCTTCTACCTTGTTCTAATTCTTGCCAGAGCCTAGAGTACGATCCTTCTCTAGGGACAGTGTTAATTACAGTCCCTATCTCCCTTCCTGGAGTGACTGCTGCTGCCACCAGTTCAATATTAAGATTATAGGGAGCATAACTTGGCTCCTTCTCCGAAAAAGGAATCTTAGTGTTTACACATAAATTTAAAGCCTGAATTTTCATCAGACCCGTATTTTGGCCAAAATACTGCTGTTTCCTTAATTGGTTCTTTTGTCCAGACTGATACACAAAATTTAACCCTTTTTTTTTTTTTTTAAATTATTTTTCTTTTACAATCCCTCTAATTTTGGGATTATGTTTCCAATTTCTTATCATTCTTCAGGAAGAACTATTAGTAGGCACTCCCCCAGGGATATCTCCCTGTCCCCTGGAACTCATATTTCCCATCTTTCCTAACCCTCGCCAGTATGTGCTACAGAATTTTCCCTTCTGCAGTGTACCACACACCAACGTACTGAAAAATGGGGGTGTACCGCAAAGCACTTCCCCGTGCAAGCGTTACCGCACACCTATGAGTTTACCAGATTCCCTGGAACTCGTACTTCCCATCTTTCCTAATCCTCGCCAGTATGTGCTATAGAATTTTCCCTTCTGCAGTGTACCACACACCAATGTACTGAAAGATGGGGGTGTACCGCAAAGCACTTCCCCGTGCCAGCGTTACCGCACACCTGAGTTTACCAGATTCCCTGCCAAGCACTTCCCCGTGCAAGGATTACCGTACACCAGATTCCCCTGGTGTAGTGCCAGCACTTCCCCGTGCAAGGGCTTACCATACACCAGATCACCTGACCCCCAAGGCAATACTTAATATTTCTTACCTTGGTCTGTGCACAGAGTTACCGGATCGATTCTTAAAAACCCGGAGTGCCTACCTTCTTCCTTTCCCCACTACTTCACGGATCCTGCCTCTTTAACCAGTCTCGGGCCCTCTGTCAGCTTTCTGCAGAACCGCCACCGTCGATGCACAGGACCGCTGAAATCAGCGGGGCATGCCTTCCTGCTGCTGCGGCGGTGGGGCTCCCCAGTAGGTGACTGGATCCCGGACGAGCCCCCAAATTGTGAGAAACACTCCGTAGCCAATAACTTAGGCTCAGGTCAGGATCTCAGTGAAGTAGCAATTTATTCGCGATTGCAATGGTGGGTGCCCCACAAGCAGGAGAGAGCGCATCTACTAGTTCCAAAACACAGTTTATATACCTTTTGATGGCAGGACCCTCCCCTGTTTCCCCACTGAGTGGGTAATCCAGGTTCACAATCTATCTGATGCTTCACAAACAATGCATGGCCTTCAGTCGCCGGCCTGTTACATTTCAAATTTCTTTTGACATTTTTACTGCTTGAAGTGGTAATGTTTCTTCACTTATCTGACTTGACACCATGATTTTCACCTAATTGTCCTAAGGAGTCTGATTGTTTGCATTTTACAAGGTCGCCTGCTAAACTTTCTTATCACTGTAAGCATATCTCAGTACCACATTCCCTCCTTCTAAACAATGTAACTCTGCAAAAACAACATTTCTATTCCCACACAAGGGTTAAAGCAGGCCTTAGAGAGTGAGTGGGATTTTCACAGCCCCTGGCACCCCTCCTCTTCTGGGAAGGTGGAGCGAATGAACCAGACATTAAAGAAGCAATTAACTAAACTAGTGTTAGAAACCCAACTTCCTTGGGTAAAATGCTTAATCCTACAGGTTTAAACAGCACCAAGAAAGGATATAGGAATTTCACCATATGAGACGCTGTTCAGATTGCCCTATCTGGGCAGAAGGGATGAGATACCACAATTCAAAACAAGAGAGTTTTCTTAAGAACTGTATTCTGGGGTTGTCCTCCTCTTTGTCATCTCTCAGGACCTGTGGGTTGTTGGCTCAAACCCCGCCTTTGGAATTCCCCATTCACCACCATCACCCAGGAAACCAGGTCCTTATTCGGACCTGGAAAGAGTCAACTCCAGCTTGAATGGGAAGGATAATTACTGACCACTGAAACAGCCGTAAGAACTGCGGAAAAAGGTTGGAATCACTATACTCGAGTGAAGGCATCCGTCGACGCTAGTACCTGGGAAGCTGTTCCTACAAAAGACTTGTTGGAAGTTGAAATCAAAGAGAAAAATCTCATAGTGGACTCTGAGTGGGATAAGAGCTTACAATTGTAAACTAACCTTTTATTTTCACAGGTAACTAATGAGCGTGACTTGTGATTGAGAGAAAGGACAGACCTATAGCGAATTGCATTGCTCCCAAGGGGGGGGTTGTTATAGTAGTAGTGTACATCTTATTTTTTTGTATCGATAATTATTTGGAAACCTAAGATTTAAAGATAATGACAGGGAAAAATTGATTACTAATTTTGTTTTTAGTGATTGTAGGCCTCAGAGAAGGCCTCGGTCAATTGATAACTTGGAAAAGGCATGACCAGATAATAGCAAAAACGGGATAGCCCATCAAAATATGGGTGACTGTGACAGAGGGTTATGTACCACAATCTGTAACGTTTGATGTTTGTGAGGTGTTAGCTTGTGGAGATTTAAATGCCCAATGACAATTGAGCAGAGAGAACAAATAACTGGGAGAGACCCAACAGCCAGATTGAGAATAGCTGTATGGAAACAATCCTCTATTGCCATCAGAGAAAGGGAGAAACTCAAGGGGAAAACAGGAGAGAAAACAGGAGGCCCTCTGAAATGTGGCAGTTCAAACATTTGAGATTCAAACAGGGTATGGGGATGTGAATGCCTGGATAGAATGGGTCAAATATACCGTCCAGAATCTCAACCGTAGCTACTGCTATGCTTGTGCCTCGGGATGACCGATTGCCCAGATAGTGCCCTTCCCATGGGGGTGGACCAAAGACTCCCAAGGGATGCGATGTATGATTGCATTGTACCAAGAGAAGACTGCCTGGGGAAATGAGGCCTGTAAGTCTCTCTTTGCTGTTCCTTGCATGATAGCAATATTGCGGTTCCCCCTGCATTCTCTACAGCTATAGGCAACCATACAGCTTGCCTCTCATGGCAGGGTGTGAGTGATACCTGGCATCTGGGAGAATTTGCCTTGTGCTACCAAGGACTTGACGGGAAACTGCTCAAGACTAGAGATCCCCAGGGCAGATCTCTGGTGGTACGGTGGAGTGAAGATCTTACGGTCCACCCTACCATTTAATTGGGAAGGCACTTGTGCACTTGTTCAATTAGCTATACCCTTCACCCTGGCATTTGAAAGAGAAACATCACAAATACCCAGAAGAAGTAAAAGAGGCTTAGGAATATCATTTGATGATAGAGTATACATAGATTCTATTGGGGTACCTAGAGGAGTTCCGGATGAACATAAAGCCAGGAGTCAAATTGCTGCAGGGTTTGAGTCACTGTTCTGGTGGGTAACAATCAATAAAAATGTGGATTGGATTAATTATATCTATTCTAATCAGCAGAGATTCGTCAAATATACCAGGGATGCGATGAGAGGCGCTGTTGCGATCCCTCTGCCTGTGTGGGTCTCAGCCTGTTCGGGCGCCATATGTTGCAGGAAGCACGGCCGAAAGCACGACAGACACCAGTAGAGTCAGATCATGCTCCCTTTTATTGCCCAAGTATCCTAACTTTTATAGTGAACTTAACAGGGGCGGACAGTGTTTCACACAAGATTATTGGTCAAAAGCACTCAGACAAACAACTACAAGAAAACAGCCCCACCTGCAAGAAAACAACCCCCTTGTGATTAGCAGTCACATAGACCTTGTCCTTGAAGCCAGCTACTGGTAACAATATTTTTCTTCTCATAGTTGCCCTGGTAGCTTGGTTTGCTCAGCTACAGCAAGCCATGGGATTTTTGCTGTTTCAAAAAATCCCTCAACAAGGGCTCAGAGCTGTGAAGTTGTGATTGAGGTCCTGGGGCAAGACCCAGTGATCTGTGAGGGAGTCTGACAGTGAGAGCTCTTTCTGGATGTGTGCAACAATAAGAGAACAGAAACCCTTTGTCCTACTTTCAGTTAGGACAGAGTTAATTTTCCTCCTAGTAGCTGGTAGGGTGCTATGTTTTGGATTAGGATGAGAAGAGTGCTGATAACACCCCGATGTTTTAATTGTTGCAGAGCAGTGCTTACACCAAGCCAAGGATGTCTCAGCTTCTCGCTCTGTCCTGCCAGCGGGCAGGCTGGGGGTGCAGCAGGATCTGGGAGGGGACAGACCCAGGACAGCTGACCCAAACTGGCCAAAGGGGTATTCCATACCATCTGACGTCATGCTAAACAATATATGGGGGGGCTGGCTGGGGTGGGGGGACTGGCTGCTCAGGGATAGGCTGGGCATCGGTCAGCAGGTGGTGAGCAATTACATTGTGCATCACTTGTTTCGTACACATTTTTATTAGTAGTACTATTATCATTATGAAACAGGGAACAAGATAAAGGATGATGATTCCGTAGGTCTTAGCTACCACAACTGTATATTAATGACCCCAAAGATAAAGGAGTAATGGACTGTATGCATAGATAATGGAACCAGCAAGAACTGGCTTGACTGCTGAAGTCTGTCAAAGACAAGAAAGGTCAGAAGTTTAACAGCAAGGAAGACTTCTGGCCTTCTTAAAAAAAACATCAGAGTATGCCAGTTGACCACCCAAGGACTCCAGTACACATGCGAATAGTGGCAGGAACCTACCTTAATGATTCTTTGGAGACCTGATGAATTTTCAAGAGACTTATGGGAAATGAAATGAATATATATTTGTCCCACTAATATAAGCACACTGCCAGTAACCCTTGGTGTGCAAGCTAGGTGGAGCTATCCCCCTTGTGCCTGGCGTGTGTGTGCAGCGCTGTATAAACATACCTGCTTTATAACCATTCCGAGGTTATAGAGTCTGATTTCCACAACTCAATTGGCACCCCAGGTGGGACACTCTCTGTCTGGCTGCGGGACCTGCTGAGGATGGGACTCCTCTGGGCACCCCCAAGAGTTCTCGGGAGGACTTCCCTACTCATTCAGATCACCACAGGGACAGAAAAGGACCATCAAAGACGGACCAGGTATGTTGTAAAATAAAGGGATACCTGTAAATTGTGAGGAGACGTCATACACGAGATAAAGAGCGCTGATGTTTGCCCTAGGTTGGGAATTCCCATAAGGTAGTAGCAGGATATGTGGTGTATGGTATATTCTGTGGAATCCTATGAATAAGGCAGTAGCAGAATAAGGGCTGTACCCTGTGGCATGGTAACTTCGATTCTCCTGGCTATAATAGCAGGAGTTGTGTGCAGCATTGCCAAGTGTTGTCATCTGTTGTAAAAGTCTGGTACTGTATATTATGATTTGACTTAAAATGGTTGATAAGGATCTGAGGCAAACGGTTATTGGTTCATGATTTACGATACAAACGAGTTTGGTTATTGTTCTAAGTGATATATTATTGTGGTATGAATGAGAAGTGCTAGGGGCCTCTTTGTGTGATTGTGTGATTGTGCTGTGTGAATGAGACGCAGCATCGCTGAGAAGTGAGTGCGGAGTCTTGATCCGCAGTTGGCTATTCCGTGAGGAATATGGCCGGAGATGGACAAAGAGTAAGAGATTGAGAAAAGGCACCATAATGGGAAGAATTTAGGGTACCATTTATAAAAAGACCCCTCTGGGTTGCATCTTTGCCCATTGGAAGGGCACTGGTGGGCCACCTGGACGAATTGTTGTGAGAAACACTCTGTAGCCAATAAATTAGGCTCAGGCGAGGATCTCAGTGAAGTAGTAATTTATTCGCGATTGCAATGGTGGGCACCCCACAAGCAGGAGAGAGCGCATCTACTAGTTCCAAAACACAGTTTATATACCTTTTGATGGCAGGACCCTCCCCTGTTTCCCCACTGAGTGGGTAATCCAGGTTCACAATCTATCTGATGCTTCACAAACAATGCATGGCCTTCAGTCGCCGGCCTGTTACATTTCAAATTTCTTTTGACATTTTTACTGATTGAAGTGGTAATGTTTCTTCACTTATCTGACTTGACTTGACACCATGATTTTCACCTAATTGTCCTAAGGAGTCTGTTTGTCTGCATTTTACAAGGTCGCCTGCTAAGCTTTCTTATCACTGTAAGCATATCTAAATACCACATTCCTTCCTTCTAAACAATGTAACTCTGCAAAAACATTTCCATTCCCACAATGTTAATCCTAAATCCTTAATTAAGTATGGTAACCAATGGTGGACTTAATGGAGAAAAAATAAAAAAAAATAAAAAAAATCAGAATCCAGACTGGGAAGACATTGATCTAATGTTGGGGGAGATGATGGAAACAGAAAAGCAGCTAATTCTTAAAACAACTTGAGTTCATATGGGAGCTCAGATTACCAGTGGGATGGTTCAGGGAACTGTAAACGATTGCATAGCCCTGACTGACCCCTACTGTGGGAATAGAAATGTTGTTTCTGCAGACTCAGAAACGAGATTACAGATTTCATTTTCTGTCAACCCACAGGCTTCATTTTTCTCGTTTCTCTCCCCCATCCCAGAGAGGGAGGGGGGAGGGTGAGTGAATGGCTGCGCGGTGTTTAGCTGCCAGCCGGGTTAAACCTCAACGGTCCTTTTTGGCGCCCAACGTGGGGCATGAAGGGTTAAGATAACGACAGATCCGTCCAGAGTGTGTTAAACTAAAATTGGTATAACTATTAGACCTGCTTAATAGTTGCTAGTCATAATGCTGATTGCTTTAATCTCGAGTCTGCTGCGCCTGTTTTCCAAATTAAATATTATAGCACATTACTTTCTGTATGTGCTCCCTGTGGTGCTGTTTATCCTTTCCGGGCCCTGGTTTAAGATTGTTATGGTACTGTGCGTTGTAACAGTGGCTTATGAGACGATGAAATTTCTGGTCATGACTCTGACTTGGTATTTGTAGTCAGCACTGTCATCGACTCTATACTTTGGAAACTATATCTTGGAACCTATTAGCAATTACACCTATTGCCTTTTTTCATCAAGGAGCCAATCTGTGTAGGGGAATGGGGAAGATATTTTTTCTTACTTGTTCACTCTCCCTTTCTCCTTCACCACCCTCTTATCCTCCGAGCTTGTTACGATAGTTCTCCAAGATTTTGAATATCCTTGGGATGTTCAGACTAGCATGGTGATATTGTTATGTCTTCTGAATGCGCTTCAGGTTTTGTTTAAGGTTAAACAACTACTTAGGAATCTCATCCGGAGATGTGCCCGGAGGCAGTATAGTTGTGACTGGCAGGGTCTGGGAGGATATGGACAGGTTTCTAGAGCAGTGGGCACCTCCAGTGTTTTGGGAAATTCACCCCTGAACAACTGCAAAATCTGAAAAAATTGGTAGAATGCTTGAAAAAAGGGTGTCATGACTCTGGCAGTTCCAAAGCGATGCAAATCATTGTAACGTGCTGTGGCCTGGCTCATGCCTATCGAGCTGCAATTGATACTACTATCAACCTAGTGACAGACCCTGTGGCCACTCCAAGCCCTGTGACAGGCCAAATGGCCATTCCAGCCCCTACGATGGACCCTAAAGCCACTCCAGCTCCTGCAGCCGCTCCAGTTCCAGCTCCTGCAGCTGCTCCAGTTCCAACTCCTGCAGCTGCTCCAGCTCCAGCTCCTGCAGCCGCTCCAGCTCCAGCTCCTGCAGCCGCTCCAGCTCCTGGGGCTGGGTCAGAGAAATGAGCTGTAGCAGTGCAAGTTGCCCCTGTAGAGAAGGGGAAAAAATGGTATAGAGATTCAGGTCGTTTAGAACGCAGAGAGTCTTCTGCCAAATCTAGGTATAGAGACAACGATGCTGGGCCATCAGGGATTCATGAGGAGGAAGATGAGGATGCTGAAAAATCAACAGTAACTACCCAAAACCTATACCAGCCTGACCTACGAGATGTGCGAAAAGATTTTGGTCATTGCATCAAAAAGATTTTGGTCATTGCATAGGTGAGCAGCTTGTCACCTGGCTGCTCCAGTGCTGGGACACTGGAGCCAAGTGCATGGAATTAGATGGCAGGGAAGCCAGGCGGCTGGGATCTCTTGCTAGAGACGCAGGCATTGACAAAGCAATTGCAGATGAAGCACAATCTCACAGCCTCTGGAGGTGTCTCCTCTCAGCTGTGAGGGAAAGGTATCCCTTCAAGGAAGAACTTTTATGTCTACCAGGCAAGTGGACCACCATGGAGAAGGGAATCCAGTACCTGAGGGAATTAGCCATACAGGAGGTGATTTATGAGGATCCAGACCTCAGACAAACATCTAAAGATCCAGATGAAGTCAGGTGTACACGACCCATGTGGCGGAAGCTTGTACGGAGTGCACCATCATCATATGCCAGCTCATTGGCAATATTGGTCTGTAAAGATGATGAGGAACCCACAGTGGATGAAGTGGCTAAACAACTCCGGCAGTACGAAGAAAGTCTCTCCTCTTCCTTACAGGCCTGCGTCTCAGCTGTGGAGAAACTTTCTGAAGAGGTACACCAACTTAAAGAGAATTTATCTTCCTCCCCACCTGAACAAACCAATGTCCACCAACTAAAAGAGAACACTTGGGAGAAACTTTCTGAAAGGGTTCACCAACTTGAAGAGAGATTATTTTCCTCCCCATCTGTACAAAGCAGTGTCTCAGCTATCAGGGGTAAGCGTTCATCCGCACAAGGAAGACGATATGGTGGGTACTCACCCCGTGCCACCCTGTGGTTTTACTTACGAGACCATGGAGAGGACATGAGAAAATGGGATGGAAAATCTACTGCGACCCTAGAGGCACGGGTACGTGAGTTGCAAAAGAAAATCGGGAAAAAGGGATTCTCTGAAAAGTTTGCTGCTCCAACTTTATTTGTTTTTATTATCATCAGAGAATGGGTTTTCTCTTTCCCTGGTTCTGGGTCAACAGGTACTGCAGATATTTGCATTCCTTTTATAACCGAGTGTATTAGTCTGGGGTAATATTAAACATGGAATTATTAACAGTTCTCCACATATCCCCAATACAACCATCCTTATTTTAGCAAACCAATCACCACCCATAAAGTCCCCTTCCATAATCATCTTAGATCGATTCCATTCCAAATTTGAACTGGGACATGTGCAATTTTCTTCATTTCCTTTACAAGTTCATTTACAGCTTTTCTTTCTGTTGTGGTTTAACCCAGCGGGGCAGGTAAACAACTCACGGCCGCTTGCTTACCTCCCCCCTTCCTCCTCTGGGATGGGAGAGAGAAACGGGAAAGTGAAGCCTGTGAGTTGAGATAAAAACAAGAAAATAATAATAATAATAATAACAATAATGATGATAATAGTACTACTAGTACTAATGTGTACGAAACAAGTGATGCACAATGCAATTGCTCACCACCTGCTGTCCAATGCCCAGCCTAACCCCGACCAGTCCGGCTCTCCTCCCAGCACTTGCACCCCCAGCCTGCCCGCTGGCGGGACAGAGTGAGAAGCTGAAACGTCCTTGGCTTGGTGTAAGCACTGCTCTGCAACAATTAAAACATCAGCATATCATTAGCATTCTTCTCATCCTAAACCAGAACATAACATTCTACCAGCTACTAGGAAGAAACACCCTTATCATCAATCTTTAAACAGCAATTACTAAAGCTAAATTTTCCACAGACTTCTCCTTCTTGTGCTAGTAAATAATCCAAAGCTAGGCAATTTTGATACAAAGCAGTTCTCATCTTGGTATTTTCCTTTGCAATTAATCCAAGTGCATCTCCAGTTTTATTTATAACTATTTATATTACAGCTAACAACCTAATTATTCTATTAAGTATATATATATACTGGGGTCCTAGGATCCGTCTTCTGCCCATGTAGCTGGATCATAATAGGCAAACAACTTCAATCAAGGGGTTGGGCCCGCTTTCAGGGTCGATTCAGGCTTGTGTTACCGTTCGGCCTGTCAGGGTGATCCAGCTCCTGGAAAACGAATCACAATTTTATATGGGTTTAAAAAAAGAGGTTCTTATGTTATTTTCTCGGGACAACCTGACCTTAGTGTGGGAGAAGTCCGGTCAAGGCCCTCTCACTCGGCAATCAATACCCATAGGGGTTGCCTCCCTCGGTAGACCATACACACCGCAGTGGAGGGTCCTGCCCCGGTCTTGCCTTCTCCCTTTCCTCCCTTCAGACTTGTCCCCTTTATTTAGCATCCTTAATTCATGCAGAGCCTCGTTGCCAGAATATTAGTTCTCCCTTAGCTTGAGTTTCAGTTTCCCAGGAGCGGACTCAACCCTCCAAGTTTCAGTAGTTACTGGTCCTTTTATTCTGGATGCGTGGGTCCCTTTCTGCTGTTCTCACAGCTGTTTCAGTAGTAAGTAAAACAAGGTACAGTTCCTCACATCAGGGGTTCAGTGATTCTTCCCTCCAGGTTTATTTATTAAGACCTTGTCTCCTGGTTGTATTTTATGAATAGCAAATCCTAAACGTGGTGTTTGAGCCATCATTCCAATTATTCCAATTTCTCAGCTCTTGTAATCTCCTTCCAAGAGTAATTATATATTTCTGGATGCTACGATCCTCAACTACATTGTTCCCTAGAGTCATCCCTTGAGAATAAGGCATATCATATAACATTTCATATGGTGATAATCCAGTCTCACTGTATGGTTTAGTTCTTAAGTTTAAAAGTGCTAATGGTAAGCATTTCGTCCAGGGCATTTGTGTCTCGATCATTAATTTAGCCAATTGTTGTTTTATTGTTTGATTCAGTCTTTCTACTTTCCCTGTGCTTTGTGAGTGCCACGGAGTATGGTATTCCCACTGAATACCTAATGATTGCCATAATAATTTTATTATTTTAGAAGTAAAGTGTGTGCCCTGGTCAGAATCAATGTACTGGATTATCCCATATCTAGGTATCAGGTGTTCTAATAGAATTTTTACCACCATTTGTGCTGTAGCTCATGCTACGGGATAAGCTTCTACCCATTGTGTTAAATGATCTACTATTACCAATAGATATTTTATCCTCTCTACTTTGGGCAATTCAGTGAAATCAACTTGTACTTTCTGAAAAGCCCTATAAGCTGTTTTGTTTTGTTTCTCGCTCCCGTGGCTGCTTGTTGAAACACTTTCTTTTTATCTTCTGACAAGTTAAGCAACGGTTATGTAATTTGCTTTGCTATTTCAAAAACAAACAAACAAAACAAAAAACAAAACAAAACAAAAAAACAAACAAACAAAAAAAAAAACACAATGCAACCAAATTGTTTTAGTAAATGATCACTTAACACCTTTGTACCCCAATGTGTTTGTGCATGCAAACGTCCCAATATTTGCTTCGCATAAGCTTTTGGCAATATCTCTCGCCTGTCTGGCAGTGTCCATTTTCCTTGTTCTAATTTAGCCCCTATTTTCTCCAGTTTCGTTTGTTTGTTTTGTTTTGTTTTCCATTGCATTTCAGAGTCAGTCAAAAATTCCATAGGGGTTTCTTTTGGACCTTGTCGGAACAGATTCTCCATTCCCAATTTAACCAGATTTTGGTATTTACCGTTCATTATTTCCGGGGTGACTATAGTCTCAGCATGGAGTCGGTCAGGGGAATGCAATTGTCAACAGTTCCCTGAGTGGTCCCATTGGCAATCTGAGCTCACTCATAAACTCAGGTTGTTTTAAGGGTTAACTGCTTTTCTGTTAACATGACAACTTTCTGACCCTCATGGTCCCTCTGCCCCAAAGGGCTCACACTGGTGATTTTGGGATCACAGCCTCCTGTTGAGGCAGAACTATTAACTACAGAACTATTCCTACATCCTCTTCCCCTGCTCATTCAACTTCAAACAGCTCTGTTAAATACTACATGCCACACCTTTAACACCTTCAACAACTCTTTTAACCCTTCCTTTATTTTTCTCCAGCCTGTACTTTTCCCATGCCAACACCAAAGGCTCAGTCAGGGGCCAACTTAACTCCACTCCTTTTCCCTCTAAGATGCTGAAACAACATATCAGTATGAGACATTTAATCCTATTTTCCTTCTCTCCTCAAAAACAACATTAATTGCAAGATAGTGTTAAAGTCGATTGATCTATAAAGTGGCTATTTAGTTTATATAGTGGCCACCACTGACTGCAATACTTAGTGAAAGTCCCCTTGCTTTCTGTGCTCGTTTCAAGAAGCACGCAGCCTTCAGTCTTCTAGACAAACATTATCACCTTTTTCACAAAAATTTACATTTCAACAGGACCGAATTTCAAGCCGAATTTTTCTCATGCACTTTTAGTAAGCCTATACAAAACAAGGAATCACTCCTGTGTATCCGTCAATATGGGGGTTAAAAAGGTATTGATGCCTAAATAAACTCGCTCTCCCCCTTCTTACGAAATTCCCAGGGCTCAAGCCTGAACCACCAAAGAAATGACTCTCTCCATTCTGCTTTGATAATCAGTCAGCCCCCTTCCCCCTTTTCTTTTTGCCACTGACCATTCACCACAAATGGATGAGACACATGATTACTAGTTAGGAAAGAGAGTGTAACGTCTGCTATACGGCTGCAGGCAGTGCCAGCTGCAACCTTAGAAGCTATTTGTGAAAGATCCTGCCGGTGGTCATTTGGCAGTGTAATCTGCGTCTCTGCACTCCTGCCCCGCAATAGAGCTAAGTCATCATTGGTAATCCGTAGCATGTGGCAACCCCACGGAATGTTATCCAGAAACATAGTTATAACACCGATCTGGGGACGAATAGTCTTTTTTGCATTGCAAGATAAACCTCTTATAAAAAGAATGCCAGAGAGAAGCAGCACAGCCGCTGCTGCCTCCATGGTTCCGTCAGACAGGCTGCAGGGTCCTGATGTCCGCCACTCTGCTATATGCCGACTCGCCACACAGTGAGAGTCGGCTGCTGTTATCCACTGACGCCTCTGGTCTCCAATAGCAACTCGATCTCGGATGTCCCGCGTCGCACTGCGATTACTTCAATTTCCCGCGTTTTCCGCGGCTCCCACGTCCCTCCGTGGATCCCGCGTTTTCCGCGGCTCCTGCGTTTTCTTTTCCCCGTGTCTCACCACGAGTCCTTTGTCCGGGTCGGTGCTTGGAGTTTCTCAATGTCTCAGGTGTTCCGGCTTCTGTCAGGTCTACTCTGTGTCTCTCAGAGCCGTCCGTGGCTCTGCAGCGTCTCTCAGAGCTCTCTCCATCCGGCAGTAGTCCCTCTGTGTGCCTCGGGTCTCCCGGCGCTGTTCCGGTCTCTCAGCGCCGCTCCGGGCTCCCGGCCTGTTGGGGTCTCAGTGAGTCCGGGTCTCAGCGAGTCCAGGTCTCGGCCTGTGCGGGCCTCAGCCTGTTCGGGTCTCAGCCTGTCGGGCGCCATATGTTGCAGGAAGCATGGCTGAAAGCACGACAGACACCAGTAGAGTCAGATCATGCTCCCACCTTTTTCTTGTCACACTGAAAGCATTTAAGAGCAAAAATAGGATCACAAGATACACTGTCAGGCCCATATATTAGGCACCACCACTCAAAACTTGGATAAAACAGCACTTCTTTTCAGTCTGTCACACACTTCGTTCGTCTCCGCCCACTCCCCTTGCGGAGAATATGGATCGGAACTCTGCACTCGCTTTGTGTCTCACTCACACAGCACAATCGCGCGATCACACAGAGAGGCCTCTAGCACATCTCATTCATACCACAAGAATATAATTTAGAATGATAACCAACCAAACAAGTATTGTCTCTGACTGTGTTCTTCATGGAGTGACTTATTCCACTTTGTTTCAAACCCTTACACTTACACAAATACTTTCAACACAAAATACCTGGACATTTAAGAATAGCACATACAGTTATTAACACTCCAGTTAGCATCCCTCCAGCAGCTGAAAACATACAACAGCCGTAACTAGGCGATAATGGTTGCCACCAGGCACGGCGCGCTCTCCAGAAAGTCGGTACACACGCAAACCGACTACCCGTTAAAAAATGCCGCAGTTCAGGTCACCGGGTGCATGGAGTGTCTGAGCCTGTTGCTGCCATCGGCGGGAGGCAGAGAAATTGCGTGCGTGAGGTGCGAGCAGGTGGATGACCTGGTCCGCATGGTGGCGGAGCTCAAGGAGGAGGTGGAGAGGTTGAGGGCCATCAGGGAGTGTGAGCGGGAGATAGACTTGTGGAGTAACTCCCTGCAGGGCCTCAAGGAGAGGTACCAGGGTGAGACTCCCCAAATGGGGGCGGACCCCCTGCCCTGTCCCTGTCGGGCAGAGGGAGGGGATCTGGGAGCTGAGGAGGAATGGAAACAGGTCCCTGCTCGACATCGCAGGCGATGCTCTCCCCTTCCGGCCCCACCTTCCCAGGTGCCCTTACACAACAGGTTTGAGGCCCTAGAGATTGAGAGGCCGGTGTGTGAGGAAGAGGTAGCAAATGTTCCCAGGAGGATGCCTGGGGCGAGGAGGTCGACTCCGCGCCTCAGGACTGCCTCCACCAAAAAAGACAGGAGGGTTATTGTTGTTGGTGACTCGATTCTTAGGGGAACAGAGGGCCCTATTTGTCGGCCGGACCCTACCCGTAGGGAAGTCTGCTGTCTCCCTGGGGCCAGGGTCAGGGACGTAGCCAGGAAGCTTCCTAACCTGGTACGCCCCTCTGACTATTACCCCCTTTTGATAGTCCAGGCGGGCAGTGATAACATCGAAGAGAGAAGCCTCAAGGCTATCAAAAGGGACTTTAGGGGAATGGGTCGGTTAGTGGATGGTGCGGGAGTGCAGGTGGTGTTTTCGTCCATCCCTACGGTGGCAGGGAGGAGTTCAGAGAGGACACGGAAAGCCCACCTGTTAAACACGTGGCTCCGGGGCTGGTGCCAACGCAGAAATCTTGGGTTTTTCGATCATGGGGCACTTTACTCAGCACCTGGCCTGATGGCCGCAGACGGGTCCCTATCTTTTAGGGGAAAAAGGATCCTGGGCCAGGAACTGGCAGGGCTCATTGAGAGGGCTTTAAACTAGGTAGGAAGGGGGATGGGGCTGAGGCTAGGATTGTTGGGGCTGTGCCGGGGGGAACAATGGCAAGGCCGGAGGATAAGGCAATGGCCCAGCTGAAGTGCATCTACACCAATGCACGCAGCATGGGTAACAAACAGGAGGAGCTGGAAGCCATCGTGCAGCAGGCAGGCTACGACTTGGTTGCCATCACGGAGACGTGGTGGGACCAGTCTCATGACTGGAGTGCTGCAATGCCTGGCTATAAGCTCTATAGAAGGGACAGGCAGCATAGAAGGGGTGGTGGTGTGGCTCTCTATATTAGAGAGTCTTTCGAGGTTGTAGAACTCGAGGCTGGGAATGACAAGGTCGAGTCCCTTTGGGTTAGGATCGGCAGGGACAACAAGGCTAGTGTCCTGGTCGGGGTCTGCTATAGACCGCCGAACCAGGATGAGGAGACGGATGAGGAATTCTACAGGCAGCTGACAGAGGTTGCAAAATCATCAGCTCTTGTACTCGTGGGGGACTTCAACTTCCCTGACATATCCTGGAAGCACAACACAGCCCTGAGAAAGCAGTCTAGGAGGTTTCTGGAGAGCGTGGAAGATAGCTTCCTGACGCAGCTGGTTAGTGAGCCTACCAGGGGAGGTGCCCCGCTAGACCTTCTCTTCACAAATAGAGAAGGACTGGTGGAGGACGTGATCGTCGGGAGCTGTCTCGGGCAGAGTGACCACGCAATGGTGGAGTTCACTATTCTTGGCGAGGCCAGGAAGGGGACCAGTAAAACCGCTGTATTGGACTTTCGGAGGGCTGACTTTGAACTGCTCAGGACACTGGTTGGTGGAGTCCCTTGGGAGGCGGTTCTGAAGGGCAGAGGGGTCCAGGAAGGCTGGGCGCTCTTCAAGAGGGAAGTCTTAATGGCGCAGGAACGGTCTGTTCCCACGTGCCCAAAGACGAGCTGGCGGGGAAGAAGACCGGCCTGGCTCAACAGAGAATTGTGGCTTGATCTTAGGAGGAAAAAGAGGGTTTATAAGCTTTGGAAAAGTGGGCAGGCCACTAAGGAGGACTTTAAAGAAGTAGCGAGGCTGTGCAGGGACAAAATTAGGAAGGCCAAAGCTCATCTGGAGCTCAATCTGGCTACTGCCGTTAAAGATAACAAAAAACGTTTCTATAAATACATCAACACAAAAAGGAGGACTAAGGAGAATCTCCATCCTTTACTGGATGCGGGGGGAAACTTAGTTACAAGAGATGAGGAAAAGGCGGAGGTGCTCAATGCCTTCTTTGCCTCAGTCTTTAGCGGCAATACCGGATGTTCTCTGGATACCCAGTACCCTGAGCTGGTGGAAGGGGATGGGGAGCAGGATGTGGCCCTCATTATCCATGAAGAACTGGTTGGTGACCTGCTACGGCACTTAGATGTGCACAAGTCGATGGGGCCGGATGGGATCCACCCAAGGGTACTGAGGGAACTGGCAGAGGAGCTGGCCAAGCCACTGTCCATCATTTATCAGCAGTCCTGGCTATCGGGGGAGGTCCCAATCGACTGGCGGCTAGCAAACGTGACGCCCATCTACAAGAAGGGCCGGAGGGCAGACCCAGGAAACTACAGGCCTGTCAGTTTGACCTCAGTGCCAGGAAAGCTCATGGAGCAGATCCTCCTGAGAGTCATCATGCAGCACTTGAAGGGGAAGCAGGCGATCAGGCCCAGTCAGCATGGCTTTATGAAAGGCAGGTCATGCCTGACGAACCTGATCTCCTTCTATGACAGAGTGACGCGCTGGGTGGATGAGGGAAAGGCTGTGGATGTGGTCTACCTTGACTTCAGCAAGGCTTTTGACACCGTCTCCCACAGCATTCTCCTCAAGAAACTGGCTGCTCTTGGCTTGGACTGGCGCACGCTTCGTTGGGTTAGAAACTGGCTGGATAGCCGGGCCCAAAGAGTCGTGGTGAATGGAGCCAAGTCCAGTTGGAGGCCAGTCACTAGTGGCGTCCCCCAGGGCTCGGTGCTGGGGCTGGTCCTCTTTAATATCTTCATCGATGATCTGGACGAGGGCATCGAGTGCACCCTCAGTAAGTTTGCAGATGACACCAAGTTAGGTGCGTTTGTCGATCTGCTTGAGGGTAGGGAAGCTCTGCAGGAGGATCTGGATAGGCTGCACCGATGGGCTGAGGTCAACTGCATGAAGTTTAACAAGGCCAAGTGCCGGGTCCTGCACCTGGGGCGCAATAACCCCAAGCAGAGCTACAGGCTGGGAGAGGAATGGTTGGAAAGCTGCCAGGCAGAGAAGGACCTGGGAGTGATGGTGGACAGTCGGCTGAATATGAGCCAGCAGTGTGCTCAGGTGGCCAAGAAGGCCAACGGCATCCTGGCTTGTATTAGGAACAGCGTGACCAGCAGGGCTAGGGAGGTGATCGTCCCCCTGTACTCAGCTCTGGTGAGGCCGCACCTCGAGTACTGTGTTCAGTTTTGGGCCCCTCGCTACAAGAAGGACATCGAGGTGCTTGAGCGGGTGCAGAGAAGGGCGACGAAGCTGGTGAGGGGCCTGGAGAACAAGTCCTACGAGGAGCGGCTGAGGGAGCTGGGCTTGTTCAGCCTGGAGAAGAGGAGGCTCAGGGGCGACCTTATCGCTCTTTTTAGGTACCTCAGGGGAGGCTGTAACGAGGTGGGGGTTGGCCTGTTCTCCCACGTGCCTGGTGACAGGACGAGGGGGAATGGGCTCAAGTTGAGCCAGGGGAGTTTTAGGTTAGATGTTAGGAAGAACTTCTTCACTGAAAGGGTTGTTAGGCATTGGAACAGGCTGCCCAGGGAAGTGGTGGAGTCACCATCCCTGGAAGTGTTCAAAAGACGCTTAGATGTAGAGCTTAGGGATATGGTTTAGTGGAGGGCTGTTAGCGTTAGGTTGGAGGTTGGACTCGATGATCTTGAGGTCTCTTCCAACCTAGAAAATTCTGTGATTCTGTGATTCTGTGATACCGTTTGTCTGCAGCTTCAGGAGATCTTTGTCTGCTCCTGCAGTGAGCGGCTGAGAGTGGAGTCCCCTCCGAGCAAAACACTCAGGGTGCACCTAGGGGCGTCCGCTCCGCAGCCGATCCCGCAGCTGAGCAGAGTGTCTCCTGCCTGGCTCACCAAAATGACTCACAGAAAGCTGACTCCACAATCAGTAAGATTGTAAAGTAGGTATATTTACTCAGTTCTGGGCAGCACGTGGGGGTAGTCCCACCAAAGTCGTGCACGCCTAACATGGCAACTTGCTTTAGTTATATCTAGTAAAGAGTTACATATACATGAAGTTTCCCAACACTCCTATACATATGCATAACCTGTCCCTTTGTGAACAGTCCTCCTTATCTCAGACCCCTTGATTGAAGTCCGAACCATGAGGTTGTTTTTGATCTGGTTCTCGGGGTCCAAGAGGCTCCTGTTATCTGGAGGTCTAAGCGCAGCACAGGCACAGTACATCACAAATGTAGCACATATTCATTCATTCTTAATCAATTGCTCTCTAATTTCTAATTCCAATGTTTCAGCTACAGCATACTTGCTCTCTTCCGGATCCACGGGTATTCTACTATTAACATTAATGTTTGAAGCCTAACAGACCCAACCCCGTCCTCTGTGGACCCAAATATCAATCAAAATACATGGGGTCTTAAGGGTTCTTTTGGTCATTCTATCATATAATACTGGATCATTTTTAATTTACTCTTTCATTTTCTGGGGCCCCTATTGTTCCAATTTCTAATCATTATTCCTAATGGACTTTCTGGTGGTATATCTGGTATTTCGCTCCCTTCCTTCTGGTCCTTGGTCTTTGATTTTTTCTGACCCATCTAGGAATTTTACTTATGGCAATTCCCTGCAGCCCTTGGTTACCTTTGTAAGAGTGTCTTGCAGGGGGTTTAGGACCTATCATGTTGCGAAGCACGGCCGAAAGCACGACAGACACCAGTAGAGTCAGATCATGCTGCTCCATTTTATTGCCCGAATAGCCTAACTTTTATAGTGAACTTGACAGGGGCGGACAGTGTCTCACACAAGATCATTGGTCAAAAGCACTCAGACAAACAACTATAAGAAAACAACCCCACCTGCAAGAAAACAACCCCCCTTGTGATTAGCGGTCACGTAGACCTTGTCCTTGAGGCCAGCTGCTGGTAACAATATATTTCTGAGTTCCTTAATTGGGCGATGTGGGAGACATTGCCGTGGGAGCTTCTCACAGTTACTCTGGTAGCTTGGTTTGCTCAGCTACAGCAGGCCCTGAGATTTTCTAAGGCCTACCCCTGGTTGCTTAAAGCAAGCTCAAATTGAACAATTGTTCCACGGGCACATGTCCATGTCCTGTATGCCAATTCGCAACAATTCCCCCGTTTTCTTTTTGTACAAACAGTACTTGGTTTTACATCAGATGTCAAATACATAACATAACACAACTATACAACTTAACCCTAATAAC
This sequence comes from Aythya ferina, assembly GCF_964211825.1. Lineage (NCBI taxonomy): Eukaryota > Metazoa > Chordata > Aves > Anseriformes > Anatidae > Aythya > Aythya ferina. The sequence continues at coordinate 3,259,253 of NC_140313.1, read as the reverse complement.
ACTACAATTACTGTAAGCACTTAATGGTAACACAATTTAATAGTAAGTAACACAACTTAATAGTAACACACTTAAACCTAATCACTTGATGGTGATCGAAGGCTGTTCTTGACAGTCCTTGAGGTGTCACAGCCCACGTCATTGTCAGAATAATTATCAGGAACCTCTTCCTGGTCGTCTTCAGCGTGTGCAGATTCTAAAGCCACTTCAGTCCGCTTTGCAGTGATCCACTGGGTACCTGTTTCTGGCACCACTTCAAAATCTCTATAACATTTTTGCAAGTAACCCTTTAACCACATTTATCACAATACTACATGCAATGATGATTGACACCACAGCGAACAGAATCTTTAATCCCCCTTTGACTAATCCCAGTAACCATCTATGCATTGTTTCAAACAAATCAGTGAACCACTGATTGAAAGGATTGATACCATATTGACTCTTTCTCATGTGCTCTTTCAGGAAAGTAATGGATTTGTGAATTGACTCATTATGATCAAAAAGGTTTAAACAGTACATTCCCTTAAATTTCTCCAAGTGGCTACTTCAAACAATGATTCCGTACTTGTGAAACTTGATTTTGCTCGACCGATCACAACTAGTCCTGCTAGTTGCTTACAATCGATTCCCCGTTTTTTCTAAAAAGCGCTGTAATAAATCCATTTTTCTATGATTTTTGCCGGCACCAATTTCCTATGCTTTTAGCTTGCACTATGGCAATATCCTGGGATCCTGCACTATGGCAATAACCTGCACTATGGCAAAAGCGCGCTCTCACTCACACAGTACACAGCACAATCACACATACAGAGCACAATCGCACACCCAGAGGCCTCTGGCACATCTCACTCTCAATCATACCACAACCTCAGTCATACTACAAGAATATAATTTAGAATGATAAGCAAACAAACAAGTATTGTCTCTCATTGTGTTCCTCGTGAAACGACTTGCAACACTTTGTTTTAAAACCTTACCCTTACACAAATACTTTCAACACAAAATACCTGGACATTTAAGAATAACACACACAATTATTAACACTCCAGTTAGTATCCCTCCAGCAGCTGAAAACATACTGTTTGTCTGCAGCTTCAGGAGATCTTTGTCTGCTCCTGCGGTGAGCAGCTGAGAGTGGAGTCCCCTCCGAACAAAACGCTCAGGGTGCACCTAGGGGCGTCTACACCACAGCCGATCCCCGCAGCCGAGCTGTTGTTACGTGCGGCTGCAGATGCCACTCCTGGCACTAAACTTGCCAGTGCTGCTCTAGCTGCAACACCAAGCAATTCAACATTATCATTGCAATGCAGTGCGAGCAATGCCCATTTATGTCTGGTGATCTCCCACAACTGTGAAAAGCTAGGAGCAAATATAGTAAGTTTATCTAAGTAACATGGACCCCCGATAGCACAGATACCTAGCCAGGCCCTATCCCCGCAAATCAGAAAAACATCAGGAGGTAAGGCTATAGCTGTACGATTATTCCAAATGCTATAGTTGTTACCTCCATGCCATAAGCCCCAAACCCTGCCTAGCAGCGTCATTGTAATCACAGGTGTTATTTGTATTTCTGTACCCGCATGGCCCTTTCCAAGTTCCTGTAGGAGGATCTCGGTAATTCATTCTTATTTGTGGTAACACATTTAGTGCTGCTATATTTATTGTTTGAAAATGAATACTCGCAGGAGGGTCTTCTCGGTCCCTAGTCAAAGATAAGTGATTCAAGACACCCAATGCCTCGGACAATCACTCATCGATGTTCTTGATCTCTTTTAATCTCACTAATTGTTCCTTTAAAACCTGATGTGATCGTACGACCATCACTTAGCCCGTGGGAGAATATGGAACACCTGTGATATGCTTTACTCCCCACATTTTCATAAATTTTCTAACCCTTTTGCTAACATACGCTGGACCATCGTCCATCTTGATCTGCTGTGGCACTCTCATAATGGCAACACACACCATCAGATGTTTACACACATGGTGTGCTTTTCCTCCCCCCTGCGCCGTTGCCCATATGAATCTTGAAAAAGTATCAATACTCACCAATTTGTCTGCTTGTGAATTACCTTCTGCTAACCCAATTGAGAACTGATGACTACGTATATGGATAACACAGTAAGGTGCAGTTCTCCCCTGAATGGCATCTCACAGAAATAATAACAATCTGTCCCTCTTAGTTTGCCGTATCAAGGCATCCTCTATCCGTTTTACCATGTTGACAACATACAGAGAGCCTGAGACGAAATTAATTGGCTCATGCATCCAGCACTGACAAGCCCAAACAACTGCAGACAATGCCAATGTTTGCAATGAATCCCCTGTCTCCCCCGGAATTATGTATTTCTCCCAACTTCCATTCTCGTACCACACACACACAGCCTTCCTACTTGCCGCACCTGCATCAGTGTATACAGTGTGACCCACCACTGATCGGGACGAAAGCCGTGGTACTATCTGCCATTTATATGATCTTATAACTTGCCAGAGAGGCCCCTTTGGAGTTCGGGGATGTACCAATCCCGGGTAATCTAACACAGCTTCTTGTAGTGATATGGATTGCTGTAAACACCATTCCAAGTGATCCTGAGTCATCGGCAGACTAATATCTCCTGGTTCCTGCCCGCTGATCTCAATACTCCGAGAGCAACCCTCATGTACTAACTCTGCGATAGCTTCCGCCCATGTTTGAACACTCATTTTTGGCTGAATCGGTAGGAAAATCCATTCCAGAACTCGAAAATGCTGCCCTATCATTCCACCCTTGCCATCACCTGTGTCACTTATACTACTTCTATTACCCGTGCTGTTAGTGTCAGTGGCATCCTCCTGATACCGTTTCTGTCTTTGTCGCCCCTTACTCTCCCCCTTTTCTTTTTGCCACTGACCAATCACCGCAAATGGATGAGACACATGATTGCTAATTAGGAAGGAGAGTGCAATGTCTGCTATACGTCTGCAAGCAGTGCCGGTTGCAACCTTAGAAGTGGATTGTGAAAGAGCCTGCCGGTGGTCATTTGGCAGTGTAATCTGCGGTTCTGCACTCCTTCCCCGCAATAAAGGTAGTAATATAGCTAAGTTGTCATTAGTAATCTGTACAATGTGGCAACCCCACTGAATATTATCCAGGAACATTTGTTCATCTGTCAAATTGTGTAACACTGTAGTTATATCACCTTTCTGTGGACGAATAGTAGAGTCTGATATTTTCCATCCCATAGCCATGGGATGTATAGCCATGGCTGTTTCCGCTGAACCTCCTCTGGGGCTATCTTCAACCCTTTTGCTTCCAAAGTTGTACTAGGTCTGGCTGGAATGTTAACTCTGCTCCACTACAGGCCTGTGTCTCAGCTGTGGAGAAACTGTCTGAAAGACTTGACTACCTCGTAGAACGAGCATATTCCCCCTCATCTAAACGGAGTGATACTTCAGTCACTAAGAATCAGCATTTGCCGGCTCAAGAGAGAGAGTACCCAAGACGCACACCACGTGGCACCTTGTGGTTTTATCTGTGTGACCACGGGGAAGATATGAGGAAATGGGATGGTGTACCTACTTCAACCCTAGCTGCTCGGGTACATGAACTGAAAGGAAATACAGCAGCAAGAAGAGGTGCTCCTAAGAAAAATGCTGCTCCAGTTTCTGTTCCCCAGAGGCAGTAGAAGAGCTGATGTTATTCTTGACCCTGATGAAGGGACCTCTGCTTCTCATTTGCAAGAATTAAGTGGCAGACACTCCAACCAGGACTAGAGGAGCCCTGCCTCTGGCCAGGTAGAGGAGAGGGATAACCGGATTTATTGGACTGTGTGGATCCAATGGCCTGGTACATCGGAAGCACAAGAATACAAAGCTCTAGTGGACACTGGCGCACAATGTACCTTAATGCCATCAGGCCACCAAGGGGCAGAACTCATCTGTATCTCTGGAGTGACAGGGGGATCCCAACAACTAACTGTACTGGAAACTGAAGTGAGTCTAACTGGGAATGAGTGGCAAAAGCACCCCATCGTGACTGGCCTAGAGGCTCTGTGCATCCTTGGCATAGACTACCTCAAGAGAGGGTACTTCAAGGATCCAAAAGGGCTCCGGTGGGCTTTTGGATTAGCTGCTTTGAGTACAGAGAAGATTAGGCAGCTGCCTACCCTGCCTGGCCTTTCAGAAGACCCTTCCATTGTAGGATTGCTGAAGGTTGAAGAACAGCAGGTACCAATCGCTACCACAACGGCGCACCGACGGCAATATCGCACCAACCGAGATTCCCTGATTCCCATCCATGAGTTGGTTCACCATCTGGAGAGTCAAGGAGTGTTCAGCAAGACTCGCTCACCCTTTAATAGTCCTATATGGCCAGTGCGAAAGTCTAATGGCGAGTGGAGGCTAACAGTGGACTATTGAGGCGAATGAAGTCATGCCACCGCTGAGTGCTGCAGTGCCAGACATACTAGAACTTCGGTACGAACTAAAGTCAAAGGCAGCCAAGTGGTACGCCACAATTGATATTGCTAATGCATTTTTCTCCATCCCTTTGGCAGCAGCATGAAGGTCGCAGTTTGCTTTCACTTGGAGGGGCATCCAATACACCTGGAATCGACTGCCCCAAGGGTAGAAACACAGCCCTACCATTTGCCACGGACTGATCCAGTCTGCACTGGAACTAGGGTGAGCTCCTGAACACCTGCAGTACATTGATGACATCCTCGTGTGGGGCAACACAGCAGAAGAAGTTTTTGAGAAAGGGAAGAAAGTAATCCAAATTCTCCTGAAAGCTGGTTTTGCCATTAAACAGAATAAGGTCAAGGGGCCTGCACAGGAAATCCAGTTCTTGGAGGTAAAATGGCAGGATGGACATTGCCATATTCCGATGGATGTGATCAATAAAATAACGGCAATGTCTCCTCCAACTAGCAAAAAAAGAAACGCAAGCTTTCCTAGGCCTTGTGGGATTTTGGAGAATGCATGTGCCAGGCTATAGTCAGCTTGTGAGTCCTCTATATCGAGTGACTCGAAAGAGAAACTATTTCGAGTGGGGCCCCAAGCAACAACAGGCCTTTGAACAAATCAAACAAGAAATAGCTCGTGCAGTAGCCCTTGGGCCTGTCCGTACCGGACCAGCTGTGCAAAACATACTTTGCACTGCAGCTGGGGATCATGGCCTCACCTGGAGCCTCTGGCAGAAAACCCCAGAAGAAACTCGAGTTGGGCCTCTGGGTTTCTGGAGCTGGGGCTACCGAGAATCAGAAGCCAGTTACACCCCAACTGAAAAAGAGATACTCATGGCATATGAGGGTGTTCGAGCTGCTTCAGAAGTTGTGGGTACAGAGGCACAGCTCCTCTTGGCCCCACGGCTACCTGTATTACATTGGATGTTCAAAGAGAAAATTCCCACTACACACCATGCGACTGATGCTACATGGAGTAAGTGGATAGTGTTAATTACATGGTGGGCTCGAATGGGAAAACCTAATTGCCCAGGAATCCTGGAAGAGATTATGGACTAGCCGGAAGGCAGAGATTTCGGAGTGCCAACAGCAGAGGTAACCCGTGCTGAAGAGGCACCACCATATAATGAGTTGCCAGAAGACAGAAAGCAGTATGTGTTGTTTACTGACGGATCCTGCCATGTGGTAGGGAGCCATCGGAAATGTTAAGCTGCTGTGTGGAGTCCCACACGACGAGTTGTGGAGGCCATGGAAGGGGAAGGCGAGTTGAGTCAGTATGCAGAAGTAAAAGCCATACAACTAGCCCTAGATATCGCCGAAAGAGAAAAATGGCCAGTACTGTATCTCTACACTGATTCATGGATGGTGGCAAATACTCTGTGGGGGTGGCTGCAGCAATGGAAACAGAGCAACTGGCAGCGGAGCAGTAAACCTATATGGGCTGCTACCCTGTGGCAAGATATTGCTGCCTGGGTAGAAAACCTGGATGTAAAAGTACATCATGTAGATGCCCACATGCCCAGGAGTCACGCTACTGAAGAACATCGGAACAACAAAGAAGTGGATTGAGCTTCAAAATCTGAAGTGTCTCAGGTGGACCTAGACTGGGGACGTAAGGCTTTGTAGTTGAATGGGCCTATGAAACATCAGGACATCTGGGGAGGGATGCCACATACAGATGGGCTCGTGATCGAGGGGTGGACGTGACCATTGAGCCCATCATACAGGTCACCCATGAGTGTGACACCTGTGCTGCAATCAAGAAAGCCATGAAGGGAAAATCTTCCTGGAACAGGAGGAGGTGGCTAGGGTTTCAATATGGTGAGGCCTGGCAAATTGACTATATCGGATCACTCCCACAAACACGCCAAGGCAAACGGTACATACTGACCATGGTAGAAGCAACTACTGGGTGGCTGGAAACATACCCTGTAAACCATGCCACCACCCGAAACACTATCTTGGGCCTGGAAAGACAAGTGCTGTGGCGACATGGTACACCAGAGAAAATTGAGTCTGACAATGGGAGTCATTTCTGAAACAATCTTGTCACCTCCTGGGCCAAGAGGCATGGTACTGAGTGGGTGTATCACATCCCTTATCACCCACAAGCCTCTGGGAAGGTTGAGACGTACAATGGACTGTTAAAGACTATGTTACGAGCATTGGGTGCTGGGACATGGAAACAATGGGACATAAATCTACCAGAAGCCACTTGGCTAGTTAACAGTAGGGTGTCTGACAGTGTGGTGGTTTTACCATGCTAGGCAGCTAAACACCACAACCACTCTCTCACTCCCCCTCCTTGGATGAGGAGGGGGAGAAGTAAAGCAAAGAACAACTCAGGGCTTGAGATAAGGATAATTTAATTAAAGGGAAATAATAATAATAATTAAAGAAAGATTATTATGAACTAAACAATTTAACTAAAGGGAAATAAAAAGGAAAAGGGAAAAGGGAAAAGGGAGGGGGGAAGGGAAATTAAAAAAAAAAAAGGAGGAAAACAAACAAATAAAACAAATGAAGGCTATGTGGAAGTGCAGAGGAAAGAAATTACTCTCTACTTCCCACAAATGAGCGATGATTGACCACGTCCTTGAAGCAGGGCCTCAACGCACGTAGCCGGTGTTCAGGAGGAGGACCGATGTTTTCACAATGAGAGCCCACCCCTCCCCTCTAAACGTTAACTTTCCCTGCAGCAGCCCATATAGTGCTATGCTCTGCACTTGTAGCTGGAATAGCAGTTATCACACCAGGGCTGTGTCTACTGATGAGCAGCAGTGGCACAGCATCGGGACACTCTCTAACCCTCCTAGGGGGTGGGCAAAAAAGTGAGAAAAGAAACATCACCAGGGCAGCTGACCTAAACCAACCAAAGGGATATTCCATACCATGTGGTGTCACACTCAGCAATAAAAGGTGGAAACAGGAAGAAGAGGGGAGGGGTGGGCTCTCGTTGTGAAAACGTCGGTCCTCCTCCCGAACACCGGCTATGTGCGTTGAGGCCCTGCTTCAAGGACGTGGTCAAGCATCGCTCATTTGTGGGAAGTAGAGAGTAATTTCTTTCCTCTGCACTTCCACATAGCCTTTATTTGTTTTGTGTTGAGGGATTTTTTGAAACAGCAAAAATCCCATGGCTTGCTGTAGCTGAGCAAACCAAGCTACCAGGGCAACTATGAGAAGTTCCCATGACAGTGTTCCCACATCGCCCAATTGAGGAATTCAGAAAAATATTGTTACCAGTAGCTGGCTTCAAGGACAAGGTCTATGTGACTGCTAATCACAAGGGGGTTGTTTTCTTGCAGGTGGGGTTGTTTTCTTGAAGTTGTTTGTCTGAGTGCTTTTGACCAATAATCTTGTATGAGACACTATCCGCCCCTGTTAAGTTCACTATAAAAGTTAGGCTATTCGGGCAATAAAATGGAGCATGATCTGACTCTACTGGTGTCTGTCGTGCTTTCGGCCGTGCTTCCAGCAAAATATGGCGCCCGAAGAGGCTGAGACCCACACAGGCTGAGACCCACACAGGCTGAGACCCACACAGGCAGAAGGATCGCAGTGGCGCCGGGACATCGGAGCGGAGCCGGGACATCGGAGTGGCGCCGGGAGACCTGAGGCACACGGCAAGCCTACCACCGCACGGAGAGAGCACTGACTGACGCTGCAGGGCTACGGCCATCTACGAGAGACAAGGACAGACCTGGCAGACGCCGGAACACCTGAGAGACGCTGAAAAACTCTACACACCGACCTGAACAACGGAGCTGCGCAGGGACGCGGGAAACGGAACCGCGGGGGGACGCGGGAAATGGAGCCGCGGAAAACGCGGGAAATTGAAGTAATCGCAGTGCGACGCGGGACATCCGAGATCGAGTTGCTACGGGAGACCAGAGGCGTCAGTGGACAACGGCAGCCGACCCTCACTGTGTGGCGAGTCGGCACATAGCAGAGGGGCGGAGATCAGGACCCTGCAGCCTGTCTGACGTGACCATGGAGGCAGCGGCAGCAGCGGCTGTGCTGCTTCTCTCTGGCATTCTTTTTATAAGAGGTTTATCTTGCAATGCAAAAAAAGACTATTCGTCCCCAGATCGGTGTTATAACTATGTTTCTGGATAACATTCCGTGGGGTTGCCACATTCTACGGATTACTAATGACGACTTAGCTCTATTGCGGGGCAGGAGTGCAGAGACACAGATTACACTGCCAAATGACCACCGGCAGGCTCTTTCACAATCCGCTTCTAAGGTTGCAGCCGGCACTGCCTGCAGCCGTATAGCAGACGTTACACTCTCTTTCCTAACTAGTAATCATGTGTCTCATCCATTTGTGGTGAATGGTCAGTGGCAGAAAGAAAAGGGGGAGAGTAAGGGGCGACAAAGACAGAAATGGTACCAGGAGGATGCCACTGACACTAACAGCACGGGTAATAGGAGTAGTATAAGTGACACAGGGGCGGGGCGGCGGCAGGCGCTGCCGCGCTGCGGGGCACTCTGCCTGCTGCTCGCCCTTGCTGGCCTGTGCACTGCTGCCGTCTGTGCTAGAGCAAAATGTGAAGACTGCTCAGATGGCAGTGATGAGAGTGCTTGTGTGAAGAAGACGTGTGCTGAATCTGACTTTGTGTGCAACAGTGGTCAGTGTGTGCCAAACAGATGGCAGTGTGATGGGGATCCGGACTGTGAAAATGGGTCTGACGAGAGTGCTGAGCTGTGTCATATGAGAACATGCCGGGTAAATGAAATCAGCTGTGGTCCTCAGTCAACTCAGTGTATCCCAGTGTCCTGGAAATGTGATGGTGAAAAAGACTGTGACAGAGATCCTGATTGCAAGGATGGAAGTGATGAAATTAACTGCCCTTCTCGGACCTGCAGGCCAGACCAGTTCAGATGTGAAGATGGGAACTGTGTCCATGGAGTAGGCAGTGCAGTGGTGTGAGAGACTGTCTGGATGGCACTGATGAAGCCAACTGTAACAATGTTATTCAGTGCTCTGGACCTGGCAAATTCAAGTGCAGAAGTGGAGAATGCATAGATATCAATAAAGTGTGTAACCAGCAGAGAGACTGCAAGGACTGGGGTGATGAGCCCCTGAAGGAATGCAACATTGGCTATGAATGTGACTGTCCAGCTGGGTTTGAGTTTGTAGACAAGAGAAACTGTGGAGATATTGATGAATGCCAAAACCCTGGTATCTGTAGTCAAATCTGTATCAACCTGAAAGGTGGCTACAAATGTGAACGTAGCCGTGGCTATCAGATGAATCCTGCTACAGGAACCTGGAAAGGGCCATACGGGTACAGAAATACAAATAACACCTGTGATTACAATGACGCTGCTAAGCAGGGTTTAGGGGTTTATGGCACGGAGACAAGGGGTAACAACTACAGTGTTTGGAACAATTGTACAGCTTTGGCCTTACCTCCTGATGTTTTTCTGATTTGTGGGGATAGGGCCTAGCAAGGTATCCCTGCAAATGCTATCAGATGCCCATGTTACTTAGATAAACTCATTGTATTTGCTCCTAGCTTGTTACAGTTGCGTGAGATCACCAGACATAAATGGGCATTGCTTGCACCGGATTGCAATGATAATGTTGAATTGTGTGGGGTTGCAGCTAGAGCGGCATTGGCAATTTTAGTGCCTGGAGTGGCATCTGCGGCCGCAGGTAACAATTTAGAAAAATTGGTATGCTGGGCCGAGAAGCAAGCCTATGCCACGACAGAGATACTTGAGGAGATGTTACCAGATCAAAATAGTCTGAGACATGTGCTTTACAGGATCAAGCTGCTATTGACTACTTGTTTTTGGCCCAAAGGAATGGGTGTGAGGACTTTAAAGGAATGTACTGTTTAAACCTTTTTGATCATAATGAGTCAATTCACAAATCCATTACTTTCCTGAAAGAGCAGGAGAAAGAATGGCTGAAAACACGACAGACACCAGTATGGTCAGATCATGCTCTCCCTTTATTACCCAAATAGCCTGACTTTTATAGCAAACTTAACAGGGGCGGATAGTGTCTCACACAAGATTATTGGTCAAAAGCACTCAGACAAACAACTGCAAGAAAACAACCCCACCTGCAAGAAAACAACCCCCTTGTGATTAGCAGTCATGTAGAACTCGTCCTTGAAGCCAGCTGCTGGCAACGATATTTTTTAATTCCTCACTCGGGCTATATGGGAACATTGTCATGGGAACTTCTTAGAGCTGCCCTGGTAGATTGGTTTGCTCAGCTGCAGCAAATCATGGCCTCCTTGCTGTTTCAAAAATCCCTCAACAGAATTCAACGCTTCCAAAATGTACAGGTAGATTTTACAGAACCCGTTAGAATAGGTAGATGTAAATACTTATTGGTCTTGGTCAATCATTTGTCAGGGTGGGTGGAAGCTTTCCCTTCAGTATCTGCTACTGTGAACATAGTAACTAAAGTAATTCTAGAACAAAGAACTCCCAGGTATGGAATTGTTGAAAATATTGACTCTGATCAAGGAAATCACTTTATGTCAGAAATATTTCAAGGGCTAATGTGGATTCTAGGAATGAAGTGGAAATTTCACACTCCTCGGCATCCTTCCTCTTTTGGAAGGGTGGAATGGATCAGACAGTAAAGAAGCAATTGACTATGTTCTGGAAACTCAGCTTCCCCAAACGAAATGCTTACCTTTGGCACTTTTCCAAATTCAAACTGCACCAAGAAAAGATGTGGTAGTTTCCAAATAACATTTCATATGGTGATTGGTGTACATGGACAAAGGGAATGAATTACCTCAATTTGAGACAAAAGATGCTTTTCTTAAGAACTATATACTTGGGCTGTTGTCCTCTTTGTCATCTCTCAGGACCTATGGACTGTTAGCTCAAACCCCACCCTTGGAAGCCCTGATCCATCTATTCTGAGCAGGAGATTGTGTTTTGATGCCAACATAGAGAAAACTGAAACTGCAACCTGACTGGGACAGACTGTTCCAAGTGCTCCTGACTACTGAGATGACAGTAAGAACGTCTGAGAAAGGGTGGACTCATTCCTGGGTAAAAGCATCAGTTAACCCTGATACCAGAGAGACTGCCTTAACAAAGACTTTTAAGGTTAAAACTGTTAAAACTATATTTTGTAAACCTTTAACTTCTCCTTAGTGAGAGAAAAAGAAAGGGGGATATTCAATCCCCAACAGAATAATCCTTATCAGTTTCTGATTTTTATTGTTTTTCTTAATTATTATTTCTTAATTATTGTAAGGGTGTATATATAGAGAGAGAAATGATGTAATTTAACTTTATATTATCTTTGTCTTTATCTAATAGCTATTCTCAATGGATTAATGATAGGATGGAGGGAAAAATCAGCATTTCCAATTAATCCAGAACATCTCTCGAGTTCTATCTCGAAATAATTGTTGGATTTGCAACCAGATGCCTAGAAAGAAAGAAGAGGCCTTGTCCCTAATTTCTATTTCCAGCAGCAACTCTGTCTGGATTCTCTAGATTTCTAAAAAAGACAGATCATACTCGGTCCCAAGAAGTACTAGATTTTGAAGTTGAGTTCCTTACACATAGTCCTGGCTACAATATACTGTGCTATCAAAGGTGCCTTTTAAACATCAATGATAGAAACTCAGGGGGCAATATTACTGACCCTGGGTGTGTTAATAGTATCCATGAAGTAGGGAATAATCTATACTGTACCGAATATTGTAGCTACAGGAATGCTAATATACATAATGCACATCAGATACAACATGAGAATCCAGTAACCAGTTGGCTTGTCCTGAACAGCAAGGGGTGACACTGGCTATGTAGCAATAAAGCCAGGAAGGTGTTGCCCCTAGGATGGAAGGGAGCTTGCACCCTGGAGGCAATAATTACAAATGTAACTATTATTGAAGACCCACAAAGCCAAAGCCCCCTTGAGACCACATACAGAATTAAGTGGACTCCAGATAATCCTCTAGTAAAATCCTCTAGCATTTCACAGTTTTGCAAGGTGGTTTTTACCTTGGTTAGGGGTTAGTGAATTAGAGAAAGCTATCGTAAATATCTCAGCTATAATTGAAGAACTAGAAAATAACAGTCTGGAAGCAAGAAAAAGGGGATAAGTTTGCAAAAATCGTACTCTAGAATCGAATGGTATTAGATTTATTAGTAACCTCATAAGGAGGAGCGTGGACTGTAATTAATACTAGTTGCTGTGTATATGTAGATCAAATGGGACGAATATGACTGATCTCAAAAATATTTGGAAAAAAAAACAAACAAGTTCCTACATAGAGTAGCTCAAAATGACACTTCCGGGGGATTTAGAAACATTTGGGAGAAAAATAATTTTGTGATTACCTGAATAGAATTGGCTCAAACAACTATTTGTTGGTATTGTAATAATAATGGTGTTGTATATCTATCATCCCCTGTGACATCCAAAGAATATTGCACCTTAATGTTGGAAAAACTCAAGACTGTGGTGTATGTGAAGAGGTGCAAAAACAACAATAGGAGTAAGAAAAGAAGAGGGGGGAATTGTGAGAAACAAAGTTGTGTTTTTGCAGTAGAGAATTACTTTTCTGTATTCCAAAGTAGTTGTGTAGTCATAATAAGGAGAAATGCTAAGTAGATAAGTGGACAGTAGGAGGCCTCACTGTTCCAAAATAAGGAAGAAGCTTGAGAAAAACAGGATGAGCAGTGTGTGAACAGTAAAACAAAGATCACAAGTTCTCAAAACATAGGAAACGGAAAAAAAAAAAAAAAGGAAAAGGGAGAAATTAAAGGGCTGAAGAAAAAAAAAGTGTACATATATGGTATAGAGGAGCGTTGAGTAGCTTGTGAACCTGTAGTACTCAGCCAATGAGGAAACAAGGGAGGTGATCAGGTGTCGGGTAATAGGGAATATATGGTTATGATTTGTTTACTAAAATGTGCTGCTAATTGGCAGGACGCCCACCACTGCAATTGAGAATAAAATAGCTTCACAGAAGATCCTGTCTGAAGAAAATTATTGAGATTTTTCTCACATTGTCAGCACAGTTACTTCATCAGTCATCCTGACAGAAGGGATGGCAGCTTTGACAAGACATTTACCCTCTCCGTAGATCAGGGGACCTAAGTAATAGAGGAGATAATTCAGGCAGAAGGACTGGGACTCACACTGAAGGAATCTCACTGCATATAGGTAAGACCTGTGATGCTTAATTTGGTGTAACTACTTGTTATAATGAATCATAAAAACACAAGGTTGGAAAGGACCTACAAGATCATCTAGTCCAACCATACTCGTATCACCAGTACTACCTACTAAGCTACTAAATCATATCTCATGGCACCTCCACCTCCTTGGGCAGGCCATTCCAGTGCTTGACCACTCTTTGAGAGAAAACAGTTTTTCCTGATATCTAATCTAAATCTCCCCAGGCGCAACTTGTGGCCATTTTCTCAAGTCCTATCATTAGTTATCTGAGAGAAGAGGCTGACCCCCCTCCTCATCACAACCACCCTTCAGGAAGTTGTAGAGTGCAATGAGGTCTCCCCTGAGCCTCCTCTTCTCCAGACTAAACAACCCCAGTTGCCTCAGCTGCTCTTCATAAGACTTGTGTTACAGACCCCTCACCAGTTTTGTTGCCCTTCTCTGGACACGATCCAGGGCCTCAATGTCCTTCTTGTAGTGAGGGGCCCAAAACTGAACACTGTACTTGAGGTGTGGCCTCACCAGAGCTGAGTACAGGGGGACGATCACAAGCCTGCTTCTGCTGGCTACACTATTTCTAATACAGGCCAGGATGCCGTTGGCCTTCTTGGCCACCTGGGCACATTGCCGGCTCATGTTCATCCGACTATCAATCAACACTCCCAGGTCCCTTTCCTCTTCACAGTCTTCTAGCCACTCTGCCCCAAGCCTGTAGCGTTGCATGGGGTTATTGTGGCCAAAGTGCAGGAAACAGTATTTGTTTATTTTTATATTTTCCCTCCTTGCTAAATACTAAGGTTACATTATTAACATAGCTTGAATTTTCCATAGCAAGAGTCCTAGACATACGCCTGCATATGTGTAGGCGTACTCGAGTTTAGTAAGTCATGGAACTTAGAGGATTGTTTGTTACCTTTCCTGATTGTACGTATGTATAGGCATACTCGGGTTTAGTATGTAAAAGCAATGTTCTGCATATTTAGAATGTTTGATGTTTGTGTGTGCATGTTGGTGGACCGTAGACTCCTTGCACACCCACCGCTGTTTACTTGCCTTCTATACCTTTTATACCTTTTATGAATATTCCTTTTATGAATATTACTAAATTCAGATTGAGTTGAGACTTCATTTATAACACCTGACACTCCTTGCCACAGGGTTTGTTTTGTCTCCAAATCTGAACTTCAGAAGTAAAAGACCAGAGCTTGGACTGGAAGCTAGATGAAGGATTTCCAACTTTAGACAGGTGTTAGGGCAAGGACACATCCTTCTGGAGGAGAGTCTCCTTATGGCAGCAGGGACCTTTTAATTCCTTTTGTAGATGTATATGCAGAGTCTTTAAGTTCATCACAGACTATACCTTACTTAGGTTCTTTTATTTGGAGAGAGACACCTGCAAGGTAACGCCTCTCCAAATTAGGGTTCTGCTGCAAGAAAGCATCCACAGAAAACATCCTGGGTTAATGACCGGTTGTGTTCTTTGCTCCTGGTTGGGAAATTTTCAAAGGACACAGTACTGAAGAAGCAGGGAGCATTGCTAACCTGAGCCCCGTCCCCTTCTTCAATCAGCAAAGAGAAGGCTGAGGGTATGCACAAAGGCTTTGGGATGTTCCTGCATTCTTCCTTTTGTATGTGTAATGATGGAGCAGAATGTAACACCCAATATATCCTTGTCTATCAGCTGATTACAGGCTGCATTTGTAGAAATTCTGGCTTTGTAAGGCAGAGTCACTGGAGAACGGATTTGGTGTAATACCACATATCTTAATGTGATATATGGAGTAATAATTCATGTCAAGAAGATGGTTGATGTTAATAAAGAAGGGGGAGATGTGGGAGTGTGGCCATGGGGGTCAGCAAGCCCCGTGGTTGAAATAACATTAGACTCTTAACGATGATTCCTCATAATGCTCAACTGCTTACCAGTGAGAGGCAGTTGTGTGCGCGGGTCCGCTTCTCTCAGCTTGAGCTTCTTTCTAGCTCTGGTGCGCCCATTTCCAGCAACTTTCAGTATGAGCTTCTTTGAGCAGTTTGCTGAGTCTGGACGAACCTATCTTCATGAGGCGATCAATGTGCCTGTTCCCGTCCTGGTCTCCATTCTGCCAGCCTGTTCCTCTTCACTCCTTTTTCCTGCTTCTTTATTGATGACATAACTTCATCACATCACGTTGCCTTCCTTTTTTATCTTGAGGGCAGGCTCCCCTCTTATACCCTTCTCTCCACAGCAGTTCTTTTCAAAACAACTTTTCATTGGTCAAACAACGTTGAATGTAACAACAACAGCAAACACCCAGAAACTTCCATGCCTTAATGGCTGGAGAACAAGAGAACCATCTGGAGAACAAGAAACCGGAGACTGCATGGAGTCTCCTGAATCACCCTTCTTTGTTCCCTCTAAACTCTTTTACATTCCTGATGGCCTCATCATTAAGAGTCTAATGTTATCTCAACCACAGGGCTTTCCAACCCCCATGGCCACACTCCCAAATCTCCCCCTTCTTTATTACTATCAACCATTTTCTCAACATGAATTACCACTCCATATATAACACGATATAATGAAGTTATGTCATCAATAAAGAAGTAGGAAAAAGGAATGAAAAGGAACAGGCTAGCATAAAAGGTACCAGGACAGGAACAGGGACATTGATCGCCTCATGAAGATAGGTTCAGCCAAACTCAGCAAACCGCTCAAAGAAGCTCGCACAGAAAGTTGCTGGAAATAGGCGCACCAGAGCTAGAAAGAAGCTCAAGCTGAGAGAAGCGGACCCATGCACACAACTGCCTCTCACTGGTAAGCAGTTGTGCATTATGGGGAATCATACGTCCTTAGGAACAAAGACTGTCCTGGTAACCTTACAGCTTATTCTCCTTATTAACAATTGGACAGTTTATGAGCCTGAAATATGGGACCAAATTGAAGTCAAGGTGTGGGACTCCGAAACTAAAATCAACAGGGTTGTGGTGGGACTGCTTGGCACCTGGAAAGCAATCTCTGAGGCCTTAAAGAGCCCTGTGGGACCACAGTCAGAAACGTGTGGTTTGCCAGATAGCAAGGGAGCTGGAGATTCGTCCACCGATCTTTCTGCTACACCATCGGCCCCCCATCGCTACTGCCATCCCAGGCTTTTGCTGTTACATCCCCTGGTGACCTGGACGTGCCTTTTGACCCAGGCCCTATTGGCCTTGAAAAGGAGACGGATATGTTTCCCTTCGATCTGGGAAGAATAGGATACATAAGGCCTGAAGGCTGAGTTGCTTAACAACTTAAAGCAAGACATATTGTTCCCACGACTAGCCCTGGAATTCTCCGGTGTTTGTAATCAAGAAAAGGAATGTAAAATGGAGACTGTTATATGATCTGAGAAAAATTAATGAAGTCATGGAAGATATAGGAGCACTTCAACCGGGATTTCCAACTCCAACTATGCTCCCCCAGTCATGGACACTGATAGTAATAGACTTAAAGGTTTGTTAAACACTTGCCAGAATTCGGAAAACTTTGCCATGTTTATGTTTCAATTGATACCTTTTCTGATTGTACATATGTATAGGCGTACTCGGGTTTCTTATGAATATGTAAAAGTAATGTTCTATATATTTAGAAAGTTTGATGTTAGTGTTTGCATGTTGGTAGAGCATAGACTCCCCGCACACCCAGCGCTGTTTACTTGCCTTTTATAAATACTACTAAATTCAGATTGAGTTGTATCTTCATTTATAACATTCATATTGTCTGGCATCACCTCCTCCTCTGTATTATAAATATCCCGATCAGATAGTGGAGAAGCATTAGTTTGTGCATGTTTCCATGCCTATTTTGATTTCTTTTCCTAATCAAATATTTACAAACAACCCCACCGTACTGTCTGGCGTCATGAGGCAGCTTTCTGAATGAACAAACCCATTAATTTTATGCTGCACATCATCTGCCGATTAGATGCTTTGTGGAGGAAGAATTGACATGAAAGCACAGAAATGAAAACAGCAATACTACTGCCAAGCGCTGTAGCGTGTTGCTACATGTTGCTTTCATTCATCAGCTTGTTTTATGCAACTGTCCCAAGGGATGTTAGTGCATGAATCTTAATGGAGAATTACACAGACCGTGAAGCAGTGCTCAGGAGCACCGGTGTGGCTTCCTTGCTGTTTTCTCTCTGTACCTCTGCTCCCAACACCAGAGGTCAGCTTTCTACTGTTCATTTGAAGTACTTTCTGCTCCAGCTGTTGCATCTAGCTGTTATAAATGAGGTTTCAACTCAATCTGAATTTTGTAATATTTATAAAACAAATATTTCTAAAAGGTATAAAAGGCAAGTAAACAGCATTGGGTGTGCAGGAAGTCTACGCTCCACCAACATGCACACACAAACATCAAACATTCTAAATATAAAGAACATTGCTTTTACATACTAAACCCGAGTATGCCTATACATATGTACAATCAGGAAAGGTAACAAACAATCCTTTAAGTTCCATGACTTAACAGTCTCCATTTTCCATTCCTTTTCTTGATTACTAACAAGTCTCCATTTTCCATTCCCTTTGAACAATATGTCTTGCTTTAAGTTGTCAAGCAACTCGGTCTTCAGGCCTTATGTATCCTGTTCTTCCCAGATCGAAGAAAAGCATATCCATCTCCTTTTCAAGGCCAATAGGCCTGGGTCAAAAGGCACATCTAGGTCAACAGGGGGCGT
This sequence comes from Aythya ferina, assembly GCF_964211825.1. NCBI lineage: Eukaryota > Metazoa > Chordata > Aves > Anseriformes > Anatidae > Aythya > Aythya ferina. Next base: position 3,240,939 of record NC_140313.1, on the reverse strand, counting down.
AACAGCAAAAGCCTTCGATGGCTGTAGCAGCAGAGGGGCTGATGGTGTAGCAGTCGGATCAGTAAAGGAGCCCGCAGCTCCCTCACTGTCTGGCAAGCCACACATTTGTGATTGTGGCCCCACATGACTCTTTAAGGCCTCAGAGATTGCTCACCAGGTGCCGAGCAATCCCACTGCAACCTTGTCGTTTTTAGTTGCAGAGTCCCACACCTTGACCTCAATTTGGTCCCATATTTCAGGCTCATAAACTGTCCAATTGTTAATAAGGAGAATAAGCTGTAAGGTTACCAGGACAGTCTTTGTTCCTAAGGATGTATGATTCCCCATAATGCGCAACTGCTTACCAGTGAGAGGCAGTTGTGTGCACAGGTCCAATTCTCTCAGCTTGAGCTTCTTTCTAGCTCTGGTGTGCCTATTTCCAGTGACTTTCTGTGCGAGCTTCTTTGAGCGGTTTGCTGAGTTTGGCCGAGCCTATCTTTATGAGGCAATCAAAATGCCTGTTCCCGTTCTGGTCTCCATTCTGCCAGCCTGTTCCTCTTCATTTCTTTTTCCTGATTCTTTACTGAAGATGTAACTTCATCATGTTGACTTTTTTTTTCTTTTCTTTTTCTTCTTGAGGGCAGGCTCCCCTCTTATACCCTTCTCTCCACAGCAGTTCTTTTCAAAACAACTTTTCATTGGTCAAACAACGTTGAATGTAACAACAACAGCAAACACCCAGAAACTTCCATGCCTTAATGGCTGGAGAACAAGAGAACCATCTGGAGAACAAGAAACCGGAGACTGCATGGAGTCTCCTGAATCACCCTTCTTTGTTCCCTCTAAACTCTTTTACATTCCTGATGGCCTCATCGTTAAGAGTCTAATGTTCTCTCAACCACGGGGCTTTCCAACCCCCATGGCCACATTCCCAAATCTCCCCCTTCTTTATTAATATCAACCATTTTCTTGACACGAATTACTACTCCATATATAACATAGCCATTATGAAACATAAAGAAACAAACAAGATCTGACTCTCCTCCAGGCAAAACAGGGCTTGCAAAAAGGGTTAAGATAGGAATAGCTGTGGGCTGGATAACCTATTCTGCACTTCCCCTAGCAGAGCTAATTTCTAGTAGCCCTTGTCTTCCAGCGTGGTGCTGTAGTTATCCATGTTTGTTTGGACTAACAGCTTCAGAGACGATAGATCTGAGCGTTTCTCTGTGGTGACCTGGGACTGCAGAGGGGGCAGGATTTCTGTTTTAAATACTTAAATGTGGCATAACGACCACACGGACACCAGGGTTCTTTCAGGATCAGTAACTGCTACTACTTTATTGATGACATAACTTCAACTCTCTTATTGAGGACAGGCTCCCTTCTTATACCATTTGCTGTACAGCAGTACTTTTCCACTAACTATTCATTGGTCAACAACTTTGCCCGGCAACAGCAAACACCCAGCAACTTCCATGCCTTAACAGCTGAAGAACCAGCAGTCAGAGACAGCAAGGTGTCTCCTGAATCACCCTTCTTTGTTCCTTCTAAACTCTTTACATTCCTGATGGCCACATTGTTAAGAGTCAGGAGTTTCACTAACCATAGGGCTTGTCGACCCCCATGGCCACACTCCCACATCTCCCCCTTCTTTATTTACATAAAAAAGCGCGATTAACACAAATTAAGAAATCACAATTAACACAAACTAAAACACAGAGAAAAACTACCAGGCACACTAATTCTGTCTTTGACAAACTTTGTAACCACATCCCTGGGAGAGGCAGGCACTGAGTGCTGCCCAGCCGGGGGGACTTTGGCTGCCCCTCCAACTCCTGGAGTCCTTGTTTGTGGGTCCTGCATGCCAGCGGGACCCTCCCATACGTTTGTTGTTTTTTTTTTGTGCTGGAGTCCATACCGCGGAGGAGAGTGCTGTGATCATGTTAAGGCAGATGATGAGACAGCCGGATGGACTGGCTCCTGTTGAAACACAAGCATAACCTCAGCCCCAAGTTATTAGAGAGTAGGGCCCTTCCCAATGATTGGTGATTTAATTTTTTTGCCATGACTTGTGCCCTTTCTTTAACTGAGTTTCTCCCAAACCTGTCTCCCAGATCTGTCTTTTCTTTAACCGAGTTTAAAGTATTGTGATTAAAATGTTTGTGAATTGGAGGGCCTTCCTCTGTCCACAGATTTAAAAATTTAAGAATATAGAATAAGAATAGAATTTAAGAATATAGCATGCTTTAGATACTCCCCCCCTTTTTTTTTAGAAGCATAAGTTTAGGGTACCGCAGGTCCATTCAATAATTGCTTGACCCGTGGGGAGAATGAGGTATACCCATCAGATGTTGAATGCCCCACTGCTGAGAAAAAAAAAAAAAAAAAAAAAAAAAAAAAAAAAGGGAGGTTGCATGTGACTCACAGAAAGCTGACTCCACAATCAGTAAGATTGTAAAGTAGGTATGTTTATTCAGCGCTGGGCAGCACGGGGGGGTAGTCCCACCAAAGTCGTGTGCACCTACGCGGCAACTTGCCGTGGTTATATGCAGTAAAGAGTTACATATGCATGAAGTTTCCCAATATGCCTATACATATGCATAACCTGTCCCCGCTTAGTATTAAAATTAGCTACAAGAAGTCATTTCCATAAATTCCTCTTGACTGCGCTTGCGCGGTGATTTGTGGTGGTGGGCGCTGAGGGTCGTGGGGATGAAGTAAGATGTCTTCATCGGGGTTGAACTTTTCACCTCATCTCTTTGCACATGCTCTCTGGGGCCTTGGTCACAATCTGGGCCATAAGGTTGTTTTGATCTGGTTCTTGGGGTCCGAGGGGCTCCTGTTATCTGGAGGCCTAAGCGCAGCACAGGCACAGTACATTGCAAATATAGCACCTATTCATTCTTAATCAATCACTCTCTAATTTCTAATCCCAATGATTCAGTCTCCCCTTTTCTGGAAAATCTAGTAAATTCTTTTACTTAATACAAAAATTCTTCTTCCCAGTCTCTATGATATGTACCCCTCAATTCCTTGGCTATGCACTTTTGTCAAGGAAGCTAATATAGACATTCATTGTAACAATTTCCAATTCCAAACAAGTATTACAAAATACAGTATTAAACTTATACCAACTAATATCAATAAAACAATAATTGGGTGACACAATGTATTCAAAATCCCAGTTGCAGTTGGCGACCATCCAAAGAGTGTATCCCACCAGTTGTGATTTGTGTCTTGTTTTACTCTTTGCCTTTGTATCATGATGGACAGTGATTAGAGTATACATTGTGTTGTTACACTTGATCAACTGGTGGTATACCACTGGTGCCAAATATAGAAAATCACACCCGACGATTCTAACAAAGTTACAAATACAAAAGTTAGAATGATTTTTGCTAGGGAGAGTTATGTTCTCCTTATCTACTTCTACAAAATCACAAGCAGTTCTTAAACACACACAGCCTTGACCAATATATACAAGCACAGTCTATTGACTAGTATTTGGATGAATTTCAAAGTGGCAGACACCTTGCTCCGTGTCAAGACATACATCCTGAGCATCAATTGTGTTGCATTCACAAATAAATCCTTGTTGTTCCCGGGTAACACATGATTCTAGATTTACAGACTGCCATTTCCCATTCTCCATCCGTGCCCATGTTCTATGCTCCGAAGGATAGAGCACTGTCTCCTCATGGTTTAATCCTAGTGCAATGATGGGGTGGATAACATAAACTGTGGCATTACTTATAGTAAGCACAAAGGCAGTAGCCATGTTAACAATGGGATCATAGGTAAAATTTACCAGAGTCCACCAAGACTGGAACTTCTCAAAATCATTGGCATTGTCCCAAACAGCCTTTTGGACTTCAGCTGGAAAAATGCCTTCACTTCCTTCCCTAATGATCAAGGCAGCTGTTGCCTGCATCCATAACTGTGCTTGTATACAACAAAGAGCTAAAAATACATTATCTTGAACCATACTAAGTGCATCTATTATTAGTTTGTGGTCTTGGTCTTCAGCCTTTTCCCATCTTGGTAACACCTTTGAAACTTGCCATTGGCTAGTTCCCAATGCCAATAAGGATGACTGTAGGGGCTGTTTTAGTTTTGTCCAACTGTTGTAGGAAGTACAGCCAAAAACAGCTAATTACTTCAGTCTGTGTTAATATAAAATTATAACAGCAATCTGATTTACCTGGGCAGATGCAACCTTCTTGTTGGCCACTTTTGGAAATTGGTTTTACTAAAATCCCCATTACTTTCTCATAGGTCGTTCCATTAATCATTCAGCACCCTATTTTAATTTCGTCCCCTACAGTTCTTTGGTGTGTCCATTCTTCCCCTAATTTTTGCCATTCTTATAATGTATATAAATGGTCACCATTTGTTCGCCAAATAACCACAACTACTAACTTTCCATTAATGCTCTATCCTCTGTTGTTACGGCTTCGGACCAAGGCCACTCACCATTCTCTATTATCATAGAGGCACCTTCTTGAATCACAATTACAACTTATAAGCCATAGAAATAAAACAATTCTGTTAACTAAATTCCTGCTAACTAACTATATTACTAAATACTCCTGACCATGATGTCCTCATTTTACTCGACTGAGCTTTAGTTTCAGTTCACCATCACCTGCCGTTACTTTCCAGGGGGTTCTGGAGCTTTCTTCACTTGAGAATGGTGAGTCCAGGCACTCTGTTCCTTGATCTCAATTGAGGTGGGGGTTGTAAGGAGCACCTGGTATAGTCCTTCCCACTGTGGTTTCAAAGTTTTCTCTACAAGAGACTTAGTTACCTCTCAGGCTTTGGCAGTCCTAGTGGGGAAAGCATCTGGCCATCCTGAAAAGATATCTGTTAACACCAGTAAATATCGACACCCCCCTTTTCTTGGAAGTTCAGAAAGGTCAATTTGCCACTGTTGCCCAGGCCCATGGCCTTTTCCACTTTGACACAGTTTTGGTTTGGGGGCATTTTGGGGGTTAGTCTGGAGACAAAGATCACATTGTTAAGTTATTTGAGTGATGGTAGCATCTAAGTTCCTGTCAATATTTTTTTCAATTAGATAGTTATACAAAGCGTCTATTCCCCAATGTGTTTTCCGGTGTTCCTACTTTACCAGTGACCACAATAAATTGGAGGGGATGACTAGCTTCCCCTTCCCTTCTTTGGTAATAGCCCATCCCTCTTGGTTATATTTTCCCTTCTGACTTTCAATTAATTTTCTATCCTTTTTGTTATATACAAGCTTACCTTCAAGGGGAATTAGCCTGTCTGGAATCAGGGCTCCCTCAATTGCTACTTCACCTTCTGCTGCTTCTTTTGCCTCTCTGTCCGCCAGATCATTTCCTTCCTCCAATTCTGAGCTCACCTTCTGGTGTGCCTCAATGTGCATGATTGCTACCTTTTCAGGCAGCTGAACTGCTTCCAATAATCTCATTATTTAGTCCCTATAGATGTTTATTTTCCAGATTCTATTATGTCTTTGCAAGTGGTAACTGCATACCCAGCATGTCGTTTTCCACTGATGACGTAGCTGCTCCCATATTTCACAGAATCACAGAATTTCTAGGTTGGAAGAGACCTCAAGATCATCGAGTCCAACCTCTGACCTAACACTAACAGTCCCCACTAAACCATTTCCCTAAGCTCTACATCTAAAAGTCTTTTAAAGACCTCCAGGGATGGTGACTCCACCACTTCCCTGGGCAGCCTGTTCCAATGTCTAACAACCCTTTCGGTAAAGAAGTTCTTCCTAACAGCCAACCTAAAACTCCCCTGGCGCAACTTTAGCCTATTCCCCCTCATCCTGTCACCAGGCACGTGGGAGAATAGACCAACCCCCACCTCGCTACAGCCTCCTTTAAGGTACCTGTAGAGAGCAATAAGGTCGTCCCTGAGCCTCCTTTTCTTCAGGCTGAACAAGCCCAGCTCCCTCAGCCGCTCCTCGTAGGACTTGTTCTCCAGACCCCTCACCAGCTTCGTCGCCCTTCTCTGGACTTGCTCAAGCACCTCGATGTCCTTGTAGCAAGGGGCCCAAAACTGAACACAGTACTTGAGGTGCGGCCTCACCAGAGCCGAGTACAAGGGGAAAATTTCCACATCATCAAAAGGAGTGTACTCCAGATCTGGATGGCTGGAGTAGGTAGCTTAAATGGTCTTCAGGCAGTCATGGTGTACTGGCTCCCCTTGGTTTCTGCTGATTTCAGGACCCTTTGTGGGGAAAGCCAGTGACCACCTTTCACTTCCAGCACTGTGGACACTGTGTGAGACACTAGCACAGTTATCTTCTGTCCCAAGGTAAACTTGCGTGCTTCCTGGATATTTAGCACCACTACTGCAACCGCTCTGAGGCATCCCAGCCATCCCTTGGCGATAGCATCCAGCTGCTTAGAAAAATAAGCAACTGTCCTTCGATATGGGCCCAGGTCCTGTGCTAGTATTCCCAGGACAATCCCCTGTTTCTCATGGGAGAAAAGGAAGAATGGTTTATTCACATCTGGAAGTCCCAAAGCTGGAGCTGACATGAGAGCCTTCTTTAGTTGGTCCTAAGCTTGCGTGGCCTCCTTTGTCTATTGGAGGTCCCTGTTCCCATTTGCAATGAGCACATACAGCAGTTTTACAAGCGATCTGTAATTATAGATCCACAATCTGCACCACCCTGTCATTCCCAAAAAGGTTCGCAGTTCTTTTATTGTCTCAGGTTTTGGGGTTTAACATATTGCTTCTTTACGATCTTGCCTCAAGGTCTGTTGTCCGGCACTAACCTCGTAACCCAGGTAACTCACCTTCTGCTTTACCACCTGAGCCTTCTTCTTCGATACCCTGTACCCCTGTAGTCCCAGAAAGTTTAGGAGGATTACCATCCAGGCCACACATGCTTCTGTCTGGGTGGCTATTAAGAGGTCATCTACGTACTGTAATAGCCTTTCTTCTCCTGATGGGGCTTCCCAGGTCTCCAAGTCCTTTGTAAGTTGTTCTCTGAACAAGGTGGGTGAGTTCTTAAAGCCCTGAGGCAACCTTGTCCATGTGGGCTGTGTTTTGTGCCCACTCTTAGGGCCTTTCCAATCAAATGCAAAGATTTTCTGGCTGGCTTCATGGAGAGGGAGGCAAAAGAAGGCATCCTTCAGGTCTAAAACGGTAAAACAAGTTAGCTCTGGTGTTAAGCATGTTAATCAATTATCGGGCTAATTCCTTCTCTATCTTCCTTTTTCAAGGGGTACTGTTTAAGTGCATTTTTCGCCTTCCCTGGTGCATTAGAAGATCATACTCCGGAAAACACTTGACTTAGGATTTCCTCATAATTTCCTCTTTGGTCTCAATAGCTGTCAATATCACTCAACACTTCCACATATCTTTGATCATTTATTTCCAGAATAGTCTCCCCATTTTTAAATGAAATGGTTGCTTATAATCTTTGCAATAAATGTCTCCCTAGGAGTGACTCCGGGGAGTTGGGCATGTCTAGGAACTTGTGAATGCCCCACTGTTTCCCATATTTATATTTCAATGGTTTGCAGAAATATGCTCTTTCAGATTGGCCAGTTGCCCCCTTCACTACAATGTAATAATTCCCCACTGATACTAATGCTTTATTTAAAACTGAATATGTTGTCCCTGCATCTACCATAAGTTCCACCTCTTTTCCCTCCTTCTCCAGCTCCATTTTTATAACCAGTGGATCTGCTGGGGTAGATTTCCCGGTCCTCTTTGGTCGTCTTTTGCATGTGCGACCACCACCTCCTTTCTCCGGTTCCCTTTTCCATTTCTTTTCCGTTCTGGGCATTCCTTTTTCCAATGCCCAAATTTCTTACATAGGGCACATTGCTCCTTGCCTAGCCGAGGCTGTTCCTGTCTAGGCCTCCTTTTTCCTTCTTCCCTAATAACTGCTATCAGCCTCTTCTGCATGTTTAATTGAGGAAGATAAAAGTCCTCTCTCCTTCCAAATTGCCCTGTGTGCGTGCACCACACCAAAGGCATATTTCAAATCTGTCCAAATGTTTGCCAGCTCAAGAGCTCTTATCAAGGTGATGATTTCCACCTTTTGGGCTGATGTTTGTTACTGCATATCCTGTGAGGCGAAATCCCTGGTGGACGAAGCTACTGCCATCTATACAACAATCGTTTGCATCTTCTAGGGGTGTTTCCTTTAAGTCTGGTCAGCTGGAGTCCATGGTCTTGATGCAATCATGAATGGGTGATCTGGAAACTCTGTTACTGAGGAAAGAGGCTGGGTTAGTGAACTAATAGTCCATTATACACATTCCTTTTCTTCGTCAGTAGCTATCATTTGCGTATTGCAACAGTGTCCCCTTTTCCCGAAGAGGTCTTTCAAACTTCAAAATCACAGTTCCCGAATATGGTGGGGCTATTCTTGAACCCCTGTGGTAACACTGTCCAAGTAAGTTGAGTTTTCCGTCCTCTATTATTATTTTCTCATTCAAAGGCAAAGAGTCTCTGGCTTTCAGTTGCCACGGGCAGGCAGAAAAAGGCATCCTTTAAATCTAGTACCATGAACCAAACTTGACTGTGTTAGGAATGTTTTAACAATTCGTGTCCATAAAGAACAGTCCTGTCTGCTGCTGGGTCCTGCACTGGCAATTTAATTCTTGAACCACAGATGCAGTGTGTCCCAGTCTCCCCCTCATTCTAGTCAATTTATCAAGTCTTCAGAAAATACTCCTCAAATTTATGAACCTGTTTGCTTTTGTTATTCCGGACTTCTATTTCTAACAGTTACAGCCTTTTTTTTTGTCTTCTTCGAGATTAACTTAACACTGCTATAGGTGTGACTGTCCCTGTGAATGGCTGGTGAAGAATTACTGGTGAAGTGTCAATAAGAAAGCTATTTGTGTTTGTATGAAGTCTTTGATGTCTGGGGGTTTCAGAACAACTGATAACAACTAGTGACTGTTATGGGATACTATGCAAGCCTCTGATATCTGGCCAGGTGGCCAAGAGATTAAGAAGAAAAAAAAGAAGCTGAAGGATGGCTAGGAGACAAGACCTGCAGGGGATGCTGTATAAACTTGATACGGTGCCAAACGAGTACAAAGGGGAAGGACGAGAAAAAAACTTGGAGAGGAAGACTACGAGCCTTCAGCATGAAAGACCCCTAGAGACCCCCAGAGGGACCACCGGAGACTGATGCGCATGCTCCAGTAGGAGGGACTGGACCCCGGAAGCTAATTATAATAATCTATTTTTTTTAGAAGTAGTAATGAATATGTATTAGTCTAGGAGCATAAAAATCAGCTACTTGATGTAACTGGGGTGCGTCCTGGTGGAGCAGAGGCTCCCGGTGCACCCAGCGCTGTTTGCTTACCTCTATTCTTTTAATAAATCCTATTTTTTTAGTTTAATCCTATTTTGAAGATTGAGCCATTTCTAACAACTGTTTTTCTCATTTTGTAATTCCAATCATTTTTCCCAATTTAAATACCAAGTATTGCAAAAAAAAAAAAAAAAAAAAAAGCCTTTTCCTGTTGGCCAGTTGCTCCTATTACATTTACATTTAAAGACTAATTAACACAGAGAAAGAAACTCCCGTAACCAACAAAAAATTCAAGCATCACTTCTTCATTCCCTAGCTTTATTTCAACCAGTGGACCTGCTAGGCTAGATGCCCCAGGTCCCATCCCCATCATTCCTGACTGTTGTAAGTAAGTTTATCCTGCAATCTAAGACAATTTCTTTCTGATATCAGGGGCTGATTGCCCTAGAAAGGGGCTAATCAATTGCCTCTGTTTGTTTTCTGAAGCCAGGTTCAATTTTTTTTTATTTATACATTTATTATTATTATTATTATTTTCTCTTTGAAAGTTCCCTGAGATTGCCAATGGGACCTCTGAGCTCACACATGAACTCAGGTTGTTTTAAGAGTAAGCTGCTTTTCTGTTAACATGACAACTCTCTCTGACCCGACCCATCATGTTCCCTCTGCCCCAGAGGGCTCACACCCCTGATTTTGAGATCTCAGCCTCCTATTGAGGCAGAACTATTACCATTCCTACATCCTCTTTCCCTGCTCATTCAACTTCAAAGAGCTCTGTTAAATACTACATGCCACACCTTTAACACCTTCAGCAACCCTTTTAACCCTTCCTTTATCTTTCTCCAGCCTGTACTTTTCTAATACCAGCACCAAAGGCTCAGTCAGGAGCCAACTTAATTCCATACCTTTTCCCTCCAAGATACTGAAACAACATATCAGTATACAACATTTCATCCCATTTTCCTTCTCTCCTCAAAAACATTAATTGCAAGATAGTGTTATAGTCAATTGATCCATAAAGTGGATCAATTCAAACACAGAAACGAAGAAGATTCTGACCAGGGTTAGGGGGGCCCTGCCTCCAGCCAGGGGGAGGAAAGGGACAATCAAGTTTATTGGACTGTGTGGATTCGATGGCCTGGCACGTCAGATGCACAGAAGTATAAGGCTTTAGTAGACACCGGTGCACAATGTACTGTAATGCCATCGAGCTATAAAGGACCAGAGACCATCTGTATTTATGGAGTGACAGGGGGATCTCAGCAGTTGACTGTATTGGAAGCTGAAGTGAGTCTGACTGGGAATGAGTGGCAAAAGCACCACATTGTGACTGGCCCGGATGCTCCGTGTATCCTTTGCATAGACTATCTTAGAAGAGGATATTGCAAGGACCCAAAAGGGTTCCGGTGGGCTTTTGGTACAGCTGCCTTAGAGACAGAGGGCATTAAACAATTATCTACCTTGCCTGGTCTCTCAGAGGACCCCTCTGTTGTGGGGTTGCTGAGGGTCGAAGAACAGCAAGTGCCAATCGCTACCACAACTGTGCACCGGTGGCAATATCGCACCATCTGAGACTCCCTGATTCCCATCCATAAGCTAATTCGTCAATTGGAGAGCCAAGGAGTGATCAGCAAGACTCATTCACCTTTCAATAGTCCCATATGGCCAGTGCGAAAGTCTAATGGTAAGTGGAGACTAACGGTGGACTATCGTGGCCTGAACGAAGTGACACCACCACTGAGTGCTGCAGTGCTGGACATGCTGGAACTCCAGTACGAACTTGAATCGAAGGCAGCCAAGTGGTACGCCACAATTGATATCGCTAATGCATTTTTCTCCATCCCTCTAGCAGCAGAGTGCAGGCCACAATTTGCTTTCACTTGGGGGGATGTCCAATAAATCTGGAATCGGCTGCCCCAGGGGTGGAAACAGCCCTACTGCCATGGACTGATCCAGTCTGCGCTGGAACGAGGGGAAGCTCCTGAACACCTGCAGTACATCGATGACATTATTGTGTGGGGTGACACAGCAGAGGAAGTTTTTGAGAAAGGGAAGAAAATAGTCCAAATCCTTCTGAAAGCCGGTTTTGCCATAAAACAAAATAAAGTCAAAGGACCTGCACGAGAGATCCAGTTTTTAGGAATAAAATGGCAAGATGGACGTCGTCAAATCCCAATGGTTGTGATCAACAAAAAAACAGCTATGTCTCCACCAACTAACAAAAAAGAAACACAGACTTTCCTAGGTGTTGTGGGGTTTTGGAGAATGCACATCCCAAATTACAGTCTGATTGTAAACCCGCTCTACCAAGTAACCCGTAAGAAGAATGAGTTTGAATGGGGCCCTGAACAACGACAAGCCTTTGAACAAATCAAGCAGGAAATAGTCCATGCAGTAGCCCTTGGGCCAGTTCGAACAGGACCAGATGTAAAGAATGTGCTCTACACTGCAGCCGGGGAGAACGGCCCCACCTGGAGCCTCTGGCAGAAAGAACCTGGGGAAACTCGAGGTCGGTCCCTGGGGTTTTGGAGTCGGGGATACAGAGGATCTGAGGCCCGCTATACTCCAACTGAAAAGGAGATATTGGCAGCATATGAAGGATTTTGATCTGCTTCGGAGGTGGTCGGTACTGAAGCGCAGCTCCTCCTAGAACCCCGATTGCCGGTACTAGGCTGGATGTTCAAGGGAAGGGTCTTTTCTACGCATCATGCAACTGATGCTACATGGAGCAAGTGGGTTGCACTGATTACTCAGCGGGCTCGAATAGGAAACCCCAGCTGCCCAGGAATCTTGGAAGTGATTATGGACTGGCCAGAAGGCAAATACTTTGGGATATCATCATCAGAGGAGGTGGGTCGTGCTGAAGAAGCCCCACTGTACAACCAGTTACCAGAAAATGAGAAGAAATATGCCCTGTTCACTGATGGGTCCTGTCATATTGTGAGGAAGCATCGGAGATGGAAGGCTGCTGTATGGAGTCCTACACGACAAGTTGCAGAAGCTGCTGAGGGAGAAGGTGAATCGAGTCAGTTTGCAGAAGTGAAGGCCATTCAGCTGGCTTTAGACATTGCTGAACGAGAAAAATGGCCAGTTCTCTATCTCTACACCGATTCATGGATGGTAGCAAATGCCCTGTGGGGATGGTTACAGCAATGGAAGCAAAACAACTGGCAGCGCAGGGGCAAACCCATCTGGGCTGCTGCATTGTGGCAAGATATTGCTGCTCGGGTAGAGAACCTGGCTGTGAAAGTACGCCACATAGATGCTCATGTGCCCAAGAATCGGGCTACTGAAGAACATCAAAACAACCAGCAGGTGGATCAGGCTGCTAAGATTGAAGTAGCTCAGGTGGACCTGGATTGGCAGCATAAAGGTGAATTATTTATAGCCCGATGGGCCCATGACACCTCAGGCCATCAAGGTAGAGATGCAACATACAGATGGGCTCGTGATCAAAGGGTTGACCTGACCATGGACGCTGTAGCACAGGTTATTCATGACTGTGAAACGTGCTGCAATCAAGCAAGCCAAACGGTCAAAGCCTCTTTGGTATGGAGGACGATGGCTGAAATATAAATATGGAGAGGCCTGGCAGATTGATTATATCACACTCCCTCAAACCTGCAACGGCAAGCACCATGTACTTACAATGGTGGAAGCAACCACCGGATGGCTGGAAACATATCCTGTGCCTCATGCCACCGCCCGGAACACTATCCTGGGCCTTGAAAAGCAAGTCCTATGGTGACATGACACCCCAGAAAGAATGGAGTCAGACAATGGGACTCATTTCCGAAACAACCTTATAGACACTTGGGCCAAAGAGCATGGTATTGAATGGGTGTATCACATCTCCTATCATGCACCAGCCTCCGGGAAAGCTGAACGATACAATGGACTGTTAAAGACTACATTGAAAGCAATGGGCGCTGGGACATTCAAAAACTGGGATATGCATTTGGCAAAGGCCACCTGGTTAGTCAATACTAGGGGATCTGCCAACCGAGCTGGACCTGTCCAATCAAACCTCAGGAAAAGGCAAACCCATTCGTGGAATTGCTTTTGCTCAGGGACCTGGATACACTTGGTGGGTAATGCAAAAGAACGGAGCAGTCCAGTATGTACCACAAGGGGATTTAATACTGGGTGAGAATAGCCCATGAATTGAATTGTATCATGTTAATTACTATATAATACTGTATGTCATCACTACCATGACTACTATATACCCTAGATGAAAATGGTGACTAATTAGAATGTATGGAAAAGAGTGTAACCTGAGCATGACATAAATGGTATGGAATAAGGGGTGGATAGATGGCAGGCAATGCAATGGCGGGTGTCCTGTCAATCAGGAGCATATTTTAGTAAACAAATCATAACCTTTTATTCCCTATTACCCGACGCCTGATCACCTCCCCTGTTTCCTCATTGGCTGAGTACTACAGGTTCACAAGCTACTCAACGCTCCTCTATACCATATATATACAATTTTTCTTCTTTCAACCCTTTAATTTCTCCTTTCTTATGTTTTGAGAACCTGTGATCTTTGTTTTACTGTTCTTACACTGCTCATCCTGTTTTTCTCAAGCTTCCTCCTTATTTTGGAACAGTGAGGCCTTCTACTGTCCACTTATCTACTTAGCATTTCTCGTTATTATGGGGTAATGGCCACAAGAAGGAGCACAGGAAGTTCCGCACCAACATGCAAAAGAATGTCTTCACAGTGAGGTTGACTGGAGCACTGGAACAGGCTGCCCAGGGAGGTTGTGGAGTCTCCTCCTCTGGAGATATTTAAGGCCTGTCTAGATGCCTACCTGGGCAGCCTGTCAGCCAGTCCTGATGTTCTCATGCAAATGCTTCTCTGTCATTGATGTTCACGCAGCCGCTTTTCTGCAGCTTGAGCGACAGCAGGATTTCCTTGTTGTCAGTAGCCAACTTAATTCCATACCTTTTCCCTCCAAGATACTGAAACAACATATCAGTATACAACATTTCATCCCATTTTCCTTCTCTCCTCAAAAACAACATTAATTGCAAGATAGTGTTATAGTCGATTGATCCATAAAGTGGCCATTTAGCTTATATAGCGACCACCACTGATTGCAATATTGAGTGAAAGTCCTCTCGCTATCTGTGCCCCCAGTTCTAACAATATCCTTCCAATGTGCCAATATGCACCCAAGAAGGCTTTATTTAAAATGTCTTTGTTTTGGATATTACCCATTTCCTTGATTTCCCATTCCCTTTTATTTATTTATTTATTACTATTCCTTACTAGTTACTGTCCTTTCTTTCAATTTCCACGCAAACCTTTTTATTGCAGGTTTTTACTATCTTTTCCTAATCTTCTTCCCCAATGTCCCAATTATCTGGGATTAAACGCTTCTTCCCACATACAAACTTTATGATTTGAAACGAATCATCTGTGGAGTTCACTAATGGATGAGGTATCATTATTCAGTCAAGAAAATGAGGGAAATCCATCACACAGACAGTGAAAGCCAAGCAAAGAAAGAGATGTCAGCTGGTAAAGGGCAGAACGATATTAAATCACCCCTCACCTTTTGCTCTTCCACTGATTTTATTCTTTGTTGCCAAGTTACCAGGTACATCTGCTTTGTTCTTACAAACATCCATATATTTCCCCCAGCTTTGTTTCTGGTTGCTGCCAGGTTGTTTTTGAGCATGCTGGCATTGTCCAGACCAGTGCTGGGGGATGAAGGCTTGTAAACCCAGGAGAAAAGGACAGAAAAGGCTGCATCCACTGCAGACCCAGCTTGCGTTTGAGGCATGCAGTAAAGAACAGAGTAGGTCAGGGTAGCTCTTGGGTTCCCCTCTTCATGGTCCACAAATGTCAAGTTGTTTCTTCTGCTGGCAGAGAGCTTGGTTGCTTTTGTATGGTGCTGCTTAGAGGGTGCAGCTCGCCCCTGGATCTGCTGACATTTCTTTCCCTGCTGCTGTGCTGCAGGACAGGGGGGACAGCAGAGTGTAAGGACAGAGGGCTCCAAGTCTCCTTGGAGCTGCTGGAAGCTGCTGGGCAGATGAGAGCTCGAGATGGCTTTCAGGCTGAAAATGCAGCTTGCAGAGCAGGTGGGGAAAAGTGAAGTGTTCAAAACACTGAACATGGTTTGATGCTGGAGACACGGTAATAGCCTTGGATTTGTACTATGCCAAGCTTACAGAGTGGCCATGAGGAGCCTCACTGGAGAGTCCCTGGTGTGTGATGAGAAAGTACATGTAGTGATTTGATACAAGTTTCATGCTCTTTAAGCTTTTATAGTGTACTGCTGTCAGATTTCAGATAATTCCTAGATTCAAATTGTGGGCATGGCCACAACGTTGAAATAATACATCTCATCTGGCTCCTAAGTGCTGGTAAACAAGATACAGCTGGCAAGAGATATACAAGTAGTTCAGTCCTGATTTCCCCTATATTCCCACTGTATTTGTTAGCTTAAAATAATCCCTTCTTTAGCTTTTCTGAAGACAAAAAAGGGGAAAGAAACATAAAGCTGAAGGTGTGCATGATGGATTCAAGGTGGGAGTGCAGCATGCTGGAGAGTGCTCACTTCAGCACCAGGGAAGAGAGAAACGTCATGTTTTATTAGCCTTTGGAGGCTCTACCAATGACAGGAACTAACTGCAATTATTGGGAGACAATGTTAGGTTAACACATTCTCTTGAATAACTTCCACTCTTCCCACTGGAGTCACGGCGAAATGCGCATTACTGTGCAGTTAGTGATGTGGCAGATCTGTGTCACTGATTATTAGTGCCGTAGGTCTGAGGTCCGTGCCAGTGGGAATCCTACTTGAGCAATGCTTCGAGTTTGCCTCTGTGAGAAACATCTCAAATAATTTTCTTCAGACGGGATCTTCTGTGAAGCTATTTTATTCGCGATTGCAATGGCGGGCGTCCTGTCAATCAGGAGCATATTTTAGTAAACAAATCATAACCTTTTATTCCCTATTACCCGATGCCTGATCACCTCCCCTGTTTCCTCATTGGCTGAGTACTACAGGTTCACAAGCTACTCAACGCTCCTCTATACCATATATGTACAATTTTTCTTCTTTCAACCCTTTAATTTCTCCTTTCTTATGTTTTGAAAACCTGTGATCTTTGTTTTACTGTTCTTACACTGCTCATCCTGTTTTTCTCAAGCTTCCTCCTTATTTTGGAACAGTGAGGCCTTCTACTGTCCACTTATCTACTTAGCATTTCTCCTTATTATGACTACACAACTACCTTGGAATACAGAAAAGTAATTCTCTACTGCAAAAACACAACTTTGTTTCTCACAATTCCCCCCTCTTCTTTTCTTACTCCTATTGTTGTTTTTGCACCTCTTCACATACACCACAATCTTGAGTTTTTCCAACATTAAGGTGCAATATTCTATCTTCGGATGTCACAGGGGATGATAGATATACAATGCCATTATTATTATAATACCAACAAATAGTTGTTTGAGCCAAATCTGTTCAGGTAATCACAAAATTAGTTTCTCCCAAATGTTTTTAAATCCCCAGGAAGTGTCATCTTGAGCTACTCTATGTAGGATCTTGTTGTGTTTTTTCTTTCCCAAATATTTTTGAGATCAGTCATATTCGTCCCATTTGATCTACATATACACAGCAACTAGTATTAATTACAGTGCACACTCCTCTTTATAAAGTTATTAATAAATCTAATGCTATTTGATTCTAGAGTACTATTTTTGCAAACTTATCAAACCTATTTTCTATTTCTTTAATGTATTTACAATAGCTTTTTCTAATTCGCTCACCCTTAACCAAGATAAAAACCACCTTGCAAAACTGTAAGGTGCTGGGACAGGCGAGGGCACATGGGGTGACTGAGCCTTCCTATCCACATGCGTGTGCCATGTGCCTTGTCACATCAGCCAATATCCATTAGGAGAGTGTCTGAAATCTCTTCTTCAGCCTATCCCTATCAACTGCCTCCATCTCTATCTCCTGGGGCCTCAGGGTGCTCCCTCCTCATCCTCTCCAGAAGCACACACCGCACACAAAGCTTTCTAGACAAGGAACCCTGTTCTGGTCCTGTCTATACCCAGCTGTGGTGGGGTGCAGCTCAGGTCCAGGGCTGGCACTGAGGCAGGACAATGTGAACAGACAGGGGGGTGCTTGATCCAGAACCTCACTGCTTTGCAGCCTCGTATTGCTATTCCCTTGCAAAAGAGATAAAAGATAATAAGAAGGCTTTTTTAAAGTATGTAAATAGTAAAAGGAAGACTAGGGATAATGTGGGTCCCTTGCTGAATGAGGGGGGGGTGTCCTGGTGTCCTGGTTTCAGTTAGAACAGAGTTAATTTTCTTCCTAGTAGCTGGTAGAATGCTATGTTTTGGCTTAGGATGAGAAGAGTGCTGATAACACCCCGATGTTTTAATTGTTGCAGAGCAGTGCTTATACTAAGCCAAGGACATCTCAGCTTCTTGCTCTGTACTGCCAACAGGCAGGCTGGGGGTGCAGCAAGAGCTGGGAGGGGACAGACCCAGGACAGGTGACCCAAACTAGCCAAAGGGGTATTCCATACCATCTGACGTCATGCTAAACAATATATAGGGGTGGCTAGCCGGGGGGTGGGGGCCGGACTGCTCAGGGTTAGTCTGGGCATCGGTCTGTGGGTGGTGAGCAATTGCATTGTGCATCGCTTGTTTCGTACACATTATTATTAGTAGTACTATTATCATCATTGTTATTATTATTATTGTTATTATTTTCCTGTCTTATTAAACTGTCTTTATCTCAACTCACGGGCTTCACTTTCTGTTTCTCTCCCCCATCCCAGAGAGGGAGGGGGGAAGGTGAGCGAACCGCTGTGTGGTGTTTAGCTGCCGGCCGGGTTAAACCACGACACCTGGTTGACCATGAGCCAGCAGTGTGCCCTGGTGGCCAAGAGGGCCAATGGGATCCTGGCATGCATTAAAAGGAGCGTGGCCAGCAGGTCAAGGGAGGTGATCCTCCCCCTCTACACCTTGAATCCATCATGCACACCTTCAGCTTTATGTTTCTTTCCCCTTTTTTGTCTTCAGAAAAGCTAAAGAAGGGATTATTTTAAGCTAACAAATACAGTGGGAATATAGGGGAAATCAGGACTGAACTACTTGTATATCTCTTGCCAGCTGTATCTTGTTTACCAGCACTTAGGAGCCAGATGAGATGTATTATTTCAACGTTGTGGCCATGCCCACAATTTGAATCTAGGAATTATCTGAAATCTGACAGCAGTACACTATAAAAGCTTAAAGAGCATGAAACTTGTATCAAATCACTACATGTACTTTCTCATCACACACCAGGGACTCTCCAGTGAGGCTCCTCATGGCCACTCTGTAAGCTTGGCATAGTACAAATCCAAGGCTATTACCGTGTCTCCAGCATCAAACCATGTTCAGTGTTTTGAACACTTCACTTTTCCCCACCTGCTCTGCAAGCTGCATTTTCAGCCTGAAAGCCATCTCGAGCTCTCATCTGCCCAGCAGCTTCCAGCAGCTCCAAGGAGACTTGGAGCCCTCTGTCCTTACACTCTGCTGTCCCCCCTGTCCTGCAGCACAGCAGCAGGGAAAGAAATGTCAGCAGATCCAGGGGCGAGCTGCACCCTCTAAGCAGCACCATACAAAAGCAACCAAGCTCTCTGCCAGCAGAAGAAACAACTTGACATTTGTGGACCATGAAGAGGGGAACCCAAGAGCTACCCTGACCTACTCTGTTCTTTACTGCATGCCTCAAACGCAAGCTGGGTCTGCAGTGGATGCAGCCTTTTCTGTCCTTTTCTCCTGGGTTTACAAGCCTTCATCCCCCAGCACTGGTCTGGACAATGCCAGCATGCTCAAAAACAACCTGGCAGCAACCAGAAACAAAGCTGGGGGAAATATATGGATGTTTGTAAGAACAAAGCAGATGTACCTGGTAACTTGGCAACAAAGAATAAAATCAGTGGAAGAGCAAAAGGTGAGGGGTGATTTAATATCGTTCTGCCCTTTACCAGCTGACATCTCTTTCTTTGCTTGGCTTTCACTGTCTGTGTGATGGATTTCCCTCATTTTCTTGACTGAATAATGATACCTCATCCATTAGTGAACTCCACAGATGATTCGTTTCAAATTCTCAAGTAATATATTTAACAAGTTGGCAGGTCACCCCGAACCCTTGTCTAGCTCCAGTGCATCCTAAAGGCACTGGGCAGGTAAAGCAGCCCCAGATTGCATCGAGGCCGAGCTGCCACGTGCTGGAGGACTTACTTTATGCCATTGCTACAGTCCCACTGCTGCCAGGCCAGTCTGAGGAGCAGCTCCAGTATAGTTAATTTTCTCTAGGAGGACATTTTCAAGTTACATGTGTAATTTGAATGGGTTGTAAGACATCCAACACACAGGGCAGGCAGGGGCTCCACAGGAGGAAAGGGGACCTGGCTCAGAAAACCTTCGTTGCCTCCCTGTTTCTGCAAGGATGACACAGGAATGCTGATCCTCTGCTACCTGACACCAGCACCAGGCAGGCCTACAAATGCATGGGTGTTCATTGCACTTTCATGCTAGTGAAGCAGGATTCACTCCAGCTCTGTTACAGGCATGTTCAGAGGTAGCTTTGAGCTCAGGAGGATGAGCAGGAGTCCCACCGCTGGGCCCAGCCAGGTGGGCTTTGTCAGCCGGGGCTGGCTGCATGTTCTGGGGTGCAGGAGAGGACCAAGAGCATCCCTCAGCCCTGCAGCATCTCTGCCCTGCAGCCTGCTGCTCCAAAGTGTGCAACACAGCAAGGAAGAGAAGGTCTGTGCCACCTGGCTTAACATGGGGGTGGAGGGGAGGGCTTCACTTTAGGGCTGCATCTCTCTGCTCTTCCTCGTTCACTAAGAACTGGGTCGTTCATGATTTGACATGGTAGGAAAACAGCATCACACTCAGCTGATTTGACTCAATTCTCACAAGTCAGTAAGAAACCAAAGCCTCAGCATGCGGGAGAGCTGTTATTCATTCAGACAGGCTGAGGACCATTTAACCTCCACAGAAAACCCTGTCACATTGGAAGGAAGTGCTTGTTTATCTGAGCTAATTTTCTTGTCAGTCACTACTTCCTGCCAACCAGATTTGCTCTGGCAGTCTCAGTGATTAGGGTAATCTTCTTCATGTCTTGGTCCTGCACACTCCTGAAAGCTGTTATCTGGTGCTAAATGGCTGATATATGCTACCCCAGAGCTGTCTGCACTTCAGTTTGGTCTAATATGATTTCCTCATGTTGCCCATGACTCTTTTATTTTTTTCTCTTTAACATTAATAGCATGCTTTGGAATGAATCACAAACTGAGCTAATGTTTCTCACACCTCCTCACAAAGCCTCCTTTTGCTCTTCAGTTTTATACCAAATTTAATTTGTTACTTTTCAGATCACTTCTGAAAAGTGAAAGCCAAACAGAGAAACTAATCTGCACTGAACTCGTGTGATGCTAGGCTGATAACAGCCAGTACCTCTGTACTATGCTGCAATCCCTTCTGTAATACCAGGGATGACCCCTCCTTAAAGATCAGCATCCAAAGTCCAGCCTGAGCCCTGCTCGTGTTTACGGGGTGTCTGTCCCTGCATCTGCCAGGGTTTGACTCAGAAGCACAGCTGCGGTGTTGGTGAGAGCACAGCAGTGTGGTCAGCCCTGGCCCCAGCCTGCCTTACGGTCCTGCTGCTTCCCCAGTGAGTGCTCATTTCCCACTGCACATTTGGTTTGCGTTTTTATTGGATTTCATCTCTGTTGCAGGAAGAACGGACAAAAACATGACGGACACTAGTATGGCCAGATCATGCTCTCCCTTTATTACCCAAATAGCTTGACTTTTATAGCAAACTTAACAGGAGCGGATAGTGTCTCACACAAGATTATTGGTCAAAAGCACTCAGACAAACAACTGCAAGAAAACAACCCCACCTGCAAGAAAACAACCCCGTTGTGATTAGCAGTCACGTAGATCCCGTCCTTGAAGCCAGCTGCTGGCAACAATATTTTTCTAAATTCCTCAATTGGGCGATGTGGATACACTGTCATCGGAACTTCTCATAGTCGTCCTGGTAGCTTGGTTTGCTCAGCTGCAGCACGTCATGGGGTCTTTGCTGTTTCAAAAATCCCTCAACACATCTCATTGATTGCAAATTGCTGCTGAGGTTGTCGAGCTCGTTTAGAGTTTCAGTTCTGGCACCAAAGCACTTTTAAGTCCTGCCCACTTAGTCCCACCACAATTACTGCTGAGTTTCAGTGCCAGCCCCTGTCCCTGAAGCATCCTTAGCAGTGCTGCACACTACTGAGAATGATTTCCATTGTGCCACTTTTACCTTCTCACCCGCCTTGTAGTTTCCTTATAGGCTTGTGCCAACAGTGTTCCTGAAGTCACCCTGTACAGATGTATTACGTCTCCTTCCTCTGATCTACCAGGCCTGTTACTTCCAAAAACTGTATTAGATCAGCTTTATATGATATGGTCTTACTAAAGCCTTACTAGACTGGCTGTTCTTTGATTTTCCAGTGCTTATGAATAGATCATTCAATTTAGGCAGCCTACTCTCTCCTGCCTTGTTGTCATCTTGAGAATGGGCAAAAAGTCCTTCCTTCTGTCCTCTGACAGTTCCCTACTGTACCAGCCCAAATCAAACACCCAAATGGTGAAGAACTGCAAGGTTGTTTCAACCAATTCCTTATGTGCCCTGGGGCAAATCTGCCAGGGCTCTGTTACACGAACACATCCCAGCTGTGCCAGTCCCCTGGCTCTCTTCCTACCATTGCTCACAGCCCAGCCCCTGGAGTCACGCTGGAACTACCTCCTCTTCATCTAGGATCAGGCTCCATCTCTTCCCATGTTGGCAGGGTCCTGGCTACACCCCATGGAGAGTCAGCGCTGGATGCTGGGATACATGCAAAGGCAGGCAGAGGCACAAGCAGGGGCAGCACAGAGTCTGAAGGGGGAAGCGGTCACATCTCTGCCACTTGCAGTCCCGCAGCAAGCCAGCTGTCCTGGTTTCAGTTAGGACAGAGTTAATTTTCCTCCTAGTAGCTGGTAGGGTGCTATGTTTTGGCTTAGGATGAGAAGAGTGCTGATAACACCCCGATGGTTTAATTGTTGCAGAGCAGTGCTTACACCAAGCCAAGGACGTCTCAGCTTCTCGCTCTGTCCTGCCAGCGGGCAGGCTGGGGGTGCAGCAGGAGCTGGAACGGGACAGACCCAGGACAGGTGACCCAAACTAGCCAAAGGGGTATTCCATACCATCTGATGTCATGCTAAACAATTAATGTGGAGGGGCTGACCGGGGCAGGGGGGTCCGGCTGCTCGGGGTTAGGCTGGGCATCAGTCAGCGGGTGGTGAGCAATTGCATTGTGCATCACTTGTTTCGTACACATTATTAGTAGTAGTACTATTATCATTATTTTTTTTTTCTGTCCTAATAAACTGTCTCTATCTCAACCCACAGGCTCCATTTTCCTGTTTCTCTCCCCCATCCCAGAGAGGGAGGGGGGAGGGTGAGCAACCGGCTGTGTGGTGCTTAGCTGCTGGCCAGATTAAACTACAACAGCACCCCAAATTTCCCTCCCTCAGCCTAAGGAAATCTCTGCTGGGGTGTGCTGGGCTGGGGTGAGAGAGCCCCAGGGATGCCTCAGGAACTTCCTTCCCCTCAATTTTCACCTCTTCTAGAGAAAAACACCAAAAGCCTCGTTGATACCTTGGTTTAACAAGTGGGAGAGTCACGGGGTGCAGACGGCTCCGTTTTCCTCCCTGCCCCTTGGCGGGGGTGCTTCTGCATGGGCTCTCTCTCCATCATCTGCTTGGAGAGGGGACTTAAGAAGCTGCATGTCCCTGTGTGCATATCCAGACTGTCCCAGCTCTCTCTCAAGGCCAACTTCTGCGGCAGAGCCAGCACTCAGAAATTGGTCAGGGAACTCTAGAGAAAGAGCAGCTCACCCTCAGACGACTTGCAGGACAAGCGTCCACGCTGGTCCCATCAGCAGGCAGCTGTAATCAGTTACGGCAGGGGGCCGAGCACCGAAAGCCTCTGCAGGAGTGGCTGCAGGCTGGCTGGCCTGCTCTTGGACCCAGCCACGACTGGGATAATCAGAGCATCCCAAAAAGCCTCCCTCACTGGCACTGCCAAGGGTATGCTTTGAAAGCAGCGCATTCCCACGGGGCTCCAGCTAGTGTGAGCTTGCTCTGCCTTTTTTTCCGGGGCTGTCATTCACATAAAGAAGTGGTGATTTCTAAGGATCCCCCAGATTTCTGGAGAGGATTTAAATCATGTGCATGGAAAGGAATCTGCAGAGGAGAACTAAAGAAAGAAATGTGGAGGAAAAGCAAGTCAAGCAGCCTGAGGGGCTGCCGTAACACTATGCTGCACCCACTCCTCAGTGCCAAACAGCTTTCTGCAAGGTGTGGAAGAAAGCAGAGACTCTGGCTCTGAGGAGCTGTGGAAGCTGAACGGGCACATTCAGGCAATCACAGATCTCCCCAAAATGCAAGTCCTTTGAAGATTTGAATCAGGGCTCCTCATTCCCATGCATCAGGCATTTCCCAGGGCAGGGAATGATGTACTCCTTGGGCTGTGGAGGAGGAAAGCCCAAACTGCAAGGGGGTGGTGGGTGCTGAAGTACAGACATAACCTGTCCATGAGGAAGAGGATGATGCAAAGCTTTCACACAAAGCAGTTCTAGCAACATAACTGTGCCACCATGGAGAAATGCAAGGAAGAGGGTAAAATAAGGCACCACTGAAACCATTTTGCTTGGCCAGATTCAGATTTCAGTTATATCCAGAAAACAGCAAATTGAAAGGAAAAATAACAGATTTATTTCAGGAGAGGAACATTTAGCTCAGTGACTTGATTGTTATTGATTACAAAAAAAATCCTCCAAGCTCTTTCCCCAGCCTCTCTCCAAACCCCTGGCATTGCAATAAGAAACAGCCTTACACCACTTTCAAACATGGGCAACCTTTTTTGTTATACAGATCTTCAAAGGAGAAACTAGTAAGTCAAAGCCAGTCCCAGCCAATGTGCAGTATCCCCCAGGCAGCACTTCAGCATCTCACAGGATGAGACTTGCGCTTTAGAAATAATTCAGAAGTACTATTGAATTTTCTTAAAATGGGCCATTTTCTTGCTCCAATTGCCAGTGTTTCCATTTCACATACTAAACACGCTTCATCCTGAGCACTGAGAATTGACTTCAACTTAAAATAACCCATAACTACGCTGATGTCTCTCCTTTCTCCCTCAACTGCCAAAGATAGAGATCACGAAAAGTGACATTACACAACAAAAATAAGGTTGGAGATACATGGCCATGAGCAGCAAAAAGAAGAAAACCCCCATCTCTTTGACCTTGGGGTTCAGCAATCCTGCTGTTACATAGAGCTTTCACATACTTTGATGCAAGCCAAAAGTTATTTCACTGAAAATAAAGAAAAATGGTTTAACAACAGAAGATTTGAGCTGTTTAGGTCTACTGCTGGCTTGTTTGGACTAGCTCTCCAAGAAGTGCTGGTGTCTAAGATTGCCATATGTCTGTCCAGGATCTAGAACTGTTTTTACCTGTGATGTAATACTCCCAGACAGCTGGATTTGTGCCATACAGCTACTCTCCTGTGCAAAGTGGATATGTGCAGGGTCTCCAGACAGATATATATCTAAAGGCTTTTGATTATGTGGACTTCAAGTTATGAGTCACAGGTTTGTGTAGCAAAATGGCCACAGGACACAAACGACGTTGCTCATGCACTGCAAAGTTGCACACAAGCAGTGTGCAAGGCTCTTGCTGACCTCAGCGTATGCTAGGGCCAGCATGCATTACCCATGGGGACTGCCACAGCTTCCTTATGGAGAGCCCTGACCCTCTCCCGGGGCAGCAGCATGCAGGGATAGTGCATGTATAGCTCATGGCCACAGCACCCAAGTCCCTCACAGCCTGAAGGGTACCAGAGGCCTGGGGCATCCCTGTAGCACCCTGGGAGACTGAGCCACAAGAAGATGAAGGTTTTATGGGAGCAAGCTCCAGATCCAAAGCAGACTGGTACCTACTCAATCAGTGATATGCTGTGCCTCACTGCCTAAACCATCTGTCCTTAAATGGCCCATGCAGGTGACATGGAAAGCTGTGAAAAGGCAGAAGTAGGGTTTCACGAGTTCCTGGATCCACCTTGGAGTGCTCAGCTGTTCCCCTAGCAGTACAGAGAGCAACTATCAGCAACTATCCTAAATAACAGAGGAATAACTGAAAGGAAATCAAAAAGCATTTACAGACCTCAGAGGAAGCAAAGCCATCAAGCTGCAGGTCAGTTTTTTATGAGATTCGAGCTTATTTGTGTGTGCCCCCATATCAGGGGGCCAAACTGCCCAGCAGTGCTCAATGCTGAATTCCTCCAGCACTGCTTGAGCTCTGTGCTCTTGGGCTACTGCACAATTAGCCAGCCCTGAAGAGACACAAGGAAATCCTGCTGTCGCTCAAGCTGCAGAGAATCGGCTGCGTGAATGTCAATGACAGAGAAGCATTTGCATGAGAACATCAGGACTGGCTGACAGGCTGCCCAGGTAGGCATCTAGACGGGCCTTAAATATCTCCAGAGGAGGAGACTCCACAACCTTCCTGGGCAGCCTGTTCCAGTGCTCCAGTCAACCTCACTGTGAAGACATTCTTTTGCATGTTGGTGCGGAACTTCCTGTGCTCCTTCTTGTGGCCATTACCCCTTGTCCTGTCGCTCAAGCTGCAGAGAAGCAGCTGCGTGTATGCCACAGAATCACAGAATCACAGAATTTCTAGTTTGGAAGAGACCTCAAGATCATCGAGTCCAACCTCTGACCTAATGCTAACAGTCCCCACTAAACCATATCCCTAAGCTCTACATCTAAACATCTTTTGAAGACTTCCAGGGATGGTGACTCAACCACTTCCCTGGGCAGCCTGTTCCAATGTCTAACAACCCTTTCGGTAAAGAAATTCTTCCTAACATCCAACCTAAAACTCCCCTGGTGCAACTTTAGCCCATTCCCCCTCACCCTGTCACCAGGCATGTGGGAGAACACACCAACCCCACCTCGCTACAGCCTCCTTTAAGGTATCTATACAGAGCAATAGGGTCGCCCCTGAGCCTCCTTTTCTCCAGGCTGAACAAGCCCAGATTCCTCAGCCGCTCCTCGTAGGACTTGTTCTCCAGACCCCTCACCAGCTTCGTCGCCCTTCTCTGGACTCGCTCGAGCACCTCCATGTCCTTCTTGTAGCGAGGGGCCCAAAACTGAACACAGTACTCGAGGTGCGGCCTCACCAGAGCTGAGTACAGGGGGACAATCGCTTCCCTAGCCCTGCTGGCCACACTGCTTCTTATGCAAGCCAGGATGCTGTTGGCCTTCTTGGCCACCTGAGCACACTGCTGGCTCATATTCAGCCGACTATCAACCAATACTCCCAGGTCCTTCTCTGCCAGGCATCTTTCCAACCATTCCTCTCCCAGCCTGTACCTCTGCTTGGGGTTACTGCGCCCCAAGGGCAGGACCCGGCACTTGGCCTTGTTGAACTTCATGCAGTTGACCTCAGCCCATCGGTGCAGCCTATCCAGATCCTCCTGCAGAGCCTTCCTACCCTCGAGCAGATCGACACACGCACCTAACTTGGTGTCATCTGCAAACTTACTGAGGGTACACTCAATGCCCTCGTCCAGATCATCGATGAAGATATTAAAGAGGACTGGCCCCAGCACCGAGCCCTGGGGAATGCCACTAGTGACCGGCCTCCAACTGGATTTGACTCCATTCACCACGACTCTTTGGGCCCGGCTATCCAGCCAGTTTCTAACATAACGAAGCGTGCGCCTGTCCAAGCCATGAGCAGCCAGTTTCTTGAGGAGAATGCTGTGGGGAACGGTGTCAAAAGCCTTGCTGAAGTCAAGGTAGACCACATCCACAGCCTTTCCCTCATCCACCAAGTGCGTCACTTTGTCATAGAAGGAGATCAGGTTCGTCAAGCAGGACCTGCCTTTCTTAAACCCATGCTGACTGGGCCTGATCGCCTGCTTGCCCTGCAAGTGCCGCGTGATGACTCTCAAGATAATCTGCTCCATGAGCTTCCCTGGCACTGAGGTCAAACTGACAGGCCTGTAGTTTCCCGGGTCTGCCCTCCGGCCCTTCTTGTAGATGGGCATCACATTTGCTAGCCGCCAGTCAACTGGGACCTCCCCCGATAGCCAGGACTGCTGATAAATGATGGTAAGCGGCTTGGCCAGCTCCTCTGCCAGTTCTCTCAGTACCCTCGGGTGGATCCCATCTGGCCCCATCGACTTGTGCACATCCAAGTGCCGTAGCAGGTCGCCAACCATTTCCTCATGGATACTGAGGGCCACATTCTGCACCCCATCCCCTTCCACCAGCTCAGGGTACTGGGTATCCAAAGAACAACCAGTATTGCCGCTAAAGACTGAGGCAAAGAAGGCATTAAGCACCTCCACCTTTTCCTCATCTTTTGTAACTAATTTCCCCCCCGCATCCAGTAAAGGCTGGAGATTCTCCTTAGTCCTCCATTTTGCGTTGATGTATTTGTAAAAATATTTTTTGTTGTCTTTGACGGCAGTAGCCAGATTGAGCTCCAGATGAGCTTTGGCCTTTCTAATTTTGTCCCTGCACTGCCTCGCAACATCCTTATAGTCCTCCCGAGTGGCCCGCCCTTTTTTCCAAAGATTGTAAACCCTCTTTTTTCTCCTAAGCTCAAGCTGCAACTCTCTGTTGAGCCAGGCTGGACTTCTTCCACGCCAGCTCGTCTTTGGGCACGTGGGGACAGACCGCTCCTGCGCCATTAAGATTTCCCTCTTGAAGAGCACCCAGCCTTCCTGGACTCCTCTGCCCTTCAGAATCTGTCAATGACAGAGTCTGTCAATGACAGAGAAGCATTTGCATGAGAACATCAGGACTGGCTGACAGGCTGCCCAGGCATCTAGATGGGCCTTAAATATCTCCAGAGAAGGAGACTCCACAACCTCCCTGGGCAGCCTGTTCCAGTGCTCCAGTCAACCTCACTGTGACGACATTCTTTCGCATGTTGGTGCGGAACTTCCTGTGCTCCTTCTTGTGGCCATTACCCCTTTTCCTGTCCCCACAAACCACTGAAAAGAGGTTGGCCAAATCCCTCTGCCTCCCACACCTCAGGTATTTATACACATTGGTGAATAAATCTCAGTCTTCTCTTCTCCAGGCTGAACAGACCCAGGTCTCTCAGCCTTTCTTCATAGGGAAGATGCTCCAGGCCCTGTATCATCTTTGTGGCCCTCCCCTGGACTCTTTCCAGGAGATCCCTGTCTTTTCTGTACCGGGGAGCCCAGAACTGGACACAGTACCCCAGGTGAGGCCTGACCAGGGCAGAGTAGAGGGGGAAGATCACCTCCCTTGACCTGCTGGCCACACTCCCTTTTAATGCATGCCAGGATCCCATTGGCCCTCTTGGCCACCAGGGCACACTGCTGGCTCATGGTCAACCTGTCGTCCACTAGGACCCTCAGGTCCTTCTCAGAGCTCCTCTCCAGCAGGTCGTCCCCCAGCCTGTACTGATACTTCGGGTTGTTCCTTCCCAGGTGCAGGACTCTACACTTGCTCTTGTTAAACCTCATTTGGTTTCTTCCTGACCAGCTCTCCAGCCGGTCCAGGTCTCGCTGAATGGCAGCACAGCCTTCTGGCGTGTCAGCCACCCCTCCCAGCTTTGTGTCATCGGCATACTTGCTGAGGGCAGACACTATTCCCTCATCAAGGTCGTCGATGAAGATGTTGAACAAGACCGGACCCAGCACCGACCCCCGGGGAACACCGCTAGTCACAGGTCTCCAGCCAGACTCTGCGCTGCTGATCACCACCCTCTGAGCTTGGCCAGTCAGCCAGTTCTCAACCCACCTCACTGTCCACTCCTCTATCCCACACTTTCTCAGCTTTGCTATCAGGATGTCATGAGAGACAGTATTGAAAGCCTTGCTAAAGTCAAGGTAGATGACATCCACTGCTCTCCCCACGTCTACCCAGCTGGTGATGCCATCATAGAAGGCAACGAGGTCGGTCGAGCACGACTTCCCCTTGGTGAATCCATGCGGACTACTCCTCATAACCTTCTTCTCTTCCAATTGCTTGGAGATGGCATCCAGAACAAGCTGTTCCAACACCTTTCCAGGGACAGAGGTGAGACTGACTGGCCTGTAGTTTCCCGGATCCTCCTTCTTGCCCTTCTGGAAGACCGGAGTGACATTGGCTATCCTCCAGTCTTCAGGCACCTCTCCTGTTGTCTCCATCATCTGCTTGGAGAGGGGTCTTGAGAAGCTGCATGTCCTTGTGTGCATATCCAGACTGTCCCAGCTCTCTTCCAGCAAGGGCAAACTCCTGCTGCCTTTAAAAACACAGCCCACTTTTGCTAGAGAAAGACAGAGCAGCTCCATGCATCTCCATGCACAATTTTCTCTTTGTTGTGCCCAGCATTTTTTTTCCCAGACCTGAAGGAAGAAGCATGTTTGTAATCACTGCACTGGTGGCCATCAGAGGAACTGATTGAGCGAGAGGAGAACTGCACTTTTCTAAGTGGGGTGCCCAAGCAGGCAGCTGCCTTGCTTGGGCACCGTGCACGGCTCCCTTGGCCTCCACAGAGCATCCCCACACAGCAGCCACATTTTGGGGCTGCCAGGAGCAGGAACAGGGCTTTCTGCCCCCAAAACCCAGCTGGTGATATTCCCCCTTGCTGTGTCACAAGCTTGGGGACCTGTGTCACCTCTCCAGCTTGTGTGTAAGGATGCCTGACTCCCCTTTACCAGTCCCTCACTTATCCACGTGTGGCACCTGATTTCTGGGGTGCTCACAGGCAAGCTTCACATCCCTGGAGCAAGGACCCCGAATCCAAGGGGAAAGCAAGAGCCCGAAGGCTAGCCAAGGGGAAGGCTGACAGCAGAGGGCAGTGCCCAGCCATGGGACTGGGCAGATGCTGCCTGGGAGGGAGCAGTATCCCTCCAAGTAAATGCTCAGCTGCTGGAGGCTCTGTGGGCTGACAGAAGATAGAAAAATCCCTCTGTTGTGTTTGTGTGTGTAATGATATGACTCTGGAGAGCACAAAACCAGTTATCACTTTTTCCAAAGTCCCCAGCAGGAAGGCTTGCTCATCCCAAAGCTTTAGGTGGCACTGTCATCTGTGGCAGGGACTTTGTCGTTTCACCCCCCCCCCCCCAGGCCTGGAAACTCCTGCAGCTCCCAAGCAAGCGTGGGCTGAGCCGGGCAGCCTTATTTCCCTCATGCTAAGTGCTTTCTCCTCGGGTGTTGGTGGTGGTTTGCTCTAGCACCCCAGGACAGGTGCTGGCAGACTGCGGGAACAGCTTGTCCCGTGTAACCCGTGCTGAGGCATGCGTCGGGTTGGCACAGCATCGTGCAATGCCTACGTGCAGCACCCGTTGTGCCCGTGTGCCAAAGCAGCACAGGGTGTGCAGCAAGGAGAGCTTTGTGGTGCCACAGCTCGCCCGGCTGCGTGCTGCAAGTGCTGAAATGTCTCGGAGGAGTTTTAGGGATGTTTTTATTTGTCACCTCTGAGCACAGGGACATGCTGTCCTGTGGGAGGCTCTGTGGGGAGCTGACAGCCTGTCTGGGAGCCCTGGCTCACTTCTCTGGGGTAGGGTCTCTCAGCACCCACCTTCCTCCTGGGGAGAGGGGTTTGGGTACAAAAGTACCGAACCCTGCTCCTGTGTCTGCCTTGCTCCCAGAGCATGACATGGTAGGACACCTCTCCTTACTGCATCCCTCAGCCCAGGGGGGCTACTGTCACTTTGGGTTTAAAATACAGGGACATGCAGGTGCATCGCTCCATGGATCAGCCCCCCATGAGGGCCAAGAGCCGGGACACAGCACCCCCAGCTTCCCTCCTAGCTCACAGCTCTGCCTCGCGTGCTCTGCCCGCAGGAGAAGAAAGGCCAGGAGGTGAAGAAGGGCCCAGAGGTGGAAATCGCGAAGCTGGACAAGCTGCTGAACCTGGTGAGAGCGCCAGATAGCATGGCTGGGAAGTGAGCAATGGGAGCGACGGCTGTGCCAGGCCCCGCAAGCAGGTGAACAAACCCTGCTTTGACCAGCAGCTGCCTGGCATGCGAGCTGTGGGCCCTGCTCCGCCTGCTCTTTGCAGAGCGGGAGCACTTTGTCTCTGTGCCCAGACAAATAGAGAGCCACTGAAAGGCTGGCAGTGTGCCATTATCCCTGAGGACAGCAGCCCCTCGCTGTGCTCAGGCCCCTGGAGCCATGCAGCCCTCAGGTCTTCCCCACCTGTGTCCGTGCTCACACCTATTGAGAGCCCTGCAGAGGCAGGAGAGGGCTGGTGCCTCCAGCCCCAGTAAAACCCTGAGGTTGCAGCCCCATGGCCCAGCCTGTGCCACCCTAGCTATGCTGGCACTGCCCCTGAGCTTGGCTGGTTCCACCACAAGTGGTGGCCAAGCATGGCATCAGCCACATTTGGGTCCCATTATTTTGGGGTGGCCAGGAGGTGTCTGGGGATCTCACACTGCAGTGGCAGAGGGACGTGCCTCAGTTTGTGCCTCAGAGTGCCCTCACTCAGACCAGGGCATCGCAGCGACTGCTGGCCACCCGCACCAAGGAGCTCACTCGGAGGCTCGGACACCTCTGCCCAGCCAATGGCCACGGGCACAGCCAGGTGCCAGGCTTTGCAGAGCCCTCCTGCTGCTCTGGCATGTTGCAGCAGAGGGATTAGCTGCTATGTGGCTGTGGTGGCAGCAGAAGCTGCGGTGGCCTCAGTGCATGCTGATGAGCGGTGACAAGACTGTCACCGCTGGAGCCTTGCACACAGCCACCGGGAGTGGGGACCAGCGGCACACAGTCCATGGGCAGTGGTGGGTGTCCTCCATCTGCTTGGCTGGCCCACGTCCCCTGCCAGTGTCCTGCACCCTGTAACTTAAGGACATTGGTTGGAAACTTCAGTGCCACCAGCACCAGGGCTGGGGCTGCTCGCTGCTGACAGCCACATGCTCCAGCCCAGCCAGGTTTGTCACCCAGCATTTCAAAGCCACAGAAGGGTGCGGGACGAGCCCCTCCTTGTCACAGCTGCCCAGCAAAGCACCCACAGCCCTGCAGGGACATTGGCCACCAGCCCCAGGACACCCACACATAGCTGTGGGCAGGACACGAGGCCTCCCCGTGACCTCCCTGATTGTTCCCACGCTGCAGCGGGCACAGGGCAGAGCTCAGAGACGCCTCCTGAGTCCTACAACTGGTTTATTAGTCTAGTAAAAACATGACTGCAAAGGGATGTTAGCTACACCTGACAAGGGAAGGAACCAGGAGCTTCGCTAGGCCTACACGAAGACCCCAGCTTGCGTCCCCCTGGCACAGCCCACCTCTCCAGCCCCTTATTGCAGCAGCTGTGCCAGCAGGGACCAGGTGCCCCGGGGCTATTGCTGGCTATTGCTCCACTCTAGTAGCCACTCCAAAACCCACAGGCAGGATAGAGGAAGCAGCCGTCAGGCTTGGGGACAAACCAGACCAAGCATCCCTCACTACAGAACCACCGTGGCCCTGGAGAAGGGGGACCAGGCTGATCCCCTGTTCCCAAGCATCAGGGCTGGAAGACCCTTCAGTGCTGTTTGGCCGGTCATTCCAACTCTGAAATACTCCGTGGGGACTCAGGCAGGCAGCAGTAGGACACAGGGAGGTGCCACTGGCACATGCAGGTCCCCAGCTGAGGCAGCACACCAGGAGGCGCCTGTCACTGCAAAGGGCACTTGGACAGCCCCGATCCCCCTGCAAAACACCACTCCAGGCTGCTCTCGCAGAGGACAGCACCAGGGATGGGGACATGTCCCCTGCCTATGGGCTGGCTGGCCTTGGCTGGCATCTGGGCAGGTGTAGGGCAGGCAGGGATAGGTGCCCAGCAAGGAGGGTGTTCTTCTGGCAGTGTCAGTGCTAACGCTGGAGGGGACTAACTGGAGGGGACAGACCGGAGACAAACGTACAGCCCAAGTGGCCCTCTGCACCCCCATGGCTCACCAAACCCAGCCAGCTGCTGGGGCAGGTGCGTGCTAGCTGCCTCCTGCACCCCAGGGCCACCCCAGCACCCACCCCAGTAACACCCCTGCAGCTGTTGGGCTGGGGCTGCTGGGGTGCCCCCAGGCATGGTGCCACCGCAGGCAGCCATCTCAATAGCGCCAGCCCCATCACCTCCCCTCTCTGAGCCCCCAGCCAGCCCCATTCAGGTCTGCGATGCAATGAGGAGCTGGTGGCTGAATCTCCACATGCCGTTGTCCCCAGGGGAAGCCCCCCAGGTGGAAGGGCCCAAACCCAGGCCACCAGCACCACGGAGGAGCCCACAGGCCAGCCCTGAATATGGGGTGTGCTCGAGGGCATGGCTCCCGCCACACTTGCTGGCTGCAGGGGCCAAGCATGTCCCAGCAGCACATCCCCAGCTGCTGTGTCTCCGTCCTCACAGTCACCACAGGCATCCGCAGGGCATCCATGCACCAGGACCACAAAGGTGAAGGGCTCTGCCCCATGTCATGCCCCTGCAAACAGCTCAGCATCCCCTCTGCTCCCACCCTGCTTGGCCAGCACCTCCATCTCGGCATGGACACTATGTCCAGGTAAGCACAACTCCTTCAGCACAGCCAGGTGCCCACGTCCCTGAGCCCCCCAGCACCGCCTGCCTGCACGGCTCAGGGCTGCAGCAGGTACTTCTTGTTCTTTGCCTCATCTGCATCAGAGGGGGGGCCCTTCTTGGGGCACGACGGGGTCCTGAAGGCCTTGCAGAGGATGAGGAAGAGGATGAGGATGAGCAATGCGATGATGCAGTTGAAAGAAATTGCAACAACTGCTCCAGTGGAGAGAGCCACCCCCATCGCCGCTGCCCTGTGGGGAGAAGTGGGACCCCTGGCTTGGCCCCACACTTGGGACACCGATGCAGCCTCCGCCCAGGGGCATTGGCGGAGGACAGAGGGGACCGCTGTGGTGCTGCCAGCGGGACAGCCCGGGGGTCAGGCAGGCAGCAGGATGGCGTCACCCCTGACACGGCTGGGCATCCAGGAGCTGTGACCTCGGCTTCACTGGGGGAGGCTCAGAGCTTTCCCAAGGCTTCCTCTCTGACAGTGCTGCGAGGCCATGTCTTCTCCCTCGTGGATCTGGAAGGGAGAAAGTCACTGTCACCGCCAGCACCAGGGGTGCCCGAGCCCCCTGGGGGAGGTGGCAGCTGCCTCCTGCAAAGCCCCAGCCCTATCGTATCTCAAGGGGAATGGAGGTTGCCATTTGGGGAGCCCCTTGTAGCCCCCACGGGCACTCCCTGGCTGCTTCCCTCCATCCCGGGGCAGGGTCGGGGTGACGGAGCCGGAGGTGTCCCGGGGGCCCTCCTGGCCCCAAATTCTGTCCCCAGCCTCCCTCCCGGGCAGCCTCGACCGTGCTGCCGGCCCCCGGCCGCCCTCCGTGTGCTTCTCCCTCCCGGGCCCCGCACCCCAAAACGGAGTGAGCCCCCCCGGAACTCCGGGGGAAAGGGAGGTGCCCCCAGCCCCCGGTGCGGATCCCACAGCCGAAGGAGAGCCCCGGAGAGCACCGGGCGGCAGCAACAGGTCTCGCCGGAGCCTCCCTCCCGTCCCGGGGCCCCGGCGTTACCTGCCTCCGCTCCGCTCCGCTCCGCTCCGCCCCGCGAACCGCCGGGACCCCGCGGTTGCCCAGGTCCGGGGGTTCCGGGGTTGCCGGTGCCGGCGCGGAGCCGCCCGGAGGTGCCGCAGCCCCGCGCGCTGCCGCTACCTCCCGCCGCCACCGGGGGCGGCTCCCGCCGGTGCCCTTCCCTCG
Organism: Aythya ferina; assembly: GCF_964211825.1. Classification (NCBI taxonomy): domain Eukaryota; kingdom Metazoa; phylum Chordata; class Aves; order Anseriformes; family Anatidae; genus Aythya; species Aythya ferina. The sequence goes on along the minus strand of NC_140313.1, from coordinate 3,205,854 downwards.
GCCTCGCCCCCTCGGGGCTGACCACGCCCCCTTCCTCGCTGGCCACTCCACCTCCCGCCAGCCCCGCCGCTATTGCGGCGTGCGGACAGGAGTGTGCACAGCGGCGTGTGCGCACGCGGTTGAACACGCACATGCATGCACATAGGCACGTGCATGCACCTTTGCACACCTTCACACACATGCATGCACTCCAGTGTGTGTACACACGTTTGCACACCCACACATACATGCATATGCATGCATACGTTTGCACACATACATTTGCACGTGCATGCACACACAGGACTGCATGAGCATTTGCATGCAGATGGACATGTGCATAGATGCTCACACACATGCACATACATGCTTGCATGCACACACATGCACACACACACACACACACGCCAGCCCCATGTATACAGGGACCCTGTGACCAGGCTGCCGGGGCACACAGACACCATGCACAGAGCCGGGGGCGCAGGCACTGTGGGGCAGGTGATGGGGGACACCGAGTGCCTAAGGATGGAGGCAGCAGCAGCCTCACGGGCAAGGCCAGGACTTCCACGTGGAGGCCACTGACACCTGGCATGGGCCGGCACCATGCAGGCACTGGGAAGGACACCGGGGTGGCACCCAGCAGAGGTGGCACTCAGCTGGGATGGCCTGAGGCTGGGGGGTTCCTGGAAAGCCCCCAGTTTTTGGGGCATAGCACAGGTGACAAAAGGAGGGTGCAGGGCCTGGCATGTCCTGGCACATGGAGCAAGACAGGCACCCTTCCCATCTGGGGAAGATGCAGCTGGGGCAGAGGAGCAGACCCACAGGTGAGCTGGGGACCCCTTCTGCCTGCCAGCAGAGGATTCGGGGGGCTGCAGCACCCCAGAAGGAGCTGACATCCAAAGGCAATTTCCAAACTGCAAAACAAAACCAAAGTCACTTTGCTGTGATGATTAGAAGGCACTGAGTATGCTACCGCCACAAGGGAGGGTTACACTGGCTATTTTAGGAGCCAGCTCTACGTTGAGGGATTTTTAGCAGTAAACAAGCATGCTGCTTGGTGTGATGCCAGTGGTGCCCCACAAAGTAGCCATCAGGCTCTGAGCAGGGGAACACTGGCAGTCCCACAGCAGGGGGAGCAGAGAGGACACTTGGGGGCTTGAGTGAGAGCTCTGCCGCTCCATCCTTCCCTGAATTCCCTGGCGTTTAGGCTGAGCATTTTTGAGATTGCACTTCTAGCCTGTGATATAAACCATACCCCTAAGAGCTTAGGGGTATGGTTTAGTGGGGACTGTTAGTGTTAGGTCAGAGGTTGGACTCGATGACCTTGAGGTCTCTTCCAACCTAGAAAATTCTGTGATTCTGTGATATATGGCATAATAATTCGTGTTGTTATATATGGAGTGGTAATTCGTGTCAAGAAAATGGTTGATAGTAATAAAGAAGGGGGAGATTTGGGAATGTGGCCATGGGGGTTGGAAAGCCCCGTGGTTGAGATAACATTAGACGCTTAACGACGAGGCCATCAGGAATATAAAAGAGTTTAGAGGGAACAAAGAAGAGTGATTCAGGAGACTCCATGCAGTCTCCGGTTTCTTGTTCTCCAGATGGTTCTCTTGTTCTCCAGCCGTTAAGGCATGGATGTTTCTGGGTGTTTGCTGTTGTTGTTACATTTGAAGCTATTAGACCAATGAAAAGTTGTTTTGAAAAGAACTGCTGTGGAGAGAAGTGTATAAGACGGTAGCCTGCCCTCAAGATAAAAAAAGGCAGCACGATGAAGTTACATCAATAAAGAAGCAGGAAAAAGAAGTGAAGAGGAACAGGCTGGCAGAAGGGAGACCAGAACGGGAACAGGCACTTTGATTGCCTCATGAAGATAGGTTCGTCCAGACTCAGCAAACTGCTCAGAGAAGCTCGTACAGAAAGTCGCTGGAAATATGCGCACTGGAGCTGGAGAGAAGCTCGAGCTGAGAGAAGCGGACCCGCGCATGCAACTGCCCCTCGCTGGTAAGCAGTTGCGCATTATGGGGAATCATACGTCCTTAGGAACAAAGACTGTCCTGGTAACCTTACAGTTTATTCTCCTTCTTAACAATCGGACAGTTTATGAGCCTGAAACATGGAACCAAATTGATGTCAAGGTGTGGGACTCTGCAACTAAAAACGACAAGGTTGCATGGGATTGCTTGGCACCTGGCGAGCAATTTTTGAGGCTTTAAAAAGACATGTGGGACCACAGTCAGACACGTGTGGTTTGCCAGATAGTGAGGGAGCTGCGGGCTCCTTTACTGATCCGACTGCTACGCCATGGGCCCCTCTGCTGCTACAGCCATCGAAGGCTTTTGCTGTTACGCCCCCTGTTGACCTGGACGTGCCTTTTGACCCAGGCCTATTGGCCTTGAAAAGGAAATGGATATGCTTTTCTTCAATCCGGGAAGAACGGGATACATAAGGCCTGAAGACCGAGTTGCTTGACAACTTAAAGCAAGACATATTGTTCAAAAGGAATGGAAAATGGAGAGTTTTGTTTGTAATCAGGAAAAGGAATGGAAAATGGAGACTGTTAAGTCATGAAACTTAAAGGATTGTTTGTTACCTTTCCTGGTTGTACATATGTATGGGCATACTTGGGTTTAGCATGTAAAAGCAATGTTCTGTATATTTAGAATGTTTGATGTTTGTGTGTGCATGTTCTAGAGTGTAGACTCCCCACACACCCAGCACTGTTTACTTGCCTTTTAGAAATATTCCTTTTATAAATATTACTAAATTCAGATTGAGTTGAGACTTCATTTATAACACAGTCAGTTTAAAATAAAGAGCAAAAAGTTTCCCAGAAGACAACCTTTCCTTGGTTATGGAAGGTGAATAGCAAAGGGAGGAAAAAAAAAATCTTCCTCCAGCACCAGGGTCTGCTTAGTCACAAGAGACAAAAAGCCCATAGCCGCAGCCCCAGCCCTGTCAGCACTGCTTACAAGTGTCCCCCAGTGTGACGAGGAAGACATGAAGAACTTCACACTACAGGAAGAGGAAACTTTATTTTAAACCCATCTTTACACATCATAAAGGAACGGAAAGGGGAAACGAATGTCCTTTGAAGCTCACCGTTACCACCACCCCAGCACACTTGCCCTGGCCTAGAGGGCTTCAGGTCAGTTATGACATTAGTTGACCTGTGCCACTTTGTCAGAGGTGCAACCAGTAGCTCCGAAGAGGAGCTGAGAGGACAGAAAGGGGCGACCTGCACACAGTGTCCCTGCAGTCCTGCATCCAGGCCCCTGGGCCACCTGAAGGGATCGGCAGAAGATGACCTGCCAGGCACAGCTGAAGTGGCCGACAGCCCAGCACCACACCGTGCACGTACAGGAGCCGTGCAGGTGGCAGCTGGGAGTCCAAGCTCGCCCTCGTGCCACAGCAGAGCCGCCTCCACCTCGCCTCATTCCCGCTTGGCAAACAGATGCTTGTTTGGTCTCAACAAGACACCAACAGTCCTCGCTCCGAGAGATAACTACTGTCTTCCCATCTCATCCCTGAACTGCAGGCTATGGAGTACAGCCTGGCAGCCTCTGACACGGAAACTCAGCGAAACACAATTTTAGACAGCTACAATTATGTCCGTTTGGAACAGTAACTTCTCCTGCCTGCCCGTAACAGCTCTGCAAGGCCCTGTGTTCAGCAGCAGCTTTCCAGCTACAGCAGTTGGCTCATTTCCATAACTTCCCCAAACTACCCAAGTGTCTCAGGACTTCACACCAGGCTCCCCGTGCCCTCCACTGGCGCAATGGTGCTTTTCTGGGTTGCCAGCTCCCCTTCCTCCATCCTGCTTCCTCTTCATATGGGCCTGGGATTCTGTTTTAAGTGTCTCAACCCAGAAGGCATCGAAAGAACCTGGAGCCTGATATCCAGGCTCCTGGGGATCGAGGTGTGGGTAGTTAGGGTCCGGCGTCCGGAAGATATTGCGCTGTACGGAAATGTGGAGCCCCTCCCTTGATGGGCAGCCCCTCCCTACGTGGTCTGTGACGTAAGCAAGCGGAAGTGACGTTGTGGGCCTCGGCTATATAACACCATGTGACTCGACAATAAACGCCATTTGCCATCCACCACATTGGTGACTATCATCCAATACATGGACGATATCCTGATTGCTGTGCCTTCAGGAAGTCAAGTGGACCAACTAGTGTCAACAGTCTCAGAAACTCTAAAAACAAACGGGTTTGAAATCGTGAGCGTGAAAATTAAAAAAGGACCATGTGTAAGTTTTTTGGGAGTGGGGATCACAAGTTCTTACATAACCCCCCCCTCAGATAAAAATCCGTCGGGACATCAAAACGCTCCATGATATGCAACAATTAGAGGGATCCTTACAATGGCTCCGCAATATTGTCCTGATTCCTCCCGAAACCATGGCTCCCCTGTATGATCTTTTAAAAGGAAAAAACCCATGGGAGCAAAAGACTCTGACGACAGAAGCAATGAACTCTCTCGATTTTATCAAACGACAAGTATCATCAAGCACACTCACCAGGTGGAACCCAAATGAACCCCTTGATCTGTATGTATACTTCACGGAAAGGGGAGGAGTAGGGGCACTAGCCCAGGGCCCCCCTCAAAAAGTTCAACCAATACAGTGGATAGTCCTAGGAAAACCGTCACACGCATTCTCTCCAGGAGTCGAGTGCCTTAGTAACCTCATCATGAAAGGCTGAAAACTCGCCCTAAGACACCTAGGTATCGAACCTGCCACAATATATCTACCCTTTCGTAAACAGCTGCTACCACAATCAGTAGCAATGTCAGAATCTCTAGCCATAGCCCTTGCCGGATTTCGCGGAGAAGTTCAATACGCTATTAAGCCCCCTTGGGCTCAAATGCTGAAAATTGTCAACATCGACCTCCTACGGAAGATCATGGACCGGCCCCAACGGGGACCAACGGTCTTCACAGATGCATCCTCAGCAACCTCAACCGCAGCGGCAGTATGGCAATCGGGAGGAGAATGGCACAGCATTAAAATGACCGATTGTGCGCTTTCAGTCCAGCAATTAGAAGCGACGGCCGTAGTACTAGCCTGTGGACTGTTCCCAATGGAATACATCAACATAGTGACCGATTCAATGTTCGTAGCCAAACTTTGCTTAGCCATGTCGGGGCCCGGCGTGTCAACATCCACGATCTCTCTAATGCTAGAAGAAGCACTTTTCTCCCGAAAAGGCACCGTATCGGTCATCCACGTCAACAGCCACAACCCAATCAAAGGGTTTTACCAAATCGGTAACGACAAAGCAGACGCCGCTGCAAAAGGATTATGGACACTAAAAGATGCCCGCCAGTTACATGAGTCCCTCCACATTGGAGCTAAAGCACTAGCTAAGAGATGTGGGATTTCGACCACCGACGTGAAACACATAGTAGCTACGTGTCCCCACTGTCAAAAAGCACCACTATGGTCCAGTGGAGTCAACCCCAGAGGTCTCAAAGCCTTTGAGGTGTGGCAGACGGGTTTTACGCTCTGTCAGTTGCTGAGACCTCGAGCGTGGCTAGCGGTAACCGTAGACACATATAGCGGAGTGATCGTAGCCACACAACACCTTAAGGCCGACTCCAAAGCAACCATCCAACATTGGCTGACAGCCATGGCGTGGCTTGGCATCCCTAATCAGATCAAAATGGACAATGGTTCGAATTTTGTGTCCAAATCAGCCCAGGCATTCGCTCAGAAATGGGGTATTACTCTAATATACGGCATCCCATATAATAGTACAGGACAAGCCATAGTCGAACGAGCGAATCAAACTCTGAAATCTAAGTTAGAGGTATTAGCAAAAACAGAAGGTCTTACCACCACCGTTCCCTCAGGAGACCAAGCACGCTTGCTAGCGACCGCTTTGTTAGCACTAAGTCAATTCCCCAGGGGAGAGGAGGTGAATAGCCCCATCCAAAAACATTGGGCCACTCGAGCCCTAGAAGAAGGCCCGTCAGTTATAGTTAGAAATGATCTGGGAGAATGGGAACAAGGGTGGAAATTAGTTCTGACAGGGCGAGGGTATGCTGCAATCAAAAAAGAGGGCAGAGTCAAATGGTGTCCGATTAAGTCCATCAAACTGGACCTTCAGAACAAAACTAATGAAAACTGTGAGTTTCTGTTCACAGGAACGGATCATCGGACGCCCCCGTAATCCGTATACCCCGGTGACAAGAGAAGCCAATAAGTCAGCAAGCGTCCTGTCTAAGCCTGAGAGTTCCACACTGGCAGAATCCAGACAACAGTGAAGCGGCCTCCGTGGGCGGGGGGCTGCGATGCCTTTGTGTGATCTTATCTTTGGACCTTGTATACTAAATAAGCTTGTGTCGTTTGTTAAAAGTTGGTTAGAGAAAGTTTACATTATGTTGGTAGAACACCAACAACTACTTTAAGAGTGTATTTACTCAGGGTTACCAGTTACCTCCTAGTTTTCTCATGGTTATTGTGCCTTATGTTTTTTATCTAAGTTATGATGTCTACCTCTTAAGATTGTTATCAGAATTGTTTTTTAGATTGTTATATTCTAGCTAATTTGGTTGTGCATAGGGAAGGGGGAAATGTGGGTAGTTAGGGTCCGGCGGCCGGAAGATGTCGCGCTGTACGGAAAGGTGGAGCCCCTCCCTTGATGGGCAGTAGCGCGTGGTCTGCGATGTAAGCAAGCGGAAATCACGCTATGGGCCTCGGCTATATAACACCATGTGACTCGACAATAAACGCCATTTGCCATCCACCACATTGGTGTCTGTGAGCCCATGGACCGAGCGGCCTGGGGTTGGTCGCCGTGCTGTTCCTGAACCAGGTTGCCACTGCCCCCTGAAGGCAACACGAGGGCATCTTTGCTGAGCAGGACGCATATGGCAGGAATGTTTCTCTTCACTGTCAAGGCATCAAGGCCTGCCTCAGGCACAATGGGTTCCCAGATCTTGATCTGTTTAAAAAGCATTTTGGTGATCTGGTGGAGTTCTTTGAGCCTCCAAGTTTCATGATTTCCACACATGTAATGTTCTTACTAATGGCCTTGCCTGAGCCAGTGAAAAGGATCTGCCTCACTGAGTCCAGCTCCATCTTGCAAAAGGAAGAGGACAAGGTTTCTCTGCAATTTTGGTCTTCTTATAGTTTTCCATTCTGCAGCACTGAAAAGGAAAAGGGATCCATAAATACTTGTAATTACAGCTCATAAAAATCAGTGTGTGAGCTCCCCCATCCAGGCCAGAACAAGAAGTGCAGTGGGATCCACAGTATTCCAGCAACCTGCACCAACTCTGTGGAGCCTGAGAACCACAGCAGCAGCTCCACTTACTTGTGCTGATGTGGCAAAACCCCACACCCAGCACACGCACGAGGGAAGACAGACTCTAGCTAGAAGTTACTAACTTCTGCAGCCTAAATTACAGACACCACCAGAATGATTTGAGGTCTCTTCAAGCCATGGGAAAAGGATCAGAGCACCTCCAAATAAACACCTGTACCTAATAAACTTCAAAAATAACTGCTGTGCAAAGGACTTCTCATCCAAACGATGTACAACCTCTCAGAGCTATCAGAGTTTGGGATTCTAAAATGGCATATATATAAAATATTACCAGTAATGCCCCAATCGTGCTGAGGTGCCAAGCTGAGCAGCCCTTTGCATCACAGTCTCGCCCTGTGCGCACCTGCAGCACAATCCTCGCCACAGGGGAGCCTAGGCCCCATAACACTGTGAAACAGAGCAAGCTCTTAGGGTTGGAGCAGGGTGACACAAAAAAACACAGGCAGGGAACAGCAGAGAACAAACGGGCAAATGTTACCGGGAAGACAAACCAGTAGTATTGCCCCTGCCCACCACCACCTCTGGACCACCACGCTCCCGCCCAGAGCCTGTCCATTTCCACAGACCCGAGGCCTTGCTCATGCCCAAGGAACAGCACAAGGCCCCAGAGCTGCAGCACCCCGGGGACCAGCTCGGTCCAAAGCACCCATCCCAGCGAGCAGTGCCCCGGGAGGAGGGTGGCTGGGCAGCCCCAAGGGCTCACACACACTACACCAAGAATGGCTGCTCTAGCCACAGGATCGACACAGCCCCCAAGGGTGAAATTGTGAAGTTGCCCTTTGGGATGCCGAATGACTGGACAGGGCAAGAGCCCACTGCAGTCTTCTCAGCCCTCAGGCCCGTGGTCCAAGATACAAGCCTGAGGCATGAGCACTGTCGGAAGCACCACAGATACTTTGTGGGACCAGCCGCAGGAGCCCCACAAGGCTACTGGGGCAGCAACACTGAGCAGACCGGATGCCCTGACAACAGCTTCCACGTGTGGGCTGCGGCTGTCCCTCAGAAAGGAAACACCAGTGTGGTGGTGACCACGGCGTTTGAAACAGCTGGGGCTGAGGCAGGCACCAAAGGACATAAGTGGTGGCCTTGGAGGAAGAAATACCCTGGCAACGTCGAGAACTCCCCAGATTGTGGGGTAAGCTCCCAGGGCACCCATGGCCAAGAAAAGTGGACATGTAGCAACCTTTCACAGGGAAATGCACACTGGTTGGCCAGGCCAGCTCCCAGCTTAGCCTCCTGTACTGGTTTCAGTTAGAACAGAGTTAATTTTCTTCCTAGTAGCTGGTAGAATGCTATGTTTTGGCTTAGGATGAGAAGAGTGCTGATAACACCCCGATGTTTTAATTGTTGCAGAGCAGTGCTTATACTAAGCCAAGGACGTCTCAGCTTCTTGCTCTGTCCTGCCAACAGGCAGGCTGGGGGTGCAGCAAGAGCTGGGAGGGGACAGACCCAGGACAGGTGACCCAAACTAGCCAAAGGGGTATTCCATACCATCTGACGTCATGCTAAACAATATATAGGGGTGTCAAGCTGGGGGAGGGGGGCTGGACTGCTCGGGGTTAGTCTGGGCATCGGTCAGCGGGTGGTGAGCAATTGCATTGTGCATCACTTGTTTATACACATTATTATTAGTAGTACTATTATCATCATTGTTGTTATTATTATTATTATTATTATTATTGTTATTATTACTATTATTATTTTCCTGTCTTATTAAACTGTCTTTATCTCAAATCACGGGCTTCACTTTCCCGTTTCTCTCCCCCATCCCAGAGAGGGAGGGGGGAGGGTGAGCGAACGGCTGCGTGGTGTTTAGCTGCTGGCCGGGTTAAACCACGACAGTCTTTTTGGCGCCCAACATGGGGCCCGAAAGGTTGAGATAATGACAGATCTGACCAGAGTGTGTTAAACTAAAATTGGTATAAGTATTAGACCTGCTTAATAGTCACTTGTCATAATGCTGATTGCTTTCATCTCAACTCTGCTGAGCCTGTTTTCCAAATTGAGTATTATAGCACGTTATTTTCCGTATGTGCTCTCTGTCATGTTGTTTATCCTCTCCAGGCCCTGGTTTCAGACCATTATGGTACTGTGTGTTGTATCAGTGGCTTATGAGACGATGAAATATCTGGTCATGACTCTAACTTGGTATTTGTACTCAGTAACATCTTCGATTCTATACTTTGGAAACGGTATCTCGGAAACTATTAGCAATTATACCTGTTGCCTTTTTTCATCAGGGAGTCAATCTGTGAAGGGGAAAGGGGAAGATATTTTTTCTTATTCGATCACTCTCCCTTTCTCCTTTACCACCCCCTTATCCTCCTTGATCACTCTCCCTTTCTCCTTCACCACCCTCTTATCCTCCGAGCTTGTTACAATAGTTCTCCAAGACATTGAATATCCTTGGGATACTCAGACCAGCATGGTCTTGTTATTATGTCTCCTGAATGTGCTTCAGGTTTTGCTTAAACAACTACTTAGGAAGCTCATCCAGAGATCTGCCCGGAGGCAGTATAGTTGTGAGTGGCAGGGAGTATGGGAGGATATGGGCAGGCATCTAGAGCAGTGGGCACCCCCAATGTTTTGGAAATTCACCCCTGAAGAACTGCAAATTCCTAAAAAACTGGTAGAATGCTTGAAAAAAAAGGTGTCATGACTCTGGCAGTTCCAAAGTGACACAAATCATTGTAACGTGCTGGGGCCTGGCTCATGCCTATCGAGCTGCAATTGATACTACTATCAACTTAGTGATAGACCCTGCGGCCACTCCAAGTCCTGTGAGAGAGCCAACGGCCACTGCGACCCCTACGATGGACTCTACATCTGCTCCAGTTCCTGCAGCCGCTCCAGTTCCAGCTCCTGCAGCCACTCCAGCTCCTGCATCCGCTCCAGCTCCTGGGGCTGGGTCAGAGAAACGAGCTGTAGCAGTGGAAGTTGCCCCTGTAGAGAAGGTGAAAAAATGGTATAGAGATTCAGGTCATTTAGAACGCAGAGAGTCTTCTGCCAAATCTAGGTATAGAGACGACAATGCTGGGCCATCAGGGATTCAGGAGGAGGAAGATGAGGATGCTGAAAAATCAACAGTAACTACCCAAAACCTATACCAGAGTGAGCTACGATATGTGCGAAAAGATTTTGGTCGCTGTATAGGTGAGCAGCTTGTCACCTGGCTGCTCCGGTGCTGGGACACCGGAGCCAATTCTGTGGAATAAGAGGGCAGGGAAGCCAGGCAGCTGGGATCCCTTGCTAGAGATGCAGGCATTGACAAAGCAATTGCAGATGGAGCACAATCTCACAGCCTCTGGAGGCATCTCCTCTCAGCTGTGAGGGAAAGGTATCCCTTCAAGGAAGAACTTGTATGTCTACCAGGCAAGTGGACCACTATGGAGAAGGGAATCCAGTACCTGAGGGAATTAGCCGTAAGGGAAGTGATTTATGAGGATCCAGACCTCAGACAAACATCTAAAGATCCAGATGAAGTCAGGTGTACACGACCCATGTGGCGGAAGCTTGTACGGAGTGCACCATCATCATATGCCAGCTCATTGGCAATATTGGTCTGTAAAGATGATGAGGAACCCACAGTGGATGAAGTGGCTAAACAACTCCGGCAGTACGAAGAAAGTCTCTCCTCTTCCTTACAGGCCTGCGTCTCAGCTGTGGAGAAACTTTCTGAAGAGGTACACCAACTTAAAGAGAATCTATCTTCCTCCCCACCTGAACCAACCAGTGTCCACCGACCAAAAGAGAACACTTGGGAGAAACTTTCTGAAAAGTTCCACCAACTTGAAGAGAGATTATTCTCCTCCGCACCTGTACAAAGCAGTGTCTCAGCTATCAGGGGTAGGTGTTCATCCACACAAGGAAGACAATATGGTGGGTACTCACCCCGTGCTACCCTGTGGTTTTACTTACGAGACCATGGAGAGGACATGAGAAAATGGGATGGAAAATCTACCGCGACCCTAGAGTCACGGGTACGTGAGTTGCAAAATAAAACAATCGTGAAAAAGGGGTTCTCTGAAAAGTTTGCTGCTCCAACTTCCAGCAGACAGTCCTTCAAACACAGAAACGAAGAAGATTCTGACCAGGGTTAGGGGGGCCCTGCCTCCAGCCAGGGGGAGGAAAGGGACAATCGAGTTTATTGGACTGTGTGGATTCAATGGCCTGGCACGTCAGATGCACAGAAGTATAAGGCTTTAGTAGACTGCTGAGATCCCCCCAAAACATAGCATTCTACCATCTACTAGGAAGAAAATTAACTCTGTTCTAACTGAAACCAGGACACCTCCACAAGACCCCAGGAGCCCCACAACTACTCCAGCTCACCTTCACAGCACTGTAGTGCCCCTACCACCAGATACACAGTCTTGTCACTTGCGTCAAACCTGTGGCACCCAGGGCACTGCAGCAGAACTGACCGGCAACAGCATCTGTTCGGTCTGGGATAGGATTTGCCATCAGCAACAGAAGACATTTGTATTGCTGCAGAGCTCTACATCTGAGCACCGCTGCCATCCAGGCCACAGGAGAGGCAGAGCCACTGTCCACAGAGCTTCTGATTTTCAAAAGCTCCAATATTGTAAATAAATAAACTTCTTTATTTGTACTTAAAAGTGTTGTATGGGAGCCTTCCCCCATAGTGTGTGTTGGGGATAAAGAGGGAAAGCGGGCTCAGGAATAGCAGGGAAGGTGTGCTGTCCCACCAGAGGACAAGGTGATGAGGATAAGCCAGGACAAGTCAGCTGCTCTTCCTGGAGCTCCTCCTCAGCCCTGCCCTGGCCATTCAATGAGTGCAGCCTCAGGATCTCTGAGAGGAGCCCTCTGGAGGTACACTACCAAGCTCTGTACTACTGTGTGCCCACAGAGGTCTGCAGGCTACCACAGTACCAAGAATGGGCTGTCAGCTCCTTCTACGGCCAAGCAGGCTTTACACGATGTAGGAAGTTCTTTAGCTCACATCAGCTTTAGCTCACATCAACTTGTGATCAGCTCTGCCTGCACTGTGGGAATGGAGAACTGGAAAGCAGTGTGAGTTGGTGTGGCAGCTGAGGATGTGCCCCAGCAACATGAGATAGCACCCGTTGCCTTCCCAAGACAGGCAGCCCCCAAGCTCTCCCTTGGACTGGCCACATAACAGAGTGAAGAATTTGCTTCTCCTATGTTTTTGTGAAGCAGCCTCAAACTCTTGGTTATTTGGCAGTCATTACTGTTCTCTCCTGGCCCACCCTGACTCCTGGTTGCACACACACACACACACACAGCTGCTTCCCCTGCTCCCCTGACACAGGAGCTGCCCACATCATCTTTGGTGAGAAGTCAGCATTGCTCCAGGGAGCTGTTCCAGGTGCTGAAGCACACTGCCTTAGAGGCTGACCAACACTGAAGCAGGCTTGCTGAAAGGAGCTCCAGCTTGCCTGTCCTGCACCTTGCACAGAATCACCCCTCCGGTCTCATATCTCCTCCAAGCCATGCAGGAGTTTGTGATTTGAAGACTTCCCAAAGGCAAAAGCACTCAGGAATACCTTTGTGCCAGAACTCCAGGCTCCAACCAGACCAGGCAAGGGGCAGCTAACACCCCTCTCTAACTGAAAAAGGATGGGTCACAGCAGCCATTCTGGAAAGCACCAGCAGGACGCAGGGCAGGGCCGCTCACTGCTGCCAGCACAGGGCCAGGAGAATTTCCTGCAGGCGAAGCCCCATCAGGCACAAGGAAAGCCTGTGTGGCAATCCAGGTTGAGCTGTGTGAGAAGCAATCTCCTGCAGATTGCCAAACTGTCTGTACTGTTCACTGCTTAGGGAAAACCACCACGAGCCAGACATGGACTTCGTCTCCCAGGGTTACCCACCTTCCAGCCGACTGCTTCCCTCTCATGCACACTTCTTCATGGAATACCAGCCACAGGCCACGTGGGCAGCACATACATCTGCCCTCTTGAGCCTAGCCAGCCAGTTTGTGCCATAGCTGCACCCATGGGATTAAGAGACAAGTGAGGTAGTGTTTCAGGGCTTTATTATGGTCCACAGTATCAGCAGGAAGGGATTTTTAAATATGTTACAAACTAAGACACATAGAAGTGCACGACCTACAAACAGTGGCATGTTAAGAGAATACCAGGAGTGTGGCTTTGATTCAGGGTGACTGCAGTGCAGCTGCAAAGCCAGGGTACCCCCAAGAGCCTGCGATGTCACTCACAGCATATTCAGTGGAAAGATGCTAAGACGAGTGCAGGCTGTGCTGCAGCATCTCCTGAGTGACCCAAGACCAGCAGAATCCCAGGGCCCCAGCTGTGGTTCTCCATCCTCCCAGCTCTGCCATCACTCTGCCACAGGTTTCACTTCCTTGGCTGCTTCCAGCTGCATCAGTATTTCATTCCACTGGATGAACTGCTTGGACAGAAGCAGGGTCTGGACATTACTCTTAAGGAAAGAGACATAGAAACTTCAGGGAGGAAACCACAGAGCACAGCCCCAGACCCCCTGACAGCCTGAGAGCACCATTACAATCCTGATTCCTTGGGAGATTAAAAAAAAAAAAAAAAAAAAAAAAAAAGGCTACAGGAAACCAGGGTGTACAAAACCTACTCAGACACAAATTTAGAAGTCCTGGAGCTGCCACACAGTGCCACACATTAGTGGGAGTCCAGAACAACTTCTGAACACCGCACAGCACTGCATCTCAAAGGGCTTTTTACAGCATGACAGAAACACAAACACCACTGCACCAGGAAGGGCACTGGCCATTAAACCTGGGGCTGGGGATTGCCTGCTTCCAACATCTGATGGGGTAAGGTGAGCCAAGAGACAGGCAGACATTTTGGTTTTGTCAGGCCCAGAGCACCAGCTGAAAGGATACCGTTTTGTTGTAGTCTTCAAGGAGCGTCTTGACACCATCAGAAAACTGCTTACACTGATCCTGTAAAAAACAAATCCTCAGCAAGCAAGCAGTAAATAAACTAAAGGACACCTGTCCTTCCAGTGCCTGGCAGTTCAGGGACAGTACTGGGACTAAAGCTCAGGCCCTGGCCACTCTGAAAGCATTTCAGCAGATGAGAGAAAAGTTACACAGGAACACCCATGCTCAGGAAGTGCCAAAGCACCTGAGCTTGCCAGCTGTCTGCTTTTTCTCAGCATCCTCAGCTTGCCTCAGAATGAAAACCCACAGGGAAACACTGAAAGGAGGCATTAGACACTGCCCAGGCTACTCATTGCCACCTCATGGTGTGTCCAAATGGGGAAGAAAAGGGCAAAGAGACAACATAGCAGTATTAAAATCCCTCCAGAGACCAGGAGACTGAAAAATTGCAACACTTCAGTGTCCCACTGACAGAGGGAATACCAACTGATTAAAACCACTGCAACTTAAGTGGCATTCAAACCTTTGTTTTGAGGAGGCTTATTGTAGGCAGATTTTTTCCAACTCAGACTCAGGTACCAGAAATCCTGGCTAGTTCTCCCCCTGAAATGTGCTTAAACCTCTTTAAAACTGCAGCATGAATACACTAAACAAATGAAAATAAGTGGTATAAACAAGCAATTCAAACAATTGCAGATACAGGGGCATCAGTGCTGTTAGCAACAAAAGGTTCTTTCTCCCTGCTAGTCAAGACCATCACGAACACTCACACTACCTGCTGCTGCATCTGGATTTGGGAGAGTCGCTGCAGTTTCGCTGCATGGTCAGGAACTACTGAAAGCACAGAACAGAAATCCATTGTTTGTTTTGTATCACATGGGATAAGTTACTAAGACAAGGACCATTCCTTCTCCAAGGGAAAGTCACAGCAAATGAATCCTCAATGAATCCAAGTGCCATGTACCACAAACACCTTTTATACCATAAAAATCCTCTAGCTACACTGTACATCAGGTATCATTACATTTGCTAATGTAATGCTGGGTGGATTAGGGCTGCTGTCGCTAACCTGCTTCCTAACACACGCCACCTCCCTGACCCTTGGTGCAGGGGCCACATTCCCACCCAAGCCATGCTGGGTGACAGCTACAACACTGTAGTGGGTTTACGTGGCAAGGTTTTGGTAGCAGGGGGCCATAGGGGTGGTTTCTGTGAGAAGGATCTAGAAGCTGCCCCATGTTTGGTAAGGGCCCCACTGTTTTCCAGAGCTGAGCCAATAAGCGATGTTGTTTTGCGCCTCTGTGAGAGCATATTTAAGACAGGGAATAAAACGCTGCGCCACACAGCAGCTGGGAGAGCGAGAGGAGTGAAGAACAGCCTTGCAGGCACCAAGGTCAATGAAGAAGGAGGGGGAGAGGTGCTCCAGGCACCGGAGTAGAAGTCCCCTGCGGCCTGTGGTGAGGACCATGGTGAAGCAGGATGTCCCCCTGCAGCCCATGGAGTACCACGGTGGAGCAGGGTTCCATGCTGCAGCCCGTGGAGGAGACCACGGTGGAGCAGGTGGCCCTGCACCGACGGAGGCTGCCGCCTGTGGAAGACCCCTGCCGGAGCAGATTCCTGGCCGGACCTGTAGCCCGTGGAGAGGAGACCACGCAGGAGCAGGTGATCTGGCAGGAGCTGCTGCCCGTGGGGGATCCAGGTTGGAGCAGTTTTCTCCTGAGGGATGGACCCCGTGGTACGGACCCATATCTGGAGCAGTTCTGGAAGAGCTGCTGCCTGTGGGAAGCCCACGCCGGATCAATTCATCAAGGACTGCATCCCGTGGGTGGGACCCCACAGCACAGGGGATGAGAATGACCTAGAAGGAGCGGCAAAGAAGCGCTGTAGACTGACCATAACCCCCATTCCACTGTTCCCCTGCGCCGCTCAGGGGGAGGAGGTGGAAGAGGGTGGATGGGGGGGGAAGGTGCTTTTGGTTTCTTTCCTTTGTTTCTCACTTCTCTAGCCTGTTAGTAATAAGCAATAAATCTTACTATCTCCCTATGCAGAGTCTGTTTTGCCCGTTACAATAATTACTGCGTGATCTTCGTGTCCTTATCTCAACCTTTGAGCCCTTTTCATTGTATTTTCTCCCCATTCCTCTTTGAGGAGGGGAAGTGGGAGAGGGGCTGTGGTGGAGCTCGGCTGCCCACTCGAGCAGAACCACGACAAACACTCTGCAGGACACCGTGTGCTTTCCAGCAGAGATCGGACACGGAACATGAGAGCTAGGTGAGGGATGAGCCAACATACCGCTGCGTTTGTACCTACTTTACTCACACTGAGTTGTGTGCATAGCTGTCCTCGCCTCAGGTCTGACACTCAAGAAAAAGCAAACAGCACAGGCAACAGCTTGGGGGTGGCACATGCAGCTCAAACTTGTGGAGGAACAGGCATACCTTGGATAGAGGCACTGTCTAAGACAGGCTGGAGATTCTTCACCCGCTCCAAGAGGGCTGCTCGGGAAGGAATGACCTGCTCCTCTGATCAGGGAAAGACAAGAAGGAACATCAGGAAAAGCCAAAACAGTGTCTTAGCCCCCACCTCACAGAGGGGCTTGTCCTACTCCGAACTGATGATCAGCTGGGACTGACACTTGTATCCCATCTCCCCTGTTCCAGCTGATCCAGGTGTACAGAAAAGGGCTTTTTTATGGTTTTATTTAGCCTTTTGTGATGCTCACCCCTGGATTCTCATTAACACCTCCACAAAATTTAATTCCCAGACTATATCAAAACAAGGCCGAACCAAGTTTTTGAGGGCAAAAGAGGACAACACTAGAAAATGTTTAACGTACATTCAAACCTCTGGTTTTGTTACAGCCCTCAGAATATTAGAAGTAGGGTAAGGAAAACTGTTCAAGCTCCACTTTCTTTTCAACTTTTCATTAATTTAAGGTTAAACTGATCAATACCAAGATCAGAACTGATTAAACTACAGCACAGACATGCACAAGGGAGCACTAAGGGTGATGGATATCTTTCTACAAGTCACATTTTGGTAGCTCTAAAGAGGGGTCCCTTCTAAATCTTTGTAACTAAGCAAAAAAAACAAAAAAAAAAAAAACAAAAACAAAACAAAACAAAAAAAAACCCACATCCCAATCCACCTTATTAAAATACAACTTTTGCAGTGCTAAAAACCTGTTCCTTCTCACGTGATGCTGTACCTGCCAAGATGAACTGCTGCTTCATGGTGTTTGGAACAGCCATTCTGTCAGCGTACTGAGGGTCAAGGTATTTTATTACATCTTCAACTAAAGCAAAAAATGTTTTAAGGCAAGAAGTAGGAAAGATGTTGTCACTTTTACAAGCGCAATTCCCCCCTGGACTACAGCACAAACCTGCCTGTTTAAGGTTGTTTTTGTTCAGATTCAGGTTTTTCTGCAGCACTCCCCAAGCACTCACTTTTCTTAAACAGGATCTTGATCCTCTCCCTCTTGCCAACGATGTTGCTCAGCGCCACCTGCACCTTCACCAGCTCGTCCACCACCTGCGGGGACGCACAGGGAGGGAGCGGGCCCGCTACCTGCCGCCAGCGGCGGGAACGAAAGCTCGGGAGGGAAATAAATAAAAAATAAAAAATAAAAAATAAAAAATAAAAAACAGGGTGACAGAGCAAAGCCCAGTACCTTATGAGGCTCGCAGACCCCACCGCCAAGGCGCTGCTCCAGCTCATCCAGCCGCCACCACAACCGCTCCAGCGCCACCACCCCCACCGCCATCTTCCCAACCGGTCTGGCAGCAGCCCTGCCGTCTCTTCCGCCTGCCGGCACTTCCACTTAAGGCTGGGCGCTGCCCGTTGCCATGGCGGCACGTTGCTAAGGGATGTCATTGCCATGGCGACGGGCGGGCCGGGGGGGGGTGTTGGGGTTTGGGGGCGCGGAGTCCCCAAGCCCCCAAGCGGCCGGGGCCGCTCGATGCTGATTTGCACTGCAGAGGGAAGCTTTCCGCACCAGGGAGGTCGACAGCTGCCTCGCTCCTGCGGGCAACAGGCTCTCAGAGGCATGAAAGGGGAGAGATGGAGCGAGTGGGGGCCGGGGGGTTTAGAATGGCGGTGTAATAAATATTGTATAATAAGTTTGTTAATCAAACCGGTGGGAAAGCTTGTGGGGCTGTGACAACCCCGTATAGCTGGAAAGTTTCCAGCTGACCATCCTGATAAGAACATGTATAGAACATGTATAGTGCTTGCTCAGCAAGATCGCAACCCGCAACGCAGAGGAAGACTACGGCCTTCATCCTCACGACCACCAGGAGGTCCGAGACGACCCCCTAGCAACAGCACGTGCAACTGCAGGACATACCAGGATATGCCACGTACACCCGGAACAACCAAGCTATAAAAGGGGGATTCTGGCGGGGGTGAGGTGCGCGCCGTTGGTGGAGCGGAGACTCCCCAGCCGCCCAGCGCTGTTTTGCCTGCTTGAATGCTTGCTTAATAAATTTGGCTCTGATAAAGATTATTCTGAGAGTGGTTTTGGTTCCAACCACTTATTGCAATTGGTGCCGTGACTCGGATGCAGGTCATTTTGGTCTGGGATCTGAGCTCGGGGGGGGAGTGCCCCATCTTTGGATGGCTCTCGGGTGACTGATCCCTTGTCCAAATCCTGTACATCCGGACCCTAAATTCGGGCAAGCAGGCAAAAGAAAGCCGCGGTACCCCATAATTTTTGTGCACGAAGATCCAAATGAAGACTCAGGATTGAGTGAATATTGATAAGCGGTGCCGTTTGGTCGGGGTGGGTATCCCAAAGTGCAATTAAATGAGACGTTCCTGGGGAGCAAATTGAGTGCGGACCCTCCTGCAGTGCAGTTCCCATTGCCTGCGAGGGTGTGGGCCACGAACAAAGGGAGCATTTGTGTGAGTGTACAGAAGCACTTTGGAAGATGGGGCAGAAGAAAAGCAAGCCTTCTGACCCCATGGGTGGCCCTAAGGTAGGGTTGGAACGGGCTGCCCAGGGAAGTGGTGGAGTCACCATCCCTGGAGGTCTTTAAAAGACGTTTAGATGTAGAGCTTGGTGATATGGCTTAGTGGAGGACTGGTTAGTGTTAGGTCAGAGGTTGGACTCGATGATCTAGAGGTCTCTTCCAACCTAGAAATTCTGTGATTCTGTGATTCTGTTGCCCGCTATACCGACAGAAAGTCCCTTAGGGTTGATGATTGCCTGCTGGGATGACTGGCCTTCGAGACAAGGCAAGATGAGAGAAAAGATGGTATATTACTGTATGCAGGTGTGGGTAGGGAAACAAATAAAGGAGATCACCTATACTGGCCCGTTTTTGGGTCCTTTGAGGATTGGGTTTGCCAAGCTCTAAATATATATGTGAATTCCAAGGAACCTTTCAGTTCAGAGGAAAGTGAATATGCTGGCTTATGGATAAGATCAGATACCCGGACTTATGTATTTACCCTAAAGGAAAAGGGTCAAGAGAATCCCAGAAGGAAGACTGAGTCCTGAGGACACCACCTTGTCCCCTCCTCCCTATGTCCCTCCCGCTCCTGCACCGGACCCTATCCCTCCTCCTTCCCCCTCCCCCCCCCCGCACCTTCCAAACCCTCCGGACCCCGACCCAGACTCCCTCAGTTCCCTTGGGGAAAATCGAAGAGTGACTAGGAGTCAAAGTAGAAAAAAGGGGCAGTCAGAAGGAGGGCTTTACCCCCTAAGAGAAATAGCTATGGGAGGGTCACAGAACTGGGAATCACTTTAGAAGTAAGAAATGAGGAAATTGCAGTTAAACTGTGTACCCTCGCTGTGGAAGACGAGGCAAAAATCAATCCTGAGGTGTGGTACACTCCTGAGTCAGTGGGGAAATTGGACATCACTCCTTTTGAAATTACTATTAGAAATCCTGAAATCCCTATTCGAGTAAAGCAGTATCCGATGTCACAAGAGGGTAGAAAGGGGTTGCAGCTGGAAATTGAAAGACTATTGAAGCAAGGGTTATTGGAACCCTGCATGTCTCCCCACAACACTCCTATACTACCCATTAAGAAGTTAGATGGCTCTTACCGTTTAGTCCAAGATCTAAGAAAGGTAAATAAGAGAACAGTCACCAGATTCCCAGTGGTAGCTCTTATAAATTAGACCACACAATTTACTGGTCTATTGAAATTATTTTATTAATCAAGTAAGCAGACACAAGCAAAACAGCGCTGGGCGGCTGGGGAGTCTCCGCTCCGCAACAGCACGCAACTTCCCTTTCCAGGGTTGCTGTTTTATAGCAGTCGAATTCCGGCTTATCAGGACTTGTTGAACTGGCTGAGGCTGCGCAGTCTATTGTTGAGAGGGGGGTCGTTGTTCCTCTGCTGGTGATCATGCGTTGTGCTCATGTTCAGGTGGGGGAAGTGAAGCGGCAAGCAGGATGTCTGGTTTCACTCAAGGATGTTTACCCAATATCCCCTCCTGCTATCTGCTTGCTTAATCCTCCCCTTTACCAAGGCCGTTAAATTGTACAACCTTATCTCCTCAGTAGATTCTTTAAATTCTCAAGGACAATGAACAAACCCCTACTAATTTATCACAGTAGCCAATCCGAATACCTTGTTGAGCCAGCTTTCCCCAGAACTGAAATGATAGTGTTATAGACTTGAAGGATGCTTTCTGGGCTTGTCCCTTAAAGGAAGAATGCAGAGGTTACTTTGCCTTTGAATGGGAGGATCCTGAGACCCATCGGAAACAGCAGTTGAGGTGGACCCTGCTTCCACAAGGATTTATGGAGTCGCTGAACTTGTTCAGGCAGGCCCTGGAGCAGGTATTAAGCACCTATGAACTAAACCCAGAAGTAACGCTGGTGCAATATGTAGATGACCTGTTGTTAGCAGGGGAGAGTCAGGAAGCTGTGAGGAAAGAAAGTATTAGGTTACTGAACTTCTTAAGCTTAAAGGGACTAAAAGTATCCAAATCCAAATTTTAATTGGTGGTGCCCAATATATGGGCCTGGCGGTGTGTCTTGTGATCCTATTTTTTTCTCTTAAATGCTTTGAGTGTGACAAGAAAAAGGCGGGAGCATTATCTAAGTAACTAACAGTTGAGAAGTGTTGGTGTATTTGCTGTGGTGTTTGGTCAGTTTCCCAAGTACTGGGGGGGGAGGGGGCTGACTGATTATCGAAGCGGTAGAACGGAGAGAGTCATTTCTTTGGTGGTTCGGGCTTGAGCCCTGGGAATTTGGTAAGAAGGGGGAGATCGAGTTTATTTAGGCATCAATACCTTTTAAACCCCCATATTGACGGATACACAGGAGTGATTCCTTGTTTTGTATGGGCTTCCTAACAAAGTGCATGAGAAAAATTGGCATTCGGCTTGAAATTCAGTCCTGTTGAAATGCAAATTTTGTGGAAAAGGTGGTAATGTTTGTCTAGAAGACAGAAGGCTGAGTGCTTCATCTGTTTTCCTGAAGTCCCAAGGATTTATGATTGGAACGGGGCTCATTAATAATCTGAAATAGTAAAGTTTCTATGTGGGAAGAAGAGTTTAATCCCAGAGAATTGGGACATTTGGGAAGATTAGGAAAAGATAGTAAAAACCTGCAGTAAAAAGGTTTGTGTGGAAATTGTGATATTGTATAAACTTACTTTAGGATAGAATAGAACTTGTGATTAAAAGTTAGCAAGGACAAAGTAAACAACATCTTGTTATCTGTAGACCTTCTGTTACGTTTAAGCATTTTGTTATTTGAAAACACCCCATTATCCGTTAACCCTCAGTCAGGCTGAGACTTGAGATAACTTGAGTCAACTGTCTGTTATGTCTTGTTAACTGAGACATCCTGTTATCTGCCGACCCTCAGTTAAACCGAAAGACAACTCAGCATTTTTACAGCTTGGAAAACAACTGATTAAGAAAGTGCATTACGAGGAAGACCTACGGCCTTCCTCCCAAAGCCCACTGCCCACATCCTGGAGACCCTGGCCCACAATTCTTGGAAGGCTTTGCGCAAGCGCAAGGACTGATAAGCTAATTAGCATACGAAGCAAGAGTAGGCGGGGTTAGGTAATGAATATGTATAGGCGCTAATAGAATATTCGTTGTCTCGCTGTATAAATATGAGATAGTTTGTCACTTCAAACATGCACGATAGGCGGAAAGATCCCCCGTGCATCCAGCGCTGCAATAAAGAATATACCACTTAAGGAAATTTCGGCTTTGATCTTTAAATCACTACCCCCATCACTTTTTAGGGTTTCATTAGTTAATTTAATCCCTGAAGCTTTACAAGTCAGTAATGACCTAGCTGTTCCCCAGTGTATTGGGTTTGATGGCAAGGTTCGGGGGGTGTGAGGGGTGTGGGGGTGGGAAACTGCAATGGCAGCCCCCGTGAGAAAAACCCAGAAGCCTCCCTGTGGCAGATAAGGGACAATTTCATCTGGCCCCAAAGGGGCCCACTGCTGCCCAGAGCCAAGCCATGAGCAACACAGTCCCTGCCTCTGAGAGAGCACATCCATGAAAACAAACAAACAAAAACCTGGTGCTCAACAGCAGCTGGGAGAGTGAGGAGTGAGAAACCCCCCCCGCAGACACCAAAGTCAGTGCAGAAGGAGGGGGAGGAGGCGCTCCAGGCGCTGGAGCCGGAGCCCCCCTGCGGCCGCTGGAGAGGCCCATGGTGGAGCAGGCTGTTCCCCCCTCCTGTCTGATTAAGGAGGTATTGGGGAGGCATTGGGGAGGCAAGGACAATCCCCAGACATGGACTGTATATCTCGAAACAAGACACTGGAACTCATGATAAGGAAGCGGCAGACGGACAGAGAAACAAACGTAAGGACTATAAATCTCAAAACTGGACATTGGAATTCATTATAAAGATACAACAAACGGAAGAATTAGCAACAACCAGCTCTTGCAATTAAGAAACCTGCCAATTCAGCAGATTCCTGACCAAAGGTGAAAAGTACACTGTGAGGAAGACTCGGGGTCTTCCTCCCAAAGACCCCTGCCCACGTCCCAAAGACCCCTGCCCACAATTCTTGGAAGGCTCTGCGCAGGCGCAAGGTGCCAAAAGGCTAATTAGCATGAGAAGCGAGGGAAGGCGGGGATAGGTAATGCATATGTATAGGTGCTTGTAGAATATTGATAGATTGATTGTATAAATTCAAGACTGCTTTCCGCTTTTTTGCGTCAGGCTATGGGAGCTAATGGACCCGCTAGAATTAAAGTACCCTTCACAACTAATGAACTAGATGCCTGGAAGGAGGCGGTGAAAGGGTATCGAGATGATCCAGAGGCGGTGGCTAAAAGATTTGAATTGATTGTGAAAAACTTAGACCCAGACTGGAAGGATATAGAGATAATGCTGGCTGCATTATCAGAAACTGAGAAACAGCTAATAGTTAAAACTGCTAGAACGCAGGTACAAATCCAGGTAGCCTCGGGAGCCCTGCCCGGCACAGTGGAAGTACATGTGCCTAGGGCGGACCCTAATTGGGATTATAATGATGAGAATGATTATAGAATGCTGAAACGATATCAAGAATGGATTAGGATTGCTTTAGAAAATGCAATACCTAAATCTGTGAATTGGTCAAGACTATATACAATAAAACAGGGGACCTCAGAAACCCCATCCGAATTTCTTGAAAGGCTGAACGCAGCAATGCAGAAGTTTACCACTATAGACCCTTCCTCTGAGGGGGGTAGACTTCAATTAGTATCCCTATTTTTGGGTCAGTCGGCAGAAGATATTAGACGAAAGCTTCAGAAAATGAAAGAACCAGACGTAAGGGATTTGGAAAGATTAGTAGAAGAAGCCTGGAGAGTGTTTAGAAATCGTGAGGGGAATGAAAGGCAAAAGTTAGGTGAGACGATTGCAGCAGCCACTGTGGCAGCCTTACGAAAGCAGGAAGAATCTTTTCGAGGCAGGAGAAGGGGGGGGGAAGGTAATACGACTCCCCTTGCGGGCTGAACAGTGTGCTTACTGTAAAGAGATAGGACACTGGAAAAGGGAATGCCCGAAGCGGCAAGAGGAAAACAAGCTATTAATGGCTACAAAACAATGAAGGAGACCGGGGGACTCTACCCTAGCAGATCCACTGGTTAAAATTAAGCTAGGGAAATTGGGTCGGGAAGTAGAATTTTTAGTAGATACAGGAGCTACATATTCAGTGTTAAATCAGAAGTTGATGCCTGAAGATAAAGATTTTGTGACAGTGGTGGGGGCAACGGGTAGGCACGAAAAAGCTTTCTTTTTAAAACCATTAGAATATGAATTGGGGAAGCAAATGGGAATACATAGGTTTTTGTATTTGCCGGGATCTCCTAGATCTTTATTGGGACGGGATTTATTAGAGCAATTAGAAGCTGAAATTGTCTTTGAAAAGGGAAGGGTAGAGTTAAGAGTAAAAGAAGACCGACTTATAAGTGCACTAAGTTTGGTATTGATCCAAACCGATTCTTTTAATGAAACCCTTCCAGAAATCCAAGATCAAGTTTATCCAGGGGTGTGGGAATCTGATGTCCCTGGGAAAGCGAAGAATGCTGCACCAATAATGGTAAAATTAAAACCGGGAGAAAAGCCAGTAAAGGTTAAGCAGTACCCCCTTAGAATAGAAGATAGAAGAGGAATAAAAGATACAATAGATAAGTTTTTGCAATATGGGTTACTGGTCGAGTGTGAATCGGAATATAATACTCCCATCTTACCAATTAAGAAACCGGATGGGAAGAGTTATAGGTTAGTACAGGACTTAAGAGCAATAAACAGGATCACTGAAGACATACATCCTGTGGTAGCAAACCCTTATACACTATTGACCAAGTTAAGGGACAAGTTGGTCTGGTTTACCGTGCTGGACTTAAAGGATGCCTTCTTTTGTTTAACCTTGGCCCCGGAAAGCCGAAACCTCTTTGCCTTTGAATGGGAAAATCCTGACTCAGGACGAAAAGTACAGTTGACATGGACAGTGCTTCCTCAGGGGTTTAAGAATAGCCCCACGATTTTTGGTAATCAACTTGCAAAGGAGCTTGAATCCTGGGAAGCCCCCAATTCTGCAGGGGTCCTGCTGCAATATGTTGATGATCTCTTGATTGCTACCGAAGACAGGGAAAGCTGCATACAGTGGACGGTAAGCCTCCTTAATTTCCTAGGAATGAATGGATACCGGGTTTCACAACAGAAGGCACAATTGGTTCAAACCCGCGTGACGTACCTGGGATTTGAGATCTCAGGAGGACAACGTGAATTGGGGACGGAACGCAAAGAAGCAATCTGTCGTACCCCAGAACCACAGACTGTTAAAGAATTACGAACTTTCCTAGGAATGACAGGTTGGTGCAGATTATGGATCAACAATTATGGACTAATTGTAAGGCCTTTGTATGATTTAATTAAAGATAACTGCATAAGACTAATATGGACAGGAGAAGCCCGAGCAGCCTTTAAGAAGCTTAAGAAGGAGTTGATGCGAGCCCCAGCTCTTGGTTTACCAGATTTGTCTAAACCTTTTTGGTTATACTCCTATGAAAGGCAGGGTATGGCCTTAGGGGTACTAGCACAAAAGTTGGGACCTTACAAAAGGGCAGTGGCTTATTTCTCCAAACAATTGGATGAAGTAAGTAAAGGATGGCCAGGCTGTCTGCGAGCAGTGGCAGCCGTAATTATGAATATACAAGAAGCCCGGAAATTTACAATGGGGCAGAAGATAACAGTGTTTGTCTCACACACTGTGTCAGCAGTTTTAGAACAAAAGGGGGCCCATTGGTTATCTCCTCAGAGATTTTTGAAATATCAAGCAATATTGGTAGAACAGGACGATGTGGAAATTGTGATAACTAATATTGTGAATCCAGCCTCTTTTCTTAGTGATGCTCCGGCGGAACCTGTGACTCACGATTGTTTAGAAACTATGGAGACTGTGTATTCCAGCCGACCAGACCTTAAGGAGGAGCCCATGGAAGATGCAGAAGAAACTTGGTTCACGGATGGGAGCAGTTTTGTTACGCAAGGGCAACGTAAAGCTGGATATGCTATAACAACTACTCAGCAGGTAATTGAGTCTAAGCCTTTACCCCCTGGAACATCAGCTCAAAAGGCGGAGATAGTCGCTCTCACGAGAGCATTGGAACTGGCAGCTGGAAAAAGGGTAAATATTTGGACAGATTCTAAATATGCATTCGGTGTGGTACATGCTCATGGAGCGATTTGGAAGGAACGTGGATTACTGACTGCTCAGGGAAAACAGATAAAACATGCTGAAGAAATTTTAAAATTGTTAGAGGCTGTAAAACAACCAGAAAAAGTGGCTATTATGCATTGCCGAGGGCATCAAAGAGGATCCACTGACTTCGAGATTGGGAACAGATTGGCTGATAAAGAGGCAAGAAGGGCGGCGGAAAGAGGCCAAGTGGAAGTGCTTGCTTTAATACCAGACGGTAAAATTCAGACATTAGAGAAAGGCCAGGCTCCTAAATATTCAAAAGAAGATTTAAAGTTGATCGAGGATCTAAAAGGGAAGCTGAATGTTGATGGGTGGGCTCATTTGAAGGACAACAGGGTTATTATGCCCTCTAATTTGGTGTGGCCTATGGTTTTGGGGGAACACAATAAAACCCATTGGGGAGCCGATGCCCTGTATAAACTATTAAATCGAGTCTTGGTAGCAAGAAATCTGTATACCACAATAAGGCAGGTAACCCAACAATGTGACACCTGTATGCGTCATAATCCCAATACAGGAAATAGGGTGACGTTTGGTGTCATTGATAAAGGGAACTATCCTGGGCAGCATTGGCAAATTGATCTCTCGGAACTGCCAAGAAAAGGGGGGTATCGGTACCTATTAGTTTTAACAGATACCTTCTCAGGATGGCCCGAGGTCTTCCCTTGCAGAACTAATAAGGCTAAGGAGGTAATTAAGGCACTGTTGAATGAAATAATACCCCGATTCGGGATCCCAGCAACCATTTCCTCAGATAGAGGCTCGCATTTTGGTGCACAAATTGTTCAGCGAATAAGCCAGGCTTTAGGGATAGATTGGCATCTTCACACTCCTTATAGACCCCAAGCGAGCGGACAGGTGGAAAAGATGAATCATTTGATTAAACAACAAATAGCCAAAATAGGACAAGAAACTAATTTGACTTGGCCTCAAGCGCTTCCTCTAGCGCTGCTTAGAATTAGGGCGAAACCACGCTTGAAAGAGAATTTGAGCCCTTTCGAGATACTGTATGGTAGGCCCTACACATCCTTATTTAGTGGGGAGGATCTAACACAGTTGGGTTCAGAACATTTGTATAACTATATGATAAGCCTCCAGAAACGATTGGACCTAATAGCTAAGACAGTCTTCGGAGCCCGAACCCGAGGACTAGACTTACCAATTCATCCTATTAAGCCAGGGGATTATGTTTATATAAAATTATTTACAGGTCGCCCATTGGAAGAGAAGTGGATGGGACCATATCAAGTACTACTAACAACACATACGGCAGTCAAAGTCAAGGAGCAAGCAGCTTGGATCCACTATTCAAAGGTGAAGAAGGCCCCGGCGAGGATATGGACCACGACCCCAATCGGACTGGCAAAATTGCGTTTTTCCAGATCCTAATGATTGTGGGGGTGTGGTTGTCAGATTTGGGATGGGCAACTTGGGACGAGAACTTACACCTGACCTTAATACAAACTGTATCTCAAGTGATTAATAAGACGAACTGTTGGGTATGCACCCATCTACCAGAGCATGGGAATAAGGGTGTATCATTAATTGGGATTCCCTTGCCTGCAAATTTATCTTGGACTAATTTGTGGGAAAACACATCTTGGGGTCGAAAATATGAAGAAGTTTTGGAACTAGAAGTGAGTAGCTTTGTGCCGTTGGAATCTTACTATGTATGTGTACAAAGGTGTAACCCACCTAGGGGTATGGGGAAACAGGATTGTATAAATACGGATACTACTTATGTGGGAAATCAGACATCTTGTAATCGAACAATTGATATTAGTACGACTAGCGGCTGGGCAAATTCAACCAGCTGGCCGGTTCCAGAAGGAAAAGGGTGGTATTGGCTATGCAACGATATAGCCCCTAAGGTCTTGCCTGAGAATTGGAAGGGAACTTGCACTCTTGGAGCGGTAGTCCCCAATATGACAGTACATGATGTAGTGCCTCGAGGTTACTTGAGAAATCATATGCGGAGAATCAGATGAAAAATTAACAATCCATTGATAGAGAGACACACCGCTTTTCATAGTTTTGTTCGATGGTTTATCCCATGGTTAGGAGTGAGTGAATTGGAAAAGGCAATAGTTAATATTTCTGCAATTATAGAGAAGTTAGAAAACAAAACTCTGGATGCTATAAAGGCTCAACAAGAAGAGATATCTAGTTTATCACAGGTAGTATTACAAAATCGGATGGCCCTAGACTTGTTACTGGCCGCTCAAAGGGGAGTCTGTACAGTAATAAACACAAGTTGTTGTGTGTATGTAGATCAGAGTGGAAGGATCTCTACCGACCTGGAAGAAATATGGAAGCAGACAAGAGTCCTACATGAGATCAGTAAAGATGATCTTTCGTGGAGTTTTAGTGAAATATGGAATAAGTTAACCTCCTGGTTGCCCAATTTTCAATGGTTGAAACAAGTGTTCATTGCTCTAATCGCATTAGTAGTGTTAGGAATATTTGTGTGCATGTTGTTTAGATGCCTGTTTTGTTGTGTTACTGTAAATAATGAAAGTATCTGATGCAAAAGAATTTGCATGGGAAAAGAAAAGGGGGGATTGATTAAGGAGGTATTGGGGAGGCATTGGGGAGGCAAGGACAATCCCCAGACATGGACTGTATATCTCGAAACAAGACACTGGAACTCATGATAAGGAAGCGGCAGACGGACAGAGAAACAAACGTAAGGACTATAAATCTCAAAACTGGACATTGGAATTCATTATAAAGATACAACAAACGGAAGAATTAGCAACAACCAGCTCTTGCAATTAAGAAACCTGCCAATTCAGCAGATTCCTGACCAAAAGTGAAAAGTACACTGTGAGGAAGACTCGGGGTCTTCCTCCCAAAGACCCCTGCCCACAATTCTTGGAAGGCTCTACGCAGGCGCAAGGTGCCAAAAGGCTAATTAGCATGAGAAGTGAGGGAAGGCGGGGATAGGTAATGCATATGTATAGGTGCTTGTAGAATATTGATAGATTGATTGTATAAATTCAAGACTGCTTTCCGCTTTAGGTATGCACGATAGGTGGAGAGATCCCCCGTGCATCCAGCGCTGCAATAAAGAATATACCACTTAAAGGAATTTCGGCTTCGATCTTTGAATCATGTCCCCCTCCCCGATGCTTGGGAAACTGACCAAACACCACAGCAAATATACCAAAACTTCTAGACTATTACTTAGATAATGCCTACATCCCCTTTCCCTGCTCATTCAACTTCAAACAGCTCTGTTAAATATTACATGCCACACCTTTAACACCTTCAGCAACCCTTTTAACACTTCCTTTATCTTTCTCCAGCCCGTACTTTTCTAATACCAGCACCAAAGGCTCAGTCAGGGTCCAACTTAATTCCATACCTTTTCCCTCCAAGATACTGAAACAACATATCAATATAGCATATTTCATCCCATTTTCCTTCTTTCCTCCTTCTTCCACTCCGGATATTCCTATTTGAAGTGGCCAGCCTGGCCACACTTAAAACATCTTATCAAAGCCTGTCCCTGCTAGGATTCAGGCCACAATACAGGCAGCCTTCTTTGCCTGCCATTCCTTCATCTCTCTTCCTCTCCTTTCCATCCTGGCCCTGACTCCCCCTGAAGATTTTCTTCATCTTTCTCCAACCCTCTGCCTCACTACCTGCTGCACTGTGAATACCATTAGTTCTTATCTCCCCTCCGGACACACACCTCCAGGGCCTCCCACAGGAGGGTCCCCCAGTGACTGTTCACTACATCCCCCCACCTTCTGAAGCATTTTCTGCATATTTTGCCAGGCTTTAATCACACAATGACCTTTCAAGAGCCCTTAGGATACCGGGTCCTCAGGTCTCATCCCCGAGTACTTTCTCATTCTGACCCCAAGTCTCTCATATGATTTCTGTGTTGCACACTATTATTATTCCAGCCAGGATTGGCAAGTGAGTATTTCTGCCCTGCCGGTATTACCCCTGGTCCTGGAGGATGAGCTCTTTCCCATTCTTGTATAGCAGCTCTCCTCCTGATCATTCCCATTTCTTTCCCTGGAAACAAAATACTTATAGACATAATTCCGTTCCCCCAAGAGTATAAGTCAGGTCATAGGAACTGGTCTAATTGTTCAGCTAGGCTGTTGGGGTCCTCGAATAAAGACTTCCTCTCCTTCTTAAAAGTCCTAACCTCTCTGCTGGTAAGGAGGGGGGGTAGTTCACCTAAGAGGATACACAGTTAGTGTTAGTACTGTTAGTATCAGGGAAGGCAAAATTCTCAATATATCTTCTACCTTGTTCTAATTCTTGCCAGAGCCTAGAGTACGATCCTTCTCTAGGGACAGTGCTAATTACAGTCCCTGTCTCCCTTCCTGGAGTGACTGCTGCTGCCACCGGTTCAATATTAAGATTATAGGGAGCATAACTTGGCTCCTTCTCCGAAAAAGGAATCTTATTGTTTACACATAAATTTAAAGCCTGGATTTTCATCAGACCCGTATTTTGGCCAAAATACTGCTGTTTCCTTAATTGGTTCTTTTGTCCAGACTGATACACAATATTTAACCTTTTATTTTTAATTTATTATTTTTATTTTACAATCCCTCTAATTTTGGGATTATGTTTCCAATTTCTTATCATTCTTCAGGAAGAACTATTAGTAGGCACTCCCCCAGGGATATCTCCCTGTCCCCTGTAACTCATATTTTCCCATTTTTCCTAACCCTCGCCAGTATGTGCTACAGAAATTTCCCTTCTGCAGTGTACCACACACTAACGTTCCAATTCTGGAAAATGGGGGTGTACTGCCAAGCACCTCCCCGTGCAAGGGTTACTGCACACCTATGAGTATACCAGATTCCCTGGTGTACTTCCAAGCACGTCCCCGTGCAAGGATTACCGTACACCAAATTTCCCTGGTGTACTACCCACCACTTTCCCGTGCAAGGGTTACCATACATCAAATTTCCCTGGTATCGTGCCAGCACTTCCCCGTGCGAGGACTTACCATACACCAGATTTCCCGAGACTCTTCACACAGAGTCTAACCCGACACCCAAGTCAATACTTAATATTCTTACCTTGGTCTGTGCACAGAGTAACCAGTTCAATTCTTAAAAACCTGGAGTGCCTACCTTCTTCCTTTCCCCACTACTTCATGGATCCTGCCTCTTTAACCAGTCTAGGGCCCTCTGTCAGCTTTCCGCAGAACCGCCACCGTCGATGCACAGGACCGCTGAAATCAGCAGGTCATGCCTTCCTGCTGCTGCGGCGGTGGAGCTCCCCAGTAGGTGACTGGATCCCGGACGAGCCCCCAAATTGTGAGAAACACTCTATAGCCAACAACTTAGGCTCAGGCGAGGATCTCAGTGAAGTAGTAATTTGTTCGCGATTGCAATGGTGGGCGCCCCACAAGCAGGAGAGTGCACCGACTGGTTCCAAAACACAGTTTATATACTTTTTGATGACAGGACCCTCCCCTGTTTCCCCACTGAGTGGGTAATCCAGGTTCACAATCTATCTGATGCTTCACAAACAAAGCACGGCTTTCAGTCGCCAGCCTGTTAAATTTCAGATTTCTTTTGACATTTTTACTGCTTGAAGTGGTAATGTTTCTTCACTTATCTGACTTGACATAACACCGTGATTTTCACCTAATTGTCCTAAGGAGTCTGGTTGTCTGTATTTTACAAGGTCACCTGCTTAAGCTTTCTTATCACTGTAAGCATATCTCAGTACCACATTCCTTCTCTCTAAACAATGTAACTCTGCAAAAACAACATTTCTATTCCTACATAGGGCACACACTTTACTTCTAAAATAATAAAATTATTATGTCAATCATTAGGTATTCAGTGGGAATACCATACTCCGTGGCACCCACAAAGCACAGGGAAAGTAGAAAGACTGAATCAAATAGTAAAACAACAATTGGCTAAATTAATGATCGAGACACAAATGCCCTGGACGAAATGCTTACCATTGGCACTTTTAAACATAAGAACTAAACCACACAGTGAGACTGGATTATCTCCATATAAAATGTTATACGGTATGCCTTATTCTCAAGGGATGCCTCCAGGGAACAATGTAGCTGAGGATCGTAGCATCCAGAAATATATAATTACTCTTGGAAGGAGATTACAAGAGCTAAGAGAAATTGGAATGATGGCTCAAACACCACGTTTAGGATTTGCTATTCATAAGATACAACCAGGAGACAAGGTCATGATAAAAACCTGGAGGGAAGAATCATTGAACCCCTGATGGGAGGGACTGTACCTTGCTTTACTTACTACTGAAACAGCTGTGAGAACAGCAGAAAGGGGTTGGACCCACACATCCAGAATAAAAGGACCAGTAACTACTGAAACTTGGAGGGTTGAGTCCACTCCTGGGAAACTGAAACTCAAGCTAAGGAAGAACTAATATTCTGGCAACGAGGCTTTGCATGAATTAAGGATGCCAAATAAAGGGGACAAGACTGAAGGGAGGAAAGGGAGAAGGCAAGACCGGGGCAAGACCCTCCACTGTGTTGTGTGTGGTCTACTGAGGGAGGCAACTCCTATGGGTATTGACTGCCGAGTGAGAGGGCCTCGACCGGACTTCTCCCGCGCTAATCACAGAATCACAGAATCACAGAATTTCTAGTTTGGAAGAGACCTCAAGATCATCGATTCCAACCTCTGACCTAACACTAGCATTCCCCACTAAACCATATCCCTAAGCTCTACATCTAAACGTCTTTTGAAGACTTCCAGGGATGGTGACTCCACCACTTCCCTGGGCAGCCTGTTCCAATGCCTCACAACCCTTTCAGTGAAGAAGTTCTTCCTAACATCTAACCTAAAACTCCCCTGGCTCAACTTAAGCCCATTCCCCCTCGTCCTGTCACCAGGCACGTGGGAGAACAGACCAACCCCCACCTCGCTACAGCCTCCCTTGAGGTACCTATAGAGATCGGGTTGTCCCGAGAAAATAACATAAGAACCTGTTTTTTAAACCCATATAAAATTGTGATTCGTTTTCCAGAAGCTGGATCACCTCGACAGACTGAACGGTAACACAAACCCAAATCGGCCTTGAAAGCAGCCCAACCCCTTGATTGAAGGCGTTTGCCTATTATGATCCAGCTACGTGGGCAGAAGACGGATCCTGGGGCTATAGGACCCCAATATATATGCTTAATAGAATAATTAGGTTACAAGCTGTAGTAGAAATGGTAGTAAATAAAACCAGAGATGCACTTGGATTAATTGCTGTCGTGGTTTAACCCGGCTGGCAGCTAAACACCACGCAGCCGTTCGCTCACCCTCCCCCCTCCCTCTCTGGGACGGGGGAGAGAAATGGAAAGTGAAGCTCGTGAGTTGAGATAAAGACAGTTTAATAAGACAGGAAAATAATAATAATAATAATAATAATAATAATAATACAATGATGATAATAGTACTACTACTAATAATATGTACAAACAAGTGATGCACAATGCAATTGCTCACCACCCGCTGACCGATGCCCAGCTTAACCCCGAGCAGTCCGGCCCCCACCCCCCGGCTAGCCACCCCTATATATTGTTTAGCATGACGTCAGATGGTATGGAATACCCCTTTGGCTAGTTCGGGTCACCTGTCCTGGGTCTGTCCCCTCCCAGCTCTTACTGTACCCCCAGCCTGCCTGTTGGCAGGACAGAGCAAAAGTCTGAGGTGTCCTTGGCTTGGTATAAGCACTGCTCTGCAACAATTAAAACATCGGGGTGTTATCAGCACTCTTCTCATCCTAAGCCAAAACACAGCATTCCACCAGCTACTAGGAAGAAAATTAATTCTGTTCTAACTGAAACCAGGACAATTGCAAAGCAAAATACCAAGATGAGAACTGCTTTGTATTAAAATCGCTTAGCTTTGGATTATTTACTAGCACAACAAGAAGGAGGGCCGGACTGCTCAGGGTTATGCTGGGCATCAGTTAAGCGGGTGGTGGACAATTGCATTATGTATCATTTGTTTCGTACACATTATTATTAGTAGTACTACTATCATAATTATTGACTTTATTATTATTGTTATAATTAATTACCTGTCTTTATCTCAACTCACAGGCTTCATTTTTACATTTCTCTCCCTGTTCCAGAGAGGGAGGGGGGAGGGTGAGCGAATGGTTGTGTGGTGCTTAGCTGCTAGCTGGGTTAAACTACAACAAAAGGAAAAGCTGTAAATGAACTTGTAAAAGAAATGAAGATAATTTTATATGCCCCAGTTCAAACATGGAATGGAATCGATCTAGGAGGATTACCGGGGAGGGGGACTTTATGGGTGTTGATTGGCTTACTAAAATTGGGATGGTTGTACTGGGGATTTGTGGAGGATTCTTAATAATTCCATGTTTAATACCTCATTTTACCAGACTAATACACTCAGTTATACAAGGAATGCAAATATCTGCGGTACCTGTTCTGGGAATAGAAATGTTGTTTTTGCAGAGTTACATTGTTTAGAGAGAAGGAATGTGGTACTGAGATATGCTTACAGTGATAAGAAAGCTTAAGCAGGTGACCTTGTAAAATACAGACAACCAGACTCCTTAGGACAATTAGGTGAAAATCACGGTGTTAAGTCAAGTCAGATAAGTGAAGAAACATTACCACTTCAAGCAGTAAAAATGTCAAAAGAAATCTGAAATTTAACTGGCCAGCAACTGAAGGCCATGCATTGTTTGTGAGGCATCAGATAGATTGTGAACCTGGATTACCCACTCAGTGGGGAAACAGGGGAGGGTCCTGTCATCAAAAAGTATATAAACTGTGTTTTGGAACCAGTCGGTGCGCTCTCCTGCTTGTGGGGCGCCTGCCATTGCAATCGCGAACAAATTACTACTTCACTGAGATCCTCGCCTGAGCCTAAGTTGTTGGCTATAGAGTGTTTCTCACACTGTTGACCCAGAACCAGGGAAAGAGAAAACCCATTGCCTGATGATAATAAAAACAAAAGAATATCCAAAATTGATACCACTTCGGCAAGTATTGACTCAATTGGAAAGGAAAAAAGGAATCAATACCATGAAAAAGGAGATGGGGGATTGTGAAATATGTTCATCTGATTCATGTCAATATGGAACAATGCTAGGGCCTCATGATGAAATGTGACCTTCTGTCTTACATACCCTTGTATAACCACAAGTCCAAGAGAAACAGAGTGTTTATCTTGCAAAAGAATGGTTTAGCAGTTCGTGTTGATAGAGGGTTTGAAGGGTAAACCTTGAGACTCGGGTACTGAATAAAGTGATTGCGTTAATAAAGAATAGATTGGAAGCAGCACACCTAATGTTAATAAGAAAACAATATGAACACTTAGAGGGAGACCAGGTTATTAGTAAAGAAACTCCCATCCTCCCACTCGCGCAAGAAGCTGTTGCCCGGTTTGATGAACAAAATGGTAAAAATAAAATGGGGGGATTGCAATAAATATTGTATAATAAGTTTGTTAATCAAACCGGTGGGAAAGCTTGTGGGGGCTGTGACAACCCAATATAGCTGGAAAGTTTCCAGCTGACCATCCTGATGATTTAAAGATTGGAGACGAAATTTCCTTAAGTGGTATATTCTTTATTGCAGCGCTGGATGCACGGGGGATCCTTCCGCCTATCGTGCATGTCCGAAGTAACAAACCATCTCATATTTATACAGCAAAACAATGAATATTCTATTAACGCCTATGCATATTCATTACCTAAACCAGCCTACTCTCGCTTCGTATGCTAATTAGCTTATCAGTCCTTGCGCTTGCGCAAAGCCTTCCAAGAATTGTGGGCTGGGGTCTTCGGGATGTGGGCAGTGGTCTTTGGGAGGAAGACCATAGGTCTTCTGATGCACTTTTCACCCTTTGCTTAAAAAATGCCAGGTAGGATGAATCAGTTGTTTTCCAAGCTGTAAAAATGCTGAGTTGGCTTTCGGCCTAACTGAGGGTCGGTAGATAACAGGATGTCTCAGTTAACAAGGCATAACAGAAGGTTGACTCAAGTTATCTCAAGTCTCAGCCTGACTGAGGGTTAACAAATAACGGGATGTTTTCAAATAACAAGATGCTTCAACATAACAGAAGGTCAACAGATAACAAGATGTCTTCTATTTTGTTCTCGCTAATTTTTAACCACAAGTTTTATTCTATCCTAAAGTGAGTTTATACAATATCACTGATAAGAACCTGTAATAAATCTTGGGGAAGCTTGTGGAGGCTGTGACAACCCTATATAGCTGGAAAGTTTCCAGCTGACTATCCTGATAAGAACATGTATAGAACATGTATAGTGCTTGCTCAGCAAGATCGCAACCCGCAACGCAGTGGAAGACTACGGCCTTCATCCTCACGACCACCAGGAGGTCCGAGACGACCCCCTAGCAACAGCACGTGCAACTGCAGGACATACCAGGATATGCCACGTACACCCGGAACAACCAAGCTATAAAAGGGGGATTCTGGCGGGGGTGAGGTGCGCGCCGTTGGTGGAGCGGAGACTCCCCAGCCGCCCAGCGCTGTTTTGCCTGCTTGAATGCTTGCTTAATAAATTTGGCTCTGATAAAGATTATTCCGAGAGTGGTTTTGGTTCCAACCACTTATTACATCGGGAGGCTGCCACAGGCCTGCCCCTAGGCCTCTACCCACCCTCACCTACCGAACAACTCAGGTGGCAATCACTAAAAGGCTGATAAAAGCGGCAGCTGCTGCTTCATGCAGCTAGCACTTGCAATTATTGGGATCTCTCAAAGGGACAAAATGAGTTCACAGCAGCCACCACATCCAGAAACCTTCTGGGCTGAGAGGGAGAAGTCTGGGGGGCATCTGAAGCACCTCATGATGTTCCCTGCTGTATGTTGTGCCTGGGAACCCCTTTTTGTCATTGATTAAGGCTCTTAGGTCAAGCCCGTCTGCTAATAGTGAGAGCTTCATCAGCTGAATGGCTTTGAGGCCCTTTCCATGCCCCTTGCTGACAGCAAAACCTACTGTGCCCTGAAAACCCTTGGTCCTTCTACATGTGTTCCTACAGGGAGCATCTGTACAGGGCCACCAGGCTGTAGGAGGGAGGTGGGGGGCAGCCCCAGCATCCCTGTGACCCCAAAATCTCCTTGGAGGAGCTGTGCAGAGAAACAGGCTGAGGCCCCGTGCGTTCTGCCTTTCTTCCCAGGGACTGATAGCTGGGCTCTGGGAGAGGCATCTTCAGAGGGAAGAGCTGCACTTTGTTCCACAAAGGCGACAATTAGAAGCAGCCTTGTTAGCAGCAGGGGCTGGGGGCTGTGCACGCAGTGCTGGGGTGTGTTTAGAGGGGACTGTCTCTCCTGCAGCCTGTGCAGCAGGGCAGGTGATGTGCAGGAATGCCCAAATCCCTGTGCTAAAGGGTCACTGATAACCCACCCCAAAATGGTGCGGAATTCAGGTGGCCCTGCGTGGTGGTTTTACCGTGCTGGGCAGCTAAACCCCACAACCGCTCTCTCACTCCCCCTCCTTTAGATGAGGAGGGGGAGAAGTAAAGCAAAGAACAACGCATGGGTTGAGATAAAGATAATTTAATTAAAGGGAAATAATAATAATAATAATTAAATAAAGACTACCATGAACTAAACAATTTAACTAAGGGGAAATAAAAAGGGAAAGGGGAAAAGGGAGGGGAAAAGGGAAAATAAAAAGAAGGGAGGAAAACAAACAAACAAAATAAATGAAGGCTATGTGGAAGTGCAGAGGAAAGAAATTACTCTCTACTTCCCACAAATGAGCGATGATTGACCACGTCCTTGAAGCAAGGCCTCAACGCACGCAGCCGGTGTTCGAGAGGAGGACCGACGTTTTCTCAACAAGAGCCCACCCCTCCCCTCTTCTTCCTGTTTCCACCTTTTATTGCTGAGTGTGACACCACATGGTATGGAATATCCCTTTGATTGGTTTAGGTCAGCTGCCCTAGTGATGTTTCTCTCACTTTTTGCCCACCCCCTAGGAGGGTTAGAGAAAGGCCCAATGCTGTGCCACTGCTGCTCAGCAGTAGACACAACACTGGTGTGATAACACTGCTGTTCCAGCTACAAGTACAGAGTATGGCACTGTATGGGCTGCTGCCGGGAAAGTTAACATTCCAGCCAGACCCAGTACACCCTGGAGCTTGGGCTTTGTCACAGGACAAACCTGAAGCCATAGCGCTGGCTGCCTACATGGTGAGTCTGCCCCCACACCTGGGGGCTGAGAGGAAGCCTCCATCCCCGTCCCCATCTCCGTGGTGGCACAGTGATGCCACGGCCACCTTCCACTAGCCTGGTGCTGAGGCCGGATCCAGCACTCCTCCTGCCAGACCGGGTCATCCCTGCACCCCTCCGTCTCCTCCCTCCTGCTCAGTTATAGTCCCTGTGGGACTATATATTTGAGAAGTGGGCATTGATCAGGGCTGGTTACTCAGGTGACAGCAGCTGTGTCCCCGAGCCCCCCAGGAAGCGTGGCTTTGCACATCGCCCCCTGAGCTGTGTAACGAGGAGGGACTCAGGACTGCCTGCACCCTCTTGGCCCCTTGAGGTCCTGGCACTCGATGCGCTGTGGATAGTGCTGCCCAGCAGTGACAGGGGACACAAGACCCCAAGTAAGGCTCTCCTCTTATCCCCTCAGCGGGCCACAGGAGCTCTGCGCTGGGGCTGAGCCATGTCACACCCATGCAACCCCGGCTTCTACACCCCAGCCCAGTGCAAACACCCCAGGGACCCCTTGCAGCCTGGGGCACACACAGACGTGATATATGTTCATCTGATTCGTGTCAGTATGGAACAGTGCTAGGGCCGCATGGTATGATGAATGTGACCTTCTCTCTTACATACCCTTGTATAACCACAAGTCTAAGAAAAACGGAATGGTTAATGTATATAGTTCTTGTACCTTGCAAAGGAATATTTTAACAATTCGTGTCAATAGAGAGCAGTTCTGTCCGTCTCTGGGTCCTGCACTGGCAATTTAATTCTTCCACAGATGTGGTTTCTTCCCTTTCCTCCCAGTGTCCCAGTCTCCCCCTCATTATAGTCAATTTATCAAATCTTCAGAAATATTCCTCAAATCCATGAGCCTATTTGCTTTTGTTATTCCGAACTCTTATTCCTAACAGTTACAGCCTTTTTGCCTTCTTTGTGGTTGATTTAGCACTGCTATAGATGTGACTGGAGTATCCCTGTGAATGGCCTGTGAGGAATGTTTTAACTACTCGTGAAGTGTCAATAGAGAGCTATTTGTATTTGTATGTTTTTTCTTTGAAGTCTCTGATGTCTGGGGGTTTCAGAACAACTGCTAACAACTAGTGACTGTTATGGCTTCTGAATGGGACACTATGCAAGCCCCTGATATCTGGCCAGGTGGCCAGGAGATTAAGGAGAAGAAAGAAAGAAGCTGAAGGACGGCTAGAAGACAAAACTTGCAGGGGACGCTGTGTAAGCTTTTGACATGCTGCCAAGGAGTACAAAGGGAAAGGACAAGAAAAAAAACCTGAGAGGAAGACTACGAGCCTTCAGCATGAAAGACCCCCAGAGACCCCCAGGGAGACCACCGGAGACTGATGCGCATGCTCCAGTAGGAGGGTTTGGATTCCGGAAGCTAATTATAATAACCCGGGTTTTTTTAGAAGTAGTAATGAATATGTATTAGCCTAGGAGCCTAAAAATCAGCTACTTGATGTAACTTGTGTGCGTCCTGGTGGAGCGGAGACTCCCGGCGCACCCAGCGCTGTTTGCTTACCTCTATTCCTTTAATAAATTGTAAACTTTGATTATAATCCTATTTTGGGACTGAGCGATTTATAACAGACAGACACTGGTGCCTGGGGGAGGGCAGTGGCTGTGCTGGGATTTGTCTCTGTGGGTGCTAGAGGCCTGTGCTGAGGATTGCTGTTGGAAGGGGGGCCCGTCTCAGCTCAGTGCCCACCATGAGCACTGCTGGCACCTCCTGCTGCAAGCCCACAGCTGCACCCCTCGCCTGTAGGGGTCCCCCACCTGTGGGGCCCACACAGGCTGGGTTTGGTGCCTGTCCTGTTCCAGCAGGGGAGCACTGATTCAAGCCCCAGGACTGAGGGCAACTTCGGTCAATGCAGCAGCCACCCTGCGGTGCCATGGGTGCTCTGCACCCCCGAGCTGTCCCCAGCCCAACCTCTGGCACCCATGGCACTGCATCACACTTGTCCCCGGCTCGGTCCAGCAGTTCAGTTCCTTTAATAGTTACACAGAGCCACGCTGCCATGGGGTGGGGGCATGGGTGGCACCAGGCCCTGGCCCCCCGCTGAGGTAGAGGCAAGCGTCGCTCCATGCTCATTTGCTTTGGCACCCAGGGGTGTGGTCAGGTGAAGGAGGCACCCCCCTTCCCCAATGAGGTAGTTTGGAGCCCCCCCAATCCCACTGCCCCCCACCCCCTCCCCCCTGGGGATCCTGGCACATGGGTGGTCTTTGGTTGGGGGCCTCTCCACCCTGCTCCCCAGCAAGCCCCTCCCAGTGCATAAGCCCCACCCCCAATAGCCTCCCCACCAGTTTCCCCAGTATGTGCCCCCCCAGTGTTCCCTCGCCACACCTGGGGGTGACCCTAGGGGTGGCATAGGGCAGGGGCAGTGTGGGGGGACAAAGGGGAGGTCTGCAGTGATTGCAATGAGTGCATACGGGGGTGTAGGGTGTGTATAGGAGATGCAGAGTGTGATGTATGGGGGAGGCAGTGGGGGGGGATGCAGCATTTGCACTGCCAGCGTGTATAAGGAACACAGTGTGCAATGTATAGGGTGTATAGGGGGTGCCATGTGTCAGAGATGCAGGGTGTGCATCGAGAGCATGCCAATGTGGGGGGGACAGTGTGTGCTTCAAGGTGAGTATAGGGGCTACACAGTGGGCATTGAGGTGTGTACGGGATGTGGCAAGTGCATTGAGGTGCCCAGAGTGGCTGCAGAGTGCAGGGGTGCCCAGGCCCACAGGATCTGTTCAGGGGGGTCACAGAAGGCATGTTTTGGGGGTACATGCAGGCAAGGGGCCCCACACCTGGGGGTGAGGGACAAAAGGGCCCTGTGGGTGCTTGGCTTTGCATGGCCACAGCTCTGCTCGGCACCAAGAGCCACCCTTGGTCCCCCAGACCCCGCTGGGCACATCCCTGCCCCACGGCCAGGCGCGCAGCCCCTACCCCACCCCCCTCAGGAACCCCGTCCGCTTCAGGGATCATTGCCCCTATGGCACGGCGCTGGCAGGAGTGTGGCTGTGCAAGGGGGCTGGCGGCAGTGGGTTCGGGATGGCTGTGGGGTTCAGCTGGCTCTGGGTGCCCCCTCCACCAGGTGCTGGGGGGGGCTGCAGGCTGGCGGGAGAACAGGACACTTGAGGAGAGAAACGGGATTAGGGACTGGCACCCTGTGGGCTCCAACCCCCATCACCCTTAGTGCCTCCCCTGGCCTTGTGCTTCCCCTGGCCTCGTGCCACTGCCCATCCCCTTGTCCCCTTACACAGCCCCCTGGGGTGTCCCAGGACCCTGTAGCTGGTGGCCTTGTGTGCTGCTGAGCCCTGACCTTTCTGGCTCATTAAATATTTATGTGCTGGAGGAAAAGCCGTCCTCTTTAATTGTGGGGGTCTCAGCGGGGCAGGCGGGCAGCTGGGGGGCATGGGGTGACCTGCTTGGCCAGTGCAGGGGGCTGCATCACAGCATGGGTTGGGGGTCCCGGGCCCCATAGCAGGGTACGGGGCAGCTTTGGGAGCATCCTCTCTCGGGCACCTGCACCCTCTCTTGGCTCCTCTTGCCAGTCCCTGAGGCAGCCTCTGCTCCACCAAAGCACTCCGACACCATCCTCTCTGCACCCTGCTGGCGGGGGGACCCCAAACCCCAAATTTCCATCTGCTGAGCCCAGTTGTGTAGACAACTCCATTTATTTCTATTGACATGTTGATACTGCTAATGCTGTTGGTGGACAGGTTCAATGCAGTCTCCTGTCTGTCATCTGGGGGAAGGAAATACCAATATGAGCATCAAAAGAAACAGAAGTGACCTGCCAGAGGGAGCAGAGGGGCCCCATCCTCCCCGGGCAGCCCCGTTCTCCCCCAAGGGTGACAGGGGCTGGGGTGGCCAGGCTGGAGGCTGTAGGGCACTACCTTGGTTGGAGACCTTGATGTTCATGGGGAACTGGGAAGCCATGGCTAGGAGGTTGTGCTGCAGAGCCTGCTGCATCAGCTGCTGCTGCCCCTCTGCTGTCAGGGCCACCTTCTTCTCTGGGGGCTCCCCTGTCTCCAGCTTCTCCCACAGCTGTTCCAGCACCGCCACCTGCAAGGCTGCCACTGCCTGAGCTGCTGCAAGGCTGGCCAGCCCCACTGGGATGGCAATGTGCCCAGGCACCGCCAGCACCGTGCCATCCTCTGCAATGACGGGGAGAGCTCAGCGAGACCCCCAGTCTCTTCGCCCCATCTCTCTATCCCCGCACCATGGGGCAGGATGGGCATTTTGGTTGGAAAGCTGCCTGGCGGAGAAGGACCTGGGAGTATTGGTTGATAGTCGGCTGAATATGAGCCAGCAGTGTGCTCAGGTGGCCAAGAAGGCCAACGGCATCCTGGCTTGTATCAGAAGCAGTGTGGCCAGCAGGGCTAGGGAAGTGATTGTCCCCCTGTACTCGGCTCTGGTGAGGCCGCACCTCGAGTACTGTGTTCAGTTTTGGGCCCCTTGCTACAAGAAGGACATGGAGGTGCTCGAACAAGTCCAGAGAAGGGTGACGAAGCTGGTGAGGGGCCTGGAGAACAAGTCCTACGAGGAGCGGCTGAGGGAGCTGGGCTTGTTCAGCCTGGAGAAAAGGAGGCTCAGGGGCGACCTTATTGCTCTCTACAGGTACCTTAAAGGAGTCTGTAGGGAGGTGGGGGTTGGTCTGTTCTTCCACGTGCCTGGTGACAGGACGAGGGGGAATGGGCTAAAGTTGCGCCAGGGGAGCTTTACGTTGGATGTTAGGAAGAACTTCTTTACCAAAAGGGTTGTGAGGCATTGGAACGGGCTGCCCAGGGAAGTGGTGGAGTCACCATCCCTGGAGGTCTTTAAAAGACATTTAGATGTAGAGCTTGGTGATATGGTTTAGTGGAGGACTGTTAGTGTTAGGTCAGAGGTTGGACTCGATGATCTTGAGGTCTCTTCCAACCTAGAAATTCTGTGATTCTGTGATTCTGTGAAGAAGGGGCCTCCACCTCCATGTTGGGGCTTGGGCCCAGCTCCAGAGCTGTCTGTTCCCTCTCACCCCAGAGGGGACCAAATGAATAAAATCATTCCTTTTTCCCATCTGGGAGAAGGAGTATACCTGGTGGAGTTGCCTGAGGTGGGGCAGCCGTGGTCCTCACCCACCTTTCTTCACGCCATGCACTTGGCCCATCTGGCCACAACTGTGCGTGGAGATGCTGAGGGCTGGCAGAGGCATTTTGGGGGAGCCCAGCAGGGTTGGGGTGCCGGTGGGCGAGTAGTTGAAGAACAGTGCCGAAAGTCTGCCTCCCGCCGGTTGCTGTCAATGGCGGCCTGCAGCTCCCCAGGCAAGCTGAGCGCCCGCTTCTCGCATTCATAGGGGTACAGGTACTTCATGTATCTGTGTGGGGAAGAGAGACAGGATCAGAGCCAGCACTGGGCACATCCCAGCCAGCCCCAAGATGAGCAGGAACTGGGCTGGGGATGGTGCCCAGGCACAGGGGAAGCCCTCTGTCCCCCTTGGGGACACCCTGTGTGCTCACTGTGTGCGGAGGGTGAAGGCAGCGCTGGTGATGGAGGTAGGTAGGTTGAGGCCCTTGGTGATCTCCCTCCAGATCTTCTTGTTGATGACTTCCACCAGGCTGCCCTTGTCCATCACCAGCCGGTACAGAGTATAGAGGTCCAGCACTTGCTTGGCCATGATGGGGATGCGGTTCACGGGCGTCCCTTCGGGCTGGGCGAGTCAGGAGA
This sequence comes from Aythya ferina, assembly GCF_964211825.1. Lineage (NCBI taxonomy): Eukaryota > Metazoa > Chordata > Aves > Anseriformes > Anatidae > Aythya > Aythya ferina. The sequence continues at coordinate 3,161,596 of NC_140313.1, read as the reverse complement.
GAGAAGGGTGAGGGGTGAGCCCACAGGGACCCTCGCCCTCTGAGGACGTGGCCCCCACCTTGTCCCCATGGCCACCACAGGCACTGGCTGCCCTCAGAAGCTGTCAGGGCTCTCTGCTGGGTGGTGGGAGCACGGTGGCTCCTCCAGTCACCCCAGAAGCTTCAAACGAGTTTGTGGGTCCCGGAGCCCGATCAATGCCCTCCAAACTTCTTTTCTCCCCCCTCCCTGGCCACAGTGGCTAATGAATGCTGCTCGCCATTAATCCCGGGGTGGACAGTGCCCGTCCTGCTGACAAAGGGACTTGTCTGTGTCCCCACAGAGTGATGGCCCCGGCAGTGGCCGGGGTGCACAGCACAAAAGCCCAGAGAGGTGGCGGGGCCATTGTGCTGCTGCAATTAGCTCTGGATTGATTAACGGTGCCACGTTATCGACAGGGCCCTCGGCTCAGTGTGGGGATGGGGAGGGTGCAAATGGGGGGGGGATGCACAGCCCCTTCCTAGGGCTCGCTGTCCACCCCCCACCCACTGCCACCCTAGGGACACAGCCCCCTGCCTGCATGCCCCTGGGTGCCCCAGAAGCACCCACACCGGCTCTCATCAGCACCCAGCTCTGAGGGTGCCCCCTTGTCTGTCCCCAGAGCTGGGGCACCCAGCACCACCTGCTGTACCTCCCCAGGGTCACCCCCGAGATGTCACCCAGCCTGGGGAGGGGACAGGAGTGGGACTGGAGAGCATTGGGCACTCTCCCTTCTCCCCACACTGACAGATAGCTCGCTTAATTAGCCCCGGCCCCAACGGTGAGGGAGTTAATCAGCTCTGGAGAGAGAGATAATGAAGCCGCCAAGCATCCCATGAATCTTGCAGCCCTGATGGATTCTGAGGGTGGAGACAAGGGTCGGGCAGCGGTGGTGCTCCCCTGGCTCCCCCCAGCCTGCCCCACATCTGGGGGGCACCCACCGCCCACGGGGCAGCACCCAGACCCCATCCACCTCCAGCCACACTCTGGTGTAAGCCCCATGGCCATGGCAGCTCCCGTATGGCATGGGTTTGTGGGGTCTCAGCCCCTCGAGAGCTGGGTGCCACTGCCCCACAGGTGGGCACCCACCCTCACCAACACTCCCAACACCACCGACACTCGGGACCGACCACCCCTTCCCACCTGCTCTCGCCCCACACACAGCCAGCTCCAGCCCCCCTCCCCAAGCCTTCCCCCATTAATTAGCTCAGCATTAACCTCTGCCTGGGGTTTACTGGCTGTCGAGCGGTGTGTTCAATAATCCACACACCAGAAAAAGGCTCTAATTAATACAGCCAACCGCGCGCCCGTGCTCGGCAACTTATAATTGTCCCGGGCCCGGATGGGGAGGGCAAATGTTAAAGCATTTATCAAGTCCCCAGCAGCTGGCTTGTCCCTGTGCTGATAGCAAAGATTTTCGATGGGGTTGGGTGGGCTGGCGGGCTCTTAACCCCTGGGCCCCCATGCTGCTCCTACGGCCCCATGGCAGTGCTCAGGTATGGCTCTGAGCACCCACAAATGGGCATCACTAACAGGGATTGCTAATGGGCGCTGCTAATGGGCCTTGTTAATCAGGCATTGCTATAAGGCACTGCAAGTGGGCATCCTCGCTGGGTGACACTGCTGGGCATCGCTAATGGGCATAATTAATGGGTTTTGCTAACAGACATCACCAAAGGGCTCTGCTGCAACCCTACTGCGCCTCTCCAGTGGGCACTGCTGGTGGGCATCAGCAAGGGGCATTACCACCAGCCCAAATTCGGGGGTCCCAGCCCCTCCAGCTGGCAGCACCCTGCTAGGGGGTGTCCACAACAGGGCTGAATCTGTGGGGTGTGATCATGTGCGTGTGTATAAGTGCGGGACGTGGTGTCTGGGTCTAATGGTGCACACCAGGAGATGAAGGGCATGGAGTCAGAGCTGAGCCCTGTGTGTGTGACAGTGGCCAGCGTGGCCCCGTCTGCACTCAGCCAGCCTTGTGGGGTGCAGCTCACAGAGACGAGCCCCAAACAAGCGACTGGGGGGCATCCACCCAAGCCACCCACCTTTACCTCTCTTCTGCATGAAGCTGAAGAGGTCATCCAGGAACTCCTTGCGTTTTGGGTCCTCGTCCAGTTCGTAGAGCTGGGGCAGGAGAGAGAGGGGTCAACGCTGCTGGCATGCACCGGGCAGGGGGACGGCACAGGACAGTGCTGGGGATGGGGACCCTGCTGGCTCCAGCACCTGGCATCACCCCTTTTACCCCCCAGCTCTCCCCATGGGATTCCCCGACACATCCCCAGGCTCGGGTCTGCCATGGGCTCCCCACCTGCCCTGCACCCTGGCAGCCTCCGTGCCTCATTTTCCCTGCCCTGGATGCGTGGCAGCATGGAGCCCCATGGCAGGGCAGGATGCGGCCGTGCCATGCAGCAGCCAGGGCTTGCCAGATTCCAGCACAACTCCTCAGTGACCATGACAAATTGGAGACTGTCAGATCGATGGCCTAGCAGTAAAAGTCAGAGCACATGAAAGAAAAATTAGCACCAATTGAAGGCGCTATAGACACCAATTCCTCGCAGTGAGCCTGGCAAGAATTTAAAGCCACTGAAAAGAAACAAAACTCAGCAGTTCAGAATGGATTTCCAAAACATATACAAAGAAATGCAAGCTGGAAAACAAAGTCAGGCACAAAATAGTCCTTTAAAAAAAACAGTTGTGCTCGGAATGGCTGTTAAAAAACAATAGACAGGGAGCCTCCCCCCCCTCAGCACAATACATAATTCACAGGCAGATAAAGGGAGCTGTGAGGATGTGGGGTGCGGGGACACAGGGACGTGAGGACATGGGGACATGGAGATGGGGATGTGAGGGCGTGGGGATGTGGGATGTGGCTCTGCTCCGACAGAGACCCTGTGGTTCCCATCACCAGGCAGACACTTCTGCACTGCCCTCAGCACCATTTGTGGGTGCTCCATGGTGCTCTGCTGCTATCCCGTCCTCCCCTTGTGGGTGCCACCTGCACACCCCCTGCAAGCAGGAGCTCCCTGTCCCTGTCACCACCACCCCCATCGCCTGTTCGAGCTGATCCATCAGTGCCGGCAATGGGCTCACGCTGGGAGCAGCACCCTGGGAGCCCACATTTCCCTGCCTGTCCACCAGCCCAGACCATTCCTCCTGGTTTGGAAAATCAAGCCAAGACCTTCCCAGGGGTCTCCCAGCAGGGGTGTCCGGCCGGGCCCCCAGCTGCCCACGTGTATTTCTGCTCCTGCAAAGCCCAGGCACGCTCCCTGCCACCGTGTGCGCGCAGCCCCCAAACAGGTGTGATCTCTTCTCTCCACTGTATATTAACCTCTAACCTTTTATCTGTGGGGCAGCGAGACACAAAAATACATTACATCAAGCAGGGAGCAAAGGTTGGCTTTTAAGAGGAGATGAGAGTTGAGCGAGGAACAGGGGATGTGCTGGCATGGCCCTTGGGCACGCTGATGATGCACCAGGTGTCCTGTGAGGTTTGGGGATGCTCAGGCTGGAGAGGATGTGGGTTTGGGGGATTCCTGCTGCTGGGGGGTTGGCTGGGTCCCAGCCAAAGCAGAGTATAGGATCCAAGCATTGCAGGTGCACAGAGGTGGCATGGGGGTGGCCTGCAGGCAAGGAGGGTCCCCCCAGACACCACCAGCCCCAAGGAAGGTGCCATCTCCATCACCTGCCACTCACCCTCCTCCTCCTCTTGCAAGGTGGGCACTGTGGTCCCCTCCAGCCTCCTTTGGGGACTGGCCATCGGAGCGGCAGAGCACAACCCCACAGGGTCACGCACAATCCAGTACAGGTGCACACAACTTCGTGCGGGGATTCTCAACCCCACACAGATGTGCACAACCCCATGCAGGCATACACAATCCTGAACGAGCATGCAAAACCCTTTATGGGCTTGCACAACCCCACGCAAGGGTGCGCACAACCCAACATGAGCGCACACAACCACCCAAGGGAATGCACCCTGTATGTCCCCCCAGAAGCACACTCAGACTTGCAAGGGCACACGCAACCCTGCACAAGCATGCACAACCCTGCATCAGTGCACGTGCAACCCACACAAGTGTGCACAGCCCCATACCCATTCGCAAAAATCTTACAAGCACACATCCCCACATGGGCACATACAACCTGGTACAGATGTGAATGGCCTCATACAGGCACACACAACCCCAAATGGACACGCACAACCCCAAAGGGGCATGCAGAACCCCAAATAGGCACACACAACCTTTCATGGGTGCACTTACTCCCTATTAGTATGCATAACCCTGCACGGGCACGCACAGCCCTGCATGGGCGCACAACCCGAGGTGGGGACCCAGACTCTGGAGGGGAACACAGACCCCCGGAGGGGCCACCCCGTCCCAGACAGGGTCACTCCCCAGCACGCCCTTGCTGTGTACCTCAAGCAGGGGGCAGCTGTGCAACATGAGCAGCGGCTCCTGCTTGCAGTGACCTATGAGCAAGGACCCTTTTAATCGTGTTTGTATTGATATAATTAGTAACTCATTTAATGCCATTGATGTAACTATATTCCTCTATAAACACAAGTATTAAACTGTCAAGCCTGGGGATTGATACCCCACTGGTGCACAGCTCTGCTCCACTCTACCAACCTCAGGGACCCCTTCTGTAGGGCTTGCCCCCCCAAAAGCCACAGCAATCCCAGTGCCAGCCCAGCGCAGCTGCTCGGGGCATCCTTGCCCCCGACCCACCATGAGTGCAGCTCTGGCCATGCCCAGGCACCCTGCTCTCTGCCAGTATCCCATCGCCATGGCGACATCTTTATTCCTTAAGGGATGGGGATAACGGGGCTGGCTGGGCAGGTTAAAGGGCAGCGGGTTGAATATGGTTTATTAAAGGGATGTGAATAGACCTCGTGCCTCCCCTCACCACAATTAAATAACATTGTTAGCACACTTGCTAACCCTGGAGGTGCCTCTCCTGGCTCTGGGGGGGCTTGCAGGGATGGAGCCAGGGTCTCCAGCCCCCCATGGCCCAGCTGATCCCACAGAGAAGGGGCACGGTGAGGTACAAAGCCCCTCTAGACTGCCCCGAGGAGCCCCCCCACAGCACTTCCAAGGGAAGCTATCGCAGTGGGACCCCTACAGCCCCCACTCGGCTGCCACCTCCCGCCAGTAGCCAGGGCTCAGATCAGCAACCAGGATTTAATCCACTTAGTACAGGCTGCATCGATCCCGAACCCTGCTCAGCTCCTCCCTGCCTCACATCTTCCCCAACCCTGAGCCACTTAATATACACCGCATTGATTAGCCGCCCTGCTAATTTTTCCATCTGGCTGCTGCTCACACAGGGAGCCCAGGAGATGCAGTTCCCCACATCCTCCCAGCACGCTGAAGGTGGCCAAGCACTGATGGGGTCCTTTGGGGACCTCAGGGTCTCTTGGGGACCTCGCACCCCTCTGGAGCATCATTGCACCTCTGAGCCGGGGGTCCCTGGTACATGGCCAGGTGCATGCACATCAAGTGTTTCTGTGTCCCAATGGGATTGGGGAGCCACTGGTGCCACCGTTTACCTACAGCCTTGCCACCACCCAGCCTGAATACACCACAAGAGTGAGTATAGGAGCTGGGGGCTCTGGGCCCCCCTCCTGTCACTCGCTCCCTGCCAGGCACCAACCACCCCCTGACCTTGCAAGCGCCCGGCCCCATGCCGTTAATAAGTTAATGGTTGCGGGACAGCTCTGCCTGGGTGCTGGCTGAATTTGCAAGCACTGCTGGCTGGTGAGGGGACTGTGCCCTGATCCCACAGCCCCCACAGCAGCAACGCTCCCCCTGGTGTCCCCATTCTCAGCATTACACCGCTGACACAGCTGGACACCCCCATGCCATAGCCCCCCAGCCTGCTCCCAGCACCCCCTCCCCAAAACCATTCGCCGTGCTTAATGTTTAACGTGCTTAATGTTTAACGGTACTTTATAGAGCAGCAGGTTTAATCAGCACTGATAGCGCGGAGGATCCGGCAGGCCATTAAAACCCCAGGGGTCCTTGCCTGGGGAGCTGCCTGCTGCATACATTAACCTGGCTCGGGGCAAGGTGAGGGACTGTTTGCTCATGGCACTGGCCTTGGGACAGCAGCCCCTGGCCCCGGGGTGAGGAGGGACTCATGGGGTCCCCAGGCTCCTCCTCAACCCATTTCACAGGAGGGGAAACTGAGGCACGAGGTGCCAGCATGGCTTGCTTTAAGTGTCAGAGCCGTGTGTGCGGAGGATATGTGCTGCATGATGCCACCACGGTCACCGTCCCCAGATCCCAGCCCCACATTTGTCCATGCTGGGGGGTCCCGGCAAGTGCACTCCATCCAAGCTCGTTGTCTTGTTGCTCTTTCATGGCTGAACAAGCAGGGATTCAAGAAGGGATCTGCTCAGGTTAACCCCCGGCCACATTGTCCCCCACCTGCCTCATCCCCCCCAGACATAAGGGAGCTCCCAAGGTGTCCCCTGAGGTGGGGGACCTGGCCACGGGGAGACACGCATGCATGCATGCACTTACCCAGTGTATATGCATAGGTGTGCACGTGGCAGGTGTGTTTGCACACATGGGAGTGCACAGCTGGGGGGCTGTGCACACACCTGGGCTGTGCCTTGGATGCCCAGTGACCCCCCTACATCTCCGTCCCCATCACCATCCCCTGGGTGGCTTTGTAGTGATGATGAGGGAAGAAGGGCTGGAGAAGAAATTGCATGCTACTGTATCCCCAGCCATTCTCCTTTTGCATGCCCCCCCCATACACACTCTCCCCATGCACACTCTCATATCCCTCCCACACTGTCCCCTCTCACTCCATGTGTGCCTGTGCTCACTCCCACGCCCCCATGCAGCCGCACACCCCCATGGGTGTCCTGGTGGGGCCAGATCCCACCTCCCCAGGGCTAGATCCTCCCTCCACACTGCACCCTGCCTAGTCTGCTGCTGGGACAGGGGTCTTGCTTCCATCATTAACCCAATTACTGGATTAGCAGAGGCCAGAGCCAGTGAGGGGGCACACCCCCCCAAACCCACCATTCACATCCGATTACAGGGTGGCAGCTGGGGACAGAGCCAGGGGTAGCTGTGGGGTGAGGATCCCCAGAGGCAGAAACCTAGATGATATCACAGGGTCCTACCAGCCCCAGAATCCCTCCTCTCCCTGCACTTTGTGCTGCCAGATGGGGGGCATTGCTGTCCCCATCTCTCCATGCGCTCGTCGCCAGCTCCCACTGTGGTGGTTTTACTCAGGTGGGCAGCCGAGCTCCACCACAACCGCTCTCTCACTCCCCCTCTCCTCAAAAAGGAAGGGGGAGAAAATACAACACAGAGAACTCGAGGTTTGAGATGAGAAAGGTTTAATTAAAGGGAAAGGGAATGGGGAGGAAAAACAGAAACAAGAGAAACAATCAGTCCGCGCGGAAGCACAGAGAGAAAAAATTATTCTCTACTTCCCATCAGCGAGTGGTGTTCGGCCACGTCCTGGGAAGCAGGGCCTCAAACGCGTAGTGGTTGTTCAGGAGGAACAGCCCCCTCCCCCACGAGAGCCCCCCCTTTTATTGCTGAGTGTGACATCAGGTGTTATGGAATATCCCTTTGGTTGGTTTAGGTCAGCTGCCCTGGTGTCCTGGTTTCAGTTAGAACAGAATTAATTTTCTTCCTAGTAGCTGGTGGAATGCCGTGTTTTGGCTTAGGATGAGAAGAGTGCTGATAACACCCCGATGTTTTAATTGTTGCAGAGCAGTGCTTATACCAAGCCAAGGACATCTCAGCCTTTCGCTCTGTCCTGCCAACAGGCAGGCTGGGGGTGCAGTAAGAGCTGGGAGGGGACAGACCCAGGACAGGTGACCCAAACTAGCCAAAGGGGTATTCCATACCATCTGACGTCATGCTAAACAATATATAGGGGTGGCTAGCCGGGGGGAGGGGGCCGGACTGCTCGGGGTTAGGCTGGGCATCGGTCAGCGGGTGGTGAGCAATTGCATTGTGCATCACTTGTTTGTACATATTATTATTACTTTCCTATTATCACCATTGTATCATTATTATTATTATTATTATTATTATTATTATTATTATTTTGTTATTATTTTCCTGTCTTATTAAACTGTCTTTATCTCAAATCACGGGCTTCACTTTCCATTTCTCTCCCCTGTCCCAGAGAGGGAGGGGGGAGGGTGAGCGAACGGCTGCGTGGTGTTTAGCTGCCGGCCGGGTTAAACCACGACAGTCTTTTTGGCGCCCAACGTGGGGCTCGAAAGGTTGAGATAACGGCAGATCTGACCAGAGTGTGTTAAACTAAAATTGGTGTAAGTATTAGACCTGCTTAATAGTCACTTGTCATAATGCTGATTGCTTTAATCTCAACTCTGCTGCGCCTGTTTTCCAAATTGAGTATTATAGTACATTATTTTCCGTATTTGCTCTCTGTCATGTTGTTTATCCTCTCTGGGCCCTGGTTTCAGATCATTATGGTACTGAGTGTTGTAGCAATGGCTTATGACACGATGAGATATCTGGTCATGACTCTAACTTGGTATTTGTACTCAGTAACATCATCGACTCTGTATTTTGGAAACTGTATCTTGGAAACTATTAGCAATTATACCTATTGTTTTTTTCCATTAGGGAGTCAATCTGTGGAGGGGAAAGGGGAAGATATTTTTTCTTACTTGATTACTCTCCCTTTCTCCTTCACCACCCCTGTATCCTCCTGGATCACTCTCCCTTCCTCCTTCACCACCCTCTTACCCTCCGAGCTTGCTACAATAGCTCTCCAAGATATTGAATATCCTTGGGATACTCAGACCAGCATAGTCTTGTTGTTCTGCCTCCTGAATGCGCTTCAGATTCTGCTTAAAGTTAAACAACTACTTAGGAAGCTCATCCGGAGATCTGCCCGGAGGCAGTATAGTTGTGGGTGGCAGGGAGTATGGGAGGATATGGGCAGGCATCTAGAGCAGTTGGCACCCCCAGTGTTTTGGAAATTCACCCCTGAACAATTGCAAAATCCTCAAAAACTGGCAGAATGCTTGAGAAAAAGGTGTCATGATTCTGGCAGTTCCAAAGTAACACAAATCATTGTAACATGCTGGGGCCTGGCTCATGCCTATCGAGCTGCCATTGATACTGCTATCAACTTAGTGACAGACCCTGCGGCCACTCCAAGCCCTGTGACAGATCCAACGGCCAATGTGACCCCTACGGTGGACTCTGCAGCCGCTCCAGTTCCAGCTCCTGCAGCCACTCCAGTTCCAGCTCCTACAGCCGCTTCAGTCCCAGCTCCTGCAGCTGCTCCAGTTCCAGCTCCTGCAGCCGCTCCAGTTCCAGCTCCTGCAGCCGCTCCAGTTCCAGCTCCTACAACTGCTCCAGCTCCGGTTCCTGCAGCCGCTCCAGTTCCAGCTCCTGCTGCTACTCCAGTCCCAGCTCCTGCAACTGCTCCAACTCTGGTTCCTGCAGCCACTCCAGCTCCGGTTCCTGCAGATGCTCCAGCTCCTGCAGCCACTCCAGCTCCTGTGGCTGGGTCAGAGAAAAGAGCTGTAGCAGTGCAAGTTGACCCTGCAGAGGGTATTCCAACCCCTGTGGCAGACCCTGTAACGGGGTCAGAGAAACGAGCTGTAGCAGTGCAAGTTGACCCTGCAGAGGGTATTCCAACCTCTGTGGCAGACCCTGTAACAAGGTCAGAGAAACGAGCTGTAGCAGTGCAAGTCGACCCTGCAGAGGGTATTCCAACCTCTGTGGCAGACCCTGTAACAAGGTCAGAGAAATGAGCAGTAGCAGTGCAAGCTGCCCCTGTAGAGAAGGTGAAAAAATGGTATAGAGATTCAGGTCGTTTAGAACGCAGAGAGTCTTCTGCCAAATCTAGGTATAGAGACGACGGAGACGACGATGACGCTGGGCCATCAAGGGTTCAGGAGGAGGAAGATGAGGATGCTGAAAAATCAACAGCAGTAACTACCCGAAGCCTAAACGAGCGTGAGTTACGAGATGTGCGAAAAGATTTTGGTTGCTGTATAGGTGAGCAGCTTGTCACCTGGCTGCTCCGATGCTGGGACTCTGGAGCCAATTGTGTGGAATTAGACGGCAGGGAAGCCAAGCGACTGGGATCCCTTGCTAGAGACACAGGCATTGACAAAGCAATTGCAAATGGAGCACAATCTCACAGCCTCTGGAGGCGTCTCCTGTCAGCTGTGAGGGAAAGGTATCCCTTCAAGGAAGAACTTTTATGTCTACCAGGCAAGTGGACCACTATGGAGAAGGGAATCCAGTACCTGAGGGAATTAGCCGTATGGGAAGTGATTTATGAGGACCCAGACCTCAGACAAACATCCAAAGATCCAGATGAAGTCAGGTGTACACGACCCATGTGGCGGAAGCTTGTACGGAGTGCACCATCATCATATGCCAGCTCATTGGCAATAATGGCCTGGAAAGAGGATGAGGAACCCACAGTGGATGAAGTGGCTAAACAACTCCGGCAGTACGAAGAAAGTCTCTCTTCTTCCTTACAGGCCTGCGTCTCAGCTGTGGAGAAACTTTCTGAAAAGGTTCACCAACTTGAAGAGAATCTATCATCCTCCCCACCTGAACCAACCAGTGTCCACCGACCAAAAGAGAACACTTGGGAGAAACTTTCTGAAAGGGTTCACCAACTTGAAGAGGGATTATTCTCCTCCGCACCTGTACAAAGCAGTGTCTCAGCTATCAGGGGTAGGCGTTCATCCACACAAGGAAGACGATATGGTGGGTACTCACCCCGTGCCACCCTGTGGTTTTACTTACGAGACCATGGAGAGGACATGAGAAAATGGGATGGAAAATCTACTGCGACCCTAGAGGCACGGGTACGTGAGTTGCAAAAGAAAACAATCAAGAAAAAGGGATTCTCTGAAAAGTTTGCTGCTCCAACTTCCAGCAGACAGTCCTTCAAACACAGAAACGAAGAAGATTCTGACCAGGGTTAGGGGGGCCCTGCCTCCAGCCAGGGGGAGGAAAGGGACAATCGAGTTTATTGGACTGTGTGGATTCGATGGCCTGGCACGTCAGACGCACAGAAGTATAAGGCTTTAGTAGACACCGGTGCACAATGTACTATAATGCCATCGAGCTATAAAGGACCAGAGCCCATCTATATTTGTGGAGTGACAGGGGGATCTCAGCAGTTGACTGTATTGGAGGCTGAAGTGAGTCTGACTGGGAATGAGTGGGAAAAGCACCGCATTGTGACTGGCCCGGATGCTCCATGTATCCTTGGCATAGACTATCTTAGAAGAGGATATTGCAAGGACCCAAAAGGGTTCCGGTGGGCTTTTGGTATAGCTGCCTTAGAGACAGAGGGCATTAAACAGTTATCTACCTTGCCTGGTCTCTCAGAGGACCCCTCTGTTGTGGGGTTGCTGAGGGTCGAAGAACAGCAAGTGCCAATCGCTACCACAACTGTGCACCGGCGGCAATATCGCACTAACCAAGACTCCCTGATTCCCATCCATAAGCTAATTCGTCAATTGGAGAGCCAAGGAGTGATCAGCAAGACTCATTCACCTTTCAATAGTCCCATATGGCCAGTGCGAAAGTCTAATGGCGAGTGGAGACTAACAGTGGACTATCGTGGCCTGAATGAAGTGACGCCACCACTGAGTGCTGCAGTGCCGGACATGCTGGAACTTCAGTACGAACTTGAATCGAAGGCAGCCAAGTGGTACGCCACAACTGATATCGCTAATGCATTTTTCTCCATCCCTCTAGCAGCAGAGTGCAGGCCACAATTTGCCTTCACTTGGAGGGGAGTCCAATATACTTGGAATCGGCTGCCCCAGGGGTGGAAACACAGCCCTACCATTTGCCATGGGCTGATCCAGTCTGTGCTAGAGCAGGGGGAAGCTCCTGAACACCTGCAGTACATCGATGACATTATTGTGTGGGGTAACACAGCAGAGGAAGTTTTTGAGAAAGGGAAGAAAATAGTCCAAATCCTTCTGAAAGCCGGTTTTGCCATAAAACAAAATAAAGTCAAAGGACCTGCACGAGAGATCCAGTTTTTAGGAATAAAATGGCAAGATGGACGTCGTCAAATCCCAATGGATGTGATCAACAAAATAACAGCTATGACTCCACCAACTAGCAAAAAAGAAACACAGACTTTCCTAGGTGTTGTGGGGTTTTGGAGAATGCACATCCCAAATTACAGTCTGATTGTAAACCCGCTCTACCGAGTAACCCGTAAGAAGAATGAGTTTGAATGGGGCCCTGAACAACGACAAGCCTTTGAACAAATCAAGCAGGAAATAGTCCATGCAGTAGCCCTTGGGCCAGTTCGAACAGGACCAGATGTAAAGAATGTGCTCTACACTGCAGCCGGGGAGAACGGCCCCACCTGGAGCCTCTGGCAGAAAGAACCTGGGGAAACTCGAGGTCGGCCCCTGGGGTTTTGGAGTCGGGGATACAGAGGATCTGAGGCCCGCTATACTCCAACTGAAAAGGAGACATTGGCAGCATATGAAGGAGTTCGATCTGCTTTGGAGGTGGTTGGTACTGAAGCGCAGCTCCTCCTAGCACCCCGATTGCCGGTACTAGGCTGGATGTTCAAGGGAAGGGTCTCTTCTACGCATCATGCAACTGATGCTACGTGGAGCAAGTGGGTTGCACTGATTACTCAGCGGGCTCGAATAGGAAACCCCAGTCGCCCAGGAATATTGGAAGTGATTATGGACTGGCCAGAAGGCAAATACTTTGGGATATCATCAGAGGAGGAGGTGGGTCGTGCTGAAGAAGCCCCACTGTACAACCAGTTACCAGAGAATGAAAAGAAATATGCCCTGTTCACTGATGGGTCCTGTCGTATTGTGGGGAAGCATCGGAGATGGAAGGCTGCTGTATGGAGTCCTACACGACGAGTTGCAGAAGCTGCTGAGGGAGAAGGTGAATCGAGTCAGTTTGCAGAAGTGAAAGCCATTCAGCTGGCTTTAGACATTGCTGAACGAGAAAAATGGCCAGTTCTCTATCTCTACACCGATTCATGGATGGTAGCAAATGCCCTGTGGGGATGGTTACAGCAATGGAAGCAAAACAACTGGCAGCGTAGGGGCAAACCCATCTGGGCTGCTGCTTTGTGGCAAGACATTGCTGCTCGGGTAGAGAACCTGGCTGTGAAAGTACGTCACGTAGATGCTCATGTGCCCAAGAATCGGGCTACTGAAGAACATCAAAACAACCAGCAGGTGGATCAGGCTGCTAAGATTGAAGTAGCTCAGGTGGACCTGGATTGGCAGCATAAAGGTGAATTATTTATAGCCCGATGGGCCCATGACACCTCAGGCCATCAAGGTAGAGATGCAACATACAGATGGGCTCGTGATCGAGGGGTGGACCTGACCATGGACGCTATAGCACAGGTTATTCATGACTGTGAAACATGTGCTGCAATCAAGCAAGCCAAACGGTCAAAGCCTCTTTGGTATGGAGGACGATGGCTGAAATATAAATATGGAGAGGCCTGGCAGATTGATTACATCACACTCCCTCAAACTCGCAATGGCAAGCGCCACGTACTTACAATGGTGGAAGCAACCACCGGATGGCTGGAAACATATCCTGTGCCTCATGCCACCGCCCGGAACACTATCCTGGGCCTTGAAAAGCAAGTCCTATGGCGACATGGTACCCCAGAAAGAATGGAGTCAGACAATGGAACTCATTTCCGAAACAACCTTATAGACACTTGGGCCAAAGAACATGGTATTGAGTGGGTGTATCACATCCCCTATCATGCACCAGCCTCCGGGAAAGTTGAACGATACAACGGACTGTTAAAGACTACATTGAAAGCAATGGGCGCTGGGACATTCAAAAATCGGGATACGCATTTGGCAAAGGCCACCTGGTTAGTCAATACTAGGGGATCTGCCAACCGAGCTGGACCTGCCCAATCAAACCTGTTATGTACTGTAGATGGGGATAAAGTTCCTGTAGTGCATGTAAGAAATATGCTGGGTAAAACAGTCTGGGCTACTCCTGCCTCAGGAAAAGGCAAACCTATTCGTGGAATTGTTTTTGCTCAGGGACCTGGATACACTTGGTGGGTGATGCAAAAGAACGGAGAGGTCCGGTGTGTACCTCAAGGAGATTTAATACTGGGTGAGAATAGCCCATGAACTGAATTGTACCATGTTAATTACTATATAATACTATATGTTATCACTACTATGACTACTGTAGGTGACTAATTAGAATGTATGGAAAAGAGTGTAACCTGAGCATGACATAAATGGTATGGAATAAGGGGTGGATAGATGTCCTGGTTTCAGTTAGAACAGAATTAATTTTCTTCCTAGTAGCTGGTGGAATGCTGTGTTTTGGCTTAGGATGAGAAGAGTGCTGATAACACCCCGATGTTTTAATTGTTGCAGAGCAGTGCTTATACCAAGCCAAGGACATCTCAGCCTTTCGCTCTGTCCTGCCAACAGGCAGGCTGGGGGTGCAGTAAGAGCTGGGAGGGGACAGACCCAGGACAGGTGACCCAAACTAGCCAAAGGGGTATTCCATACCATCTGACGTCATGCTAAACAATATATAGGGGTGGCTAGCCGGGGGGAGGGGGCCGGACTGCTCGGGGTTAGGCTGGGCATCGGTCAGCGGGTGGTGAGCAATTGCATTGTGCATCACTTGTTTGTACATATTATTATTACTTTCCTATTATCACCATTGTATCATTATTATTATTATTATTATTATTATTATTATTATTATTTTGTTATTATTTTCCTGTCTTATTAAACTGTCTTTATCTCAACTCACGGGCTTCACTTTCCATTTCTCTCCCCCGTCCCAGAGAGGGAGGGGGGAGGGTGAGCGAACGGCTGCGTGGTGTTTAGCTGCCGGCCGGGTTAAACCACGACATAGGAAGAACTTCTTTACCGAAAGGGTTGTGAGGCATTGGAACAGGCTGCCCAGGGAAGTGGTGGAGTCACCATCCCTGGAGGTCTTTAAAAGACGTTTAGACGTAGAGCTTACGGATATGGTTTAGTGGGGATTGTTAGCGTTAGGTAGAGGTTGGACTCGATGATCTTGAGGTCTCTTCCAAACTAGAAATTCTGTGATTCTGTGTGATTCTGTGAAAGATTGGGTCCCTATAAACGAGCAGTAGCTTACTTCTCTAAACAATTAAATGAAGTAAGTAAAGGATGGCCCGGATGCCTTCGAGCTGTTGCAGCTGTTGTTATCAATATACAAGAAGCTCAGAAGTTTACAATGGGACAGAAAATGACAGTGTTAGTCTCCCATACAGTCTCAACAGTTTTGGAACAAAAAGGAAACCATTGGCTTTCACCACAAAGATTTTTAAAATATCAAGCAATATTAGTAGAACAAGATGATGTGGAAATTGTGGTCACTAACGTCAAAAATCCAGCTTCTTTCCTTAGCTCTGGATGAACCTATAACCCATGATTGTACAGAAACAATGGAGACTGTGTATTCTAGTCGACTCGATCTTAAGGAAGAACCTTTAGAAGATGCTGATGAATCATTGGTATACTGATGGAAGCAGCTTTGTAAAACAAGGACAACGTAAGGCAGGATACGCTGTTACAACTGCTCAACAGGTAATCGAGTCCAAACCATTACTCCCTGGGACGTCCACCCAGAAAGCACAGGTAATTGCACTTACGTGAGCACTGGAACTGGCAGCAGGAAGGAAAATAAATATTTGGACAGATTCTAAATATGCATTCGGCATGGTACATGCTCATGGAGCGATTTGGAAAGAACATGGATTGCTGACTGCTCAGGGAAAACAGATGAAACATGCTGAAGAAATTTTAAAATTTTTAGAGGCTGTAAAACAATCAGAAAAGGTAGCTATCATGCATTGTCAAGGACACCAAAAGGGAAACGCTGATTTTGAAATTGGAAATCGATTGGCAGATCAGGAGGCTAAACAGGCAGCTGAAATAACTGAGGTGAAGGCATTGTCTTTAATACCAGACGATAAAATCCAAACTATATACATGAACTAAAAAGCCAAATTATACAAAAGAAGACTTAAAATTAATTGAAGATTTGAAAGGTAAAATGAAACCAGATAGATGGGTATATTTAAAAGATAACTGTGTAATAATACCCTCTAATTTGACATGGCCCATAGTTCTTACAGAACACAATAAAACACATTGGGGAGAACAAGTAACTCAACAATGTAGCATCTGTTTACGCAATAACCCCAATACTAAGAATAGAATAAAATTTGGAATAATCGGTAAAGGAAATTATCTGGGACAACAGTGGTAAATTGATTTTTTCAAAACTCCCTAGAAAAGGGGGGTATTGTTATTTACTGGTTCTGACTGACACGTTTTCAGGATGGCCCGAAGCTTTTCCCTGTCAAACAAACAAAGCAAGAGAAGTGGTTAAAGTCTTGTTAAATGAAATAATACCACGCTTTGGGATTCCAGTAGCAATGTCTTCTGAGTGAGGTTCATATTTTTGTGTGCAAGTGGTACAACAGATAAGTAAGATCCTAATGATAGATTGGTAACTACATACTCCTTATAGACCGTAGGCAAGTGGACAGGTAGAAAAAATGAACCATTTAATTAAACAACAAATAGCTGAAATCGGACAAGAAGCTAATTTGTCATGGCCTCAATCCCTCCCTTTAGCATTACTTAGAATCAGAGTTAAACCTAGAGTAAAAGAGAATTGGAGTCCCTTTGAAATTTTATATGGCAGGCCATATCAATTTCTATTTAATGGAGAGGATCTAACGCAGCTGGGATCAGAATATTTATATACTTATATAACTGAACTTGCATAAATTTGTGTTAGGGACCAGGGCTAAAGGGTTGGATCAACCAATCTACCCCTTTAAGCCTGGGGAATATATATATATAAAGACTTTTTCAGGACAACCCCTAGAGGAAAAATTGAATGGACTGTATCAAGTGTTGCTGACAACTTACACTGCTATCAAAATTAGAGAACAAGCCGCTTGGATCCACTATTCCCAAGTGAAGAAGGTTCCAGGAGCTCCTTGGAAAGTAACACTAGGTGATGATGAACTGAAACTAAAGCTTAGTCAAACAAAATGAGGACATTATGGTCGGGAGTATTTGGTAATATGGTTGGCAGAAAATTTGTTCATTGAATTGTTTTGTTTTTATGGCTTATAGTTGTAATTGTGATTCAAGAAGGTGCCTCTGTGATAATAGAGAATGGTGGGTGGCCTTGAGCTAAAGCCGTAACAACAGAGGATAAGAACTTTAATGGAAAGTTAGCAGTTACGGTCATCTGGCGAACAAATGGTAACTATTTATGTAAACCATCAGAATGGCAAAAATTAGGAGAAGAGTGGACACAAGATAATGTATCCTTAGCTCTTAGTTGTATGCAAGCACAGTTATGGTTACAGGCAACGGCTGCCTTGATCATTAGGGAAGGAAGTGAAGGCATTTTTCCAGCTGAAGTCCGAAAGGCAGTCTGGGACAATGCCAATGATTTTGAGATGAAGTTCCAGTCCTTGTGGACCCTCGTAAATTGTACTTATAATCCCATTGCTAACATGGCTACTGCCTTCGTGCTTACTATACATAATGCCACAGTTTATGTTATCCACCTGATCATTGCACTAGGATTAAACCATGAGAAAACAGTGCTCTATCCTTTGGAGCATAGAACATGGGCACGGATGGAGAATGGGAAATGGCAGTCTGTAAATCTAGAATCATGTGTTACCGGGGAACAACAAGGATTTATTTGTGAAAGAAATACAATTGAGGCTCAGGATGTATGTTTTGACACGGAGCAAGGTATCTGTCACTTTGAAATTCATCCAAATACTAGTCAAAAGACTGCGCTTGTATATGTTGGTCAAGGGTGTGTGTGTTTAAGAACTGCTTGTGATTTTGTAGAAGTAGATAAGGAGAACATAACTCTCCATAGAAAACATCATTCTAATTTCTGTATTTGTAACTCTGTTAGAATCATTGGGTGTAATATTCTATATTTGGCACCAGTGGTATCCCATCAGCTGATCAAGTCTAACAACACAACGTATCGTAAGTTATTACCTACCCTCACGCTGGTGAAGCTACTAGTTAAAAAACAAGACACAAGTCACAACTGATGGGATACACTCTTTGGATGGTCACCAACTGCAACTGGGATTTTGAACACATTGAGTCACCCAATTATTGTTTAATTGATATTAGTTGGTATAAGTTTAATATTGTCTTTTGTATTACTTGTTTGGAATTGAAAATTGTTACAACAAATGTCCATGTTAGCCTCCTTGACAAATGTGCATGGCAAGGTATTGAGGGGTACATATCATAAAGACTGGGAAGAAAATTTTCGTATTAAGTAAAAGAATTTACTAGATTTTCCAGAAAAGGGGGGAATGATATTGTATAACCTCACTTTAGGATAGAATAAAACTTGTGGCTAAAAGTTAGCAAGGACAAAGTAAACGACATCTTGTTATCTGTAGACCTTCTGTTATGTTTAAGCATCTTGTTATTTTAAAACTTCCCGGTATCTGTTAACCGTTAGTCAGGCTGAGACTTGAGATAACTTGAGTCAACTGTCTGTTATGTCTTGTTAACTGAGACTTCCTGTTATCTGCCGACCCTCAGTTAAACCGAAAGCCAACTCAGCATTTTTTACAGCTTGGAAAACAACTGATTAAGCAAAGGTGAAAAGTGCGTTAAGAGGAAGACCTACGGCCTTCCTCCCAAAGCCCACTGCCCACGTCCTGAAGACCCCGGCCCACAATTCTTGGAAGGCTTTGCGCAAGCGCAAGGACTGATAAGCTAATTAGCATACGAAGCGAGAGTAGGCGGGGTTACGTAATGAATATGTATAGGCGCTAATAGAATATTCGTTGTCTCGCTGTATAAATATGAGATAGTTTGTCACTTCGAACATGCACGATAGGCGGAAAGATCCCCCGTGCATCCAGCGCTGCAATAAAGAATATACCACTTAAAGAAATTTCGGTTTTGATCTTTAAATCAGCGAAGCATCCCGAGTGGATTTATTGCCTGGCTTGCAGCGGCACAGATGCTGGCAGCACAGCTTTATCAAGATGTTCCGGTGCGGGTGGTGGGGAGGGCAGCCCCCACTGCCCATTAGCACTCTGCTCCGATAGTCCCTCAGTTATTTCCGCTGCTGATTGATTTATTGGCGAGGTCATACCCCGAACTGGGGTGGGTGCAGGAACTGACGATAAAAATCGATTCAGCTGCATTCCTGAGGTCTCAGGTTTCGTACTCGGTGGTCTGTCAGTCCCAGATGGTACTGAGAAAGCTTGCGCTGCCGCCATAGCCAGCTGCCGTTCAGTTTTTATACCACACAGCGCGTTAAGCACTGCATGCTAGGTCGTACATAGATCTTTATCGAACTGTGATGGTTGTATCCCTTAAATGATCTCCTACAAGCCGCCACTCATCTGGGCCAAAAATTAGAAGGATTTATTTTAGAAAACCCTGCTTCTGGGCCCAGTGTACCAAGGATTTGATCTTTTTTGCATTGCAAGATATGCCTCTGTTAGAGAGAATGCTAGAGAGAAGCTGCACAGCCGCTTCCTCCTCCATGGTTACGTCAGACGGGCTGCAGGGTCGTGATCTACACCCCTCTGCTATATGCCAACTCGCCACACGGTGAGGGTCGTCTGCCGTTGTCCACTGACGCCTCTGGTCTCCTGTAGCAACTCGATCCCGGATGTCCCGTGTCTCACCACGATTACGTCACTTTCCTGCATCTCACCGCAATTCCTTTGTTCCCGCATCTCACCGCGATCTCTATCAATCAATCTCCGCATCTTACCACAATTACTTTGTTCCCACGTCTCACCGCAATCATCTGTGTCCGGGTCGGTGCTTGGAGTTTCTCAGCGTCTCTCAGGTCTTTCGGTTTCTGTCAGGTCTCTCTGTGTCTCTCAGGGCTCTCCGTGTCTCTGAAGTCTCTTCATGTCTCTCAGCGTCTCTCAGCCTCTGCGGGTCTGTACTGGGTCTGGCTGGAATGTTAACTTTCCCAGCAGCAGCCCATTCAGTGCCGTACTCTGTACTTGTAGCTGGAACAGCAGTGTTATCACACCAGTGTTGTGTCTACTGCTGAGCAGCAGTGGCACAGCATTGGGCCTTTCTCTAACCCTCCTAGGGGGTGGGCAAAAAGTGAGGAGAGAAACATCACTAGGGCAGCTGACCTAAACCAATCAAAGGGATATTCCATACCATGTGGTGTCACACTCAGCAATAAAAGGTGGAAACAGGAAGAAGAGGGGAGGGGTGGGCTCTTGTTGAGAAAACGTCGGTCCTCCTCTCGAACACCGGCTGCGTGCGTTGAGGCCTTGCTTCAAGGACGTGGTCAAGCATCGCTCATTTGTGGGAAGTAGAGAGTAATTTCTTTCCTCTGCACTTCCATATAGCCTTCATTTATTTTGTTTGTTTGTTTTCCTCCCTTTTTCCCCTTTCCCTTTTATTTCCCCTTAGTTAAATTGTTTAGTTCATGGTAGTCTTTATTTAATTATTATAATTATTTCCCTTTAATTAAATTATTCTTATCTCAACCCGTGAGTTGTTCTTTGCTTTACTTCTCCCCCTCCTTATCTAAAGGAGGGGGAGTGAGAGAGCGGTTGTGGGGTTTAGCTGCCCAGCACGGTAAAACCACCACAGGGTCTCAGCCTGTTCGGGCGCCATATGTTGCAGGAAGAATGGCCAAAAACATGACAGACACTAGTATGGTCAGATCATGCTCCATTTTATTACCAGAATAGCCTGACTTTTATAGCAAACTTAACAGGGGCAGACAGTGTCTCACACAAGATTATTGGTCAAAAGCACTCAGACAAACAACTGCAAGAAAACAACCCCACCTTGTGATTAGCAGTCACGTAGACCTTGTCCTTGAAGCCAGCTGCTGGCAACAATATTTTTCTGAATTCCTCAATTGGGCGATGTGGGAACACTGTCATGGGAACTTCTCATAGTCGTCCTGGTAGCTTGGTTTGCTCAGCTGCAGCAAGCCACGGGATCTTTGCTGTTTCAAAAATCCCTCAACAGAGAGTCACTCAAGGAGGAAGGAAGTGGGTTGCTGTGATTGATTATACATTTTGCTTTCACATTCAACCCATGCAAAGGATTCAAGGGGAAGAGAAGCTGATAGTTAGGATTCAGGACCCGCTGCTGTTTACATTTAAAATGTTCCTTTGAGTTCTTGTTTCAGGTTTTTCATGATGCTGTTATTTTTGTGTAGAAGCATATGGTTTGCTCCAGTCTTTGCTGCGTTACAGAATCACAGAATTTCTAGGTTGGAAGAGACCTCAAGATCATCGAGTCCAACCTCTGACCTAACACTAACAAGCCCTCCACTAAACCATATCACTAAGCTCTACATCTAAACATCTTTTAAAGACCTCCAGGGATGGTGACTCAACCACTTCCCTGGGCAGCCTGTTCCAATGCCTAACAACCCTTTCGGTAAAGAAGTTCTTCCTAACATCCAACCTAAAACTCCCCTGGCGCAACTTTAGCCCATTCCCCCTTGTCCTGTCACCAGGCACGTGGGAGAACACACCAAGGAAAGAAACCAAAAGCACCTTCCCCCCCTCCCCCATCCACCCTCTTTCACCTCTTCCCCCCGAATGGTGCAGGGAAACAGGGAAATGGGGGTTGCAGTCTGTCTATAGCACTTCTTCTCTGCCTCTCCTTCTCGGTCACTCTCGTCCCCTGTGCTGTGGGGTCCCACCCACGGGATACAGTCCTTGATGAACTGATCCGGCGTGGGCTTCCCACAGGCAGCAGCTCTTCCAGAACTGCTCCAGATATGGGTCCGTACCACAGGGTCCATCCCTCAGGAGAAAACTGCTCCAACCTGGCTCCCCATGGGCAGCAGCTCCTGCCAGGTCACCTGCTCCTGCGTGGTCTCCTCTCCACGGGCTACAGGTCTGGCCTGGGATCTGCTCCGGCAGGGGTCTTCCACAAGTGGCAGCCTCCGTCGGTGCAGGGCCACCTGCTCCACCGTGGTCTTCTCCATGGGCTGCAGGGGGACAGCCTGCTACACCATGGTCCTCACCACAGGCCGCAGGGGACTTCTGCTCCAGCGCCTGGAGCACCTCTCCCCCTCCTACTTCACTGACCTTGGCGCCTACAAGGCTGTTTCTCACTCCTCTCACTCTCCCAGCTTCTGTGTGGTGCAGCATTTTTTTATTTTTTATTTTTTCCCTGTCTTAAATGTGCTCTCACAGAGGCTCAAACAACATCACTTATTGGCTCGGCTCTGGTCAGCAGTGGGGCCCTTACCTAACATGGGGCAGCTTCTAGATTCTTCTTACAGAAGCCACCCCTATGGCCCCCTGCTACCAAAACCTTGCCATGTAAACCCACTACAATCTGTGACCATGATAGTTCAGTACTCTGAATCTGACCAGACCTGTAACGGTTAACTGATTACACCCCTTTAACGCAAAACATGCCTGACTCCACATTCTCCTCCAGAGACTCCCTGAGTGCCTCTCAGACTTCAGAAGAGGAAATGCTGTTGTACAGCCAGAGCATCCCAGAAGTTCAGGGCCCCATCTGATCCATTTGCAGTTCTTGTCAAGACAGAAACCAGAAATCATAATTGTAAGTACATCACCCCACTGATGGGGGGTGAGAGGAGATCGCCATCAGCTTGGCAGTGCACAGATCTGCAGTAAAAAGGCAGACCCAATTTAAAACAGCTCATAGCAATCTTTGTGATGCAGTATTAAGCTCTGCCTTTCCCTTGCCCTTCAATATCTTTATAAATTCTACCCTCCCTTCCTGCCTATGCGACATCTTATAGAAATCAGAAGAGAAACAAAGAGCCAAGGACAGCAAGACCTGGACAAAAAGACCTGGTGTCCTGCAGCAAAGGGCTCTGCAATTTCTTCTGGAGATCCCCATAGTGCGGTTAGCATCTCTTACAGCAACATTGTCACTCCTTTTGTGTCCCCAGAGGAAGATGATATTGTCACCAAGCGCCAGAGTGTTGAGGGATTCTTGAAACAGCAAAGATCCCATGGCTTGCTGCAGCTGAGCAAACCAAGCTACCAGGACGACGATGAGAAGTTCCCATGACAGTGTTCCCACATCGCCCAATTGAGGAATTAAAAAATATTGTTGCCAGCAGCTGGCTTCTGTCGTGGTTCCGCTCGAGTGGGCAGCCGAGCTCCACCACAGCCGCTCTCTCACTCCCCCTCCTCAAAGAGGAATGGGGAGAAAATATGTGAAAAGGGCTCAAGGACTGAGATAAGGATGAAAAAATCACGCAATAATTATTGTAACGGGCAAAACAGACTCAGCATAAGAAGATAGTAAGATTTATTGCTCATTACTAACAAGCTAGAGAAGTGAGAAACAAAGGAAAGAAACCAAAAGCACCTTCTCCCCCCATCCACCCTCTTCCACCTCCTCCCCCCGAGCGGCGCAGGGGAACAGGGGAATGGGGGTTATGGTCAGTCTACAGCGCTTCTTCTCTGCCGCTCCTTCTCGGTCACTCTCGTCCCCTGTGCTGTGGGGTCCCACCCACGGGATGCAGTCCTTGATGAACTGATCCGGCGTGGGCTTCCCACAGGCAGCAGCTCTTCCAGAACTGCTCCAGATATGGGTCCGTACCACGGGGTCCATCCCTCAGGAGAAAACTGCTCCAACCTGGCTCCCCTACGGGCAGCAGCTCCTGCCAGGTCACCTGCTCCTGCGTGGGCTCCTCTCCACGGGCTACAGGTCTGGCCTGGGATCTGCTCCGGCAGGGGTCTTCCACAAGCGGCAGCCTCCGTCGGTGCAGGGCCACCTGCTCCACCGTGGTCTCCTCCACGGGCTGCAGCATGGAACCCTGCTCCACCGTGGTACTCCATGGGCTGCAGGGGGACATCCTGCTTCACCATGGTCCTCACCACAGGCCGCAGGGGACTTCTGCTCCGGCGCCTGGAGCACCTCTCCCCCTCCTTCTACACTGACCTTGGCACCTGCAAGGCTGTTTTCTCACTCCCTTGACTCTCCCGGCTGCTGTGTGGCGCAGCGTTTTTTTCCGTCTTAAATATGCTCTCACAGAGGCACAAAACAACATCGCTTATTGGCTCAGCTCTGGAAAACAATGGGGCCCTTCCCAAACATGGGGCAGCTTCTAGATTCTTCTTACAGAAGCCACCCCTATGGCCCCCTGCTACCAAAACCTTGCCATGTAAACCCACTACAGCTTCAAGGACGAGATCTACATGACTGCTAATCACAAGGGGGTTGTTTTCTTGCAGGTGGGGTTGTTTTCTTGCAGTTGTTTGTCTGAGTGCTTTTGACCAATAATCTTGTGTGAGACACTATCTGCCCCTGTTAAATTTGCTATAAAAATCAGGCTATTCCGGTAATAAAGGGAGAGCATGATCTGACCATACTGGTGTCTGTTGTGCTTTTGGCCGTTCTTACTGCAACACCAGAGAATGGAACTTGATGAATAATGAGAAGATGCTCCCCCGCAGAACTGGATTGAGCTGGTCTCAGATGGGGACTGATGGGCATCTGCTCTTGAGTTTTCAGAAGCAGCCAAAGTGTGCTGGATGAAGGCGAGAGTGAGAAGAGGGAATACTGGTGGTTAGAGGAGAAAGGGAAGGGCAAGCACACAAGGTTGGTGTTAAGGAGGAAATACAAATGGCACAGTCTGAGGAGCTGGCACATGTCCTACTCCCTCTGCTGCCACAGATTCAAAGCAAAAGTGGTCTCAGGCTGATGGACACAGGTGGTGGGACACAGCCCTGCCCCAAGGCTGTCCCTCTGGGCTCACACAACAGGTTGCCCTAACCAGGAGCTTAGGTAAGGAGCTGTGGCTTCACCCTGTGCTTCCTTAGAGGTAAGGAGCTCCTCATCACCTTTGCTTCATATTTCCTTTCCCACATCTCCATGAACCAGAAGACATCTTGCAAAGGAGAGGAGAAAATTGCTATTGCTAATTTTCTTCCTCTCCCTTCTTTTTTTAACCAGCAACTGTCAAAAATTTGTTAAAGGAGGTTGATCCTCATATGTACGGGAATAAAAATGTTTTTGCACAGAGTTATATTGTTTAGAAGGAAGGACTGAGATATGCTTGCAGTGATAAGAAAGCTTAACAGACAACCTTGTAAAATGCAGACAACCAGACTCCTTAGAGCAATTAGGTGAAAATCATGGTGTCAAGTCAGATAAGTGAAGAAACATTACCACTTCAAGCAGTAAAAAAGTCAAAAGAAAAATGAAATTTAACAGGCTGGCAAATGAAGGCCATGTATTGTTTGTGAAGCATGGGATAGGTTGTGAACCTGGATAATCCAGTCAATGGGGAAACAGGGGAGGGTCCCAGTCATCGAGAAAGTATATAAACTGTACTATGGGACTAGTAGATGTGCTCCTGCTTGTGGGATGCCCACCATTACAATTGTGAATAAATTGCTACTTCACTGAGATCCTCTACTGAGCCTAAGAGCGGGAAAAAAGCTTACAATTATAAACTAACCTTTTATTTTCACAGGTAACTAATGAGTGTGAGAAAGGACTAGTCTATAGCAAATCAAAGTGCTCCCAAGGAGTTTTTGTTCTAGTAGTAGTGTACATATATCTTATTCTTTGTATTGATAATTATTTGGAAACCTAAGGGTTAAAATAATGACAGGGAAAAAATCAGTTACTAATTTTGTTTTTAATGATTCTAGGCCTCAGAGAAGACTTGGTCAATTGACAACTTGGAAAAGGCATGACCAGATAATAGTAAGATGGGATACCCCATCAAAATATGGGTGACTGTGACAGAGGGTTATATACCACAATCCATCATGTTTGATGCTTGTGAGGTGTTAGCCTGTGCAGATTTAAATACCCAATGGAAATTCACAGAATCACAGAATTGTCTAGGTTGAAAGAGACCTCAAGATCATTGGGTCCAACCTCTGACCTAACACTAACCAGTCCTCCACTAGAGTCCTCACCTCGCAAGAGCTGCTGGGTCCTGACAGCTCCCTCAAGTGGGCTCAGTGCCAGAAAAATTAGCCCTGCCTGTCCCCTGCTCCATTGCAGAATGCGTCTGCCCCAGAGCCAATCGCTTCAGCAAATCATCTACCATGTAATTGATTAGATAGAACAAATAACTGTGACAGACCCAACAGCCAGATTGAGAATAGCTGTATGGAAACAATCCTCTATTGCCTTCAGAGAAAGGGAGAAACTCAAGGAGAAAACAGGAGAGAAAACAGGAGGCCCTCTGAAATGTGGCAGTTCAAACATTTGAGATTCAAACAGGGTATGGGGATGTGAATGCCTGGATAGAATGGGTCAAATATACTGTCCAGAGTCTCAACCGTAGCTATTGCTATGCTTGTGCCTCAGGCAACCAATTGCCCAGATAGTGCCCTTCCCATGGGGGTGGACCAAGGATTCCCAGGGGATGGGATGTATGATTGCATTATACCAAGAAAAGACTGCCTGGGACAATGAGGCCTGTAAGTCCTCATTGTCCCAGGCAGGGACAATGCTGTTCCCTTCCTTGCGTGATAGCAATATCAGGGTTCCCTCTGCATTCTCTACAGCTATAGGTAACCACACAGCTTGCCTCTCACGGCAGGGTGTGAGTGCTACCTGGCATCTGGGAGCATTTTCCTTCAAGACTTGGAATCCCCAGGGCAGATCTCTGGTGGTACGGTGGAGGGAAGATCTTACGGTCCACCCTACCATCTAATTGGGGAGGCACTTGTGCATTTGTTCAATTAGCTATACCCTTCACCCTGGCATTTGAAAGAGAAACATCACAAATACCCAGAAGAAGTAAAAGACACTTTTATACAAGAGTATCATTTGATGATACATACAGATTCTATTGGGGTGCCTAGGGGAGTTCCCAATGAACAGAAAGCCAGGAATCAAATTGCTGCAGGGTTTGAGTCACTGTTCTACTGGGTAACAATCAATAAGAATGTGGATTGGATTAATTATATTTATTATAATCAGAAGAGATTCATAAATTATACAAGGGATGTGATAAGAGGAATCGCTGAACAACTAGATGCCACCAGCAAAATGGCTTGGGAAACCAGAATAGCATTAGAGATGATGCTCGTGGAGAAAGGAAGTGTGTGTGTGACTCTGAGCAACCATTGTTGCACTTTTATACCCAACAATACTGCTGCGGATGGCACAGTAGCTAGAGCATTGCAAAGCTTACCACCCTTGCCAGTGAATTGGCAGAAAACTTAGGAACAGACACTTCCACCACCACTGGATGGCTGGAATCTTAGTTTGGTAAATGGAAAGGGATGGTAGTGTCCATATTCACATCCTTGATCATAGTAGCAGGAGTTTTACAGCCACTGGTTGTTGCACTATGCCCTGTGTAAGAGGACTAGTACAGTGGCTAATTGAAACTGCACTATTGAAACAAATGACTGTGAAGCCATCACCTTAATCAGATAAGGTGATGATATTAGAGGAGATGGAAAGCAAAGAAAGTAAAGAAGAGGAAGATATCTACCAAGTTAGACCTTAAAGTTTTTCAAAAATCAACAATTTATAAAGAAGAAAAGGGGGGAATTGTGGGAATAAAAATGTTGTTTTTGCACAGAGTTACATTGTTTAGATGGAATGATTGAAATATGCTTGCAGTGATAAGTAAACTCAGCAGGTGACCTTGTAAAATGCAGACAACCAGACTCCTTAGAGCAATTAGGTGAAAATCACAGTGTCAAGTCAAGTCAGGTAAGTGAAGAAGCATTACCCCTTAAAGCAGTTAGAACGTCAAAAGAAATTTGAAATTTAACAGGTTGGCAACTGAAGGCTATGTATTGTCTGTGAAGCATGGGATAGGCTGTGAACCTGGATTACCCAGTCAATGGGGAAACAGGGGAGGGTCCCAGTCATCGAGAAAGTATATAAACTGTACTATGGGACTAGTAGATGTGCTCCTGCTTGCAGGACGCCTGCCATTGCAATCAATCGTCATTGCAATTTAGAATTAGTGAATTAAAATTCTAAATTCAGTGTTAGAGATGAGTTTGGGCAGGTCCATTGTGGGAGTGTGGCCATGGGGGTGAGCAAGCCCCATGGTTGGTGATAACATCAGACTCTTAACGATGAGGCCATCAGGAATGTAAAAGAGTTTAGAGGGAACAAAGAAGGGTGATTCAGGAGACTCCATGCAGTCTCAGGGTTTCTTGTTCTCTAGCCATTAAGGCATGGAAATTGCTGGGTGTTTGCTGTTGCCTGGCAAAGTTGTTGACCAATGAATAGTCAGTGGAAAAGTACTGCTGTGGGGTGAATAGTGTAAGAAGGAAGCCTGTCCTCAAGATGGGTATGAATAATGAATTTGTGTCCTCAGTATGAGAGCTGAAGTTAGGCCCTCAGTAAAAGATAATGAAGTTATGTCAGTAAAGAATATCACTAAAGTGAAGTTATATCAGTAAAGAAGTAGCAGTTACAGATCCTAAAAGAACCCTGGTGTCCATGTGATCATTATGCAACAGTCCATCTCTGGCCCCAGAAGGAGATGCAGTTTAATGGGTTTTGGCCATCTCTCGTGGGTGAGTAGATACAGCTCCAGAACAAGTTTACAATGCCCATCTAGAGCCCTCCCCCCCCCCCCCCCCCCCCCAGGTGATCCTTCTGGTGGAACAAGCTAGATTCAACATCTCAAAGCTGTTGGTCTATCAACTCCCCAGTCAGTTCTGCTACTCTCTGGTTTCCATGACCTCAAATTCATCTTCTATACATATCTGGGGCCTATCAATTAATTCTATGTGTCTTATGCTGCTATGGGCTGGGGCTTTTTGGTGCTGTTGTGTTTAAATCCATGATGCTCCCTCAGTGTGAATAGCTTTAGAAAGGATTTGGAGAAGGGCAAAAATAGCAAACAAAACACTAGAACTGCAGCTGTATGAAGAATGACCAAATAGACTAAGACCACAATCTGGAAAAGCAAACTGTGAGAACTGTCTGCAAAACTGTGAGTGGGAAGCAAGGGATGGAGAGGAGTTAGTCATTTGCTGTGCCTTACAATGGAAGAATTAGGAGGCATCAAATGAAAACTGTAGGTGGCAGATTGGAAATAAATTAAGGTAGATTTCTTTAAACAACACATAATTTGCCTGTGGAGCTCCTTACTGCATGATATTGTTGATACAAAACATTTACATGGGTTCAAGAATAAATGTCATGAAAGGCACTTGAGGAAAATTTGTTGTGGTTGTGTGGGAATAGAAATGTTTTTGCAGAGTTACATTGTTTAGAGGAAAGGAATGTGGTATTGAGATATGCTTACAGTGATTAGAAAGCTTAGCAGGCGAACTTGTAAAATGCAGACAACAAGAATCCTTAGGACAATTAGGTGAAAATCACAGTGTCAAGTCAAGTCAGATAAGTGAAGAAACATTACCACTTCAAGCAGTAAAAACGACAAAAGAAATTTGAAATTTAACAGGTTGGCATCTGAAGGCCATGCATTGTTTGTGAAGCATCAGATAGATTGTGAACCTGGATTACCCACTCAGTGGGGAAACAGGGGAGGGTCCTGTCATCAAAAAGAATATAAGCTGTGTTTTGGAACTAGTAGGCGCTCCTCTCCCTTGTGGGGTGCCCGCCATTGCAATCGCGAATAAATTACTACTTCACTGAGATCCTCGCCTGAGCCTAAGTTATTGGCTACGGAGTGTTTCTCACAATTTGGGGGCTCATCTGGGATCCATGAAATGAGGTCTCTACTCAATCTGAATTTAGTAATATTTATAAAAGCAATACTTATAAAAGGCAAGTAAACAGCGCTGGGTGTGCGGGGAGTCTACGCTCCACCAACACGCACACAAGAACGTCATACTGTATAAATATACAGAACATTGCTTTTATATACTAAACCCAAGTACACCTATACATATGTACAATCAGAAAAAGTAACAAACAATCCTTTAAGTTCCATGACTTAACAGTCTCCATTTTCCATTCCTTTTCTTGATTACAAATACCAGAGAATTTTGTGCACCACTTGTGCACAAAATGTGAACCTCTATCAGAAGACCTTGCTACTGGAATCCCAAAACGTGGTATTATTTCATTTAACAAGACTTTAACCACTTCTCTTGCTTTGTTTGTTCGACAGGGAAAGGCTTCGGGCCATCCTGAAAATGTGTCAGTCAGAACCAGTAAATAACGATACCTCCCTTTTCTAGGGAGTTCTGAAAAATCAATTTGCCACTGTTGCCCCGGATAATTTCCTTTACCGATTATTCCAAATTTTATTCTATTCTTGGTATTGGGGTTATTGTGTAAACAGATGCTACATTGCTGAGTTACCTGTTTTTTTGTTGTATATAAATTTCGTCCCACTAATGTCTGAGTCAGGTTCTTATGCAATGTGTCAGCTCCCCAATGTGTTTTATTGTGTTCTGTAAGAACTATGGGCCATGTCAAATTAGAGGGTATTATTACGTGGTTATCATTTAAATATACCCATCCATCTGATTTCATTTTACCTTTCAAATCTTCAATTAATTTTAAGTCTTCTTTTGTATAATTTGGCTTTTGGTTCATGTATATAGTTTGGATTTTACTGTCTGGTATCAAAGACAATGCCCTTCACCTCAGTTATTTGAGCTGCCCGCTTAGCATCCTGATCTGCCAATTGATTTCCAATTTCAAAATCAGTGTTCCCCTTTTAGTGTCCCCAAAAATGCATGACAGCTAACTTTTCTGGTTGTTTTACTGCCTCTAACAACTTTAAAATTTCTTCAGCATGTTTTATCTGTTTTCCCTGAGCGGTCAACAATCCACGTTCTTTCCAAATTGCTCCATGAGCATGTACCACGCCGAATGCATACTTAGAATCTGTCCAAATATTTATTTTCCTTCTTGCTGCTAGTTCCAGTGCTCGCGTAAGTGAATCACACAGAATCACAGAATTTCTAGGTTGGAAGAGACCTCAAGATCATCGAGTCCAACCTCTGACCTAACGCTAACAGTCCCCACTAAACCATATCCCTAAGCTCTACATCTAAACATCTTTTGAAGACTTCCAGGGATGGTGACTCCACCACTTCCCTGGGCAGCCTGTTCCAATGACTAACAACCCTTTCAGTAAAGAAGTTCTTCTTAACATCTAACCTAAAACTCCCCTGGCTCAACTTAAGCCCATTCCCCCTCGTCCTGTCACCAGGCACGTGGGAGAACAGACCAACCCCCACCTCGCTACAGCCTCCCTTGAGGTACCTATAGAGAGCGATAAGGTCGCCCCTGAGCCTCCTCTTCTCCAGGCTGAACAAGCCCAGCTCCCTCAGCCGCTCCTCGTAGGACTTGTTCTCCAGGCCCCTCACCAGCTTCGTCGCCCTTCTCTGCACCCGCTCAAGCACCTCGATGTCCTTCTTGTAGCGAGGGGCCCAAAACCGAACACAGTACTCGAGGTGTGGCCTCACCAGAGCCGAGTACAGGGGGACGATCACCTCCCTAGCCCTGCTGGTCATACTGCTTCTGATACAAGCCAGGATGCCGTTGGCCTTCTTGGCCACCTGAGCACACTGCTGGCTCATATTCAGCCGACTATCCACCATCACTCCCAGGTCCTTCTCTGCCTGGCAGCTCTCCAACCATTCCTCTCCCAGCCTGTAGCTCTGCTTGGGGTTATTGCGCCCCAGGTGCAGGACCCGGCACTTGGCCTTGTTGAACTTCATGCAGTTGACCTCAGCCCATCAGTCCAGACTATCCAGATCCTCCTGCAGAGCTTTCCTACCCTCAAGCAGATCGACATACGCGCATAGCTTGGTGTCATCTGCGAACATACTGAGGGTGCACTCAATCCCCTCATCCAGATCATCGATGAAGATATTAAAGAGGACCGGCCCCAGCACCGAGCCCTGGGGGACGCCACTAGTGACTGGCCTCCAACTGGACTTGGCTCCATTCACCACGACTCTTTGGGCCCGGCTATCCAGCCAGTTTCTAACCCAACGAAGCGTGCGCCAGTCCAAGCCAAGAGCAGCCAGTTTCTTCAGGAGAATGTTGTGGGAAACGGTGTCAAAAGCCTTGCTGAAGTCAAGGTAGACCACATCCACAGCCTTTCCCTCGTCCACCCAGCACGTCACTTTGTCATAGAAGGAGATCAGGTTCGTCAGGCAGGACCTGCCTTTCATAAACCCATGCTGACTGGGCCTGATCGCCTGCTTGCCCTGCAAGTGCTGCGTGATGACTCTCAGGAGGATCTGCTCCATGAGCTTCCCTGGTACTGAGGTCAAACTGACAGGCCTATAGTTTCCCGGGTCTGCCCTCCAGCCCTTCTTGTAGATGGGCATCACATTTGCTAGCCGCCAGTCAACTGGGACCTCCCCCGATAGCCAGGACTGCTGATAAATGATGGACAGTGGCTTGGCCACCTCCTCTGCCAGTTCTCTCAGTACCCTTGGGTGGATCCCATCCGGCCCCATCGACTTGTGCACATCCAAGTGCCGTAGCAGGTCACCAACCAGTTCTTCGTGGATAGTGAGGGCCACATCCTGCTCCCCATCCCCTTCCACCAGCTCAGGGTACTGAGTATCCAGAGAACAACCAGTATTGCCGCTAAAGACTGAGGCAAAGAAGGCATTGAGCACCTCCGCCTTTTCCTCATCTCTTGTAACTAAGTTTCCCCCCGCATCCAGTAAAGGATGGAGATTCTCCTTAGTCCTCCTTTTTGTGTTGATGTATTTATAGAAACGTTTTTTGTTATCTTTAACGGCAGTAGCCAGATTGAGCTCCAGATGAGCTTTGGCCTTCCTAATTTTGTCCCTGCACAGCCTCACTACATCCTTAAAGTCTTCCCTAGTGGCCTGCCCACTTTTCCAAAGATTATAAACCCTCTTTTTTCTCCTAAGATCAAGCCACAATTCTCTGTTGAGCCAGGCTGGTCTTCTTCCCCGCCAGCTCGTCTTTGGGCACATGGGGACAGACCGTTCCTGCGCCATTAAGATTTCCCTCTTGAAGAGCGCCCAGCCTTCCTGGACCCCTCTGCCCTTCAGAACCGCCTCCCAAGGGACTCCACCAACTAGTGTCCTGAGCAGCTCAAAGTCAGCCCTCCGAAAGTCCAATACAGCGGTTTTACTGGTCCCCTTCCTGGCCTCGCCAAGAATAGTGAACTCCACCATTTCGTGGTCACTCTGCCCAAGACAGCTCCCGACAATCACATCCTCCACCAGTCCTTCCCTGTTTGTGAAGAGAAGGTCTAGTGGGGCACCTCCCCTGGTAGGCTCACTAACCAGCTGTGTCAGGAAGCTATCTTCCACGCTCTCCAGAAACCTCCTAGACTGCTTTCTCTGGGCTGTGTTGTGCTTCCAGGATATGTCAGGGAAGTTGAAGTCCCCCACAAGTACAAGCGCTGAAGATTTCACAACTTCTGTCAGCTGCCTGTTGAATTCCTCATCCGTCTCCTCATCCTGGTTCGGCGGTCTATAGCAGACCCCGACCCGGACACTAGCCTTGTTGTCCCTGCCGATCCTAACCCAAAGGGACTCGACCTTGTCATTCCCAGCCTCGAGTTCTACAACATTGAAAGACTCTCTAATATAGAGAGCCACACCACCACCCCTTCCATGCTGCCTGTCCCTTCTGAAGAGCTTATAGCCAGGCATTGCAGCACTCCAGTCATGAGACTGGTCCCACCAGGTCTCCGTGATGGCAACCAAGTCATAGCCTGCCTGCTGCACGATGGCTTCCAGCTCCTCCTGTTTGTTACCCATGCTGCGTGCATTAGTGTAGATGCACTTCAGCTGGGCCATTGCCTTATCCTCCGGCCTTGCCATTGTTCCCCCTGGCACAGCCCCAACAATCCTAGCTTCAGCCCTATCCCCCTTCCTACCTAGTTTAAAGCCCTCTCAATGAGCCCTGCCAGCTCCTGGCCCAGGATCCTTTTTCCCCTAAAAGATAGGGACCCGTCTGTAGCCATCAGGCCAGGTGCTGAGTAAAGTGCCCCATGATCGAAAAACCCAAGATTTCTCCGTTGGCACCAGCCCCGGAGCCACGTGTTTAACAGGTGGGCTTTCCGTGTCCTCTCTGTACCCCTCCCTGCCACCGTACGGATGGACGAAAACACCACCTGCACTCCCGCTCCATCCACTAACCGTCCCAGCCCCCTAAAGTCTCGTTTGATAGCCTTCAGGCTTCTCTCTTCAATGTTGTCACTGCCCGCCTGGACTATCAAAAGAGGATAATAGTCAGAGGGGCGTAACAGGTTGGGAAGCTTCCTGGCAACGTCCCTGACCCTGGCCCCAGGGAGGCAGCAGACTTCCCTACGGGTAGGGTCAGGCCGACAAATAGGGCCCTCTGTTCCCCTAAGAATAGTCTCCAACAACAATAACCCTCCTGTCTTTCTTGATGGAGGCAGTCCTGAGGCGTGGATTCGACCTCCTCGCCCTAGGCATCCTCCTGGGAACACTTGCTACCTCTTCCTCAGCTACTGGTCTGTCGAGCTCTAGGGCCTCAAACCTGTTGCGTAAGGGCACCTGGGAAGGCGGGGCCGGAAGGGGAGGGCATCGCCTGCGATGTCGAGCAGGGACCCGTTTCCATTCCTCCTGAACTCCTAGATTCCCTCCCTCTGCCCGACGGCTACAGGGCAGGAGGTCCACCCCCATTTGAGGAGTCTCACCTCGGTACCTCCCCTTGAGGCCCTGCAGGGAGTTACTCCACAAGTCTATCTCTCGCTCACACTCCCTGATGGCCCTCAACCTCTCCACCTCCTCCTTGAGCTCCGCCACCATGCAGACCAGGTCATCCACCTGCTTGCACCTCACGCATGCAGTTTCTCTGCCTCCCGCCGATGGCAGCAACAGGCTCAGACACTCCCTGCATCCGGTGACCTGAACTGCGGCACTTTTTAACCGGTAGTTGGTCTGGGTGTGTACCGACTTCCTGGAGAGCGCACCATGCCTGGTGGAGACCATTATCACCTAGCTAACGGCTGTCGTTAAGGAGGTGTTCGTGTGGGCAGGGGGAGCGCTCTGCCCTTCCTGCGCGCCCTGCCTGCACGAACTGCCGTGCCACTCCCTTCTGACGTGCCACGCTCTGTTTGCCCGCCCTGTTCGCCGCACTCCTGGTTGCTCGCGCTCCCTAGGGGCAGCTTTTGAACGGCCGGGGAGGGGGCGCTGCTGGCTCCGCTTATGCCTCATCAGCCTCCATCACAAGGGCTGCCGGGTCCTGGCGGCTCCCTCAAGTAGCCCTGCCTGGCCCAATCCCCCGCTCCGCTGCAGAACGCGTCTGCCCCGGAGCCGATCACCTCGGCAAAAAGAGCAATTATCTCTGCTTTCTGGGCGGATGTCCCAGGGGGTAATGGTTTAGACTCGATTACCTGTTGAGCAGTTGTAACAGCATATCCTGCCCTACGTTGTCCTTGTTTTACAAAGCTGCTCCCATCAGTATACCAAGATTCATCAGCATCTTCTAAAGGTTCTTCCTTAAGATCGGGTCGACTAGAATACACAGTCTCCATTGTTTCTATACAATCATGAGTTATAGGTTCATCCAGAGTTCCGCTAAGGAAAGAAGCTGGATTTACGATGTTAGTGACCACAATTTCCACATCATCTTGTTCTACTAATATTGCTTGATATTTTAAAAATCTTTGTGGTGAAAGCCAATGATTTCCTTTTTGTTCCAAAAACTGTTGAGACCATATGGGAGACTAACACTGTCATTTTCTGTCCCATTGTAAACTTCCAAGCTTCTTGTATATTGATAACAACAGCTGCAACAGCTCGAAGGCATCCAGGCCATCCTTTACTTACTTCATCTAATTGTTTAGAGAAGTAAGCTACTGCTCATTTATAGGGACCCAATCGTTGTGCTAGTACTCCCAAAGCTATCCCTTGTCTCTCATGAGAAAACAACCAAAAGGGTTTCGAGAGATCCGGTAATCCCAAAGCCAGAGCTTGCATCAATTCTCGTTTAAGTTGTTTAAAGGCTTTTCGTGCTTCTCCAGTCCAGACTAACTTTGACTGATTACTCTTTATCAATTCATATAGAGGCTTTACCATTAGTGCATAATTATAAATCCAAAGGCGACACCAACCTGTTGTTCCTAAAAAGGTTCATAGCTCCTTTACCGTTTGGGGTTCTGGAGTCTGGCAAATGACTTCCTTACATTCAGTTCCTAGTTCTCATTGTCCTTCCAAAATTTCAAATCCCAAGTAGGTCACGCTTTGTTGAACCAGCTGGGCTTTCTGTTGAGAGACTCGATATCCATTTAAACCCATAAAATTTCAGAATACACTTATCACTTATAAAATGCAGCACACAGGTATCTTTCTATAGCAACGCCACGAACCTACTATTATTACCAATAATATATCCAAAATCACAGTAACAATAATCAGAGTCAAATTCCACATGTGATAAGTCAGAAAACCAAAGTAAGTAACACTGTAACAATATCTTTCTATAGCAACGCCACAAACCTACTATTATTACCAAAAATATAGCCAAAATCACAATAGCAATAATCAGAGTCAAATTCCACATGCAATAAGTCAGAAAACCGAAATAAATAACACTACCAAATGAACGTTATAAGCAAACTTGCCAGGTTCCAAATGGCAATTAAATGCCAACAAAATCAAACATATACTTAAGGTGCTAGCCACAAAAGTATACACCACCCTGCAGAACTTTTATCTTCCGACTTATGGGCAGTTTCAAATGACCGGTCTACCAAACAAACAAACCAAAACCAAAATAAAGAATACTGTCACTTACAGAGATGGGATCCTTGTCTGCCTCCGCAGTGATCCATTGAGTCAAGGAGTCCCTCCGAGAAATCCCGGGGGTACCCTAGGGAGTCGTATTCCCAGCGGGTCCTGCAGTCCGGCAGAGAGGTTGTCCCATCTGGGTCACCAGATTGATTCAAAGATCGAAGCCGAAATTTCTAAGTGACAAAGTATCCTTTATTGTCAGCGCTAGATGCACGGAGGATCCTTCCGCCTAACCTGCATGTTCGAAGTGACAAACTATCTCATATTTATACAGCAAACCAATGAATATTCTATTAACGCCTATACATATTCATTACCTAAATGTTATAAATGAAGTCTCAACTCACTCTGAATTTAGTAACATAAAAGAATATTTATAAAACAAATATTTATAAAAGGTATAAAAGGTATAAAAGGCAAGTAAACAGCGCTGGGTGTGCGAGGAGTCTACGCTCCACCAACAAGCACACACAAACATCAAACATTCTAAATATACAGAACATTGCTTTACATATTAAACCCGAGTATGCCTATACAATCTGGAAAGGTAACAAATAATCCTTTAAGTTCCATAACTTACTAAAATTGAGTACGCCTATACATATTCATGATCAGAAAAGGTAACAAACAATCCTTTAAGTTCCATGACTTAACAGTCTCCATTTTCCATTCCTTTTCCTGATTACAAACAAGTCTCCATTTTCCATTCCTTTTGAACAATATGTCTCGCTTTAAGTTGTCAAGCAACTCAGTCTTCAGGCCTTATGTATCCCATTCTTCCCAGATCGAAGAAAAACATATCCATCTCCTTTTCAAGGCCAATAGGCCTGGGTCAAAAGGCACATCTAGGTCACCAGGGGGCGTAACAGCAAAAGCCTTCGATGGCTGTAGCAGCAGAGGGGCCCATGGCATAGCAGTCAGATCAGTAAAGGAGCCCACAGCTCCCTCACTGTCTGGCAAACCACACGTTTCTGACTGTGGTCCCACAGGGCTCTTTAAGGCCTCAGAGACTGCTCGCCAGGTGCCGAGCAATGCCACTGCAACCTTGTCGTTTTTAGTTGCAGAGTCCCACACCTTGACCTCAGTTTGGTCCCATATTTCAGGCTCATAAACTGTCCAATTGTTAATAAGGAGAATAAGCTGTAAGGTTACCAGGACAGTCTTTGTTCCTAAGGACGTATGATTCCCCATAATGCGCAACTGCTTACCAGTGAGGGGCAGTTGCGTGCGCGGGTCCGCTTCTCTCAGCTCGAGCTTCTCTCCAGCTCCAGTGTGCATATTTCCAGCAACTTTCTGTACGAGCTTCTCTGAGCAGTTTGCTGAGTCTGGACGAACCTATCTTCATGAGGCAATCAAAGTGCCTGTTCCTGTCCTGGTCTCCATTCTACCAGCCTGTTCCTCTTCACTTCTTTTTCCTGCTTCTTTCATAACTTCATCACATCATGTTGCCTTCCTTTTTTATCTTGAGGGCAGGCTACCGTCTTATACACTTCTCTCCACAGCAGTTCTTTTCAAAACAACTTTTCATTGGTCTAACAGCTTCAAATGTAACAGCAACAGCAAACACCCAGAAACTTCCATGCCTTAATGGCTGGAGAACAAGAAACCAGCTGGAGAACAAGAAACCGGAGACTGCATGGAGTATCCTGAATCACCCTACTTTGTTCCCTCTAAACTCTTATATTCCTGATGGCCTCATCGTTAAGAGTCTAATGTTATCTCAACCACGGGGCTTTCCAACCCCCATGGCCACATTCCCAAATCTCCCCCTTCTTTATTAATATCAACCATTTTCTCAACACGAATTACCACTCCATATATAACAGTTCCGAAGCGAGTGTGGAGGTCTTCTAACTGCAGTTCCAATCTCCCGTGAGGGACTTGGCTGGTGAAGGACCGAAGCGATTCCTGTAGGATCCATGGGTGGGTGATAGGTCCTAAACCCCCTGCAAGACACTCTTATTAAGGTAACCAAGGGCTGTGGGAATTGCCATAGTAAAATTCCTAGATGGGTCAGACGAAATCAAAGACCAGGGACCAGAAGTAAGGGAGCAAAATACCAGACATACCACCAGAAAGTCCATTAGGAATAATGATTGGAAATTGGAATGATAGGGGCCCCAGAAAAGGAAAAAATAAATTAAAAATCGTCCTTTATTATATGATAGAATGCCACGTTAAGCGTGCACGACTTTGGTGGGACTACCCCCCTGTGCTGCCCAGCGCTGAGTAAACATACCTACTTTACAATCTTACTGATTGTGGAGTCAGCTTTCTGTGAGTCATTTTGGTGAGCCAGGCAGGAGACACTCTGCTCGGCTGCGGGATCGGCTGCAGAGCAGATGCCCCTAGGTGCACCCTGAGTGTTTTGCTCAGAGGGGACTCCACTCTCAGCTGCTCACTGCAGGAGCAGACAAAGACCTCCTGGAGCTGTGGACAAACGGTATGTTTTCAGCTGCTGGAGGGATGCTAACTGGTGTTAATAATTGTATGTCTTATCCTTAAATGTCCAGGTATTTTGTGTTGAAAGTATTTGTGTAAGTGTAAGGGTTTGAAACAAAGTGGAGTCACACCATGAAGAAAACAGTCAGAGACAATACTTGTTTGGTTGGTTTTCATTCTAAATTATATTCTTGTGGTATGAATGAGATGTGCTAGAGGCCTCTCTGTGTGATTGCGCGATTGTGCAGCGTGAGTGAGACGCAGCATCGCTGCAAAGCGAGTGAGGAGTTCAGATCCGCGGTTCCGTATTCTCTGCGAGGGGAGTGAGCGGTGTCGTGGTTCCACTCGAGTGGGCAACCGAGCTCCACCACAGCCACTCTCTCACTCCCCCTCCTCAAAGAGGAATGGGGAGAAAACATGTGAAAAGGGCTCAAAGGCTGAGATAAGGACGAGAAAATCACTCAGAAATTATTACTAGTGACTGGCCTCCAACTGGACTTGACTCCATTTACCACGACTCTTTGGACCCGGCTATCCAGCCAGTTTCTAACCAAACAAAGAGTGCGCCAGTCCAAGTCAAGAGCAGCCAGTTTCTTGAGGAGAATACTGTGGGAAACGGTGTCAAAAGCCTTGCTGAAGTCAAGGTAGACCACATCCACAGCCTTTCCCTCGTCCACCCAGCGCGTCACTTTGTCATAGAAGATCAGGATCGTCAAGCAGGATCTGCCTTTCATAAACCCATGCTGACTGGGCCTGATCGCCTGCTTGCCCTGCAAGTGCTGCATGATGACTCTCAGGAGGATCTGCTCCATGAGCTTCCCTGGTACTGAGGTCAAACTGACAGGCCTGTAGTTTCCCGGGTCTGCCCTCCGGCCCTTCTTGTAGATGAGCGTCACATTTGCTAGCCGCCAGTCAACTGGGACCTCCCCCGATAGCCAGGACTGCTGATAAATGATGGACAGTGGCTTGGCCACCTCCTCTGCCAGTTCTCTCAGTACCCTTGGATGGATCCCATCCGGCCCCATCGACTTGTGCACATCCAAGTGCCGTAGCAGGTCACCAACCAGTTCTTCGTGGATAGTGAGGGCCACATTCTGCTCCCCATCCCCTTCCACCAGCTCAGGGTACTGGGTATCCAGAGAACAACTGGTATTACCACTAAAGACTGAGGCAAAGAAGGCATTGAGTACCTCCGCCTTTTCCTTATCTCTTGTAACTAAGTTTCCCCCCGCATCCAGTAAAGGATGGAGATTCTCCTTAGTCCTCCTTTTTGTGTTGATGTATGTATAGAAACGTTTTTTGTTATCTTTAACGGCAGTAGCCAGATTGAGTTCCAGATGAGCTTTGGCCTTCCTAATTTTGTCCTTGCACAGCCTCACTACATCCTTATAGTCCTCCCTAGTGGCCTGCCCACTTTTCCAAAGATTATAAACCCTCTTTTTTCTCCTAAGATCAAGCCACAATTCTCTGTTGAGCCAGGCTGGTCTTCTTCCCCGCCAGCTCGTCTTTGGGCACGTGGGGACAGACCGCTCCTGTGCCATTAAGATTTCCCTCTTGAAGAGCACCCAGCCTTCCTGGACCCCTCTGCCCTTCAGAACCGCCTCCCAAGGGACTCTACCAACTAGTGTCCTGAGCAGCTCAAAGTCAGCCCTCCGAAAGTCCAATACAGCGGTTTTACTGGTCCCCTTCCTGGCCTCGCCAAGAATAGTGAACTCCACCATTTCATGGTCACTCTGCCCAAGACAGCTCCCGACAATCACATCCTCCACCAGTCCTTCCCTGTTTGTGAAGAGAAGGTCTAGCGGGGCACCACCCCTGGTAGGCTCACTAACCAGCTGTGTCAGGAAGCTATCTTCCACGCTCTCCAGAAACCTCCTAGACTGCTTTCTCTGGCTGTGTTGTGCTTCCAGGATATGTCAGGGAAGTTGAAGTCCCCCACAAGTACAAGCGCTGAAGATTTCACAACTTCTGTCAGCTGCCTGTAGAATTCCTCATCCGTCTCCTCATCCTGGTTCGGCGGTCTATAGCAGACCCCGACCAGGACACTAGCCTTGTTGTCCCTGCCGATCCTAACCCAAAGGGACTCGACCTTGTCATTCCCAGCCTCGAGTTCTACAACATCGAAAGACTCTCTAATATAGAGAGCCACATTTGTCCCCATGTCACAATGCCTTGAGTTGTGAAACCTTATCTCCTCAGTAGATTCTTTAAATTCTCAAGGACAATGAACAAACCCCCTACTAATTTATCACAGTGCCTAATATATGGGCCTGGCGGTGTATATTGTGATGCTATTTTTTTTTTGCTCTTAAATGCTATCTGGACGAGGGCATTGAGTGCACCCTCAGTAAGTTTGCAGATGACACCAATTTAGGTGCGTATGTCGATCTGCTTGAGGGTAGGAAAGCTCTGCAGGAGGATCTGGATAGGCTGCACCGATGGGCTGAGGTCAACTGCATGAAGTTCAACAAGGCCAAGTGCCGGGTCCTGCACCTGGGGCGCAATAACCCCAAGCAGAGCTACAGGCTGGGAGAAGAATGGTTGGAGAGCTGCCAGGCAGAGAAGTGTTATAAATTAGACCACACAATTTACTGGTCTATTGAAATTATTTTATTAATCAAGAAAGCAGACACAAGCAAAACAGCGCTGGGCGGCTGGGGAGTCTCCGCTCTGCAACAGCACGCAACTTCCCTTTCCAGTGTTGCTGTTTTATAGCAGTTGAATTCCGGTTTATCAGGACTTGTTGAACTGACTGAGGCTGCGCAGTCTATTGTTGAGAGGGGGGTCGTTGTTCCTCTGCTTCGTGTTCAGGTGGGGGAAGTGAAGCAGCAAAAAGGATGTCTTGTGGTAAGGAATTTCACAGAGTCTGGTTTCACTCAAGGATGTTTACCCAACACCCCCTCCTGGTATCTGCTTAATCCTCCCCCTTTATCAAGGCCATTAAATTGTACAACCTTATCTCCTCAGCAGATTCTCCAAGTTCCTCAAAGACAATGAACAAACCCCCACTAATTTATCACAAGAAGGACCTGGGAGTGATGGTGGATAGTCGGCTGAATATGAGCCAGCAGTGTGCTCAGGTGGCCAAGAAGGCCAACAGCATCCTGGCTTGTATCAGAAACAGTGTGACCAGCAGGACTAGGGAGGTGATCGTCCCCCTGTACTCGGCTCTGGTGAGGCCGCACCTCGAGTACTGTGTTCGGTTTTGGGCCCCTCGCTACAAGAAGGACATCGAGGTGCTTGAGCGGGTGCAGAGAAGGGCGACGAAGCTGGTGAGGGGCCTGGAGAACAAGTCCTACGAGGAGCGGCTGAGGGAGCTGGGCTTGTTCAGCCTGGAGAAGAGGAGGCTCAGGGGCGACCTTATCGCTCTCTATAGGTACCTCAAGGGAGGCTGTAGCGAGGTGGGGGTTGGCCTGTTCTCCCACGTGCCTGGTGACAGGACGAGGGGGAATGGGCTTAAGTTGAGCCAGGGGAGTTTTAGGTTAGATGTTAGGAAGAACTTC
Source organism: Aythya ferina (assembly GCF_964211825.1). Taxonomy (NCBI): domain Eukaryota; kingdom Metazoa; phylum Chordata; class Aves; order Anseriformes; family Anatidae; genus Aythya; species Aythya ferina. The sequence goes on along the minus strand of NC_140313.1, from coordinate 3,118,922 downwards.
TTTACTGAAAGGGTTGTGAGGCATTGGAACAGGCTGCCCAGGGAAGTGGTGGAGTCACCATCCCTGGAAGTCTTTAAAAGACGTTTAGATGTAGAGCTTAGGGATATGGTTTAGTGGGGACTGTTAGCGTTAGGTCAGAGGTTGGACTCGATGATCTTGAGGTCTCTTCCAACCTAGAAATTCTGTGTGATTCTGTGCTTTATGTGTGACAAGGAAAAAGGCAGGAGCATTATCTAAGTAACTAACAGTTGAGAAGTGTTGGTGTATTTGCTGTGGTGTTTGGTCAGTTTCCCAAGTACTTGCGGGGGGGGGGAAGGGGACTGACTGTTTATCAAAGCAGAACGGAGAGAGTCATTTCTTTGGTGGTTCGGGCTTGAGCCTTGGGAATTTGGTAAGAAGGGGGGGAGTGAATTTATTTAGGCATCAGTACCTTTTAAACCCCCATATTGACGGATACACAGGAGTGATTCCTTGTTTTGTATGGGCTTCCTAACAAAGTGCATGAGAAAAATTGGCATTCGGCTTGAAATTCGGTCCTGTTGAAATGTAAATTTTTGTGGAAAAGGTGGTAATGTTTGTCTAGAAGACTGAAGGCTGCGTGCTTCAGCTGTTTTCCTGAAATTCCGTGGATTTATGATTGAAACGGGGCTCGTTAATAATTTGAAATAGTGAAGTTTGTATGTGGGAAGAAGAGTTTAATCCCAGAGATTTGGGACATTTGGGAAGAAGATTAGGAAAAGATAGTAAAAACACGCATTAAAAAGGTTTGAGTGGAAATTGAAACAAAGGACAAGTAACTAGTAAGGAATAGTAATAAATAAATAAATAAATAAATAAAAAAAAGGGAATGGGAAATCAAGGAAATGGGTAATATCCAAAACAAAGATGTTTTAAAAAAAAACTCCTTGGGTGCATATTGGCACATTCGAAGGATATTGTTAGAACTGAGGGCACAGAAAGCAAGAGGACTTTCACTAAGTATTGCAATCAGTAGTGGCCACTATATAAACTAAATGGCCACTTTATGGATCAATCGACTATAACACTATCTTGCAATTAATGTTGTTTTTGAGGAGAGAAGGAAAATAGGATGAAATGTATTATACTGATATGTTGTTTCAGCATCTTAGAAGGAAAAGGAGTGGAATTAAGTTGACCCCTGACTGAGCCTTTGGTGTTGGCATGAGAAAAGTACAGGCTGGAGAAAAATAAAGGAAGGGTTAAAAGAGTTGTTGAAGGTGTTAAAGGTGTGGCATGTAGTATTTAACAGAGCTGTTTGAAGTCGAATGAGCAGGGGAAGAGGATGTAGGAATGTTAATAGTTCTGCCTCAACAGGAGGCTGTGATCTCAAAATCACCAGTGTGAGCCCTTTGGGGCAGAGGGACCATGATGGGTCTGAGAGAGTTGTCATGGAAACAGAAAAAACAGTTAACCCTTAAAACAATCTGAGTTTATGAGTGAGCTCAGATTGCCAATGGGACCGCTCAGGGAACTGTTGACGATTGCATTCCCCTGACCAACTCCACGCTGAGACTATAGTCACCCTGGAAATAATGAACGGTAAATACCAAAATCTGGTTAAATTGGGAATGGAGAATCTGTTCCAACAAGGTCCAAAGGAAACCCCTATGGAATTTTTGGACCGACTATGAAATGCAATGGAAAACAAAACAAAACAAACAAAACTGGAGAAAATAGGGGCTAAATTAGAACAAGGAAAATGGACACTGCCAGACAGGCAGGAGATACTGCCAAAAGCTTATGCGAAGCAAATATTGGGACGTTTGCATGCACAAACACATTGGGGTACAAAGGTGTTAAGTGATCATTTACTAAAACAATTTGGTTGCATTGGTTTTTTTTTTGAAATAGCAAAGCAAATTACACAAGGTTGCTTAACTTGTCAGAAGATAAATAAGAAAGCATTTCGACAAGCAGCCACGGAAGGAAGGAAAAAAAAACACAAAACAAAACAACAACAACAATAACAAAACAGCTTATAGGCCTTTTGAGAAAGTTCAAGTTGATTTCACTGAATTGCCCAAGGTAGGGAGGATAAAAATATCTATTGGTAATAGTAGATCATTTAACACAATGGGTAGAAGCTTGTCCCGTAGCACGAGCTACGGCACAAATGGTGGTAAAAATTCTATTAGAACACCTGATACCTAGATATGGGATAATCCAGTACATTGATTCTGACCAGGGCACACACTTTACTTCTAAAATAATAAAATTATTATGTCAATCATTAGGTATTCAGTGGGAATACCATACTCCGTGGCACCCACAAAGCACAGGGAAAGTAGAAAGACTGAATCAAACAATAAAACAACAATTGGCTAAATTAATGATTGAGACACAAATGCCCTGGACGAAATGCTTACCATTGGCACTTTTAAACATAAGAACTAAACCACACAGTGAGACTGGATTATCTCCATATAAAATGTGATACGGTATGCCTTATTCTCAAGGGATGCCTCCAGGGAACAATGTAGCTGAGGATCGTAGCATCCAGAAATATATAATTACTCTTGGAAGGAGATTACAAGAGCTAAGAGAAATTGGAATGATAGCTCAAACACCACGTTTAGGATTTGCTATTCATAAGATACAACCAGGAGACAAGGTCATGATAAAAACCTGGAGGGAAGAATCATTGAACCCCTGATGGGAGGGACTGTACCTTGTTTTACTTACTACTGAAACAGCTGTGAGAACAGCAGAAAGGGGTTGGACCCACGGATCCAGAATAAAAGGACCAGTAACTACTGAAACTTGGAGGGTTGAGTCCACTCCTGGGGAACTGAAACTCAAGCTAAGAAAAAACTAATATTCTGGCAACGAGGCTCTGCATGAATTAAGGATGCCAAATAAAGGGGAAAAGCCTGAAGAGAGGAAAGGGAGAAGGCAAGACCGGGGCAGGACCCTCCACTGCAGTGTGTATGGTCTACCGAGGGAGGCAACCCCTATGGGTATTGACTGCCGAGTGAGAGGGTCTCGACCGGACTTCTCCCGCACTAAGATCGGGTTGTCCCGAGAAAATAACATAAGAACCTTTTTTTTAAACCCATATAAAATTGTGATTCGTTTTCCAGGAGCTGGATCACCCTGACAGGCTGAACGGTAACACAAGCCCGAATCGACCCTGAAAGCAGGCCCAACCCCTTGATTAAAGGTGTCTTGCCTATTATGATCCAGCTACGTGGGCAGAAGACAGATCCTGGGGCTATAGGACCCCAATATATATGCTTAATAGAATAATTAGGTTACAAGCTGTAATAGAAATAGTTGTAAATAAAACCGGAGATGCACTTGGAATAATTGCAAAGCAAAATACCAAGATGAGAAATGCTTTGTATCAAAATTGCCTACCTTTGGATTATTTACTACCACAATAAGGAGAAGTCTGTGGAAAATTTAACCTTAGTAATTGCTGTTTAGAGATTGATGATGAGGGTGTTTCTTCCTAGTAGCCGGTAGAATGCTATGTTCTGGCTTAGGATGAGAAGAGTGCTGATAACATGCTGATGTTTTAATTGTTGCCAAGCAGTGCTTACACCAAGCCAAGGACGTTTCAGCTTCTCACTCTGTCCTGCCAACAGACATGCTGGGGGTGCAAGAGCTGGGAGGAGGGCCGGACTGTTCGGGGTTAGGCTGGGCATCGGACAGCAGGTGGTGAGCAATTGCATTGTACATCACCTGTTTCGTACACATTATTATTAGTAGTACTATTATCATCATTATTGTCATTTTTATTATTGTTATTGTTATTTTCCTGTCTTTATCTCAACTCACAGGCTTCACTTTCGTATTTTTTTCCCCCATCCCAGAGAGGGAGGGGGGAAGGTGAGCGAACAGCCGTGTGGTGTTTAGCTGCCAGCTGGGTTAAACTACAACAGAAAGAAAAGCTGTAAATGAACTTGTAAAAGAAATTAAGAAAATTGCACATGTCCCAGTTCAAATTTGGAATGGAATCGATCTAAGAAGATTATGGGAGGGGGCTTTATGGGGGGTGATTGGTTTGCTAAAATAAGGATGGTTGTATTGGGGATATGTGGAGGATTGTTAATAATTCCATGTTTAATACCCTGTATTACCAGACTAATACACTCGGTTATACAAAGAATGCAAATATCTGCGGTACCTGTTGACCTAGAACCAGGGAAAGAGAAAACCCATTCCCTGATGATAATAAAAACAAACGCAGATCCAGAATTGATATCAATTCGGCAAGTATTGACTCGATTGGAAAGGAAAACACAAATCAATGCCATGAAAAAGGAGATGGGGGATTGTGAAACGTGTTCATCTGATTTGTGTTTTGTCTGATTTATTACAAATACCATTTGTTTCACTCTGTGCTTTTTCTTCTCAGCTCCCCTCCTGGCGTACACCTTCATACTACCCGCACTGTTCACTCCATCCTCCCACCTTCTGGAGCTTTTTCTGTATATCTGGCCAGGCTTTAATCACAAAATGAACTTTAAAGAGCCCTTGGTCTACCACGTCCTCAGGATTCATCCTCCAGTCTCTCGTATGATTTCTGTGTTCTGGGTTGTTATTATCGCAGTTAGATAAGCAGATATTTCTGCTCTATCGGAATTTCGGAATTACTCTCGGTCTGGTTTAGTTCTTTCCCATTCTTGCATAGCTGCCTGGCAAATCATTCCCCTCCTAAACATTCTTCTCCTGTGAATAACATAATCAAGATTGACATTTCCCCCCCAGGAATACAAATTATTCCAAGCTTCTACCTTATTTTGGAACAGTGAGGCCTTCTACTGTCCACTTATCTACCTAGCATTTCTCCTTATTATGACTACACAGCTACCTTGGAATACAAAGAATTAGTTCTCTACTGCAAAAACAGAACTTTGTTTCTCATACGGAAGATATAGTACATGTCCTTTAGCCTGTCTTATTTACTAAAATTCCTTTGGCTGACTTGTGGAAAATGGACTCCACAATCAGTAAGATTGTAAAGTAGGTATGTTTATTCAGCGCTGGGCAGCACGGGGAGTAGTCCTGCCAAAGTCATGCGCACCTGACGTGGCAACTTACCTTGGTTATACATGGTCTGTTCTGAAAGTAGTAGGACTCATTTAAAAAAAAAAAAAATTATTCATGAGAATAGAACAAACGATTAGAATTTTTCAAAGTAGCACCCTTCCGCATCTACACACTGCTGCCAATGAGTTTTCCAGTTTTCGTACGCCTCCAGGGACGCCTGGACCGGAATGCTGTTTAGCTCCCTCGTCATGGCCTCTTGAAGCGCCTCTACCGATGCGTGATGCTTCCCCTTGAGCATCGATTTTATTCTCGGGAATAGAAAAAAGTCTGGCAGGGCCAAGTCGGGGCTGTAGGGGGGCTGAGGCAGCGTTGCCATCTTGTGCTGGGCAAGATACTCCACTATGCGGAATACGTGTTCATCTGATTCGTGTCAATATGGAACAATACTAGGGCTGCATGATGAAATGTGACCTTCTGTCTTACATACCCTTGTATAACCACAAGTCTAAGAAAAACAGAGTGGTTAATGTATATAGTTCTTGTATCTTGCAAAGGAATGTTTTAGCAATTCGTGTCAATAGAGAGCTTGAAGGGAAATGTATTTGTAGGCTTTTCCTTGAAGTCTCTGATATCTGGGGAGTTTCAGAATAACTGCTAACTATTATGACTATTGCATGGGACACTATGCAAGTCTCTGATATCTGGCCAGGAGATTAAGGAGACGGGGAGAGCTGAAGAACGACTAAATGACAAAGCTTGCAGGGGATGCTGCGCAAGTCTCTGACATACAGCCAAGTTGGACAAAGGAGAAGGAGAAGAGGGAGGAAGACTATGAGCCTTCAGCACGAGAGACCCCCAGAGACCCCCAGAGGGACCACCGGAGACTGATATGCATGCTCCAGTAGGAGGGTTTGGATTCCGGAAACTAATTATGATAACCCTGTTTTTTTTAGAAGTAGTAATGAATATGTATTAGCCTAGGAGCATAAAAATCAGCTGCTTGATGTAACTGGTGTGCATCTTGGTGGAGTAGAGACTCCCGGCGCACCCAGAGCTGTTTGCTTACCTCTATTCCTTTAATAAATTGTAAACTTTGATTATAGTCCTATTTTGAAGACTGAGCCATTTATAACAGGAGCAACCCACACTGCTTTCCCCATCCACCTTCCTACATGCACTACGGGAACCTTAGCTCCTTTCACTGTTTGTAGGGGTTTTGTTTCAGCAAGACCAGCACGGCTGTCAGACCCCCTATTGTTAACTAGCCAAGTGGCTTCTGGTAGATTTATGTCCCATTGTTTCCATGTCCCAGCACCCAATGCTCGTAACATAGTCTTTAACAGTCCATTGTACGTCTCAACCTTCCCAGAGGCTTGTGGGTGATAAGGGATGTGATACACCCACTCAGTACCATGACTCTTGGCCCAGGAGGTAACAAGATTGTTTCGGAAATGACTCCCATTGTCAGACTCAGTTCTCTGTGGTGTACCATGATGCCACAATACTTGTCTTTCCAGGCCCAAGATAGTGTTTCAGGCCGTGGCATGGTTTACAGGGTATGTTTCCAGCCACCCAGTAGTTGCTTCTACCATGGTGAGTATGTTCCGTTTGCCTTGGCATGTTTGTGGGAGTGGTCCGATATAGTCAATTTGCAAGGCCTCACCATATTGAAACCCTAGTCACCTCCCCTTGTTCCAGGGAGATTTTACCCTCATGGCTTTCTTGATTGCAGCACAGGTCTCACACTCATGGGTAACCTGTGTGATGGCATCAATGGTCAAGTCCACCCCTCAATCACAAGCCCATCTGTAAGTGGCATCCCTCCCCAGATGTCCTGATGTTTCATGGGTCCATAGAGCTACAAATAGCTCACCCTTACGTTCCCAGTCTAGGTCCACTTCAGTTTTCGAAGCTCGATCCACTTCTTCGTTGTTCTGATGTTCTTCAGTAGCACGACTCTTGGGCATGTGGGCATCTACATGACGTACTTTAACATCCAGGTTTTCTACCCGGGCAGCAATATCTTGCCACAGGGTAGCAGCCCAGATAGGTTTACTGCTCCACTGCCAGTTGCTCTGTTTCCATTGCTGCAGCCACCCCCACAGAGCATTTGCCACCATCCATGAATCAGTGTAGAGATACAGTACTGGCCATTTTTCTCTTTCGGCAATCTCTAGGGCTAGTTCCATGGCTTTTACTTCTGCATACTGACTCGACTCGCCTTCCCCTTCCATGGCCTCCACAACATGTCGTATGGGATTCCACACAGCAGCTTTCCATTTCCGATGGCTCCCTACCACATGGCAGGATCCGTCAGTAAACAACACATACTGCTTTCTGTCTTCTGGCAACTCATTATATGGTGGTGCCTCTTCAGCACGGGTTACCTCTTCTGTCGGCACTCTGAAATCTCTGCCTTCCGGCCAGTCCATAATTTCTTCCAGGATTCCTGGGCGATTAGGCTTTCCCATTCAGGCCCATTGTGTAATTAATGCTATCCACTTACTCCATGTAGCATCAGTCGCATGGTGTGTAGTGGGAATTTTCTCTTTGAACATCCAATGTAACACAGGTAGCCGCGGTGCCAAGAGGAGCTGTGCTTCTCTACCCACGACTTCTGAAGCAGCTCGAACACCCTCATATGCCGTGAGTATCTCTTTTTCAGTTGGGGTGTAATTGGCTTCTGATCCTCGATAGCCCCGGCTCCAGAAACCCAGAGGTCGAACTCGAGTTTCTTCTGAGGTTTTCTGCCAGAGGCTCCAGGTGAGGCCATGCTCCCCAGCTGCAGTGTAAAGTATATTTTGCACAGCTGGTCCGGTATGAACAGGCCCAAGGGCTACTGCACAATAGCTACAGCTATTTCTTGTTTGATTTGTTCAAAGGCCTGTTGTTGCTTGGGGCCCCACTCGAAATAGTTTCTCTTTCGAGTCACTCGATATAGAGGACTCACAAGCTGACTATAGCCTGGCACATGCATTCTCCAGAATCCCACAAGGCCTAGGAAAGCTTGCATTTCTTTTTTGCTAGTTGGCGGAGACATTGCCGTTATTTTATTGATCACATCCATTGGGATTTGACGACGTCCATCCTGCCATTTTACCCCCAAGAACTGGATTTCCTGTGCAGGCTCCTTGACCTTACTCTGCTTAATGGCAAAACCAGCTTTCAGGAGAATTTGGATTACTTTCTTCCCTTTCTCAAAAACTTCTTCTGCTGTGTTGCCCCACACGAGGATGTCATCAATGTACTGCAGGCATTCAGGAGCTCCCCCTTGTTCCAATGCAGACTGGATCAGTCCATGGCAAATGGTAGGGCTGTGTTTCCACCCCTGGGGCAGTCGATTCCAGGTGTATTGGATGCCCCTCCAAGTGAAAGCAAACTGCGGCCTGCATGCTGCTGCCAAAGGGATGGAGAAAAATGCATTAGCAATATCAGTTGAGGCATACCACTTGGCTGCCTTTGACTCTAGTTCGTACTGAAGTTCTAGCATGTCTGGCACTGCAGCACTCAGTGGTGGCGTGACTTCATTCAGACCTTGATAGTCCACTGTTAGCCTCCACTCGCCATTAGACTTTCGCACTGGCTATATAGGACTATTAAAGGGTGAGCGAGTCTTGCTGATCACTCCTTGACTCTCCAGCCGGTGAACCAACTCATGGGTGGGAATCAGGGAATCTCGGTTGGTGCGATATTGCCGTCGGTGTGCCGTTGTGGTAGCGATTGGTACCTGTTGTTCTTCAGCCTTCAGCAATCCTACAACGGAAGGGTCTTCTGAAAGGCCAGGCAGGGTAGACAGCTGCCTAATCTTCTCTGTACTCAAAGCAGCTAATCCAAAAGCCCACCAGAGCCCTTTTGGATCCTTGAAGTACCCTCTCTTGAGGTAGTCTATGCCAAGGATGCACGGAGCCTCTGGGCCAGTCACAATGGGATGCTTTTGCCACTCATTCCCAGTTAGACTCGCTTCAATTTCCAATACAGTTTAGTTGTTGGGATCCCCCTGTCACTCCAGAGATACAGATGAGTTCTGTCCCTTGGTGGCCTGATGGCATTAAGGTACATTGTGCGCCAGTGTCCACTAGAGCTTTGTATTCTTGTGGTTCCGATGTGCCAAGCCATCCACACAGTCCAATAAATCCAGTTATCCCTCTCCTCTACCTGGCCAGAGGCAGGGCTCCTCTAGTCCTGGTTGGAGTGTCTGCCACTTAATTCTTGCAAATGAGAAGCAGAGGTCCCTTCATCAGGGTCAAGAATAACATCAGCTCTTCTACTGCCTCTGGGGAACTGTCCAATAGAAACTGGAGCAGCATTTTTCTTAGGAGCCCCTCTTCTTGCTGCTGTATTTCCTTTCAGTTCCCGTACCTGAGCAGCTAGGATTGAAGTAGGTACACCATCCCATTTCCTCATATCTTCCCCGTGGTCACGCAGATAAAACCACAAGGTGCCACGTGGTGTGCATCTTGGGTACTCTCTCTCTTGAGCAGGGAAATGCTGATTCTTAGTGGCTGAAGTATCACTCCATCTAGATGAGGAGGGATATGCTCATTCTATGAGGTGGTCGTCTTTCAGACAGTTTCTCCACAGCTGAGACACAGGCCCGTAGCATAGCAGAGAGATTGTCTTCATATTTTTGAAGCTGGCAGGACAGATTATACACTGTTAGTCCCATCCCCTCATCCCAGTTAATTACTGCCAGCGTACTGGCATGTGCTGATGGTGCACTCCGCACAAATTTACGCCACATGGATGTTGTGCACTGGACTTCATCGGGATCTTGAGGTGTCTGGGCATTGTCCAAATCACTATAAATCATCTCCCGCACAGCTAATTCCTGCAGATGCTGGAGACCTTTATCCATAGTGGTCCACTTGCCTACTTGATATACAATATCTTCCTTATGGGGATATCTTTCTTTTTCAGCTGCCAGGAGTCGTCTCCTGCAGGTGCAAGACCCTCTGATTTCGGCACGGGGAAGTAAGTGATCGATTCAATATGAGTGGTAATACAAGCTTCAACTTTATTGCGCAGATATCCGTATATTTATACACACAGCGATAATTATGCCTACTGGTCACTATCCTATTGGCTAAGCCTAAAAGTGTTGCAAAAAATACTGTTCCTCCTACTTGCAGTTACAGCGCATAAGCTACTTCCTTATCTTCACGGGCCTCAGATCCACCTGTTTCTCTCTCTCTCAAGTACAGACTGCTCCTTGCATATTTCACAAGAGTGCTTCTCATCTGGCCTACTCCATGGCTATAAACTCTGCATTTTCTTTGCCTTGCTTGTACAATTCCTCTGAGGACCCATGCCCTTGCTCTTTGAGCCATTCTTCAACAATTCCCCCTTTTTCTTTTTGTACAAGCAAGGCCCCATTCGTCATCTTTGTTATCCCTTTCATAATACAATGATAAGCTATCTTGACAACAATGATTAACAGCAGTATAATAAGCAGCAATCTCAAACCCTCCTTAATAAGGGATACAAGCCAAGGGGAAAGGTCACCAAACAGGGATTTCAACCAGGTATCAAACGGATTAACATTCACTCGTATTCTATTCACATGTTCTTTTAGCCAATCCAACCTTTTATGGATCGACTCACTATGATCTGACAAATTAAAACAGCACATTCCTTCAAAGTCCTCACAACCATGTCCTTGGGCCAGCAGCAAAAAGTCAATGGCTGTCCAATTCTGCAGCACTGAGTGTCGTAGACTGTCCGTATCATCCATCATTTGAGAGAGGATGTCGGTAGTTGCGTTGAACTGTTTCACTGTCCAGCATGCCAACTTTTCTATTTGTGTCAGCGCCCACGCGGCTGCCACCTCTGGTGTGAAGAAGGAGGCAAATATTAGCGCAGTTGCTGACCATAATTCAACATCATCTTTACAGTCAGGTGTTAGGCCATGAGTGTCTCTTTTCGCTCTACTGGACATCATCTTGGAGATATTCAGCCAGTCGTGGTGGCGAGGTGCAAATAATCCCAATCGACCAAGGTAGCAGGGACCTCCGTACGCATTCCCTGGTATCCCCTGCCATGCTCGGTCTCCACAAATTGTCATCCATTCCATGAAGGCCCACACAACGGCCAATAGTTCCAATGTTTGTAGAGTATCTCCCGATGTGGCTGGGAGAATCTTATGCTTCCATTCTCCATTTTCTTGCCATGTTATCGCTGCTCGTCGGGATCTACAGCATCCGTAAATACTGTAATAGCGTTCTGAAGAGGTTGCTCGCTGTATTTTGGTGGTGCTATCCATTCCTGTTGGGCCATCCACTTCAATACTGGTGATGCTAGGGAGCGTACATCAATACTGGTTGCTGATGTTAGTTGTTGTGATCTGGCGGCGTCTGACTGTAGGCGGGCTGCATTGCAGGCGGGACAGGTGTTGGGATCGTGGGCGGCGGCGCCATCTCGTGGTGGGCCGGTAGAGTGGGGTTGGAGTATTGCACGGGCTGCCCTCATGCTCTCTAGGCATATCTCCGGCCCTAACTGTACCTGCATATCCACCGATGCAAATCTCCCAACCCCCATTAATTGCTCGGTAGTTACGTATTCTAAAGGATCTCCCGGTGGTCGGGGCGTGTGAGCACTGATATCGCATAACTGTTGCCAATGAGCCTGCCATAACAGCTGGCCAGATTGCGTCATAATCATTCTTACAATAGTTTTGATGTCCTCGGGACATAAAATACTGCTGCCCCAAATATAATTAAGCAGCTGCTTGGTCGGCTCATTATGCAACTGCAGACCCGCAGCCCCTTGCCCATAGGTTACTGGGAAAACCTGATCAGTGAGCGGGCTCAGCAATTCAAAGTCCTGAGCGTCTGCCGCCTCTCTGGCTATCGCCTACCAATTAACCCTTTCTATCCCCTGTGGGGAGGGCTTTGGCAGTGGCTTAGTGGGAGCCTTACGGCTCTCCCTGGGCATATCCTCTTTCGGTTTTAAAATGAGTCGTCCCACCACCTCCTCCTCGCTGGCAGAGACCACGTCTTCTGCTCCTGAGACTTGTATCCCAGTTTCGACCGTGGTCAGAAGGGGTGGCACCGTAGGCCATGCCTCCTGATCTGCATCTGGGCTTTTATTGGGGGGGGGGGGGGGGTGGTGGTGACGCCCCGGGGGGCCCCGGTGACGGGTGCCATGATTTAACAGTTATCAGTCTCCCAGATGGTGGTATAGGTGAGTAATCGCCCCCCACCGAGAACAGTCCCTCTGATTCTTGGGGCTGACCTCCTAATTGCTGGGTAGCCACAGCTGCAACTTGCTGTTCTAACTTGTATCTTTTTAAACTCTTAATAGTTTCCTGCCACGGTTTCATTAATTTTTTAACCATTTTATCATCATCTATAGCTAAATCCCACAAGCAGTCCCCATAAGCTCTCCATTCTTCCACATCAAAGTATGACTCAGGGTTACCAAAAAACCCCTTTGCTACCCCAAAGGCTATAAGCCCTGGAATATGCTTAACTCCTTCTACCCCTCGCTTTTCTAAAAAGCGTTGCAATAAGTTGAGGGCTACCTCTTTATCCATAGTGCCGGCCTTTTTTCTGCGTCTATCCGTGCCACGTCTGTCCGTGATTTGTGCAGCTCCGTGTCTATCCACGCTGGTAGCCCTCCGGACCGTGCAGACCCCTTTTGGTCTGTCTAGGCAATCTTCTGCCCTCCGATTTGCTGCTAATCGGTGCTTGTCCTCACTGCGCTTCTCGGTTCCATGTTGTCCCTGTTCGGGCGCCACTGTCGGGTGCGAGACCCTCTGATTTCGGCACGGGGAAGTGATCAATTCAATATGAGTGGTAATGCAAGCTTCAACTTTATTGCGCAGATGTCCGTATATTTATATACACAGCAATAATTATGCCTACTGGTCACTATCCTATTGGCTAAGCCTAAAAGTGTTGCAAAAAATACTGTTCCTCCTACTTGCAGTTACAGCGCATAAGCTACTTCCTTATCTTCACGGGCCTCAGATCCACCTGTTTCTCTCTCTCTAGTACAGACTGCTCCTTGCATATTTCACAAGAGTGCTTCTCATCCAGCCTACTCCATGGCTATAAACTCTGCATTTTCTTTGCCTTGCTTGTACAATTCCTCTGGGGACCCGTGCCCTTGCTCTTTGAGCCATTCTTCAACAGTCTCCAGAGGCTGAGGACCTGTGCTCCTCTCCCAATTACTTTGTCAATTACCATTTCTCTAGAGAGGGATCCCAGCTGCTTGGCTTCATTACCTTGTAATTGTTGGCTATTGGCCCCAGCATCCCAGCATCGAAGCAGCCAGGTGAGGATGTGTTCACCTCGATGTCGACCATAATCCTTTCGTATTTCTCGCAACTCACTCAGGGATAGGGATCGAGTGATTTCTGATTCCTTTATGATTTCCATCTCTTCTTCCTGCTGTTTTTGTGATGGCTCTGCTTTAGAGGTGCCTGCTATTTCCCCTTCTCCCTCCTTCTTAGGAGAGGTTTCTTCCCTTACTAAACGAGCTGACCTCCATTTCCATTGTTTCAACTTGACTATGGGGGCAACTGATACCATAGTCAGTTGGTCCTCTGGGTCAGCCACAGCATGTGTTATCTGGTCATCATACTCAGAGACTTCCTCCCTCTCTTCAAGATGCTGGATGATGTTAAACAGTGTTTGATAGGAGTAAGCCAGGACCCAGCACAATGCTGCAAGCTGTTGTTCTCCGGCATTATCAGGGTCAGGACATACAACTCTCAAACGTTCTACCAGATTTTTAGGATTTTGCACTTGCTCAGGGGTGAAGTTCAAAACTATTGGAGGAGACACCTGTGACAGGTACCTGCTTATATCTTCCCACACACCTTGCCACCTGCCACAAGACTGTTTCGAGACAGATTCCCTGGTAAGCTTTCTAAACAATCGACTAATCTTAGAGAGAAGAGGAAACCCGTTATTCAGAATTAGAAATAGCAATATATGGGTTACACATGGATGTTCAAAATACTCCCAAACTGTGGTAATTAGCCCACTGCGAAAGAAGGAAGAGGTACCATTCCTGATATTATTCATAAACTGACATCCAGATGAGGAAAGGAAGGCAGTGTAGTTCTGAATATTCTCTAAAAGATAGTTTCCATGAGACCCAAATGATAACAGCGCAGAGCCTGAATGCCAGATTAAACTCAAGGCCAGTGCTTGGCAGCACAGCGAATTCAAGAAAACGAACACAGATTGTAGCACTTTGTCGGATCGGATATATAAGAGAAAGGAGACCATGACACGGATTGCATGACATACGATCAAACAAGCCATTATTAACAGGACACTGAACATGGTGACTAGCAAGTAAGCGTGTTAATTGTACGCGTTTTAATCAATTCTATTGTTATCTCAACCCTTCAAGCCCCACGTTGGGCGCCAAAAAGGACTGTGGTGGTTTTACCGTGCTGGGCAGCTAAACACCACAACCGCTCTCTCACTCCCCCTCCTTAGATGAGGAGGGGAAGAAGTAAAGCAAAGAACAACTCACGGGTTGAGGTAAGGATAATTTAATTAAAGGGAAATAACAATAATAATAATAATAATAACAACAATAATAATAATAAATGAAATATTATTATGAACTAAACAATTTAAAGGGAAAAAAAAAAAGGAAAGGGGAAAAGGGAGGGGGAAAGGGAAAAAAGGGAGGAAAACAAACAAATAAAACAAATAAAGGCTATGTGGAAGTGCAGAGGAAAGAAATTACTCTCTACTTCCCACAAATGAGATATGATTGACCACGTCCTTGAAGCAGGGCCTCAACGAATGTAGCCGGTGTTTGGGAGGAGGACCGACGTTTTCACAACGAGAGCCCACCCCTCCCCTCTTCTTTCTGTTTCCACCTTTTATTGCTGAGTGTGACATCATATGGTATGGAATATCCCTTTGGTTGGTTTAGGTCAGCTGCCCTGGTGATGTTTCTCTTCTCACTTTTTTGCCCACCCCCTAGGAGGGTTAGAGAGAGTCCTGATGCTGTGCCAGCACTGCTCAGCAGCAGACACAACACTGGAGTGATACCATTGCTGTTGTAGCTACAAGTGCAGAGCACAGCACTGTATGGGCTGCTGCAGGGAAAGTTAACATCCCAGCCAGACCCAGTACACACCCAGGTCCTTCCCACCAGCGCAGCTGCTTGGCCCCCAGCCAGGGTTATTTCACCTCAGTGCTGCTGGATTTCATGGGGTCGGTATTTGCGTTTATCTAATCCCTCCAGACCGAAGATGTGTTGGTGTCACACACTCATCTAGTAGCACCTGCGACTTTGCTGAAGATTCTTCCTGTGTCACTGCCCTGGTCGTGGGTGATGAGCCCTTCATCAGCCTTCATTCATTGCTGGCCTTCTGGCAGCTGATGCACAGCTGGTGGCCACCCTCAGCATCCAGCATGGTTTGCCCTTGGGAAACCCCTGCCATTTTACCTCCTTGCCCTTTACATACTCGGAAATGGCTTCCGAGAGTTTCTGTTCCATAACAAGTTTTTGAGCAATTACTGCTCCTTTTGACAATCCATGCCCAGTCATATCACCCTTCCCCTGGAGAGCGCAGAGCCCTTCTTTCCTGGGGGTGTCCTTTGGTTCCTGGATGAATAATGCCCAGTGTCACCTGAAAATCTGTAGCACAGGAAAACACAGCATGCAGAGGTTGGAGACCACGTGAGATGTCCATCACTCCATGTGCTTTGTGCCCCCTTTACTCTGGCCCTCAGGATGAACCATCTCCAGTATGGCACAGAGGAAAACTGCGGGTGATCCCAGCTGTGAGACTTTTGCACAGGCTGAAGCTTTGCATCCCAGCAGCAGCCTCAGCTAGTTTTATACAAAGATGTTAACAAAATTCAGGATGTCTTGGTTTTGAAAGCACTGCATAATTGCAAGCTGTTATTGTCTGAAACCGCATTTGCAAGATGCAATCTCAACAGCCAGGCAGTTTGGGGAAAAGAAACATTTGCTCAGTGTGGGGGAGGCTCCTGCAGGAGATACAGCCTCACAGTACCCCTGCCAAGATTTCACAGGTCATCTTCTCAGCTGCCCAAGCACCGCAGTTTTTAGGCAGAAAGTTCTGGGAAGGCTTTGGGCAACACCCAATACCCAAATACAGGTTTCTCTGTCCCCTACCTCCATAAAGCTGTGTAGGCTTCTTCACAACACCAGCATCAGGCAGCAAAGCCCTTGTGAAAGGGCAGGTCTCCAAGCTCCCTGCCCTGAACTGCAATGTCCAGAAAGCTCTGGCAAACCCCACATGTACACATTTCTACCCTGCCCACAGCACTGCTAAGACTTTGCAGCACACTGTGCCCTTCCATGCGAGTGTTTGTGATCCCTTCCAGGCTTCTCTTTCTTATCTGCTTTGAAAAGAAGAGGCAACGGAGATGCTGGATGTGCTCAGGCAAAAAAGCGGTATGCAGAGCATTATTTCAGGCAGGCAATCCACTGAGGCCCTAGAACACCCAAGAAGGAGAATGGCTGGATTTTGGGTTGAGCTTTGTGGTTATATTTCCAGTCCAAAAAAATCAGTGACTTTAAGTGGGATCCTACACCCATACAAGGTCTGATCAATAGGTTGGTGCTGCTCAGCAAAGACTTGAGTGACCAGTTCAGCCTTTTCCCTACAAGACATCCCTCAACCTAAAGAGGTGGTTGCGTGTATTCCCCATCACTGTCTTCACACGGGGAAATTCGTATCCCATCCATTCACATCTTGACTCACCCAAACCCACCTGCACCCAAACTTCAGATGATTTGTTGAGTCATCAAATCTTAGACTGTGCCTCCTTGTTATCACTTGGCCATGGGAGCAGAGAACATCCTTACCAAAAGATGCTGTGGATTATGTTCACGTACTTAAGCTCCACAGGAGACATGCTCGTGGAGAGAAGCCCACCAAGGACACCTAAATGATTGCATGGTGGCCACCATCCCCTGCCCTTGACTGCTAACCCAGAAGAGGGCTGCAGGGCTCATAGCCATGCACGGCTCCATGCAGCCTGGCAGCATCAGTGTTAACTGGGCTCTGCCCCAGCCCTGCCGTGAGTACACATTTGCCTGCAGAGACATGCTGTGGTGGTTTTACCGTGCTGGGCAGCTAAACCCCACAACCGCTCTCTCACTCCCCCTCCTTTAGATGAGGAGGGGGAGAAGTAAAGCAAAGAACAACTCACGGGTTGAGATAAGGATAATTTAATTAAAGGGAAATAATAATAATAATTAAATAAAGACTACCATGAACTAAACAATTTAACTAAGGGGAAATAAAAAGGGAAAGGGGAAAAGGGAGGGGAAAAGGGAAAATAAAAAGAAGGGAGGAAAACAAACAAACAAAATAAATGAAGGCTATGTGGAAGTGCAGAGGAAAAAAATTACTCTCTACTTCCCACAAATGAGCGATGATTGACCACGTCCTTGAAGCAAGGCCTCAACGCACGCAGCCGGTGTTCGAGAGGAGGACCGACGTCTTCTCAACGAGAGCCCACCCCTCCCCTCTTCTTCCTGTTTCCACCTTTTATTGCTGAGTGTGACACCACATGGTATGGAATATCCCTTTGATTGGTTTAGGTCAGCTGCCCTAGTGATGTTTCTCTCCTCACTTTTTGCCCACCCCCTAGGAGGGTTAGAGAAAGGCCCAATGCTGTGCCACTGCTGCTCAGCAGTAGACACAACACTGGTGTGATAACACTGCTGTTCCAGCTACAAGTACAGAGTACGGCACTGTATGGGCTGCTGCCGGGAAAGTTAACATTCCAGCCAGACCCAGTACACATGCTTCCAGAATGCTCCTTGCAATTACATGCCCTGCCACCATGCAGGCGAGTTATTAGTATTTATTAGGCTCAATTATTCATGGCCTCTTTAGGATCCTGTTGTTTAAGTCCAGCTTGAGATCTCCAGGCTATCAATCACAGAAGTTGCTTTCCAGAGGAATTACAGTAAATCAATCCTTTGGAGATGTTCCAGGCAGCCGTAAAACTCACGGCCAGAGCTGCCCAGAAAGGAGCCTTGCGCCCAAACCTTGGTGGCCCAGAAATGCTGCAGGAGGTGCCTGGGCCCTCCTGGGTGGGTGCAAGGTCCTGGGATACCACTTCCCCTCTTGCCAATGCCTGCACAGAGGTCACATTGACCATCTTAAACTGCAGGGGAGAAACAGCTCAGGGATAACAACTTGGAGGTTTCTCCCCATCAAAAGGACACCTGGTGAGGACCAAACCCTGATGTTCACGGCAGAGCAAGGCAAAGCAGGCAGCAGCTCCTGTGGAGCAGGAGAACACAGCCTGTCCTGGGGGCTGTGACAGGATGCCCCTGCCCATTCCAGCTCCTGCCTGATGCTTGATGCGTAGTTGGGCAGCCCCAGGGTGCAGGATCCAGGAGGGACACCTCAGGGTGCTCCCACCAGGCATACCGCCTGGCACAGGGCATCTGGGACCTGCATGCTTTGTTCCATCAGAGTGGGGCTGGCAGCAGCTGGGAGCATGCACACAGCCTGGGAGGTGAGGATTCGCCTTCTTTGCACTGTGGCAGGGGTCTGCCTGCACACCAGACGCGAGCTACTGGGGCTGTGCTGTGCCAGCAGAAAGCCATCTGGACTGCTCCATGATGCTGGGTGAGGCTGATAAGCCAGAGCCTGGCACCACACTAACTGCAGAAATGACGGCTGGGATATGGGCCTCGGTGATGAGCAGGCAGAAGGGCTGATGGCACTGTGCCACCAGGCTCACACGTGGCTTGGATGGGTGTCAGGGCCCAGCTGAAGGCTGCAGGTGCATGGATGGAGAGGAGTAGAGGCACTCGGATGCCACAGCGAGAGCTATCCCACGAGGCAGGATGTCAAAAAGGCCACGTGCCACCCTCAGAAACTCAGTTTCCTTGTACATCACCCCTCCTCCAACCTGCCTTCCCCTCGCCCCATCTCCCTCCATGCCCCTGCAGCAGCCAATGCCTCCTGCCCGTGACGTGGTTCTCTTTTCACTAAAATCTGCAAAGCCTTGTGCTCTGGGCACCAGCACAGCTCAGAATATAAAAATTTAATCTGTTAAATGGGTTTGCAGGGGAAGCTGGGGGAGCACCCCCACTCCTCCACAGCCCCTACACTGGGGCTACTGTCACCTGCACCGCACTGGGCACTGCCTGAGATGGAGGGGACCGGCGATGAGGGAGGGCTCGTGCCATAACGGTGCTGGGAAGGATAGGCAGCCCACAGCCCATTTATCTGGGCAGGAGGTGCTGGAGAGGCCTGATCCAGCTCATGAAGGGTCCCTGGACCAGCTCCCACCCCACCACCCAAGGACACCAACTCGGTGACCTTGTCTCACAGCCCCCCCCAGCCTGTGCTGAAGAAACCTAGATGATGCTACCACCAGCAGTGCCTCAGACAGACTCCAGCAGGAAGGGGCATTTTCTTTTCCCCAAAAAAGCCTCTGAATCCCAGAAAGAGCTATTTTAATCAGCACTTTCTGCCCTGCGTGGGACTCCTTGTGGTGTAATGAAAGAAGCGCAGACAGCCCTTTTACTCTCCCCTCCCATCAACCCCGTTTGGCCTCAGGTCCTGTTTTTGCCTGCTTTGTAAGTGTTTGAAAGTGATGATGCTGTGGTTGTTATGGCGACACCAGGCTGGGGCCCTTGCCTGAAACCCCAAACACACAATTAGCTGATTAAGAGGAAAACAGGAGTGGGGCAACACCACTCTGCAGGGCTGTCCCTGTGCCACCTTTGGGGGTGCCTGTCCTCTGTCCCTGGGGGTCCCCAAGGGGGGTCAGGGGTGCTAGGTCCTGCCAGGGGCTGAGATGCAACCCAGGGGGCATGCACAGCCCCTCAGGTGGGTACAGGACCGAGGTTTCCAGGCTTGGAGAGGCCAAGTCTTTGCACAAAATCTCCCTGCAGGATGCTGCAGCATGGGAACGGGGCTGGTGCAAAGAGCGACGTAGCTCTGCCCACCCAGGGAGCAATGGAGACACCAAAGATGCTGGTCTTGCTTGCAAGCAGCACAGATGTGTTTAAATCACAGCACCCAGGAGTGTTTTTGAGCTCCTAGATTGGGTGTGATACATAGAATCACAGAATCACAGAATTTCTAGGTTGGAAGAGACCTCAAGATCATTGAGTCCAACCTCTGACCTAACGCTAACAGTCCTCCACTAAACCATATAGCTAAGCTCTACATCTAAATGTCTTTTAAAGACCTCCAGGGATGGTGACTCCACCACTTCCCTGGGCAGCCCGTTCCAATGTCTAACAACCCTTTAGGTAAAGAAGTTCTTCCTAACATCCAACGTGAACCTCCCCTGGCGCAACTTTAGCCCATTCCCCCTCGTCCTGTCACCAGGCACATGGGAGAATAGACCAACCCCCACCTCACTACAGCCTCTTTTAAGGAATCTGTACAGAGCAATAAGGTCGCCCCTGAGCCTCCTTTTCTCCAGGCTGAACAAACCCAGCTCCCTCAGACGCTCTTCATAGGACTTGTTCTCCAGGCCCCTCACCAGCTTCGTCACCCTTCTCTGGACTCGTTCGAGCACCTCCATTTCCTTCTTGTAGTGAGGGGCCCAAAACTGAACACAGTACTCGAGGTGCGGCCTCACCAGAGCCGAGTACAGGGGGACAATCACTTCCCTAGCCCTGCTGGCCACACTGCTTCTGATACAAGCCAGGATGCCGTTGGCCTTCTTGGCCACCTGAGCACACTGCTGGCTCATATTCAGCCGACTATCAACCATCACCCTCAGGTCCTTCTCCGCCAGGCAGCTTTCCAACCATTCCTCTCACAGCCTGTAGCTCTGCTTGGGGTTGTTGCGCCCCAGGTGCAGGACCCAGCACTTGGCCTTGTTGAACTTCATGCAGTTGGTCCAGCCTATCCAGATCCTCCTGCAGAGCCTTCCTACCCTCAAGCAGATCGACATACGCACCTAACTTGGTGTCATCTGCAAACTTACTGAGGGTGCACTCAATCCCCTCATCCAGATCATCGATGAAGATATTAAAGAGGACTGGCCCCAGCACCGAGCCCTGGGGGACTCCACTAGTGACTGGCCTCCAACTGGATTTGACTCCATTTACCACGACTCTTTGGGCCCGGCTATCCAGCCAGTTTCTAACCCAACGAAGCATACGCCAGTCCAAGCCATGAGCAGCCAGTTTCTTCAGGAGAATGCTGTGGGAAACAGTGTCAAAAGCCTTGCTGAAGTCAAGGTAGACCACATCCACAGCCTTTCCCTTATCCACCAAGCGCGTCACTTTGTCATAGAAGGAGATCAGGTTCGTCAAGCAGGACCTGCCTATCGTAAACCCATGCTGACTGGGCCTTATAGTCCTCCTCAGTAGCCCGCCCTTTTTTCCAAAGATTAGAAACCCTCTTTTTTCTCCTAACCTCAAGCTGAAACTCTCTGTTCAGCCAGGTCGGCCTTCTTCCCCGCCAGCTCGTCTTTGGGCACATGGGAACAGACCGCTCCTGCGCCATTAAGATTTCCTTTTTGAAGAGCACCCAGCCTTCCTGGACTCCTCTGCCCTTCAGAACCGCCTCCCAGGGGACTCCACCAACTAGTGTCCTGAACAGTTCAAAGTCGGCCCTCCGGAAGTCCAAAACAGTTTTACTGGTCCCCTTCCTGGCCTCGCCAAGAATAGAGAACGTCACCATTTCGTGGTCACTCTGCCCAAGACAGCTTCCGACCACTACATCTCCCACCAGTCCTTCTCTGTTTGTGAAGAGAAGGTCTACTGGGGCACCTCCCCTGGTAGGCTCACTAACCAGCTGCGTCAGGAAGCTATCTTCCACGCTCTCCAGAAACCTCCTAGACTGCTTTCTCTGGGCTGTGTTGTGCTTCCAGGATATGTCAGGGAAGTTGAAGTCCCCCACGAGAACAAGCGCTGACGATTTCGCAACTTCTGTCATCTGCCTGTAGAACTCCTCATCCGTCTCCTCATCCTGGTTCGGCGGTCTATAACAGACCCCGACCAGGACGCTAGGCTTGTTGGCCTTCCCTCCGATCCTAACCCATAGGGACTCAACCTTATCATTTCCAGCCTCGAGTTCCATGACATCAAAACACTCTCTAAT
Source organism: Aythya ferina (assembly GCF_964211825.1). Classification (NCBI taxonomy): domain Eukaryota; kingdom Metazoa; phylum Chordata; class Aves; order Anseriformes; family Anatidae; genus Aythya; species Aythya ferina. The sequence goes on along the minus strand of NC_140313.1, from coordinate 3,096,865 downwards.
ATAGAGAGCCACACCACCACCCCTTCCATGCTGCCTGTCCCTTCTGAAGAGCTTATAGCCAGGCATTGCAGCACTCCAGTCATGAGACTGGTCCCACCACGTTTCCATGATGGCAACCAAGTCGTAGCCTGCCTGCAGCACAATGGCTTCCAGCTCCTCCTGTTTGTTACCCATGCTGCGTGCATTAGTGTAGATGCACTTCAGCTGGGCCATTGCCTTCTCTCCCAGCCTTGCCATTGTTCCCCCTGGCACAGCCCCAACAATCCTTGCTTCAGCCCCATCCCCCTTCTTACCTAGTTTAAAGCCCTCTCTTAAAGCCCTGCCAGCTCCTGGCCCAGGATCCTTTTTCCCCTAAAAGATAGGGACCCGTCTGCGGCCATCAGGCCAGGTGCTGAGTAAAGTGCCCCATGGTCGAAAAACCCAAGATTTCTGCGTTGGCACCAGCCCCGGAGCCACGTGTTTAACAGGTGGGCTTTCCGTGTCCTCTCTGTACCCCTCCCTGCCACCGTACGGATGGACGAAAACACCACCTGTACTCCTGCTCCATCCACTAACCGTCCCAGTCCCCTAAAGTCCCGTTTGATGGTTTTCAGGCTTCTCTCTTCAGTGTCATCACTGCCAGCCTGGACTATCAAAAGAGGATAATAGTCAGAGGGGCGAACCAGGTTGGGAAGCTTCCTGGCAATGTCCCTGACCCTGGCCCCAGGGAGGCAGCAGACTTCCCTACGGGTAGGGTCAGGCCGACAAATAGGGCCCTCTGTTCCCCTGAGAAGGGAGTCTCCCACAACAATCACCCTTCTTTCTTTCTTGGTGGAGGCAGTCCTGAGGCATGGAATCGACTTCCTTGCCCTAGGCATCCTCCTGGGTACACTTTCTACCTTTTCCTCAGCTACCGGTCTCTCAAGCTCCAGGGCCTCAAACCTGTTGCGTAGGGGCACCTGGGAAGGTGGGGCCGGTGGGGGAGGGCATCGCCTGTGGGGTCGAGCAGGGACCTGTCTCCATTCCTCCTCAACTCCCAGGTCCCCTCCCTCTGCCTGACAGCGACAGGGCAGGGGGTCCACCCCCATTTGGGGTGTCTCACCCTGGTACCTCTCCTTGAGGCCCTGCAGGGAGTTGCTCCACCAGTCTATCTCCCGCTCACACTCCCTGATATCCCTCAACCTCTCCACCTCCTCCTTGAGCTCTGCCACCACGCGGACCAGGTCATCCACCTGCTCACACCTCACGCATGCGGTTTCTCTGCCTCCCGCCGATGGCAGCAACAGGCTCAGACACTCCCTGCATCTGGTGACCTGAACTGCTGCATTTTTGAACGGGTAGTCGGTCTGGGTGTGTACCGTCTTTCTGGAGAGCGCACCGTGCCTGGTGGAGACCATTGCAGCCTAGCTAATGGGAGGCTGTCGTTACAGGAGGTGTTCGTATGGGGGGGGGAGAGCGCTCTGCCCTGCCTGCTTGCCCAACTGCCACGCCACACCCTATTCGCCGCGCTCCTGGTCGCTCGCGCTCCCTAGGGGCAGCTTTTGAACGGCCGGGGAGGGGGCACTGCTGGCTCCGCTTACGCCTCGTCAGCCTCCCTCACGAGGGCTGCCGGGTCCTGGCGGCTCCCTCAAGTAGGCTCGATGCCGGAAAAATTAGCTGCAGAACGCATCTGCCCCGGAGCCGATCGCCTCGGCAAGTGACCATGCCACATTCCGACTGCAAGGCTGGACCCAGCTGGGATGCAATGGTTGGATGCAGCACTGCTGACTCTCAGCTCTGCTGGGATCCGCTACCATGGAGCTAGCTGAGCTCTGCACTTGTCCCCAGCCCTGGGGGCTGCTTGTTCTCCAAAATGGCCCCAGCAGTGCCCTCACCAGCAGGGCAGAGGCTTGGGAGGCTGCCTGTGCTCCCTTCCCCTGCTGCTCCACTCCTTGCCGCTCGCACATCTTTATTGCTCACAGAGCAACTCAGGAAGGCAGCAATCATCCCCATGACAGCCCCGTTTAATGAAGTTGGCCTTCATTAGACATTTCTGTTCCACTTGAAAAGCTCCTCTGTGAGGATGAGCAAATGCCCTGCAGCAGAGGTGGTATGCACAGGGATGGGTGACAATGCAGGGACAGGCAGCAGCAGGCAGGGCTGGTATCCCTGTGGGGACCAGTATATCCCCTATGAGGGCTCAGCTACTTGTTTATTCTCATGTTCCCATTTCAGGCAAGGGGGGGTACCAGTCCCTGGAGAGCCGTGGACATGGGGTCTGGCCTTGACCCCTTTCTGGGGCTCACAGGTGGTGAGGAGAGTGCAGGCTGGAGGGAAGGCTGCCCGCAGGGAGCCAGCTGGAGTGGCCCTGTGGAGAGGATCATTTAGCTAATGCCTGCCAGAGTGTTCCTCGAGGAGAGAGCTCTGAAGTGCTCGGCAGTTATCTGTCCAGAGGGAGCATCCTCATCTCATTAGGGCCAGGCCTGGCGAGCCGCCAGCTACAGCAGGTCAGGAGACACCCGTGGCCCCGCACCCGGCCACTCTGTGGGAACATGGGGAACACCTCCCTGCAGACCCAGAAGACCCCAGCCCATTGCAGAGTGGGCTGTGGGCTTCTTCCTCCTGCCCTCGTCACGCCACTTCCCTCACCCCAGCACTTTTCCCCAGCTCCTGTGGTGGTTTTACTCAGGTGGGCGGCCAAGCTCCACCACAACTGCTCTCTCACTCCCCTTTCTCAAAGAGGAACGGGGAGAAAATACGATGAAAAGGGCTCAAAGGTTGAGATAAGGACAAGAAGATCACGCAGTAATTATTGTGATGGGCAAAACAGACTCGGCATAGGGAGACAGTAAGATTTATTGCTAATTACTAACAAGCTAGAGAAGTGAGAAACAAAGGAAAGAAACCAAAAGCACCTTCCCCCCATCCACCCTCTTCCACCTCCTCCCCCCGAGCGGCGCAGGGGAACGGGGGAATGGGGGTTATGGTCAGTCTACAGCACTTCTTCTCTGCCGCTCCTTCTCGGTCACTCTCATCCCCTGTGCTGTGGGGGCCCACCCACAGGATGCAGTCCTTGGTGAACTGATCCAGCGTGGGCTTCCCACAGGCAGAAGCTCTTCCAGAACTGCTCCAGATATGGGTCCATACCACCGGGTCTGTGAGGAATGTTTTAACAATTCGTGTCCATAAAGAACAGTCCTGCCTGCCTCTGGGCCCTGCACTGGCAATTTAATTCTTGAACCACAGATGCAGTGTGTCCCAGTCTCCCCCTCATTCTAGTCAATTTATCAAGTCTTCAGAAAATACTCCTCAAATTTATGAACCTGTTTGCCTTTGTTATTCCGGACTTCTATTTCTAACAGTTACAGCCTTTTTTTTGTCTTCTTCGAGATTAACTTAACACTGCTATAGGTGTGACCGTCCCTGTGAATGGCTGGTGAAGAATGTTTTAATTACTGGTGAAGTGTCAATAAGAAAGCTATTTGTGTTTGTATGAAGTCTTTGATGTCTGGGGGTTTCAGAACAACTGATAACAACTAGTGACTGTTATGGGATACTATGCAGGCCTCTGATATCTGGCCAGGTGGCCAAGAGATTAAGAAGAAAAAAAAGAAGCTGAAGGACGGCTAGGAGACAAGACCTGCAGGGGATGCTGTATAAACTTGACACAGTGCCAAAGAGTACAAAGGGGAAGGACAAGAAAAAACCTGGAGAGGAAGACTACAAGCCTTCAGCATGAAAGACCCCTAGAGACCCCCAGAGGGACCACTGGAGACTGATGCGCATGCTCCAGTAGGAGGGACTGGACCCCGGAAGCTAATTATAATAATCTATTTTTTTTAGAAGTAGTAGTCTAGGAGCATAAAAATCAGCTACTTGATGTAACTGGGGTGCGTCCTGGTGGAGTGGAGACTCCCGGTGCACCCAGCGCTGTTTGCTTACCTCTATTCTTTTAATAAATCCTATTTTTTTTATTTAATCCTATTTTGAAGACTGAGCCATTTCTAACAATTTGGGGGCTCGTCCGGGAGAGCTATGGTTCCTGAATTCTGATTTGATCTAGGAGAGGCGCCCCACCATTTGGTGGCTCCTGTTTGAGTCGGATCGGGACTAATGCCATCCTGAACCTGAATAAATGTAAGCAAAGAATTTGATTTTTTTGAGCTCCCTTGCTGGCTGTTGTTTTTTTTGCCCGTAATTCTGCGCGCGAAGATCTGGACGAAGACGACAGAGTCGTAAGTGTTTGCGGATACTGTTCGGTTGGATTCCGGACGAAGACGGCAGAGTCGTTTGCGAATACCGTTCGGTTGGATTCTGGATGAAGACGACGGAGTCGTAAGTGTTTGCGGATACCGTTCGGTTGGGTAAAGGTGCGGTTGCCAGTGTTTGTGTGTGTGGGAGTGTAACTGAGACTTCTAAAGTCAGCGTGCAGGTCTTTTTGTTTTCTCACTGGTTCTAATCTCCTGTGGGGGGGCTTGGCCGGTGAAGGGAGTGATTCTATAGAAGAGGTTCCTATAGATTTCGGGGATACATGGGTGGGTGACAGGTCCTAAACCCCCTGCAAGACACTCTCACTGGGGGCAACCAAGGGCTGTGGGAATTGCCATAAGTAAAATTCCCAGATGGGTCAGATAAAATCGAAGACCAAGGACCAGGAAGGGAGCAAATTACCACCAGAAAGTCCATTATGAATAATGATTAGAAATTGGAACAATAGGGGCCCCAGAAAATTAAACAGTAAATTAAAAATGATCCAGTATTATATGATAGAATGACCAAAAGAACCCTTAAGACCCCATGTATTTTGATCCACGGAGGACAGGGTCTGTCAGGCTTTGAAAATTAATATTAGAATACCCGTGGATCCGGAAAAGAGCAAGCTGAAACATTGGAATTAGAAATTAGAGAGCAATTGATTAAGAATGAATATGTGCTACATTTGTGCCTGTGCTGCACTTATACCTCCAGATAACAGGAGCCTCTCGGACCCCGAGAACCAGATCAAAAACAACCTCATGGTTCGGACTTTAATCAAGGGGTCTGAGATAAGGAGGACTGTTCACAAAGGGACAGGTTATGCATATGTATAGGAATGTTCATGTATATGTAACTCTTTACTAAAGCAAGATGACACATTATGCGTGCAGGACTTTGGTGGGACTACCCGCCCTGTGCCGCCCAGAACTGAGTAAATATACCTACTTTACAATCTTACTGATTGTGGAGTCAGCTTTCTGTGAGTCATTTTGGTGAGCCAGGCAGGAGACACTCTGCTCGGCTGCGGGATTGGCTGCGGCGTGGACGCCCCTAGGTGCACCCTGAGTGTTTTCCTCAGAGGGGACTCCACAGCGGCGGCTGTGCTGCTTCTGTCTAGCATTCTTTTTATAAGAGGTTTATCTTGCAATGCAAAAATGACTATTCGTCCCCAGATCGGTGTTATAACTATTACTAATGACGACTTAGCTCTATTGCGGGGCAGAAGTGCAGAGACGCAGATTACCACCGGCAGGCTCTTTCACAATCCGTTTCTAAGGTTGCAGCTGGCACTGCCTGCAGCCGTATAGCAGACGTTACACTCTCTTTCCTAACTAGTAATCATGTGTCTCATCCATTTGTGGTGAATGGTCAGTGGCAAAAAGAAAAGAGGGAGAGTAAGGGGCGACAAAGACAGAAATGGTACCAGGAGGATGCCACTGACAGTAACAGCATGGGTAATAGGAGTAGTATAAGTGACACAGGTGCGGGTCAGCGGCGGGCGCTGCCGTGCTGCGGGGCGCTCTGCCTGCTGCTCGCCCTCGCCGGCCTGTGCACTGCTGCCGACGGTGCTAGAGCAAAATGTGAAGACTGCTCAGATGGCAGTGATGAGAGTGCTTGTGTGAAGAAGACGTGTGCTGAATCTGACTTTGTGTGCAACAGTGGTCAGTGTGTGCCAAACAGATGGCCGTGTGATGGGGATCCGGACTGTGAAAATGGGTCTGATGAGAGTGCTGAGCTGTGTCATATGAGAACATGCCGGGTAAATGAAATCAGCTGTGGTCCTCAGTCAACCCAGTGTATCCCAGTGTCCTGGAAATGTGATGGTGAAAAAGACTGTGACAGTGGAGAAGATGAAGAGAATTGTGGCAATGTGACTTGTAGTGCAGCAGAGTTCACATGCAGTAGTGGGCAATGTATTTCCAAAAGCTTTGTCTGCAATGGTCAAGGTGACTGCTCCGACCACTTGGATGAATCTTTGGAGCAGTGTGGCCGCCAGCCTGCACCTCCGGTGAAGTGTTCTGTGAGTGAGGTGCAGTGCGGCTCAGGTGAATGTATCTACAAGAAGTGGCGATGTGACAGAGATCCTTATTGCAAGGATGGAAGAGATGAAATTAACTGCCCTTCTCGGACCTGCAGGCCAGACCAGTTCAGATGTGAAGATGGGAACTGTGTCCATGGGAGTAGGCAGTGCAGTGGTGTGAGAGACTGTCTGGATAGCACTGATGAAGCAAACTGTAACAATGTTATTCAGTGCTCTGGACCTGGCAAATTCAAGTGCAGAAGTGGAGAATACATAGATATCAATAAAGTGTGTAACCAGCAGAGAGACTGCAAGGACTGGGGTGATGAGCCCCTGAAGGAATGCAACATAAATGAATGTGACTGTCCAGCTGGGTTTGAGTTTGTAGACAAGAGAAACTGTGGAGATATTGATGAATGCCAAAACCCTGGTATCTGTAGTCAAATCTGTATCAACCTGAAAGGTGGCTGCAAATGTGAATGTAGCCGTGGCTATCAGATGAATCCTGCTACAGGAACCTCTAAAGGGCCATATGGCAAAGCAAATTACATAACCATTGCTTAACTTGTCAGAAGATAAAAAAGAAAGTGTTTCAACAAGCAGCCACGGGAGGGAAGAATCTCTGAACCCCCGATGTGAGGGACTGTACCTTGTTTTACTGACTACTGAAACAAAATTATTTAATCCTATTTTGAAGACTGAGCCATTTCTAACAGGGTCCGTCCCTCAGGAGCAACCTGCTCCAACCTGGGTCCCCCACGGGCAGCAGCTCCTGCCAGGGCACCTGCTCCTGCGTGGGCTCCTCTCCACGGGCTACAGGTCCGGCCAGGAATCTGCTCCGGCTGGGGTCTTCCACAGGCAGCAGCCTCTGTCGGTGCAGGGCCACCTGCTCCACCGTGGTCTCCTCCACGGGCTGCAGCATGGAACCCTGCTCCACCGTGGTACTCCATGGGCTGCAGGGGGACATCCTGCTTCACCATGGTCCTCACCACAGGCCACAGGGGACTTCTGCTCCGGCACCTGGAGCACCTCTCCCCATCCTACTTCACTGACCTTGGCGCCAGCGAGGCTGTTCCTCACTCCTCTCACTCTCCCAGCTGCTGTGTGGCCCAGCGTTTTTTCCCCCCTTTCTTACATCTGCTCTCACAGAGGCGCAAAACAACATCGCTTATTGGTTTGGCTCTGGTCAGCAGTGGGGCCCTTCCCAAACATGGGGCAGCTTCTAGATCCTTCTCACAGAAACCACCCCTATGGCCCCCTGCTACCAAAACCTTGCCACGTAAACCCACAACATTCCACCCCTCACCTCTGTGAAAAGCATATTTAAGAATAATCACAATATACTCTTACTTTACAATCATCACAATCTTCACAAACTTCACTTACATCAAAAAGAAAAAGGATTCCCCACACCGAAATAAACGTAACATCATCACAACACTGACGAGGTGGACAGCTCCCCATGGGGCGTTTCAGCATCCATCCACACCGTCAGACAATGTCCTTTCATTGCACCTCCTCCCCAGCTCCTGGCACTGGTCCCCATCAGCTTTTCCCCTTTATCACAGTAATGAAAGTGGCTCAGAGCAAATAAACATCAAGTCATAGCCATGAGGCATGCAGCCAGCATCCACGGCTTTTTAACCTAGTTCGGGTTCATCACCACCTGGCTGCTTACAAGGGACAAAGGAGGTGACGTGTCCCTACTGGGCACTGTCCAGAAGCTTCTGCTTGGGGCTCCCTGGCCACCAAGGGCAGAGGGAGAGTCAGCACCTGCTGTCCCCATCCCTGTCCCCATCTCCAGGACCACAACAGGGTGAATGTTGGGGGCAGAAGCTGCAGAGCAATTTGTAATGGTAGCTTGGAAGGGGGGGGGGTATCAGCTCTGCAGCCCCACACACACTTAGGGGGCAGTAACTGGTGGGAACACCAGCAGATAGATGCACCTATGGCTACAGGTGCGACTCGTGGTGTCAACAAGGCCACCTCCATGGTGGGAACACGACAGACAACCATCAGCACGATGAGAGAGCAAGGTGGTTGGGGGTGTGATGGACAGCTGTCAGCGGAGGATGGACAGGTGGATGTGATGGACAGACAGCTGCAGCCCTGATGGACAGCTCTCAGTGGACACAAAGGATGGCCATCAGCAGGTGGCCTTGGGAGGTGTCCGGAGATGTCACATCTAGGTGCCGGTGGAGGATGGGATCAGGTCTGAAGCTGGGATCAGTTCTGTGGTAGGGGATTGTGTCCACGGGGGCGATTGTGTCTGGGATCCAGGGCCCCGTCCCCTGCGAGGAGCCCACGCACACGGAGGGAGCCAGACACCACGCACAGATGCTCTGCCTCCCTCCCCAGCTCATTTCTGCTCTGCCTGTATGCAGTGATGGGTGATGCTCTGCCCTTCCGTGCTGCAGCCTTGCACAGCAGTTGCTTTTTATCCCATTTCATGCTGATTTTGGCATCACCCTCACCTCCTGCACCAGTGCTGAAGCAAACCCTCCACGTGGCGCCTCAATGCTATTATCTCCATCAGCCAAACTTGCAATCTCCTGAAAAAAAGATCTCTCACTATTTTGACAAGTTCCCTTTTCCATCACCTCCTGCCGACTGGCAGGAATGCCAGCTCATGCAGATGTCTTCTCTGCAGCAGGCTCATCCTCCAAAAGCTCATCTCCCCCTATTCCACAAGCGAAGCCTTCGCCCTGCGACCCTGCTGGGTGCTGCTGGCTGTGGGATCGGGTGCTGGGAGGAGCAGCGGCTGCACAGGGTGGCGTTCCCAGGCTGTGGGCTCCAGAAGTAGTCGCAGATGGTGAGCCCACGTGTTGCATCACTGTGGGAGCCAGTGACCTACACGCAGGTGTCATGTGAGATTTGGGGAGGGGTAAGGGGGGGGAGATGATGAAAATGCACATTCCCATGGCAGCTCAGCTCTCACCTCCACCCCTGCAGCCCTCCCCCAGCAGCCTGATGCTGCCTGCAATGCCAAGAGTTTTCCCAGCCTGTTGCCATTGTACCTGCTCTGATGCACTGTGGGTTTTCAGAGAGGGACAGGGGACCCTGGGGATGCAAGAGCATCCTGCATCCTGCATCCCATATCCTTCATCCCACATCCTGAACCTCGCACGCGGTGGAGCCTGCTGGGTGCCCCAAGCAGGCTCTGAACCTTGCTGCAAGTGGGCATCTGTCTGTGCTACAGAAGGGACCAAATCCACCAGGCCATGCTGGCACTGAGGCAGGGGGTGGTAGGACCTCGCTGGCAGCTTGAGCAGGGCTCCTCCTCGCCTTTGCTTTTTTGGGAATCATTGCTGTCATCCAAGGGCCTGATCCAATCATTGCTCTCATCCAGGGCTCTCCCCGAAGAGGCACTTAATGCTCTTGCAACCTCCCAGAAGTCTTCCACTACCTCCCCTTTCCCCAGTCCTCTGGGGCCAGGGCTTGGCTGCAGAGATGTTTTCCTCTGGCCCCATTTATGGTTTGCCTACACTTTATCTGTCCCTCTCCACACCATGTGCATCCCAGCACCCTTCCACTCTGCTCACCAAGTAATGCAAGGTCACCCTAAAGGCAAGCATCCTCGGGAGGGATTCATCAAAGGGAGGCACCCAGGGCCAGGGCAGGACCACAGGACTCTTCACGAAGCTCTGCAGCTGATGGAGAGAGGCACAACAGGACCTGACAGTACAAGCAGCAGGCAGGATGAATCCCGTCTGGGGCACGACTCCATGCATCTGCAGCTGCTGCGGAAGGCAGCCATGATGCAGCTCAGGTGCCGGTGCAGCAGCCAGGTGCTGCCATGGATGCCACGAGCTGCAGCCTGTCTCAGCTCACTCCTGGTCAGGTGTGGGAGGATGCAAAAGGTCTTTATGGAGGCGCTGTGGAAAACTGCAGCTGGTGCAGCAGAAGTGGGAACACTGTCAGCTCCCACAGGGCTGGCGCATGGCGAGGAGCTGCAGGGCCACCAGCTCCAGGGCTGCTGGAAGTCAGCCCAGCCCAGGCGGTGGCCCAGACAGGACCAGAATGGAAGGAGTGTGTGTGTGGGGGGGGTCTCCAGAGCCCCTCCCCCCTCCAGATTCACCAACTCAGAGTGGTTGAGGTGGGAAGACACCCCTGGAGGTCAGCTGGTCCAACCCCCAGCTCAAGCAGGGACACCCAGAGCACTGCTGGAAGCTGCTCCCCAGAAGGCTCCATGTGGTGTAATTGCCTGAGGTAACTAGGGAAATAAAACTAACATTCTCATTTTAAAGAAAATGTACAGCATTGAAGAGGCTTTCAGGGTAGGGCATAGCTGCATTACCTGAGCGTTCCCTGGGCTTCCAACCTTAGATGCTATTGTGCTGGGGAAACTTGGTGTGCTAGCCCTAAGGAACAGTACAGAGCATAGAGTGGAGTGGAGACACCACGGCTAGGCTCTGTGACCAGGTGGGGACTCGATTGTTCTTGTGCACACTGAGACCGATAAGCTGCACTTTTGCCACCCTGAGCCAAGGACCTGTCATGTTTTGACAAATGCTGTACCCTAGTGTACTTTTTGCTCATTATAATATCATTATAATACCAAAACACACCTCCATCCCAAAAGCTACCCGCCTCCAAGGTGCGACCACCCCTCACCGAGCATGCGCTCTGAATTTCTCGGAGCCTACTACTTTAAACGGAGACGGGAGAACTTTTCACCAATCATAAGTAAGATATGCTTGACTAGAGTCACTCAAGCTCCACCTAAAAGATAGAAAATAATATAAATTGGCCCAAGAGAGAGGGGATGTGAGGGAAGATACCACCATCAGGGGAGATACCATCCCAAGGGAATACAACATCCTCAGGACCTCCTGACTCCTGGGATCAGTTGACAGGCTAAGCCTCTCTTTCCCCCCCCATTGGGACGCCTTTGGGTGAGATCTGAATACTTGCTTATAAATCTCTCTAGAGTCTTTGATCCTTTTAACGCGTTTATTTCTAGGCTGCACACCTGTAACACCTGTGTATTTCATGCATGCTAGCTTGCTTTTGCAGACAGTCACTATCACCGGCAATCCAAAGAACCTGGTTATCTGTTGCTGTAATAAACCATACTTGATTGCATTGTTATAGCTCTCATTAAGTGCAACTAGGGTAAGGGTGGTTATTTGTGACTGTGATAGTTCAGTGTTCTGAATCCAACCAGACCCCCAGACGGTTAATGCGTTGTTGGTGAATGTCTGAACGGACCCCCAGACGGTTAACGCGTTGTTGGTGAATGTCCGACTGGTTCAGTACCCTGAATCCGACTGGGCCCATAACCGTTAATCAGCTACACCCCTTAATGCGACACTCCGAGACCCTGGCACTCTAAATCACCCCCAGGTACAGCGGGCACCTCTAGAACAGGACAGCAGACCCCCAGGCAGCAGCACCCGTCCCAGGAGGGCACTGGGGGCTGAGTGACCATGGGGGGTGCACATGGAGCAAATATCCCACCCTCAGAAGTGGTGCTTTGGGGCTGCACCTTCCTTACCAGCCCAGCGTCCTCGCTCCTTCCCCACAATCTCCATGAGCCCCCAGCCCTGCTGCAGCCCTGGAACATGCACCCACCCAGCCCTGGGGACCAGGAGAGCCAAAACCCCTCACACTGCATTGCACCAGGCACACGGGGCTGGATGGAGCTGGGAGCCAGCACATCCCCTCTCCACAGGGTGAGGAGCAGGCAATGGGTTAAAGTGGCCACAGGCAGATTGTGGCTGGGGCTTGGTGCAGGGAAGACCCCAACTGCGGGCAGGGGAGCCCTCTGATCCTCCACACCCATGCAACCCCAGCTCCAGAGCCAGAGGAGATGCAGGGAAAGCTTTTATTGGTATCTCCCAGCCAACATCAGCCCAGTTAAAAAAATGCTTCATCTCTCAGAGAGCTGTTTAACACAGCTCAGGCAGCAATTGGTACAGGGACAGCAAACCAGGCTGCATCTGCTCAGCCCCAGTCACAAGCTTCCTGCTTCCTCCATGTGTGTGAGTGAGCGTTAGTGTGTGTGCGCGCTAGACACAGACATCCGCTCCCAGCATCTCACTGTCTCCTGCATCCTCCAGCAGTGAGCGCGCGGCTCTGGCTCCCTGCATCCCAGCTTCACTGTTGTATCCCCCAGCAGGGATTTGCACATGGGGCGCAGGATGTGGTGAGCACCCATGGATGGAGAGGAGGTGGTGGCTGGGAGCAGCTGCCATTGGCATCATGTGGGAAGCTCTCTAGGGCTCCCGCTCCCAAGCAGGACTCTGACCCTGGGTAAGTGGCTTTTTTTTGCTGCCGCTGGCACTTCACCTGGTGCATGGAGCGGGCTGGCTGTGCATCACAACACCCATGGGTGGGTCACCCTGGGGTCCTGGTGCCGGGGAGGTTGACGGTCCTGGGATGGGGTGCCTGGGAGCAGGGGTGCAGATGGTGTGGGAGGGTCCTGCACAGGCATCAGGGTCCTGATGTGGGTGCTGAGGAGGGAGACGAGAAGGAAAAGTGGGGAGCTAGGCGGGAGCTGTGTCTGCTGCAGGGGAAGGGACTCTGCTGTCATGGCATTTTCATCCCCCTCTGGGAGATGGAAACGTGTGACACACCTATAAAATCAGCCATGGTGTGGCAGGATGGGCAGCTGGATCCCACAGGGAGCGCAGCTGCTAGCTGGGTGTCCCCTGGAGGGGGGCACAGCACAGATGGGGCTTTGCCCACCGCCCCCAGACTGCTCCACCAGGCTCCTGCACCCCTGCAGAGTGTGGGGAGGGTGCCACCAACTTTGGATGTCACCAACCCCTCTGTTCTGCTGCAACAGGGTCACCTCCCAGCAGCAGCCCCAGCAGCACCCTGGTCCCAGCATGTGCCATCTAACAAGGAGAGGGGACAAGGGAGCTCTTCTGGAACCCTCTGGGGACCCCCCTGTCTGCCCCAGTCGGGGGGGTGGGATGCAGGGTGCCCTGGCAGGCAGCAGCAGGCAGGGCTGTGCCAGAACTGTGTTAGCTCCTCGGAGCTCTGCTCGGTGCCCTTCAGACCAAGCTGCCATGGGTCCTGGGGTCCCCAGGGTGTCACCACCCCATTGACACCCCATCCCTAATTCTGCCCCCCCACAGGGCAGCGGCCCCAGCACTCTCACAGGCACAGTGCTGGGGGTAAAATCACAAAGAGCCTTATGAAGGCAAGGAGCTGGCCTGGCCCAAGGGAGCCAGCATGGGGTAGGGGGGGCAGGTGCATCTTTCCTCAACAACCGGGAGCTGGGGGGAGGAGGGGTGTCCTGCTCCTGATAAACCCCTGCTGCATCCCCTTGAGGATGGGTACAAGGTGTACCAAGGACCCTGCTTGTGGCTGTACCAAGCACCCACTGGCCCTTGTTTTGCCCAGAGATTTGCTGCAACATCCCACCCCCCACCCAAAGCCTGCACCCATGCCATACCCACAGCCCCTGCAGCAGTCCTGTGAGAAAAATCTCAATAATTTTCTTCAGACAGGACTTTCTGTGAAGCTATTTTATTTGTTATTGCAGTGGTGGGCGTCCTGCAAGCAGGAGCACACAGTAAAAGTTTATCATAACCCTATATTCCCTATTACCTGACACCTGATTTCTCCCCTGTTAACTCATTGGCTGAGTACTACAGGTTCACAAGCTACTCGACACACTTCTATACCATATGTACAATTTGATTTGACCAACCATTAATTTCTCCTTTTCCTTTCTTTTTCCTTCTTTTTTTTACTGATTTTATACTGCTCATCCTGTTTTTCTTAGCTATCCTCCTTATTTCGGGACAGTGGGACCTTCCCCTTATCTGCTTAACATACTCCCCACTGCTATGCTGCACAATCACTTTTCAATATGCAAGGTTAGTGGAATTTTTCACTGCAAAAACACCTTCTATTGCAAAAACACAGCTTTGTTTCTCACAGCCCCCCAGCACCCACAACCACCACTGTTCCCCCCACCAGGCCTTAACACCCGCCCCATGCTCCCAGCCGGGCCATAACACATCTGTTGCGAATCACGGCCGAAAGCACGACAGACACCAGCAGAGTCAGATCATGCTTCTCCATTTTATTGCCCGAATAGCCTAACTTTTATAGTGAACTTTACAGGGGCGGACTGTCTCACACAAGATCATTGGTCAAAAGCACTCAGACAAACAGTTACAAGAAAACAACCCCACCTGCAAGAAAACAACCCCCTTGTGATTAGCAGTCACGTAAACCTTGTCCTTGAGGCCAGCTGCTGGTAACAATATTTTTCTGAGTTCCTTAATTGGGCGATGTGGGAGTCATAGCCGTGGGAGCTTCTCACAGTTACTCTGGCAGCTTGTTTTGCTCAGCTACAGCAGGCCCTGAGATTTTCTAAGGCCTACCCCTGGTTGCTTAAAGCAAGCTCAAATTGAACAATTGTTCCACGGGCACATGTCCACGTCCTGTATGCCAATTCCCAACAATTCCCCCGTTTTCTTTTTGTACAAGCAGTACTTGGTTTTTCATCAGATGTCGAATACATAACACAACTATACAACTTAACCCTAATAACACTACAATTACTGTAAGCACTTAATGGTAACACAGTTTAATAGTAAGTAACACAACTTAATAGTAACACACTTAAACCTAATCACTTGATGGTGATCGAAGGCTGTTCTTGATAGTCCTTGAGGTGTCACAGCCCATGTCATTGTCAGAATGATTATCAGGAACCTCTTCATGGTCGTCTTCGGCGTATGCAGATTCTAAAGCTGCTTCAGTCCACTTTGCAATGATCCACTGGGTACCTGTTTCCGGCACCACTTCAAAATCTCTATAACATTTTTTAACATTTTTGCAAGTAACCCTTTAACCACATTTATCACAATACTACATGCAATGATGATTGACACCACAGCGAACAGAATCCTTAATCCCTCTTTGATTAATCCCAGTAACCATCTATGCATTATTTCAAACAAATCAGTGAACCATTGATTGAAAGGATTGATACCATATTGAATCTTTCTCATGTGCTCTTTCAGGAAAGTAATGAATTTGTGAATTGACTCATTATGATCAAAAAGGCCTAAACAGTACATTCCCTGAAATTTCTCCAAGTGGCTACTTCAAACAATGACTCCGTACTTGTGAAACTTGATTTTGCTCGACCGATCGCAACTAGCCCTGCTAGTTGCTTACAATCGACTCCCCGTTTTTCTAAAAAGCGCTGTAATAAATCCATTTTCCTATGATTCTTGCCGGCACCAATTTCCTATGCTTTTAGCCTGCACTATGGTTATATCCCAGGATCCTGCACTGTGGCAACAATAACCTGTACTATGGCTAAAATGCGCTCTCTCTCACACAGTACACAGTACAATCACACATACAGAACACAATCGTACACCCAGAGGCCTCTGGCACACCTCACTCTCAATCATATCACAACCTCAATCATACCACAAGAATATAATTTAGAATGATAAGCAAACAAACAAGTATTGTCTCTCATTGTGTTCCTCATGAAGTGACTTGCAACACTTTGTTTTAAAACCTTACCCTTACACAAATATTTTCAACACAAAATACCTGGACATTTAAGAATAACACATACAATTATTAACACTCCAGTTAGTATCCCTCCAGCAGCTGAAAACATACTGTTTGTCTGCAGCTACAGGAGATCTTTGTCTGCTCCTGCGGTGAGCAGCTGAGAGTGGAGTCCCCTCCGAACAAAACGCTCAGGGTGCACCTAGGGGCGTCTACACAGCAGCCGATCCCCGCAGCCGAGCAGTTGTTACGTGCGGCCACAGATGCCACTCCAAGCACTAAAATTGCCAATGCCGCTCTAGCTGCAACCCCGCACAATTCAACATTATCATTGCAATCCGGTGCAAGCAATGCCCATTTATGTCTGGTGATCTCACGCAACTGTAACAAGCTAGGAGCAAATACAATGAGTTTATCTAAGTAACATGGACATCTGATAGCATTTTCAGGGATACCTCACCAGGCCCTATCACCACAAATCAGAAAAACATCAGAAGGTAAGGCCAAAGCTGTACAATTGTTCCAAACACTGTAGTTGTTACCCCTTGTCTCCGTGCCATAAACCCCTAAACCCTGCTTAGCAGTGTCATTGTAATCACAGGTGTTATTTGTATTTCTATACCCGTATAGCCTTTTCCAGGTTCCTGTAGCAGGATTCATCTGATAGCCACAGCTACATTCACATTTGCAGCCACCTTTCAAGTTGATACAGATTTGACTACAGATACCAGGGTTTTGGCGTTCATCAATATCTCCACAGTTTCTCTTGTCTACAAACTCAAACCCAGCTGGACAGTCACATTCATTTACGATGCATTCCTTCAGGGGCTCATCACCCCAGTCCTTGCAGTCTCTCTGCTGGTTACACACTTTATTGATATCTATGTATTCTCCACTTCTGCACTTGAATTTGCCAGGTCCAGAGCACTGAATAACATTGTTACAATTTGCTTCATCAGTGCTATCCAGACAGTCTCTCACACCACTGCACTGCCTATTCCCATGGACACAGTTCCCATCTTCACATCCGAACTGGTCTGGCCTGCAGGTCTGAGAAGGGCAGTTAATTTCATCACTTCCATCCTTGCAATCAGGATCTCTGTCACAGTCTTTTTCACCTGAGCCGCACTGCACCTCACTCACAGAACACTTCACCAGAGGTGCAGGCTGGCGGCCACACTGCTCCAAAGATTCATCCAAGTGGTCGGAGCAGTCACCTTGACCATTGCAGACAAAGCTTTTGGAAATACATTGCCCACTACTGCATGTGAACTCTGCTGCACTACAAGTCACATTGCCACAATTCTCTTCATCTTCTCCACTGTCACAGTCTTTTTCACCATCACATTTCCAGGACACTGTTCTCATATGACACAGCTCAGCACTCTCATCAGACCCATCTTCACAGTCCGGATCCCCATCACATGGCCATCTGTTTGGCACACACTGACCACTGTTGCACACAAAGTCAGATTCAGCACACGTCTTCTTCACACAAGCACTCTCATCACTGCCATCTGAGCAGTCTTCACATTTTGCTCTAGCACCGTCGGCAGCAGTGCACAGGCCGGCGAGGGCGAGCAGCAGGCAGAGCGCCCCACAGCGCAGCAGCGCCGGCCGCCGCCCCGCCCCTGTGTCACTTATACTACTCCTATTACCCGTGCTGTTAGTGTCAGTGGCATCCTCCTGGTACCGTTTCTGTCTTTGTCGCCCCTTACTCTCCCCCTTTTCTTTTTGCCACTGACCATTCACCACAAATGGATGAGACACATGATTACTAGTTAGGAAAGAGAGTGTAACGTCTGCTATACGGCTGCAGGCCGTGCCAGCTGCAACCTTAGAAGCTGTTTGTGAACGAGCCTGCCGGTGATCATTTGGCAGTGTAATCTGTGTCTCTGCACTCCTGCCCCGCAATAGAGCTAAGTCGTCATTAGTAATCCGTAGAATGTGGCAACCCCACGGAATGTTATCCAGAAACATAGTTATAACACCGATCTGGGGACTAATAGTCTTTTTTGCATTGCAAGATAAACCTCTTATAAAAAGAATGCCAGAGAGAAGCAGCACAGCCGCTGCTGCTTCCATGGTTCCGTCAGACAGGCTGCAGGGTCCTGATGTCCGCCCCTCTGCTCTGTGCCGACTCGCCACACGGTGAGGGTCGGCTGCCGTTGTCCACTGACGCCTCTGGTCTCCAATAGCAACTCGATCTCGGATGTCCCGCATCGCACCGCGATTATTTCAATGTCCCGCGTTTTCCGCGGCTCCTTTTCCCGCGTCCCTGCGCGGTTCCTTTTCCCGCGTTTCCCCGCGGATCTTTTCCCACGCTCCCCACGCTTTCTTTTCCCCGTGTCTCACCGTGAGTCCTTTGTCCGGGTCGGTGCTTGGAGTTTCTCAATGCCTCTCAGGTGTTCCGGCTTCTGTCAGGTCTCTCTGTGTCTCTCAGAGCCGTCCGTGGCTCTGCAGCGTCTCTCAGGTCTCTCTCCGTCCGGCGGTAGTCCCTCCGTATGCCTCGGGTCTCCCGGCGCCGCTCCGATGTCCCGACGCCGCTCCGATGTGTCGGTCCCGCGCCGATGCGATGTGCCGACACTGCCGCTCTGATGTCCCGGCGCCGCTGCGATGTCTCGGTCCGCTGCTCTCCCTGGGCTCCCGGCGCCGTTGGTCTCCCGCTGCGCTGCGATGTCCTGTTCAGGTCCTGGTCAGGTCTCAGCCTGTTCGGGCGCCATTTGTTGCAAATCACGGCCGAAAGCACGACAGACACCAGTTGAGTCAGATCATGCTTCTCCATTTTATTGCCCGAATAGCCTAACTTTTATAGTGAACTTTACAGGGGCGGACAGTGTCTCACACAAGATCATTGGTCAAAAGCACTCAGACAAACAGTTACAAGAAAACAACCCCACCTGCAAGAAAAGAACCCCTTGTGATTAGCAGTCACGTAAACCTTGTCCTTGAGGCCAGCTGCTGGTAACAATATTTTTCTGAGTTCCTTAATTGGGCGATGTGGGAGTCATAGCCATGGGAGCTTCTCACAGTTACTCTGGCAGCTTGTTTTGCTCAGCTACAGCAGGCCCTGAGATTTTCTGAGGCCTACCCCTGGTTGCTTAAAGCAAGCTCAAATTGAACAATTGTTCCACGGGCACATGTCCACGTCCTGTATGCCAATTCCCAACACACATCCACCTGCAGTCATTCCCTGGAGCTCCTGTGCTCCCAGCCACCACAACACCCACAATGCACTGTGCCACACCCACCTGTGCTGTCACCCACCCACTGCCACCCTTACCTCTGCATATAGCTGATGCTGGCACCCCCAGCACAAGGCACGGGTGCCTTCATGCTGGCCAGCAGCTCCATCACAACTGTGCCTCAGTTTCCCCACTCAGAGAGCCCTGTGGGGCTGGGAAGAATGAGTCATTGATTCTAGGAGGATGAAGTGCTTCCTAGCTGTGTTTTGATACAGGGATGAAGCAGCAAGGAGCATTTCCCATCAGAAGAACACGGAGAAGCGGTGCAGCCCAGGGGAATGAGGCAGGATGTAGATGACCAGGGTAAGGCAAGGGAAGAGGGGAAGATGCCCACAACCACTGTGATAGCCCCCGGTAGACCTTGATGAAGCCAAGTGTTTGCAGCCAGCTCTGTCCCAGATTTATCTCGTTGATGAGGGTGACCTAAAAATAGTCCCCATATTTGTGCCAAGGCGAGCAGGATGGTGACACTGGATCCCAGACCACTGGGCACCTTGAAGGGCAGCTGTTAATAGCAAATGGAGCTGGATTCCCTCGGGGACACATGGGGACACAGGATGTGGTGGGCAGGATGCAGCCATTGTGGGGGCAGCAGGAAGCTGGGCTGCTATGGGCAGGGGTGCCTCTAATCCCCCTGCATCCAGAGGGCACCGGGAGAGGAGGGGACACCCAGAGCCTCACAGCCAGACCAGCAGCTAGACCATGGAGCCCCAAGCTGGGGCGAGGCTCCGTGTGGGGGTGATGTCTCCCCCGGCACATCCTGGGGGGTTCTGGGGAGAGCAATGCAGCACTGAGGTATCTGGGGAGCTTTGGGCCTGGGTCTAGCTGGATGATGGAGATAGGGGTAAAGCCGTTCAACCCCTCGATGTGCAGACAGCCTGTGCCAGGATGAGGGAGAGGGGCAAAAACCCCAGAGAGGGGCAAAAGCAGGTTGCAAGGGGTCCAGCCTCTAGACTCAATGCGAGCCACACAGCAGCTGGTGACAGGGGCACGCAAGGTGGCCTTGGGAGAGGGCTATCACCAGGGGCTGAAGGCAGGGAGGTGGGCTGGGACTCTCCATGTCTACTGCCATGCTGTGAGCCCATGCTGGGGATCAGGAGCACCAGTGCAGCTACTGAGGACACTGGTGCACGGTGAGCTGAGGCTCTCCTCTCTTTTGGCTCTTCTCCATGAGCCCAGCCCCTCTGCAGCCTCTCCTCCCTGCTTCCTTGGGCAGGGTGAGGCCAGGATCAGGCCAAGATCTGGGGACACTCAGAGACCTGCAAAGGCAGCTCTTGAGGTTGGGGGGTTCTACCTGCTGTGCCCCCCACCTCAGCAGCTTACAGGCAGAGCTGCAATGCTGCCCAGAAAAATGCTGAACCTACCCATGGCTAATGGGCTCCTGAGCCACCCAGGCGGGGGGTGGCCATGCTGCAAGGAGGCAGAAACACCCAGTTCCCTCCCGATGGCACAGCCGCAGCAATGCTGCTGCGGTGGCCTGGACACATGCCTCCAGCTCATCCCCGCTCCCACCTTTGCAAAGCGTGGGCAGCTGCGCCAGGTGCCAGCCCACTCCAAGCTGGGTGCGGGGACCCGGAGTGCAAAAAAAAAAACCTGCGTACTGCCAAAATGAGTGTCAAACCCGCAGCATGGCTCCCAGGGGGGCATATACATGTACCCCCGCACATTTGATGGGGCCCACGTGTTGGGCACCCAGCGCCACGTGTGGGCATGTGCGCGCAGATGGTCCCACAGGTTGGGGGGCCGGGAAGCCGCATGCGTGCAAGTGTACACAGTGGTGTTTGGGTTTGCACGCCCATGTATGTGTGCGTGCACATGAACAGGGCTGGTGCGGCAGGGGCTGGCTAGGTATGAGCGTGGGGTTGTGCATCTACTGCATGGCTACTCTGGCACAGAGCAGCCACCACCCACAGCTGCCGCCTGCCCACACACCCTGCTCCGATGTGGGGCAGCTGTAATTACTGTGCCAAGGCTCCCTGCTGCAGCAGTGCCCACAGCACTGGGGCCTCCTGCAGCTACAAAATCCCTGTGAGCTCATTTGTGGTGCTAATTAATCCCACTCCCCCCAGGGACTTCCCTGCCTCCTGTCACACCATGAGGCTAGAGGGGCTGGGAGATGGCTGCATCGATGCCCCCCCACCTCGCAGTCACCAAGTGCCACCAGCTTGTCCCTGGGTGCAAGCTGGGAGCTCCTCTTTGCTGCAGCATCTTCCACAATGCAACTCCAGCCAGGCATGGAGCTGTGTTGGGACCCACGTTGGGTGATGCTGTGCCCCACGCTGCTGGAGAGGAAATCCTCCTTCTCCCTGGTCTCAGCCCACCCCATCTTCAGCCCTTCTGCAGCCTGGGATCACGTCTACCTGCACTGAGACAGAGCCCAACCTGTTTGCTGTTGCTCTCCCCATTTTACCCCAAGCCCATCTTCCCTTGGCCCTGTACCCAAAGTCCCTTCTTGGCTTCTGTGCATCCCAAGTCCATGCACTGCTCCCCTTCCCTCCTGCACCCTCACAGCTCTCCCACAGCCCAGCCATGTTGAGGGATTTCTTGAAACAGCAAAAATCCCATGGCTTGCTGTAGCTGAGCAAACCAAGCTACCAGGGCAACTATGAGAAGTTCCCATGACAGTGTTCCCACATCGCCCAATTGAGGAATTCAGAAAAATATTGTTACCAGTAGCTGGCTTCAAGGACAAGGTCTATGTGACTGCTAATCACAAGGGGGTTGTTTTCTTGCAGGTGGGGTTGTTTTCTTGTAGTTGTTTGTCTGAGTGCTTTTGACCAATAATCTTGTGTGAAACACTGTCTGCCCCTGTTAAGTTCACTATAAAAGTTAGGCTATTCGGGCAATAAGATGGAGCATGATCTGACTCTACTGGTGTCTGTCGTGCTTTCGGCCGTGCTTCCTGCAACACAGCCACAGCAGCACACACATACACGAGCTTGTGAGCTAGACAGACCTGGGTGTGAAGAGAAATTGAGGGAATGTAGGAGAACCAGCACCAGCTCTGCCATGCCCTAGCCCTGAGCATAACTGCTGGGAGGACACATCTCACCCTTGGCTGATCAAAGAGGTTTTCTCATGTGGGTGCAAGAAAGGAGCAGGGTGACAGCTGGTCCCAGCCCTCTGGGGTCCACTGACCTGGTGTGGGAAGGGCCTGGAAGCATTTCTTGTTAATCTGGAGCCTGCAGAGTGGGGATGGGTGAGGCAACATGCCTTCAACACTTAGAGCCTCCATAGCCAGGTCTCCACATGGGTTTGGGTCCATCTCTCCACAGCCACCACTGCACCACTGCTCCCTGCATGGCTGGCACACAGCCATCAGGACACATTTTTGGAGCCGGGGACTTGGCTCGATGGTGCAGCAGTTGCATGCAGCTCCCCCCCCCTTGCAGAGCCATGGGGTTGCTGATGTCAAAGCGGCAGACAGTGGAGAAGGTGCAGAAAGTCAGCTTGGCCGTATCAGCCTTCAAAGATGGGCTGCAGGAGCAGCCGGCGGCGCAGTGGCGGACAGAGGCTGGGGGCACGTGCCGAGGGACACTGGAGCAGATGGTTCAAGAGGGAGAGGAGGAAGTACCCACAGGGCCCTCGCAGCCGGAGGAGGGCAGTGCCATCAAGGCCGCATGGGAGCGGCTGTGGGATGGCCAGGCTGTGGAGCCAAAGGAGTTTGACCGAGCCAACAGGTTCACACCACCCGCCTTCATCCGGCCGCAGCAGGAGCTGCATGATGATGAGCCACTGGACATCAGCTTGGAGCAGCGGGAGCAGGAGAGCAGCTGAGCATGGAGCAGGGGTAGGAGGGAGGAGGCCAGGGCTGGAGACACGCAGGGGGTCTGCAAGCATCCATGGTGCCCACCGGGCAGTGACAGCCTCCTCAGTGTTGGCTGTGTGCCTCCAGAGGCTGGAGGCAGAAGCACTGCTCTGCGTGTTTGCCCATGCAAGCCCTATGGACTAGCCTGACCACCCACACCTACAACACTCACAGTCCAGCTATCTGCAACCCCATAGCTTATCCATGCACACCTGTCATCCTACAGCCCAACCACACCTGCAACCCTACCCAACCATCCACCCACAACTACAAGCGCACATCCCAGCCAACCTACAACTTTACAGCTTTTCTGTCCATGCCTACAATCAGCCAACCCACAGATCAAAACTTCCATCCACCCACACCCACAGCCCTATAGTCCAGCCAGCAGTGGATGGACTATGCATGGACACAGTCCATCCATACATATGGCTCTACAGCCATATACTTTCTTCCTATGGACCCATACCCACTCCTCTAACCCTACCTGGCCAGCAAGCCAGCCATGACCCCACCACACACCTGTTGACTGTGCCACCACCTCAAAAACCTGCCCTCCCATCCCCTTGACACCCCTACACCCATCCCCACCTGTGATGTGGTACCCCCATGTTGGGGAGCACCCACACTTCCTCTCTGAGCAGGGTGCTGAGCTGCAGCCGACCATCGCTCCGCAGATACTCAATGATGAGATATGTGAGATCTGCGAGGTGTGGACAGCCAAGAGCCTCTTCCCCTGCCGCATCTGCAGCCGGGTGTACCACAATGGCTGCCTGCACCACATGGGCTACCTGCAGAATGACAATACCATGGAGGTGATGGAGACTGCACACACCGAGACTGGATGGAGCTGCTACTACTGCGTGAGTGCCCATAATGGACACCAGCAGAGTCCCATGTCATGGCCTGCTTCAGGGTGCTGGGGCTCTTGCTGCTCCTCGGCTCCTGCCATCCACCCTGACAGGGAGCCACCAGGGGACTAGAATGTCTTCCAGTACCTAAAGGGGGTACAGGAAAGCTGGGGAGGGAGTCTTTGTCAGGGGTTGGAGTGATAGGACAAGGGGGAATGGCTTTAAACTAAAAGAGGGGAGATTTAGATTAGATATAAGGAAGAAATTCTTTATTCTGAGGGTGGTGAGGCACTGGCACAAGCTGCCCAGAGAAGCTGTGGATGCCCCATCCCTGGCAGTGCTCAAGGCCAGGCTGGATGGGGCTTTGGGCAACCTGGGCTGGTGGGAGGTGTCCCTGCCCATGGCAGGGGGGTTGGAGCTAGATGATCTTTAAGGTCCCTTCCAACCCAAACTGTTCTGTGATTCTATGACACCAACCCCTCCCACCGTGGTCATATGCTAACGCCCACGCCCGTCTTCACCCTCTAGGACAACCTCAATCTCCTGTTGACGAAGGAGGAGCTGTACAACCTGATGGAGACTTTGCGGCAGTGCAAGATCATTCCAGGTGCGGACGCTCCCCATGGCAGGATGGGCTGAGCCCTCACTCACCCATCATGCAGCCCTTGGGCTGAGGGTGTCACCACTACCCTGACCAGCAGAAGGTAAAAGTTCTGCTAAGGCTGGCAGCCTTGGGTCCCCCATAGCAGTCAAGGAAGCAGGGGAGGTGGGAGGGATGCATGGCACTCCCAGATGCCCGGGGAAAGGCTGGTGGAAGGGATGCCCCAAATCTGCCTCCACAGAGACCTGCCTGACGCTGGACGACTTCCTGCACTATAAGCACCTGGTGCATAAGCAGCAGTTTGAGCAGCCCATGGGGGAGGCACAGGAAGAGTGGGCCACCCTGCAGTTCTCTGCCCTGGACCCCAACAAGAAGGGGCAAATCGAGTGGCCAGATTTCCTCTCCCACGAGTCTATCCAGCTGCTGCAGAAAGTCCGGCCGCAGGTATGGCCACGGTGCCAGGGCTGGGGCGTCCATTGCAACTCGCTCATGACCCCACAGCTTTTCCCAGATCTTCCCCGGCCAGTGAAGGGGGTCCCCAAACCTGGCATGAGTGCTCCTTGTTTCACTCTTCGACCCCAGAACTCCCTGCTGCAGCTGCTGACGGCCAAGGAGCATGAGTGAGCATGTGTGGCCTTCCTGGCGCTGGACCAGGACAGCAATGGCTTCATTGGGGAGAATGAGTGCCACAAGGCCCAGCATGCCTGGTTCCGCAAACACCAGAAGGAGACGCCATCCTGCAGCGTCAGGTACAGAGATGCCCACGGAGGGGCAACCTTGGTGTGGAAAGAGGCTGCAGCCCTTCCCTCATACCGTACACCCGCTCCCTGCTGGCCATGGGGATGAACAGTGCCCTGCTTTCCTGCAGTATCAGCCATGTTGGGCCCATGTCAGAGAGCAGCCCCACCAGGAGCGGCAGCGGCAAAAGCCAGGAGAAGATCCTGCTGGCCGTGGAGCAGGAGGAGGCCAGGTGAGGGGGCCGCTCTGGAGGGTGGCGTGCACCCCGTCTTGGAGGAAGGAGAGGAGGGGCAGTGGGGTGGGTGTCCCAAAGCCCTCCCCATTGGGGGCTCCAGGGGATGACGGTGTGACAGCATCATCCCTGCAGGTGCGTCGACTGGCCCAGCTTCCTGCGGGAGAACGTTGCCTACATCCTGGCTGCCCGCCCCAACAGCACTGCCATTCACCTGTAGCCGCCAGCCTAGCCCCCTCTTGCCCGCCCGCTCGTCCCGGCACCATCTTGGTTGGCGATGCCTTCCCCATGGGGGGAGCCCCGTTGTCATGGCGACCTGCCCCACATATCCCATTGGCTGAGAGAAGCCCTGCCCCCTTCGCCCTGCCTGCCACTCCCGCGTGGCTCCCCACTGCCTGCTGGTGGGGAGCCAGATGCTGATTGGCTGGCAGGGAAAATGCCGCTCTGCTTTTCCCCCTGCCTCCATGTCAGATTGGCTGGGAGGTGCCCGAAAAGGATGGGTGGTGGGCTGTGACTGGCTGAGGGAGGCCTGAGCAGGTGCAGCCCTGGAGAGCTCTGATTGGCTGAGGGAGAAGCAGGATGGTACCTTGGTGCCCCAGAGGCCCCCTCAGCAGGAGGCCTCTGTCCCTGGAGGCCCTGGGGTGCAGAGGCTCCCCACTGCGGGGAGGCCATCCCCACCCCACCATGCTCATATCCCTGGGGCCCCCAGGGCAGCCACCAGCAGCCTGGGAGCTGCCGTCCACCTCCTGCAACCACAACTTGGGAGTGCACAAGGGGATGGGTTGCTCCATCCTCCATCCGCAAGGAGGAGGCTTCATAGGGCAGGGGCAAAGAAAGAGGCCAGGAAGCAGGAGGGAAGGCACAGAGGAGCAGGATTCCCTGCAAACTTCACCCCATGGGCACCAGGGATGGAGGCCAGGCCCCTCCAACCCACACCCACAGCCGTGTGGTGGCTCCCACCTGGCGAGGATGTGCCGCCACCATGGCCTCACCGCCACCTCCCCAGCTCAGGCAATGAAGGCACCATCCCACTCAGCTCCCCCTGCCCAAGCCAGTGCACTGCTCCCCACTTCAGGGACTCCCTCCCTTTCAAGCTGTGAGACAATCTCAGAGTTTCAGGCTATATGTGAGGCCAGGAGATGCGCCAGTGCCATGGGGGCATTTCAGGTGCCAGGTCTGAGGTGGGGCACGGGCGGGCTGGAGCCATGGCTGGAATGAGCAAGCAGCCAGGGATGGGACAGCCTCCATGCTGTACTGGGAAGTGTCCATTAAACATCTGTGTCCAACCACCCTCTGGCTGCCGATCATATGAGGCACACACCACAGCCACAGATGCCAAGTGGTGCCCACCTGCCTTCTCCCTGGGAGTTTTTTGGGGACCCCACTGCTGTCCAATGTGTTGAACATCCTGCCTTGGGCTCAGGTCCCTGTCCCATCAGGCAGACTGGGCCTCGTGTCCCCAAGAATCCCACAGTAGTGATGGATGGAGGAGCTTGTGCCTGGAGAGAGACATCAGCCCTGGCCCCACTCTTCCATCTCTCTCTCATGAGTGCATTCCCAGCCCTGCCACGGGAGGAAAGCCTGTGAATTGGGATGAGGATGCTCTTTGTCCACAGAGGTGCTGGATGCTGTGCGCAGGCAAAGGGAGAGCCCTGAGCAGCGGTGAAGGTTGGGTGCTGAGAACAGGCTGTTTGCAGCAACGCTGGGAAACCCAAAATAACCCCACAGAGACACAAAGGGCACCCCAGAGGTGTTTTAAGAATGGTGCCAATGACTGGAGGCTCTTCTAGTGCTAGCCACATCCCTGGAGCACCCAGGGAAAGCTGCTGGTGGCACTTGGTCTGCAAGAACCAGGCTGCTAGCAAAGGAGGCTTGCCTGCCCATGTGGACTTTCCTGCAGCCTGTCCCCATGGCTGAAGTTCCTCAGCTGAAGGAGCTGATGTTGAGTCCAGACCACGGCAGTGCTGTCCAGTCGATCCCATGGAGAAAATCCAGGCACCCATCGCCTGGAGGAAGAGGATGGTGGAAGGAGGAGCTAGTGGGTGGTTTGGGCACCTGAAGTCAGGATGCTGCGGGAGGGTGATTCTGCACTCACCTGAGGAGATGCTGGCAACTGCTGTTGGAGCTGCAGAGAGCTGGGGCAGAGAACAGATCCTGGGGGTCCTCAGGGTGCAGCTCCTGCTGCCAGCACCCTAAATCCACACTGAGCACTCCGCAGGATCCAAGCAGGGGAGCAGATCATGAGCCAGGTTTGGTCTCTGAAACAACCTGTGAAATGTGCATGGGGGGGTCCCTTTCCTGCTTGCCCCCCCCCCCCCCCTTGCTCTCCAACCCCTGGGACACCCCAGGACATGTGGGTCTGTCCCCAAACCACCCTGCCACTGCAGCTGTGCAGTGCCACAACAGAGCCAGCCCCACTCTGCTCCCAGCCCTTCCCCATGCCTGAGGACAGGGCACAGAGGCATTCCCAGTCCTATCGTCCCCTGCCATCCCACTGCTGTAGCCTGGCACCCCTGCCAGGCCACATGGCCTGCTCCTGTCCCCAGGGAGCTTGCTAGTGAGGGATGCCCGCTGGCCGGCTAATGAGGCTGGCCCGCATCCTGCAGGGCTGTGCTGTCACCACTGTGCCAGCTGCCCAGCGTGCACGTGGTGCCACAGCTTCAGGTCCCCAGCCAGCACCAGCCAGGGAGCTGAGCACATCCCCAGCCAGCCAGCACAGGGTGGGCAGTGCACAGGGTGCTGCCATGGCATCTGTCACCTTCTTCTCAGCTGAGACTGGTGACCTCATCCTGGCCATGGTGGGGAATGTGCTCCTGTCCACAGAAAGCCTCAGTAGTGGGCAGCCTGCCTCCAAAATGAGGCTGCAAACCTCTCCCAGACGCTGGTGTGAAGCATCACAGGTCCCAAACCCCAGATCAAATCTCTGCTTGTGGGGAAGCTTGTGCTTGGCTTTGCACCCCGGGGTGCAGGAGAGCACCCTCATCCAAGCTTGGGCACCTGCAGACTTGGCATGGCCCCAGGGCTCCCCTGGTTATGGC
The DNA here is from genome assembly GCF_964211825.1 of Aythya ferina. Lineage (NCBI taxonomy): Eukaryota > Metazoa > Chordata > Aves > Anseriformes > Anatidae > Aythya > Aythya ferina. The sequence goes on along the minus strand of NC_140313.1, from coordinate 3,068,619 downwards.
CAGGTGCCATCAGGTCTGATGCAATGGGAAGGTGACCACAGTGTGCCCCACACCAGAGCCAGCCACACACTGGGGACATGTGTGGCAAGTTGTCCAGACATGGGCAGACAGAGGTGACCCAGCAGGCTGAGACTGCCAAAGGGATGGTCAGCAGCCACCAGGAGGAAAAATGGGGTGTCTCTGGGCGTGTGCCAGAGACAGCAGTGGTGACAGCTCCTGGAGGCACTGCCACCCTGGCAGCCCCACCATCCATCCCTCCAAGTCCAGAGCAGGAGTGACAAAGCCAAGCGAGGACAAGTTTCTCAGCTCCACTGTCCCCCCAGCAGCACCCTGAGAAGGGACCAGGACCCTCCGGGGACAGAAGGAGCTGGGGTGGGATGCGAAGGGCCATAGGAAGCCCTCCCAACCCCAAGCAGAGAGCTGGCCACACGGTGTCGCCCCTGCTCCACGCCGCGAGCACACGGTGGCACTCGTGGACCTGCGCGCATCCCTGCCTGTCCCACCGGGGACGGGGACACGGCCTGGCGTGGCGGCGGGGGACGAGAGGTCCCTGCTGTCCCTTGTGCCAGGGCTAGGGCCCGGGGACAGCAGGGACAGCCCAGCCCTGAGCCCCCCCACTGATGCCATGGCTGTCAGAGCACGCAGGGATGAGGGATGCGGGGGCTCCTTTCCATCCTCATCTTGTAGGGGTGTTTGCAACCCCCCTTCTCCTCCTGCCCCAAACATGGCTCAGACCCCTGTCTACTCTGCCCCATTGCATCCTCCTGCAGGTCTCCTAGTGGGGCCCATGCTCCTTCTCCCCATACACACCGTGCCCGGGTCCCATCCTGTACCCATGCAGGGCCAATCCTGCAGCATCCCGCTGGTCAGGAGCAGCACCCGGTGAGGACGCTGCCCTCTGCTCCCAGAGGTTGGGGAGCCACCCTTTGGGTGGGGAGGAAGGGGGCTGCTGGAGTGATGGAGTCAGTGGGCAGGAGAAGGAGAAGGAAAGAGGGAGATGGGTTGGGAACCACCACGGCCACCAAACATGGGCACTGCAAGAGTTGTGCCCATGGTGGGTGACTGCCAGGTCATGCACTTTGCATCAGGAGCAAGGACTCAACCCAGACAGCCCCAGCCTCCCGCAGCCTGCGGCAGGCTCCCCCTTCCCCACAAGATGCATGGGGAGTGAAGCCACCTTCTCTCCTGTCAGCCCTGAGAACCCCTCCTCAGATGGCTCTGACATGGCAGGAGGCTGCCAGCCGCCTCCTTCTGTCCACAGCATGCTCACTCCCATGGCACAGTCACACATGAGGACACAGGGGGGCTGCATGGTGCAAGGATAAGGGGAGCACTGTGCATCAGTGGGCTCGGCCAGCATCCTGTGCTCTGCTGGAGGCTGTGACTCATGCTGGCAGCCCACACAGAACCCCGACATGGTGTCCAGGTCCTTTCCTGCGTCACTGTAGGGAGCAGCATGGGAACAACAAAAGTGCTGGGTACCTCTCTCCGTGCCTGCTGTGCCTTCCTGCCCCCATCACCCTGGCCCTGCAGGGGGACCAGAAGGTGGCACAGGGGATGACGGCCAAAACAGAGGGGAGGGAAATGGTTTGGGGTACAGAAAATGGCAGGTCCTACCTTCCCATTTCAGCTGCGCAGATCCAAGCCCTGCTGCTGGTGTCAGAGCAGATGTTGATGGTCCCTCTGGAGAGCAAAGGCAGGCAGTTGTATGATGCCATGACTGTCCCCCCACATCCCTAACATCCATACTGCATCTGGGATGCACCCTTGGGCCTGACAGCCAGTACATGTGGTCCCTTCTGTTCCTCAAGCCCCCACACTGGGGCAGCTCAGCAAGGACACCGGTGACAAGACATCATTACACAATTAATCTGGGAGCCCTATGGGGCTGAAGAAAACCCTGTCTGGCCAGGGAGGGAAGAAGGCAGACAGGGTACCTGGAATGCACAGATCTGGCTCAGACTCACCCCAGCAAGCCAGCCCAGCGCTTGGCACTGGGCTGGAAATCAGCCAGCCAGGGATTCAGAGCCTGGTTTGGGTTACATGCACCACACACAGGAGGCAGGGCAGCAGAGTGGCCCCCAGCCTGCCCCAGTGTCCTGGTTTCAGTTAGAACAGAGTTAATTTTCTTCCTAGTAGCTGGTAGAATGCTGTGTTTTGGCTTAGGATGAGAATAGTGCTGATAACACCCCGATGTTTTAATTGTTGCAGAGCAGTGCTTACACAAAAACAAGGACGTCTCAGCTTCTTGCTCTGTCCTGCCAACGGGCAGGCTGGGGGTGCAGCAGGCGCTGGGAGGGGACAGACCCAGGACAGCTGACCCAAACTGCCCAAAGGGGTATTCCATACCATCTGACGTCATGCTGAACAATATATAGGGGTGGCTAGCTGGGGGAGGAGGGACGGACTGCTCAGGGTTAGGCTGGGCATCGGTCAGCAGGTGGTGAGCACTTGCATTGTGCATCACTTGTTTGTACACATTATTATTAGTAGCACTATTATCATCATTATTGCTATTATTATTATTGTTATTTTTATTTTCCTGTCTTAATAAACTGTCTTTATCTCAACTCACGGGCTTCACTTTCCTGTTTCTCTCCCCCATCCCAGAGAGGGAGGGGGGAGGGTGAGCGAACGGCTGTGTGGTGTTTAGCTGACGGCTGGTTAAACCACAACACCCAGCGCACCATGGCATCCTGCTATATGGGGCTGCCACAGCCCCTCTCTGCCAGCAAAGCAATGACAAGGGCAGCAAATGGGGGTCACCTCCTGTTCAGCACAGGGCACCCCGATACCCAGAAGACAGCCAGGGACCAGCAGCGAAGTGATCTGGGGGCTGGAGCGAGCAATCTGCAAGGAGCCGCACCCAACTATATCTGTCTTGCTTGGCTGAATGATGACTAAGGAAGGGACACGAGAGCAGACTGCAAACCACCAGGCAGAGGAGGAATTATTTAGGTTGGAGTGTGGGGGTGAAGCGCAGGGGGACTGGAAGGAGCTGGGTGGAGGGAGGAGGCTGGTGGGATGCTTTGGCAGCATCCCCCTCCCCGGTCCTGGGTACTAGGCCGGAGAGAAGCTGCACAAGGCTTGGGGGATGGCATCCTGAAAGCTTCCCACATTTGGGGAGAAAATCCCTCCAGCCAAAATGGGGGTCCTGCCCTTCCCCAGCCGCACAGCCACCACCTCCCATGTGCTGGTGCGGAGACTTGGCATACTGCAGAGCCAGCAACGCTGTGCAAATTCCCTGCCAAAGGGACTTGTATGTGGTGAAACACCTGACAGCTGCCTGCACAGGGCAGCAGCGAGCATGCACAGCCCCATCCTTGCCCAGCCGAGGCATGCAGGCTGTTTGAAGGAGCTATTTCTGCTCACCTCTGTTATAAATGAAGTCTCAACTCAATCTGAATTTAGTAATATTTATACTTATAAAAGCTATAAAAGGTATAAAAGGCAAGTAAACAGCGCTGGGTGTGCGGGGAGTCTACGCTCCACCAACAAGCACACACGAAAATCAAACATTCTAAATATACAGAACATTGCTTTACATAGTAAACCTGAGTATGCCTATACAATCAGAAAAGGTAACAAACAATCCTTTAAGTTCCATGACTTAACAGTCTCCATTTTCCATTCCTTTTCTTGATTACTAACAAGTATCCATTTTCCATTCATTTTGAACAATATGTTTTGAACAATATTGATTAAGGAGGCATTGGGGAGGCAAGGACAATCCCCAGACAAGGACTGTATTTCTCGAAATAAGACACTGGAACTCATGATAAGGAAGTGGCAGACGGACAGAGAAACAAATGTAAGGACTATAAATCTCAAAACTGGACATTGGAATTCATTATAAAGATACAACAAACGGAAGAATTAGCAACAGCCAGCTCTTGCAATTAAGAAACATGCCAATTCAGCTGATTCCTGACCAAAGGTGAAAAGTACACTGTGAGGAAGACTCGGGGTCTTCCTCCCAAAGACCCCTGCCCACAATTCTTGGGAGGCTCTACACAGGCGCAAGGTGCCAAAAGGCTAATTAGCATGAGAAGCGAGGGAAGGCGGGGATAGGTAATGCATATGTATAGGCGCTTGTAGAATATTGATAGATTGATTGTATAAATTCAAGACTGCTTTCCGCTTTGGGTATGCACGATAGGTGGAGAGATCCCCCATGCATCCAGCGCTGCAATAAAGAATATACCACTTAAAGGAATTTCGGCTTCGATCTTTGAATCAGTCTTGCTTTAAGCTGTCAAGCAACTCGGCCTTCAGGCCTTATGTATCCCGTTCTTCCCAGATCGAAGAAAAGCATATCCATCTCCTTTTCAAGGCCAATAGGGCCTGGGTCAAAAGGCACGTCCAGGTCACCAGGGGGCGTAACAGCAAAAGCCTTCGATGGCTGTAGCAACAGAGGGGCCCATGGCGTAGCAGTCAGATCAGTAAAGCTCCCTCACTCCCTCAGTCAGCCCGCAGCTCCCTCACTGTCTGGCAAACCACACGTTTGTGATTGTGGTCCCACGTGGCTCTTTAAAGCCTCAAAAATTGCTCGCCAGGTGCTGAGCAATCCCACCGCTACCCTGTCATTTTTAGTTGCAGAGTCCCACACCTTGACATCAGTTTGGTCCCATGTTTCAGGCTCATAAACTGTCTGATTGTTAAAAAGGAGAATAAGCTGCAAGGTTACCAGGACAGTCTTTGTTCCTAAGGACGTATGATTCCCCATAATGCGCAACTGCTTACCAGCGAGGGGCAGCTGTGTGCGCGGGTCCGCTTCTCTAAGCTTGAGCTTCTCTCCAGCTCCAGTGCGCCTCTTTCCAGCGACTTTCTGTACGAGCTTCTCTGAGCAGTTTGCTGAGTTTGGCCGAACCTATCTTCATGAGGCGATCAAAATGCCTGTTCCCGTCCTGGTCTCCGTTCTGCCAGCCTGTTCCTTTCCATTCCTTCTTTCTGCTTCTTTATTGATGACATAACTTCATCACATCGTGTTGCTTTTTTTTTTTTTTTTTTTTTTTTTTGAGGGCAGGCTCCCCTCTTATACCCTTCTCCCCACAGCAGTTCTTTTCAAAACAACTTTTCATTGGTCAAACAACTTTGCATATAACAACAACGGCAAACACCCAGCAACTTCCATGCCTTAATGGCTGGAGAACAAGAAACCGGAGACTGCATGGAGTCTCCTGAATCACCCTTCTTTGTTCCCTCTAAACTCTTTTATATTCCTGATGGCCTCATCGTTAAGTCTAATGTTATCTCAACCATGGGGCTTGCCAACCCCCATGGCCACACTCCCAAACCTCCCCCTTCTTTATTACTATCAACCATTTTCTCGACACGAATTACCACTCCATATGTAACACCTCCTATGCTGTCTGTGGGCACCGCACTGTCGCAGGCCAGCAGTGGGGACAGCTGCTGGGAGACAGCTGGGTGCTGGCCTTGCAAGAATTCACCCTGGTACATATTGTTATAAGTTAGACCACACAATTTACTGGTCTATTGAAATTATTTTATTAATCAAGTAAGCAGACACAAGCAAAACAGCGCTGGGCGGCTGGGGAGTCTCCGCTCCACCACGGCACGCAACTTCCCCTTTCCAGTGTTGCTGTTTTATAGCATTGAAGTTCCAGCTTGTCGAGACTTATCGAGACCTGTCAAGACCTGTCGACTTGTCGAGACCTGTCCACTTGTCGACTTGTCGAGACCTGTCCTGAGACTGCGCAGTCTGTTGTTGGGGGTCGTTATTCTTCCTCCGGTGATCATGCGTTGTGCTTGTGTTCAGGTGGGGGCAAAACAGGATAGAATCATAGAATCATAGAATATCCTGAGTTGGAAGGGACCCTTAAGGGATCATCAAGGGACCCTTAAGGATCATCAAGTCCAACTCTTGACACCGCACAGGTCTACCCAAAAGTTCAGACCATGTGACTAAGTGCACAGTCCAATCTATTCTTAAATTCAGACAGGCTCGGTGCAGTGACCACTTCCCTGGGGAGCCTGTTCCAGTGTGCAACCACCCTCTCTGTGAAGAACCCCCTCCTGACGTCAAGCCTAAATGCCTGACGTCAAGCCTAGGATGTCTTGCTTTGTCCCCATGTTACAATGCCGTGAGTTGTGAAACCTTATCTCCTCAGTAGATTCTTTAAATTCTCAAGGACAATGAACAAACCCCTACTAATTTATCACAATCCCTCCTTTTTCTTTTTCTAACATATTTTGTTCATTGAATTTTTGCAATATCTGCTTGCTGAGCATCAAAGTTTCTGCGTTGTCCTCCTCTTGCTCAAGAGATTCATACTTAGCACGCACAAGCATAAGATGAGCAGCTTCTAATCAACTTTTCACAATTGCAATTACTTGATTGAATATACATGGTCCAAAAGTCAGTGTTAATATAAGTAACAACAAGGGGGCCCTGCTATGGTTGATAGCAGGGTAGTAAGCCAAGGTGAGTAAATTAAACCAGGATTCATACCAATTCTGACGAGCCTCATGTTCCCTTTTGCATTTTTCTAATCCTTCCCGCAATTTAGTCATTGTATCCCATACCACCCCAGTATGATCTGCATATACACAACATTCTTCACGTAGGGCTGCACACAGTCCTCCTTGTTGTAAGAAAATCAAATCCAACCCTCTACGGTTTTGGAGTACCACTTCGGATAATGACCTAACCGATTTTTCCAGAGCTGTTATTGACTGCTCTATACGGGCCAGATCCTCATCTACGGCAATGTGTAGAGAAGTAAATTCCTGGCTTTGTTTTATCAGGGAAGCAATTCCAGTTCCTGCACCTGCAGCCCCGAGAGCCATTAAAGTGGCTAAGGTGACGGCCGTAATAGGCTCCCTCTTTACCAGATGGTATTCAGCCACTGTGTGATGGGTATACATATACTCTTCAGTGTGGTATAGAATCCTTGGTATAATGACCACCTGTACACAAAAATCATGAGATGTGCTAAACAATTTTAAAGATAGGCAAGGAGTGACTCCTAACGATGAACATACCCACCTAGTGTTATTTGCAGGAATTAACCATTTGTGTGTTTGGTCCATTTTTTCAGTGACATGGCACAAATCATTTTTATCTCTTGGAACTGTGCCAATACATCTACCTTTTCCCGTAACTTGAGTCAAAGTTCTCCCGATTTCCTGACCCCAACTGCATTTGGAAGGATTTAACTCATTTGAATATTCAGACCTCCCCATATCTCCTGTAGCTTCATAATATGGGGGCTTAACACTTACACATAGCCAGCACCCTTCAGTTATCTCAGGATTAGTTTGATTTAGTACCTGGAAACTAGCATTTATAACTTTCCACATACTACTCTCGGGTACAACCCCTTTTTTTTTTTTTTTCACAATGTTTGGAAGCAGTGTGGGAAAGGATAACTTTGTCGACTTACTAGAAAACATTGTAGTAGGTTGGGCAGTCCCAGGTATATTTACAGTCTGGACAACCAAACCTTCCCCTAGTAACTCTTTATTAAGCCCGACTACCTTGGAAGTCTCGGGTTTTTCCTTCTTTATTAGTATGAGTCCTCCCCTATCTGTTCCGTGTTCGTAAAATCTGACATGTTTCCTAGTACCCAGCTAGTATCGTCCAAGTTTGTTATATTTATATATAGAACCTTGCATATTTCTTTATTTCTGTGGAAGGTTCCTGTATACTCTATACCATGCCCTCGCCACCTGTAACAAGGATCCAATTGTTGGTTACAACCTTGCAGCCCATATTCCACTTGTAAGAATTTATCCCGACCAGCCCCGAGTGTCCAGTCTGTAGCAATGGTTTCACACCCCCGGTATGCACAATAATACACGTTCAGGCATTTACAGTACCCCTTTCCCAGGTTAGAACTTGGGCAGAAATAAAATCCCATATATTCCCAGCATCGGGGCCTCGAGATCAGCTGACATAGTGTAGAAGTAAAGCTTGGCCCCCCCGATGTTATCTGGGTTGCAATAACCTGTTGATCTTCGAATCGACTTAAAGTCCATTTAAAAGGTTGGTGGGGGTGGTGTTGAGTCGCTATGCAGGATGAAATCAGTGCGAGAACCCCCAAATACCGATAGGAATGGCTGAGGCCCATTTCTTTCCCCACTTATTCACTCCTCTGCCTCACTTGTCAGTTGGGTTGCAGCCAACTACGAGGTTTTAGTTCTTCTCGGCAGCAGTAGTGTTCTTCAGGGAAGAGCCTCTACCTTAACCCACGGTACCTATCGAGTTCGTCGCAATGTGAGCTTCAGGTCTTTGTTTCCTGGAGCGATCTCCCACTTCTCGTCACAGATGGGTCCTTTAACACGGCTGGCATGTGTCCATCCTTTCTCCGCAGTCCGGACGACTGTTTCTGTAGTAAGCAAAACAACATAGGGGCCTTCCACATCGTGGTGTTAAAAAAAAATAAAAAAGTCTCTTTCCAAGTCTTAATTAGAATTGAGGGTGATCAAGTGGCAATTCCAAGTCATAGGGCATACCATATAGCATTTCACAGAATCACAGAATTTTCTAGGTTGGAAGAGACCTCAAGGTCATCGAGTCCAACCTCTGACCTAACGCTAACAGTCCCCACTAAACCATTTCCCTAAGCTCTACATCTAAACGTCTTTTAAAGACCTCCAGGGATGGTGACTCCACCACTTCCCTGGGCAGCCTGTTCCAATGCCTCACAACCCTTTCAGTGAAGAAGTTCTTCCTAACATCTAACCTAAAACTCCCCTGGCTCAACTTAAGCCCATTCCCCCTCGTCCTGTCACCAGGCACGTGGGAGAACACACCAACCCCCACCTCGCTACAGCCTCCCTTGAGGTACCTATAGAGAGCGATAAGGTCGGCCCTGAGCCTCCTCTTCTCCAGGCTGAACAAGCCCAGCTCCCTCAGCCGCTCCTCGTAGGACTTGTTCTCCAGGCCCCTCACCAGCTTCGTCGCCCTTCTCTGCACCTGCTCAAGCACCTCCATGTCCTTCTTGTAGCGAGGGGCCCAAAACTGAACACAGTACTCGAGGTGCGGCCTCACCAGAACTGAGTACAGGGGGACGATCACCTCCCTAGCCCTGCTGGTCACACCGTTCCTGATACAAGCCAGGATGCCGTTGGCCTTCTTGGCCACCTGAGCACACTGCTGGCTCATATTCAGCCGACTATCCACCATCACTCCCAGGTCCTTCTCTGCCTGGCAGCTCTCCAACCATTCCTCTCCCAGCCTGTAGCTCTGCTTGGGGTTATTGTGCCCCAGGTGCAGGACCCGGCACTTGGCCTTGTTGAACTTCATGCAGTTGACCTCAGCCCATCGGTGCAGCCTATCCAGATCCTCCTGCAGAGCTTTCCTACCCTCGAGCAGATCGACACACGCACCTAACTTGGTGTCATCTGCGAACTTACTGAGGGTGCACTTGATGCCCTCGTCCAGATCATCGATGAAGATATTAAAGAGGACCGGCCCCAGCACCGAGCCCTGGGGGACGCCACTAGTGACTGGCCTCCAACTGGACTTGGCTCCATTCACCACGACTCTTTGGGCCCGGCTATCCAGCCAGTTTCTAACCCAACGAAGCGTGCGCCAGTCCAAGTCAAGAGCAGCCAGTTTCTTGAGGAGAATGCTGTGGGAGACGGTGTCAAAAGCCTTGCTGAAGTCAAGGTAGACCACATCCACAGCCTTTCCCTCATCCACCCAGCACGTCACTTTGTCATAGAAGGAGATCAGGTTCGTCAGGCATGACCTGCCTTTCATAAAGCCATGCTGACTGGGCCTGATCGCCTGCTTGCCCTGCAAGTGCTGCATGATGACTCTCAGGAGGATCTGCTCCATGAGCTTTCCTGGCACTGAGGTCAAACTGACAGGCCTGTAGTTTCCCGGGTCTGCCCTCCGGCCCTTCTTGTAGATGGGCGTCACGTTTGCTAGCCGCCAGTCGATTGGGACCTCCCCCGATAGCCAGGACTGCTGATAAATGATGGATAGTGGCTTGGCCAGCTCCTCTGCCAGTTCTCTCAGTACCCTTGGGTGGATCCCATCTGGCCCCATGGACTTGTGCACATCTAAGTGCCGTAGCAGGTCACCAACCAGTTCTTCATGGATAATGAGGGCCACATCCTGCTCCCCATCCCCTTCCACCAGCTCAGGGTACTGAGTATCCAGAGAACATCCGGTATTGCCGCTAAAGACTGAGGCAAAGAAGGCATTGAGCACCTCTGCCTTTTCCTCATCTCTTGTAACTAAGTTTCCCCCCGCATCCAGTAAAGGATGGAGATTCTCCTTAGTCCTCCTTTTTGTGTTGATGTATTTATAGAAACGTTTTTTGTTATCTTTAACGGCAGTAGCCAGATTGAGCTCCAGATGAGCTTTGGCCTTCCTAATTTTGTCCCTGCACAGCCTCGCTACTTCTTTAAAGTCCTCCTTAGTGGCCTGCCCACTTTTCCAAAGATTATAAACCCTCTTTTTCCTCCTAAGATCAAGCCACAATTCTCTGTTGAGCCAGGCCGGTCTTCTTCCCCGCCAGCTCGTCTTTGGGCACGTGGGGACAGACCGTTCCTGTGCCATTAAGACTTCCCTCTTGAAGAGCGCCCAGCCTTCCTGGACCCCTCTGCCCTTCAGAACCGCCTCCCAAGGGACTCCACCAACTAGTGTCCTGAGCAGCTCAAAGTCAGCCCTCCGAAAGTCCAATACAGCGGTTTTACTGGTCCCCTTCCTGGCCTCGCCAAGAATAGTGAACTCCACCATTGCGTGGTCACTCTGCCCAAGACAGCTCCCGACGATCACGTCCTCCACCAGTCCTTCTCTGTTTGTGAAGAGAAGGTCTAGCGGGGCACCTCCCCTGGTAGGCTCACTAACCAGCTGCGTCAGGAAGGTATCTTCCACGCTCTCCAGAAACCTCCTAGACTGCTTTCTCAGGGCTGTGTTGTGCTTCCAGGATATGTCAGGGAAGTTGAAGTCCCCCACGAGTACAAGAGCTGATGATTTTGCAACCTCTGTCAGCTGCCTGTAGAACTCCTCATCCGTCTCCTCATCCTGGTTCGGCGGTCTATAGCAGACCCCGACCAGGACACTAGCCTTGTTGTCCCTGCCGATCCTAACCCAAAGGGACTCGACCTTGTCATTCCCAACCTCGAGTTCTACAACCTCGAAAGACTCTCTAATATAGAGAGCCACACCACCACCCCTTCTATGCTGCCTGTCCCTTCTATAGAGCTTATAGCCAGGCATTGCAGCACTCCAGTCATGAGACTGGTCCCACCACGTCTCCGTGATGGCAACCAAGTCGTAGCCTGCCTGCAGCACAATGGCTTCCAGCTCCTCCTGTTTGTTACCTATGCTGCGTGCATTGGTGTAGATGCACTTCAGCTGGGCCATTGCCTTATCCTCCGGCCTTGCCATTGTTCCCCCTGGCACAGCCCCAACAATCCTAGCCTCAGCCCCATCCCCCTTCCTACCTAGTTTAAAGCCCTCTCAATGAGCCCTGCCAGTTCCTGGCCCAGGATCCTTTTTCCCCTAAAAGATAGGGACCCGTCTGTAGCCATCAGGCCAGGTGCTGAGTAAAGTGCCCCATGATCAAAAAACCCAAGATTTCTGCGTTGGCACCAGCCCCGGAGCCACGTGTTTAACAGGTGGGCTTTCCGTGTCCTCTCTGAACCCCTCCCTGCCACCATAGGGATGGACGAAAACACCACCTGCACTCCCGCTCCATCCACTAACCGACCCAGTCCCCTAAAGTCCCTTTTGATAGCCTTGAGGCTTCTCTCTTCGATGTTATCACTGCCCGCCTGGACTATCAAAAGGGGGTAATAGTCAGAGGGGCGTACCAGGTTAGGAAGCTTCCTGGCAACGTCCCTGACCCTGGCCCCAGGGAGACAGCAGACTTCCCTACGGGTAGGGTCAGGCCGACAAATAGGGCCCTCTGTTCCCCTAAGAATCGAGTCACCAACAACAATAACCCTCCTGTCTTTCTTGGTGGAGGCAGTCCTGAGGCGCGGAGTTGACCTCCTCGCCCCAGGCATCCTCCTGGGAACATTTGCTACCTCTTCCTCACACACCGACCTCTCAATCTCTAGGGCCTCAAACCTGTTGCATAAGGGCACCTGGGAAGGTGGGGCCGGAAGGGGAGAGCATCGCCTGCGATGTCGAGCAGGGACCAGTTTCCATTCCTCCTCAGCTCCCAGATCCCCTCCCTCTGCCCGACGGGGACAGGGCAGGGGGTCCGCCCCCATTTGAGGAGTCTCACCTCGGCACCTCCCCTTGAGGCCCTGCAGGGAGTTACTCCAGAAGTCTATCTCTCGCTCACACTCCCTGATGGCCCTCAACCTCTCCACCTCCTCCTTGAGCTCCGCCACCATGCGGACCAGATCATCCACCTGCTCGCACCTCACGCACACAGTTTCTCTGCCTCCCGCCGATGGCAGCAACAGGCTCAGACACTCCTTGCATCCGGTGACCTGAACTGCTGCATTTTTTAACGGGTAGTCGGTCTGCGTGTGTACCGACTTTCTGGAGAGCGCGCCGTGCCTGGTGGCGACCATTATCACCTAGCTACGGCTGTTGTTAAGGAGGTGTTGTTTGTGTGTAGGGGGAGCGCTCTGCCCTGCCTGCGCGAACTGCCGCGCTAACTGCCGCGCCACTCCCTTCTGACGCGCCACGCCCTGTTTGCCCGCCCTGGTCGCCGCGCTCCTGGTCGCTCGCGCTCCCTAGGGGCTGCTTTTGAACGGCCAGGGAGGGGGCGCTGCTGGCTCCGCCTTCGCCTCGTCAGCCTCCCTCACGAGGGCTGCCGGGTCCTGGCGGCTCCCTCAAGTAGGCTCGATGCTGGAAAAAATTAGCCCTGCCTGGCCCGATCCCCCGCTCCGCTGCAGAACGCGTCTGCCCCGGAGCCGATCGCCTCGGCAATTTCAAAAGGAGAAATTCCTACATCAGTTCTGGGCTGCGTCCATATGTTTAACAGTGCAAGGGGTAAGCATTTTAGCCAAGAAGCCTTTGTTTCCAGCATAAGTTTTGTTAGTTGTTTCTTAATTTCACCATTCATTCGCTCTACCTTCCCAGAAGGGGAGGGGTGCCAGGGGCTGTGAAAATCCCACTCACTCTCTAAGGCCTGCTTTAATCCTTGCAGTAAAGCTTTACACCCATTCAGTCACGTGGTCAATTAGGACAAACAAGTAACTCAGTAAAGTCTACCTGTATACTTTGGAAAGGTCAAAGCCCTGGCTCCCATCCCCCTCTAGATAGGTTACAGAAGACCTTTTTATTTACCCTTTGACATATAGTACATCCTCTGCATGTGTGCTTCCCTAAAGTATATATTCCTACGCAGACATGCTTTCTTAGAACAACATCACACATTGCTTGCACCTCCCAATGACTCTTATGATGTAAAACAGTTAATATTTGCCTCATTATCACTTTATTCAGCATTTCTCTCCCATCGGGGAGTATCGATTTTCCTTAAAATGATCCACATATTTGTAACATTAATACCTCCTTGGGAGGTTGTAATTGCTCCAAAATCTTTTTTAGAATTTACTCAAATAGATAGGTGGCCCTGTAAACCCCTAAGGTAAAATTGTTCACCTATATTGTTGCTTCCACCCCCATTTCAGGCTCTTTCCAGTCAGAGGTGAATATATGTTTGCTCTCAGGGCCTGAGAGCACTCCATTAATAACACTGTTATTCCAGTCTAACAATTTACTAGTTGAATGCCCAATTTAATCATCAAATCCCTTCCCAACAAGTTAGTTTCCGCCTTGGATACATACAATAATTGCCCAGTGATCATTTTATCCCCTGGTCTCAGCTTAGTATTCCCCAAAAGTGGCACTGTTATCCCAGTACCTTCTACCCCCATCACATTTAGGGTTTCATTAGTTAATTTAATCCCTGAAGCTTTACAAGTCAGTAATGACTTAACTGCCCCAGTGTATTGGGTTTGATGGCAGGGTTCGGGGGGGGGGGGGGTGTGGGAGTGGGAAACTGCAGTGGCAGCCCCCGTGAGAAAAACCCAGAAACCTCCCCGTGGTAGGTAAGGGACAATTTCATCTGGCCCCAAAGGGGCCCACTGCTGCCCAGAGCCAAGCCATGAGCAATACAGTCCGTGCCTCTGTGAGAGCACATCCACGAAAACAAACAAACAAAGAAACAAACAAAAACCTGCTGCTCAACAGCAGTTGGGAGAGCGAGAAACCTCCCCGCAGACACCAAAGTCAGTGCAGAAGGAGGGGGAGGAGGCGCTCCAGGCGCTGGAGCCGAAGCCCCCCTGCGGCTGCTGGAGAGGCCCCTGGTGGAGCAGGCTGTTCCCCCCTCCCCGATGCTTGGGAAACTGAACAAACACCACAGCAAATATGCAAATATACCAAAACTTCTAGACTGTTACTTAGATAATGCCTACATCACCTTTCCCTGCTCATTCAATTTCAAACAGCTCTGTTAAATACTACATACCACACCTTTTAACACCTTCAGCAACCCTTTTAACACTTCCTTTATCTTTCTCCAGCACGTACTTTTCTAATACCAGCACCAAAGGCTCATTCTGAGTCCAACTTAATTCCATACCTTTTCCCTCCAAGATACTGAAACAACATATCAATCAATATACCATATTTCATCCCATTTTCCTTCTTTCCACAAAAACAACATTGACTGTAATATGGTGTTATAATTAATAGTTCCATTTAGGGGCCACTCTGCTCCATCCTCTAGTTTATAAAGTGGCCACCATTGATTACAATATTTGATAAGAGTTCTTTACTTTCTGTACCCTCTCACCCCACTATATCCCTCCAATGTGTTAGTATACATCCTAGGGGGCTTTTCCTCGGGGTTTCTTTGCTTTGAACTTTTCCTATTGTAATCTACAGTGGTTAATATTCCACTGTTTTCCTAGAAGCTCTTTACTAGTCAATCCCAATCCCTCCAAAATTCACAATATATAGATACACAAGTAAAATCAGACCACTGTAAATTAACTGCCTGTTGACAATTACACTGAGGACATTTAAACCTGATGAGCCGATAATATGCCTGGGCAAATTTTGTTCCCTTAGACATACACCTCAATGGCAGTTCTTATATTTACATATTTACATATTAACATATGTATAAAAGAATACTTTAACAAAAAATGCCCGGGCTTTTATATATACAATATACAATGTACAGTTATTATTCCAGTTAGAATTATTCTTCAGCAGCTGCAAACATTATGCCAGAAACCATTAAAGCTCGCTTACCCTCCTCCTGTCCTTTTCTTAAAATCTCGGACATCCCCAGAGTTAATGGGGATGGCCACATATTCCATTCCTGGCTGGGGTCCCCCCATCGCTACTTCTCGTAGGGGATATAATCCCTCCCTTAAAGCAGATTTCTGATTTCTTGCCCTGCTTCTGGTTACCGGCCCCTGTGTTTCATGATCCGATTCCGATTCTCCTGGATTAGCTGATTCGGGGAGTCCATTAAGGACGGGAGCCGTTGGTGCAGGCGGTGGAATATAGGGCGGGGGCGGTGTCGGGACTTCTAAGTCCTTTCTCTTTTTATCCCGCCCTCCTTTTTCTTTTAGAGGATATAGATGTGTCCTCGTATCTGAATTTATCCAGAGGTGCGCATACTCACTTTCTTCCAGGCTAAAGGGTTCCTTTGAGTTTACATAAATATTTAGACCTGACAAACCCAATCTTCAAAAGACCCAAATACAGGTCAGTAAAGGTGGTCTCCTCGAATCTGTTTACCACCCCAAACTTCAACACAATAATGTATCATTTTTACTTTATTCCTTCCCCGCCTAAAAGGGGAATCCTCCCAATTTTTAATCATTAATCCTGGGGTAACCTAACATCAGATGTCACCCCACCCATGGGACCAGAAGGCTTACTCTTCTTCTGTCCCATCTTCCGGAACACCTTCACACACACACGCATGGATCGCTTCCCCCTTTTCGTGGCCCAGTCCCTCACGGGATGTGGGAACCGCACTACCGAGGGGTCCACACTCGCTTCGTCCGCAATTGGACGTCTCGTTTGTTGTGTTCCGGGATACCCAACCCCAACCGAACAGAACACCGGCCTATACTTACCCACCCCGTGGGTCTTCGTTCAGGCTTCGTGCACAAAGGTTGCCTGGGGTTTACCGGTTTTATTTGCTTGTGTCTAATTTTGGGTTCATCGGTGAAGGATTTGAATGAAAATAGTCCTAGCGAAGGCCGCTGAAATCAGCGGGGCGCCCCCTCCGAAGGTCTTTCAATCAGATTGCCTTCATCCGAGTCACGGCACCAAATTGTTATAAGTTAGACCACACAATTTACTGGTCTGTTGCAGGAAGCACAGCCGAAAGCACGACAGACACCAGTAGAGTCAGATCATGCTCCATTTATTGCCCGAATAGCCTAACTTTTATAGAGAACTTAACAGGGGTGGACAGTATTTCACACAAGATTATTGGTCAAAAGCACTCAGACAAACAACTACAAGAAAACAACCCCACCTGCAAGAAAACAACCCCTTGTGATTAGCAGTCACATAGACCTTGTCCTTGAAGCCAGCTACTGGTAACAATATTTTTCTGAATTCCTCAATTGGGCGATGTGGGAACACTGTCATGGGAACTTCTCATAGTTGCCCTGGTAGCTTGGTTTGCTCAGCTACAGCAAGCCATGGGATTTTTGCTGTTTCAAGAAATCCCTCAACAATTCCCCCTTCTTCTTTTGAGCAAACCAAGCCCAACACAGCAGTTTTACAAGTAACTCTTTAGCTATACTTACAACACACAAGGATGATTACCACCACCATAAACCAAATCCTTAATCCCCTTGTGACTAAACCCAGCAATCATCTATACCTTGTTTCAAACAAGTCAGTGAACCATTGATTGAAAGGATTGATACCATATTGAATCTTTCTCATGTGCTCTTTCAGGAAAGTAATGGATTTGTGAATTGACTCATTATGATCAGAAAGGTTTAAACAGTACATTCCCTTAAAGTCCTCACACCCATTCCTTTGGGCCAAAAGCAAGATGTCAATAGCAGCTTGATCCTGTAAAAGCAGATGTCGCAGACTATTTTGATCTGGTAACATCTCCTCAAGTATCTCTGTCGTGGCATAGGCTTGCCTCTCGGCCCAGCATACCAATTTTTCTAAGTTGTTACATGCGGCCGCAGATGCCACTCCAGGCACTGAAATTGCTAATGCCGCTCTAGCTGCAACCCCACACAATTCAACATTATCATTGCAATCCAATGCAAGCAATGCCCATTTTTGTCTGGTGATCTCACGCAACTGTAACAAGCTAGGAGCAAATACAATGAGTTTATCTAAGTAACATGGACATCTGATAGCATTTGCAGGGATACCTTGCCAGGCCCCATCCCCACAAATCAGAAGCACTTCAGGAGGTAAGGCCAAAGCTGTACAATTGTTCCAAACACTGTAGTTGTTACCCCTTGTCTCCGTGCCATAAACCCCTAAACCCTGCTTAGCAGCGTCATTGTAATCACAGGTGTTATTTGTGTTTTTGTACCGGTATGGCCTTTTCCAGGTTCCTGTAGCAGGAATCATCTGATATCCACGGCTACATTCACATTCGTAGCCACCTTTCAGGTTGATACAGATTTGACTACAGATACCAGGGTTTTGACATTCATCAATGTCTCCACAGTTTCTCTTGTCTACAAACTCAAACCCAGCTGGACAGTCACATTCATTTATGATGCATTCCTCCAGGGGCTCATCACCCCAGTCCTTGCAGTCTCTCTGCTGGTTACACACTTTATTGATATCTATGCATTCTCCACTTCTGCACTTGAATTTGCCAGGTCCAGAGCACTGAACAACATTGTTACAGTTTGCTTCATCAGTGCTATCCAGACAGTCTCTCACACCACTGCACTGCCTACTCCCATGGACACAGTTCCCATCTTCACATCTGAACTGGTCTGGCCTGCAGGTCCGAGAAGGGCAGTTAATTTCATCTCTTCCATCCTTGCAATCAGGATCTCCATCACATCACCACTTCTTGTGGATACATTCACCTGAGCCGCACTGCACCTCACTCGTAGAACACTTCACTGGAGGTGCAGGCTGGCGGCCACACTGCTCCAAAGATTCATCCGAGTGGTCGGAGCAGTCAGCATCATCATCACACACCCAGCTGATAGGGATGCAGGTAGAACTCTTGCACTGAAACTCATGAACACCACAGGTAGGAGGTGCACACTCCAGCTCATCGCTACCATCACTGCAGTCATCTTGAACATTGCAGACAAAGCTTTTGGAAATACATTGCCCACTACTGCATGTGAATTCTGCTGCACTACAAGTCACAATGCCACAATTCTCTTCATCTTCTCCACTGTCACAGTCCTTTTCACCATCACATTTCCAGGACACTGGGATACACTGGGTTGACTGAGGACCACAGCTGATTTCATTTACCTGGCATGTTCTCATATGACACAGCTCAGCACTCTCATCAGACCCATTTTCACAGTCCGGATCCCCATCACACGGCCATCTGTTTGGCACACACTGACCACTGTTGCACACAAAGTCAGATTCAGCACACGTCTTCTTCACACAAGCACTCTCATCACTGCCATCTGAGCAGTCTTCACATTTTGCTCTAGCACCGTCGGCAGCAGTGCACAGGCTGGCGAGGGCGAGCAGCAGGCAGAGTGCCCCGCACCTGTGTCACTTATACTACTCCTATTACCCATGCTGTTAGTGTCAGTGGCATCCTCCTGGTACCGTTTCTGTCTTTGTCGCCCCTTACTCTCCCTCTTTTCTTTTTGCCACTGACCATTCACCACAAATGGATGAGACACATGATTACTAGTTAGGAAAGAGAGTGTAACGTCTCCTATACGGCTGCAGGCCGTGCCAGCTGCAACCCTAGAAGCTGTTTGTGAACGAGCCTGCCGGTGGTCATTTGGCAGTGTAATCTGCGTCTCTGCACTCCTGCCCCGCAATAGAGCTAAATTGTCACTAGTAATCTGTAGAATGTGGCAACCCCACGGAATCTTATCCAGAAACATAGTTATAACACCGATCTGGGGACGAATAGTCTTTTTTGCATTGCAAGATAAACTTCTTATAAAAAGAATGCCAGAGAGAAGCAGCACAGCCGCTGCTGCCGCTGCCGCCGCTGCCTCCATGGTCATGTCAGACAGGCTGCAGGGTCCTGATGTCCGTCCCTCTGCTCTGTGCCAACTCGCCACACGGTGAGGGTCGGCTGCCGTTGTCCACTGACGCCTCTGGTCTCCCGTAGCAACTCGATCTCGGATGTCCCATATCGCACCGCGATTACTTCAATTTCATGCGATTACTTCAAATTTCCCGCGTCCCCCCGCGATTCCGCGTCTCTCCGCGATTCCGCGTCTCTCCGCGATTCCTTTTTCCGCGTCTCTCCGCGATTCCGCGTCTCTCCGCGATTCCCTTTTCCGTGTCTCTCCGCGATTCCGTGTCTCACTGCGATTCCTTTTTCCGTGTCTCTCCGCGATTCCACGTCCCACTGCGATTCCTTTTTCCGCATCCCACCGCGATTCCGCGTCCCACTGCGATTCCGTTTCCCGCGTCCCCCCTCGATTCCGTGTCCCGTTTCTCACCCCGAGGCCGTTGCCCAGGTCGGTTAGTAGGGTGTTTCAATGCTTCTCTCTGTGCGGTGGTCGGCTTGCCATGTGCCTCGGATCTCACGGCGCCGCTCCGATGTCCTGGCGCCGCTCCGGTGTCTCGGCACTGCTCCGGTGTCCCGGCGCCGCTCCGATGTCCCGGCCTCAGCCTGTTCGGGTCTCAGCCTGTTCGGGCGCCATATGTTGCAGGAAGCACGGCCGAAAGCACGACAGACACCAGTAGAGTCAGATCATGCTTCTCCATTTTATTGCCCGAATAGCCTAACTTTTATAGAGAACTTAACAGGGGCGGACAGTGTTTCACACAAGATTATTGGTCAAAAGCACTCAGACAAACAACTACAAGAAAACAACCCCACCTGCAAGAAAACAACCCCTTGTGATTAGCAGTCACATAGACCTTGTCCTTGAAGCCAGCTACTGGTAACAATATTTTTCTGAATTCCTCAATTGGGCGATGTGGGAACACTGTCATGGGAACTTCTCATAGTTGCCCTGGTAGCTTGGTTTGCTCAGCTACAGCAAGCCATGGGATTTTTGCTGTTTCAAGAAATCCCTCAACACTGGTCTATTGAAATTATTTTATTAATCAAGTACGCAGACACAAGCAAAACAGCGCTGGGCGGCTGGGGAGTCTCCACTCCACCACGGCACGCAACTTCCCCTTTCCAGTGTCGCTGTTTTATAGCATTGAAGTTCCAGCTTGTCGAGACTTATCGAGACCTGTCGAGACCTGTCGACTTGTCGAGACCTGTCCACTTGTCGACTTGTCGAGACCTGTCCACTTGTCGACTTGTCGAGACCTGTCCTGAGACTGCGCAGTCTGCTGTTGGGGGTCGTTATTCTTCCTCCGGTGATCATGCGTTGTGCTTGTGTTCAGGTGGGGGCAAAACAGGATGTCTTGCTTTGTCCCCATGTTACAATGCCGTGAGTTATGAAACCTTATCTCCTCAGTAGATTCTTTAAATTCTCAAGGACAATGAACAAACCCCTACTAATTTATCACACATATGAGGTGAATTTTTATCAGTGGGGAGAGGAAAGAGGAAAAACGACCCAGCTTTGTGGCATCTCTCTTGTGCACAGGGAATGTAGCCGAGGCACACACATGCCCTTCAGCCCAGGAGGATGCTTACAAGGGGAGAATCATTTCTAACCCCAAAACCCCAATGACTTGCAGCCAGAAGTACCTCAAGGAGTTAACAAGATCTCCGGCTCCTTTTAATGGTGCAGATGAGTGGCAGAGTTAAAAAGAGCATAAGATGGTCAGGGAGGGCAGATGAGGTTGGGTATGGGCTCCGTTGGTTGATAATCTACAGGCTACAAGAACAGGACCATGGTCCAGGAAAGGAAATTAAGGAAGGGGATATAACTCAGTGCCTGCCAGCATGATTTCATGCCTGTGTGTTCAACAACAATGTCAAATAATCTTGGCTTCTTTATCTGATGACTTTATAATTCCAGTTAATAAAACACTGCTGCAAATGAACCAGGCTGCTGTCAGGCCATCCATCTCTTCAGCACCCTAACCCTGCTATGGAGAAGAATTGAGCAATGCTGGGGAAGTGCCACAAGGCCAGCGGCTGGCCAGAACCCAGCCTGGGGACTGCCAAGCATCACCCCAGCTCCCAGGACCAGCGACACCTCCATCACCTCTGGGTCCCCTCTGGCCCAGCGCGGGTGGTGTGCCATGTCTGGCAGGTCCCTGGGCTGGCAGCAAGGGGGGACTCAGAGACCAGGGCATCACCTTGGCTTCATCTCCAGTCTCCTCATTCTCAAAGCATCTTGACATCCTCTTCTGACAGCCTCGGCGTAGCCTGGAAACAGCAGTACCGGCATGGCAACAGCGGTACCGGCATGGCAACGTGGGTGCTGGAGGAGAGACAAAATGCCAGAGGATCCCTCTCACCTTGGTTGGCTTCTGCTTCCAGGCCGCTCTGTGCACCCAGGGACCTCCAACGGGGGACAGCTGCTGTAGGCGCCACCTCCTTTGCTCCCTATTGCCTGGCATTGCATGAGATCAGTTGTGGGGTCTCAGCACGGATCTGGCAAGTCCTGGCATCTTGGCAGGGAGCTGCGGCGGCACATGATGTCGGGGGATCATGGGGACTGATAGCAGGTGGGGGGCTCTGGAAATGCAGTGCTGAGGGGGCTCTGGGGCATGCACCCCCTGTTTAGCAGCTGGGCAGGATCAAGCCTGGAAATGCAAACCCAGTTGATGGGGTGCAGTGAGACAGCGCAGCACAGCCCCCACATAGTGCTCCCCCATCACCCAGTTCTGTCCTTCCTCCAGCACCCCCAAGAGGTTTCAGAAGTCAGGTGGTGTCAGGGCCCCAAATTCATCCCCTACACCTCCCTGAGCAAACACTTTGAGGATTGTACATGAGAGAACAAGGAAAGCAGACAAATGTTTTTAATTAGTATTTTTGGGCTGCCAAAGGCTTTTTCTGGCTGCAAACCCCTCCATCCACCAGAGCAAGGGAGACACCAGAAGGATATCACTGGGCTGCAGGTAGGGTCTGCAGCCAGACCATCCCCTCCACATGGCTGGAGACTCGGCATGGGGAGCAGCACGGTTATACAATGTGGTGCCAGGCAGGAGAGGCAGCAGGGCCAGCAGGGGTACACCAGCCCCCGGCATGAATTCCCTGACGTGGCAAAACCTCTCCCAAAGCCCCCTTGCCACCCACCCCTGCACGCAGGCACAAGCCCATGCATATACGCAGGCAGGCGCCCACACACGCCTGCCTCTAAAGGAGAAGCCTCGCTAGAGGCAGCACTGAAATAGCAACTTGCCTCATTCATGCGGCCTCCCCGGAAGCCAAGCCGGTGCAGGCAGCACAGGCACAGGCAGTCATCTGTGCCAGACGCGCTCACCCCCCAGGAAACTTCCCTGCAGCCACTGCCTGCGGCACCCAGCTCCTAAACACAACGGGGTTTGCACACGCACACGCCTGTGCTTGCATGTGGCCCTGCAGACCCATCCCAGGGCAGGGGGATTTGGGGATGGAGCAAATTTCACCCACCACCCCTTTGCGATGTGGCTGAACGCTCACACCTGTGCTTCCCAAGGGATGGAGGTCTCCTGCCGTGTTTTGGTCCCAAATACCCGCAGCAGGGAGATGCCCCCTTAGCACGCATGGCGAGCAAACCCTCACCCTGTGGTCAGAGGAGACCCTCCAAGCATGAGCATATGAGCATGTCCCCAGGAAAGCTGACCCCCATCTCCTGCCACGGTGACACAGGGCTTTCCTTCCCTGAGCAAGGGGCTCACAAAGCACACGGCCATCCTCTTCCTCATGCCATTGGACTCCCCCAGGGTCACCCCCTGCAATGGGGTGACACTCGCTGTTGCCATCCCAAAAAGAGCAGAGGCTGTCTCTCCTGTCACCACTGCAGACAGGTGTCCCAGGGCTCCTGGGGTCTCACACTGTGACATGCATGTGACTTGTGCAATGTGTGCCGGTATGGCATGTAAATGTGACCGGGCACATGTAGCACGTGTGGCATGTTGGCAAGGCACATGCATGGCATGTGGCACATGCATGGCATATGTATGTGCATGATGTGCAATGTGTGAATGCCATGGGGCATGTGATGTGTGCATATACACACATGTGGCACAAGCTGTGCTTTTCCTCCTGGAGGGATCCAGAGCAGAGCATGCTCAGACCCTGTCCTGCCAGGACATCCCCACAAGGTACTGTGACCTAAAACCTGAAAACTCCATGTCTAAGCTGGAAGGTCTGGCCTAAGGTTATCGCATTAGCAAGCACACTCCTGTGAAATGTGTTCATCTGATTTGTGTCAATATGGAACAATGCTAGGGCCGCATGATGAAATGTGACCTTCTGTCTTACATACCCTTATATAATCACAAGTCTAAGAGAAACAGAGTGGTTAATGTATATAGTTCTTGTATCTTGCAAAGGAATGGTCCAGCAATTTGTGTCAATAGAGGGTTTGAAGGGTAAACCTTGAGACTCAGGTCTAGGGGATAAAAGAACAAAGGAGTTTCCAAAAACTGATGACTTTTGCATGTGACGCTGCGCAAGTCTCTGATATCCGGCTAAGAGATGACCAAATAAGGAGAAAGGGGAAGCTGAAGAACGACCAAAGGACAAAGCCTGGGAGGAAGACTACAAGCCTTCAGTACGAGCGACCCCCCAGAGGGACCACTGGAGACCGATATGCATGCGTCCGTGGGATGGTTCAGGTCCCGGGAAACTAATTATAATAACCCTGCCTTTTCTAGAAGTAGTGATGATTATGTATCAGCCTGGGAGCATAAAAAACAGCCGCCTGATGTAACTTGTGTGCATCTTGGTGGAGTGGAGACTCCCAGTGCACCCAGCGCTGTTTGCTTGCCTCTATTCGTTTAATAATTTGTAAACTTTAATTGCAATCCTATTCGGGACTCAGTCATTTATTACACTCCTTTGGGATGTGCTGGCTCATGGCATGCTCTTTCACACAACCCGGGGCAAGTGCAACATGTGCACATATGTGAACACGTGGGGCACAGCCCTGAACTGGGTTCAGCACGCCCAAGGCACACATTTGGGGCAGAGAGATGCCTGCTCCTTGTCTGAACCCTGCCTGCCCCCTGGTGTGACCCCACTCTGCCTGCGTCCTTACGTAACTCCATCTGGGAGTGGGACAAGCCACCGCACTGCATGAGGAGAGGGAGCACGTTCAGCTCATTTCTTTTCCTAGAATAACTTCCTTTTTTTTTTTTTTTTTTTTTTCTTCTTTTTTTTTTTTTTTTCCTTAAGCCTGGGGAAGTGCCCAAGAAAACATCCCATCTCCACCACCCACCCCCTCACCAGCAGGCTCCCAGCAGCACCCAGCACCACAGTGCAGCGCCAGCATGGCATGCAGCACCTGGCACCATAGGCACTGAGGGGTGCACCTGGAGGGAGCAAAAGTACCCAAAGCCTGCAACCTATACCCTCTGGGTGCATTTCCTTCCAATTTATCACCCTCATTTTTCTTGAGCTTATCTAGAATTTGAGACCAGCCCTGAGGATTTACATTCTTCCAGATCACTTTCCCCCTATGCCAGCGCGGGCTGAGCACATGTTGTTCCCTGGTCATGCAGCACTGCCAGGGGTTGCGTGCTGTTTGAAGGACGGCACTTTTCTGAGGAGTAGACCTGCAATTGTCCCAGCATGCAGCAGCTCCCCAGGGCCACGGGCAGTGCAGCCAACCTGCTTTGGGCACACTGAATGAGTTTTTGTTCCCCTTCAGCAGCAACAATTTCTCCTCCCCACCTCCCTCCCACTCTTCCCCCCTGCTTTGGGCTGTGCATTCAGTGCCGCTTCCCTTATTGAAGGCTGAGGCACAGGGGGAATTAGCCTGAGGCTGGTATTGCTCCAGCATTAATTTTCCCAGCCCTTTGTCAGGCAGAGATGCTGCTGTTTGTTTGCTCCCCGACCATACCATGCTGTAACTTTGGATTCTTTGCTTTCTGTCTTTCAACAAATTGAAGAGCGGTGTTTGCCAAGGCCCTCTTTAACCTTAACCCACTGCAGGCTGCTGGGCTTTGCCTTGTCCCCAGCTCAGCACAGGCACTGCACTCAGGAACCCCGCAGCCAGGCAGGCAATGTCCAGCCAGAGACAACCATGGGCAGCTTTATTGGGGTGCCTTTAGCTGCATCCTCCCAGCCCACCACCTTGAGTAACGGACATGGCTTTGGGAATTAACCCCCCCCATGCTCCAGATGTGGCCCCACAGCTGTACGGATCTGTAAAGCCTCCACACAGCAGGTTGTTGGATGCCTTTGAGGCAGCCTAGGCAAGATCCAAGTCCTTTTCCCTGAGGAGCAGGCAACACATCCAGCAAAAACCCATGTGCCAAGCACCCGCTAGAGCTAGAGGCATCTGTCAGGAAGGACAGGGAGAACATGCCCAGATACCATGGTGGTGATCACTCAGGGAGACCAGATTAAGCAGAAAGCTCCAAAGGCACCCTGAAAACTCCAAGGACTGCTGAGTCTCTGTCCCCAGCACATCACCTGCATCCCACAATGATCTCTGAGCAGCCACCTGCCATCGGGCTGGGGCAGTCACAGGGAAGGTGGTTTGGGAAGCAATGAAGACAAGAGCAAGCCAACCTGTTCTTTCAGAAAACTGCCATTGGCAGCCAACCCCCAGGTCATTTTTTTTTTAAGAGGTAACACTTTGGTAACACCACGGAGGTATTAAGCTTCCTACAGCAGTCAACTGGGCACCACTTTGTGCCCTGATGAACTAATAGGATCTTGGCACAATCAGCTCCTTTTGGAAATTACTGATTAGATCCACAGATCCACAAGAGGAAGAGCATGAGAGGGACACACTCCCAATAGATGCAGAGAGTTTGTCTAGCTCTGACACTAACCACCTCCAGCCATAACCCATCCCTGCTGGGAACATCCGTGGTTACAAACTAACTTGGAACCATCCGCAGGAGAAAACACCAGATGCCACAGCACTCTTCTGCTGAGGAAAGCAGAGCAAGCACCAAATCAAAAGCTGGCAGGTGAAATGGAAACAAGCCAAATATCAGCACATGCTTCCCATGTGCAGATGGGTCTTCAGGGGTGTACAATGCCATTCTGGCTCCTCAGTAAGGCTGGCCTCCCTGCTAGGGGTCCCCCAAAAACACTGCAGCATTACCCTTGTTGCCCTCCCATCCCACTCCCATGTGCTCTGCCCTCTGGTTTTGGCTGCTCCACCAGAGTCTGGGCACAGGTGTGGGCACTAAGTCCTCCCATGCAGAGCCACTTGCATCTTCTCCACGTGTCTGACATGGGAGCCTGAGGGGCTCACCATGGGGGGCTTGCTGCAGTCAGCCAGGGAAGAGAGGTCTGGCAGGGGCCAGATGCCAGCACCAGCTGGGAACCACTCGAGAATAGAGGCAGGAAGGGGGAAAAATGAAATGAAATGAAAAAATAAAATAAAGTAAAATAAAATAAAATAAAACAAAATAAAATAAAATAAAATAAAATAAAATAAAATAAAATAAAATAAAATAAAATAAAATAAAATAAAATAAAATAAAATAAAATAAAATAACCCATCTGGCAGCACAGACACTGCCGGGAGAGGAAGCAGCAGGTTGAGCCGAGGACACGGCTCATTATGCCACCCCCGTGGGTGCACAGCGTGGAGCGGCCGGCTCCACCACCGGCAGTGCTGGCAGGGGGAGGCAGCGGCCGGCATCCTCAGCACTGATGCACGAGGACAGATTAAACATCATCATTAGCACTAATAGCGGCTTTCAGCCCCTTCCTCCTGTGTGCCCTCAGGAGACTGGGGAGGCTCTGATGAGATGCAGTGCCACAAGGACATGGGAGAGGCTGCTGGAACAGGATCTTCTAGCACTGTCACCATCCTCAGAGGTTTTCAAGACCAGGCTGGATAAAGCCCTGAGCAATCCTCTCTGATCCCAAGGCTTTGAGCAGGGGTTTGGGCTACAGACCTCCTGGGGACCCTTGCTACATGAATTGCCCCAGTGCTCAGAGCCAAGCAGGCACAAGCCTGCCTCATGCTGAGACTCCTGACACAGCTGGGGTTACAGGGGCTGGCAGAGCCACCCCTGCTGGGTGGCTTCCTCTGGGGATAGGCAGGGGGCTGGCTGAGTCCAGAGGAACAAGGTCCCCATGCCCTCAGGACCATGGTCAGTTTGCAGGCAGGAGCTGCCCCCAAGCCCGACCTGGAAGGCTGAGCCCCACCAGCGCCACCTTGGAGATGCAACCACCTCAGACCACAGCAAGGACACCAGAAAGTGAGAAAGGGGGCAGTAATATGTTAATGTTAATAATAATAATAATAATAATAATTGTTATTATTATTATTATTCGGGTATGGATTTTTCTTGCAGCCCTTTCTTCATCCTGCAGCACAGGGTGCTAGAAAAGGAGGGCAGCATCTCCAAGGATGGGAGCAGGCAGGAAGAAGAGACAGCACCGAATACGTGGGCGCTGCTCTCGCTGCAGAGAACAGAGTACAAACCCTGATGCTGCTGCCAAGCCCGGTATCCTCAGATGCATCTCTGGAGCTCACCCAGACGGAGACTTCCCTGTGCTGCGTGGAGCGGGGGAGCCCGAGCAGGACTGGGGTCATGGCAATGGCAAGCACCTTGCTCCTGCCCACCTGCTGAACCATGCTGGGATCCCTGTGCCCTGGGCAGGCTGAGCTGTGCCCCACAAACACCTCCAGCTCAAGGGGGCTATGGTGGGGCCAGGGGAGAGGTCTCCTTCACAGCAGTATGACAGCAGCTGGGGACTTGGCAGTCACAATGTGGGTCAGGAGTTAGCAGAGCTCAGTGGCCTCATCTGCTGCTCTGACCTTCAAACACCAAGTAATGATGTAATATGTGTTTTAACAGAAAAGCAGCCCTACACAGTCCCCTGCCTCCCAGTCATGAATACCAAGAGCCAATGCCTTGGGAAGAGCTGAAGACTGAGGTGAGCACAATATCCCTGAAACATGCTCCCCCACTCCAGCTGCCCAGAGTCTGGGGATTTCCTGAGCCAGAAGCATCATCACTGTGCTTGCCAGTCCACAGTGGATTTTCTCTTCAGGAATTTGCTTAATCACTTTTTGATCCCAGACAAGCTTTTCACACCTTCCCAGCATCCACTCCCCCAAGGCCAGCAGCTCCAAAATGTTAATCCCAAATTGCACCAAGAAGCATGTTCATGCCCTGAGGTGCCACTGCCTATTTCAGCACATGACACCTGCAAGCCCTTTAAGGGAAGAAAGCTTAAGCAGCCATTCCCAGCTCACATTCCCCCAGCCACACATGATTTTATTATTCTCTGTCATCCCTCCCTCAGTCATCTCTTCCCCCAGACGGAAGAGAGCTAGTTTATGTAATTGTTCCTTGTATGGAAACTGCTTCATACCTTTAATTATTCCTGTCACCCTTCCCTGCACTTTTCTAGCGTTTCTTTAAAAGGGTGCCGGATGTGCTGGCAGACAGGCTGTGGAGGAAGAGCCGTTTTGCTTAAGACAGCCACTGTTGGGCACAGCACCCAGGGAGGGAAGCAGGAGCTCTGCTGACCCTTCCCTTGCCTAGTTTTTGGTGGCCTACAGGCTGCATCCAGCCCCCACACTGCGGGCTCCTGAGCCAAAGCACTTGCTCTTTCAGCCCTTGTTTCAGCCCACGCAGCTGCATGCCAAACCAGTCATTCATGGACACAGATACGGTCAGTGCCAGCTCTGCCCCAGGGCCTCCAATGCCTTTGCTGATGAAAGGCTGGGAAAGGGAACAGAAAGAGTTTGCAAGCCCGGGACATTGACAGTGCACTGGATGAGTGGCACGAGCCCTTTGTAGCAAGAGCAGCAATCCCTCTGGGTACACAGATAGCAGAACAAATAGACAGCAAGATAGACAGATAACAGATAACAGTAAGTGCTGGTTTAATATCGTGATGACTCAGATGCTGTGCAGAGAGCACAATGAAAACACTGACTCTTCCAGTTCAGAGATGCTCCACAAACACCTCATGGGAGGAAAGGATCCTGGGCAGCCACTGGCATCCTGCCAGGAGACAGCAGAGCATGCCGGAGACCCCAGCCCTAAAACAGGAACGGAGAGACCAATGATGTGACGAACCCCCAGGGGAAGGGCTGGTTGTCACCCCAAAAATTATTCCGGAATGTCCATTTAAATACTTCCTCAGTTAAGGTGCAAAAGCGCAGCACTTGAACCATGACAGATGCCATGCTAACAGCCTCAGTGTCTCACACCAGCTCTCAACTTCAGCATCTGAGGCTTTGTAGATCAAAATTGGGTTCATTGTGCTTGGAGGTGGACGTGTTTTGGTGGGTGATGTTAGTATTGTTGTGATGGTTGGACCAGATGATTTTGGAGATCTTTTCCAACCCTAATGATTCTATGACATGAGCAGCAGCCACCTCTTGGTCCCCACACACAGGCATTCAGCAGCCGAGAAGGGGGGACACAGAGGTACCCTACGCCCCAGCCCCAACGTGGCCCCGCCAGCGCCAACACAGCTGCCGCCCGCTGAGGGGAGAGGGGCGCCGTGCAGCGCCCCACTGACGTCACGCCTTCCAGAAGCTTCCCGAGGGGATCCCACCGCACCCTACCGCTATAAAAAGCCACCCGGGCCCGGCGGCGAGGGGCGGGGCTTCGCCTCAAGCCCTTCACCCCATGACAGCGCTCCGACAGGGCAGTGCCGGCTTGAACCGCCCAATGAGCGGCGGAAGATGGAAGGCGGGGCGCTCCGCCTCCACCTTCCCTCCACGCCCCTCCTCCTCCCCGGGGGAGAACCAATGAGCGTGGCGTCTCGCCTCGACGGGCATCGTACCGGCCCAACGGGGGGGCGCGGCGGGGCGGGCGCTCCCCCCTCTCCCCATCGCCCCCTCCCTCTCCGCCGGGGCAGCGTGGGCGGGACTCCCCTGACGTCACGAGGGCGGGGGGGCAGGGGGGGCAGTGCGTGCGCGGCGCCGGCGGGAGCGGTGAGTGCGGAGTGGGGGCTGTGGCGGTGACCCCTGGGATGGCGAGGCTGGGACCTCGTATCCACACCGCCGGGACCCCGCCCCCCCACCCCCCCCTTTCTGCCCCCACGCCCCGCGGGGGGGGGGCGGGGGGGGTGACAGCCCCGTGGGGGGGGGGGGTATTCCCCGGGGTCGTGGGATGTCCCCCGTTTGGAGGGGGGGAAAGGGTCAGCCCACCTCCCCATTTTGCATCGCATCGCAGTCAGGTGGGCGGGAGGGAAAAGGTTACCCCCCCCCCCCCCGGTGGCTGGAGAGGGCAGCGAGGCAAGGGTTAATACGAACTGTTAACCTGCACGGCGAGGAAGGGGTTAATTCGACCCCGTGTGACCCCCACCCCCCGTGGGGCCGGACAGGGTGGTGAGGAAAGGGTTAACTCCCTCCATGTGGTGTCAGAGTGGGGTGGCAAGGAAAGGGTTAACCATTGTCCCCAATGAAGTGACAGCCGGCTGGGCAGGAAGGGGTTAAATCCCCCCGGTCCCACGAGGTTGACAGCACCCCATAGGGGGTTTGGGGGACAAGGTCCTCACAGGGGTCACAGCACCCCATGGGGAGTTTGGGGGACATGGTCCCCATGCAGGTGACAGCATCCCATAGGGGGCTTGGGGGGCACATGATCCCCACACGGGTCACAGCACCCCATGGGGGGTTTGGGGAATGGTCTGCAGGTGACAGCTCCCCACAGGGGCTGTAAGCGGGTCACTGTGCGGGGAGGGGGCTGGACCCCGTCCCCGTGTGGGTTGGAGTGGGGCTGGAGGTGGGGACCCCACACAAGGAACCAGCAAAGGGGCTTAACCCCGTCCCTGTACAAGTGCATACACCCCTATGGGGCTAGGAATCAGGGACCCTGTGTGGGGGGGGAGTCAGGGGGGTTAACCCCATTTTCACGTAGGTGATGGTGCCCCAGTGGGGCTGGAAATAGGGGCTCAGTGAGGGGGGCTTACGCCATCCCCATGCAGTCTTGTGCATTCCAATGGGGCTAAAAGTGGGGGACCCTACTCTGGGGGGGTACAGAAGTCTAACCCCATCCTCATGCAGCCCCCGGCGGTGGGGTTGGTGGTGGAGTTTCTGCGGGGCAGCCAAGAGCTACAGGTTAACCCTGTCCCCACACAGGTGCCGGCACCCAAGTGGGGAGGGTTTGGGGGGGGGGGGGCTGGCAGTGGAGAAGGGGGATGCGGGCGGTGCGTGTGGGGGCCCAGGGATGGGATGATTCATTGCGTGTACTCATGACATTGCTGGCTGCTTCCCTGTGGCTGCCAGCCGGCACGGGTAGCACTGCCTGCCCCAACACGCTGCATTCCCCTCAAGCTGCCTGAGCAAAACTTGGGGTTCGCCCACCCTGGCACTGCTATGCCGGCCATCCTGCTCTTCTGGAGCCGCGCGGAGAGGTATGCACCCAGCACAGCTCCAACACGGTACCCCCTTGGCACCTCCATTTACAGACCCTGCATCCCTTGGGGTTTTCTCCCCAAGGGTCATTTTTCGGGTGGGATGCTCTGCGCCGTGCGTCCAGACGGAGGATGCTCAGCCCCGAAGTTTCTCTGTGCTGGGGCTGGTGGTTGAGCTGGGGGACCGGGGGGACATGTAGTGGCTTTGAATTCCCTTGGCACATCCTGGGGTACCACACAGCAGGAGGCATAAAGGAGGCACAGTTGGCATAAAGGTGACTTCTCCAGAAGTAGGTTTTGTGCCGATGGGAGAACTGGGAGGGGAGGTCGGAGCTGCAATGGCTGGACCGTGGCTGCCGGACCCCTCCTGCTCCAGCACAGGGAGTAGTGTCAGCACCCAGGGAAGGGGGGGACATGCATGGGGACCCCCAGAGGGCCGGTGCAAAGCAGTCTGTTACTTTTTTCTGCCTCATGGTGCATCAGTGCTGTCCTATTTTTCCCCCTCTCTCATGTGCTATGTGGCCCCACTGTGACTGACATCGGGAGTGAGCGATTAATTGCCGGGGACACTGGGTCCCTTGTTCTCGCCGCTTCTGGGGGGGTGGGAGGCAGCTGTGTTGGGGCTGTTAAGGTAATAGGGGACTGAGGGTGGGTGCCCCACTGCAGCAGCAGTCTGGGGAGTGGGGAGGATGCCTGAGCCAGCTGTGGAAATAAATGCTTTAATTTGGAAGCCGGGAATCTGAGTATGCCACACGGGTCCATGCACCCACCCCGTGCCTCTTAGCTCAGGAAAGCAGCAAGAAACCACCTAGAGGAAAGTTGCTGCCTGTCAAGCAACTTCATGGATGGGCTCCTGTGCTGGCAGGGAGGGAGCCCAAAGCCTCCAAAGGACAGCTCACTGGCACCCACATCCCCTCAGCTGGGGCTGATTTCAGAGCCGCTGCCTTTGTCCCTGCCAGGCTGAGGAGCTGGCACAATGTTTAAAATAAAGGTAGAGCCTTTAAAGATGACCATTTGGACTCGGAATGTCTTTGTAAAGTTTCAGTAAGTGTGTCCCTCCCCATGTCTTGTGCTGGTGTTCTCACGGCCGAGGAATAATTAATGGCCTGAGGTGCCTGGCTCGTCACTGTGCCGCGACCATACAGTGCAGGGTGGAAAATCTTAGTGGGGCTGCTGGCCGTGTGGGTTTGTTCCCTTACATGACTGCAGAGCAGAGGGATTATGTCAAGTGATTGCTATTCAGCCGACTCACCGATCCAGAAGTTGCATGGTCTGATGTCATGTGCAGGGCTGGAATTTTTTTTTTTTTTTTAATTATTTATTATTTTTTATGGGGAGAATGGGGGCTGGGCTATTGGCATTGCAGCCACCAGCTGGGAGATGCCCGCACCTTGCTCTGCAGCTGGGCATCTGTGGTTTTTCTGAACCACGGACCCTTTTTCCTAAGGTGTTTGGGGAAGCGAATGCAGGTGCTGATACCACTTACCCATCTTGAAGCCCCCTGCTCAGCAGCACCTTTCCCCTGCTCCCAAGCAGGTTAAATGGGAAGGCAGAGCAGGATGATTGAGCGGCAGGGGGGAGAGGAGCCTGTGGTGAGGTGCAGCTGATCCCGGGGAGGTGGGAGGGAGGCTGTGCAGGGACAGTTGTTTTACCACCGCACATGTGAGTGTTGCCTCCGGAGTGTGGCTTAACCCGACGGGTCACCCACCAGGGCATGGGGACAGTAGTGCCAGGTGATGGGGCTGGGAGATGTAGGTCTTGGGGCAGGAACAGGACACGGCTGGTCCAGTCCGCGGTGCCACGGCATGAGCATCCCCCAGCAGGCATCCCCTGCACTCCCCCAAAGACCTCTCGAGGGTAAAGACCGGAGACCTTGGGTGGGTGTGGTGGGGAGAGTGACGGTTTGGGTACTTTTATAGGAATTGCTTCAGGGTTTCGGGGGGGGTCTCTGGTAGCATCAGTTTGGGGTGAAATCTGTTTGCGACCTCTGTGCTTTGGTCTGTGGTGTGATCGGGGTGTGAAAAGGGGTTGAATTTAGTGCTGTCTTGTTTGACCTTGTTGGAGGAGGCTTTTTTTTTTTTTATTTTTTTTCCCCTGGGATTGTGTAGAAAAGGGGCTGTCGTCTGTGAGGAAGCCAGGTCCTGGACTGGTCTGTGCTGTGGTGCCCATCAGGTTGCCACCTGTCAGCACACACGGAGCAGCTGACCTTGGCTGTGCTGCTCCAAGCGAAGCTGGTTCCCTCACATTGCCTTCCCGTGGGAGGCTGTGGAAATGGCTTGTTTTTACAGTGATGTAAAAAGACATTTCAGGTCACCTCCCGTGCCGGCTGGGGACCTGCTGCATTTCCCCTTTCCCTCTGTCACGGGCTCCTGCTGGGAGTTATCAGAGCAGATGCAGATGGTGGTGGGCATGGAGTAGAGCATCTTTTAATGGCTGTGTGGGTTCGGCAAAGACGGCTGCTCCTTGCACAGAAGCTGGAGGGCTCCTGCTGGAGGCTGTGTTGGTACAGAAATGTGCTGGCATTTAGAAGCCGGGAGTTGGAGATGCTGTAGGATGCTCTTTATGCCCCCAGAGGCCTTCCTGTGCTTCTAACAAGTGTGGCAGCACTGCCTCTTGCTTCTGCCCCTAAAGCCTGTGGGGTGGATGGTTCCGGCAGCGCCTGGCCCCCTCCTCCAGACCTCCAAGTGACTGTTATGGGGCTGGGGCAGAAAGGGCAAAGCTGGTGGTTGGGAGCAAAGGGTCCCTCCAAGACCTCCACCAGGAGCAAATGGTTATGGACAGGGGGAACACCTGGTATGACTGACGGAAAGGGTCTGATGCAGAAACCCATTTGCTGGAGGGGCTCAAAGGGCTGGAGCTGCCCAGGTTGGTTTGTCCAGGGCAATTCAGGGCTGTCTGGAGCAAGGGGCAAGGGTGGGTTTGGAGCAAGCTCAGGGAAAACAAACAAACAAACACAACAAAAAAACAGGGCTGGAGAGGGGAGTAGGATGTGAGCACAAAGGCTTAGCAGAGAGCACTGAAGATCAGAGGGTCAGCTGGGGGCAAGGTCTGGAGAAGAGCGTGGCAAGGAGCAAGCACTGAGCTGTGCTCTGCCAGGTGGGACAGAGCAGGTTAGGCTCAGCAGGGACAGGAGCTCACAGTTGGAAAACTGAAGGGTAAGGAGCAGTGGGAAGTGTGCTTTAAGGAGTGTAAGTCTTGCTCAGCTTTTGCCCCGAGCAGTTGGTCTCATGTCTCCTCAAGCTGCTCTCTGAATTTCCATGACTCTGTTGGGTTTGCTGCTCCAGCAGCATGCCTATGGAGTGAATTAATTACCCACCCTTCCCCTTTGGGTTTTGGCCACTGGGTTTTCAATGCCTTAGTATAGGCATGGCTTTGTCCTAAGCCTCCCACATGATGGGGAAAGTGAATGCACAGAGCTGGTTGCCTGTGCTGACCTCACTGCGTTGTGTCAGGCTGCGATGACATTTTACCACCTCTTAATATTTCTGGCTTACTGCAACATTTAGTTGAAGACTCTAAGGGAGTGCAAGTCAGGCTAGAAAGTGTTCCCCCCTCCCCCCCCCCCAAAAAAAAGAAAACCTCCCACCATCACAAGATGTTTCTGTCTAATGGCTTCATTCTTTCTCTGCTAAATACAAATTACAGCTCTGACATGCTGGAAGCACTTATCTCCAGCTGAATGCCAATTGCTTTCAGGAACAAAATGTTTGAAGTTCCTTTGAGGTGAGCACAGTGGCACAGTCCCTGCTGGTTCTTCATCTGCGCTGCCACTCCCCCAGCCCCTCGAGTCTCTCCTCTCCTTGCTCTGGGCTGGCAAAGCCCCAGGAGGCGGCCAGTAGGAGGTTGTGGGGGGGACGGGACAGCTGAATTTAGACCATCACGCCTCCAAGCGGCCTCACCTGATGTCGGCCTTGCCCCTATAATAACCCAGCGCAATGCCTCGGTGGTCCCCGTCCAGGATGACTCTCCACACCCTGGAGCTCAGGGAGGCAAAGGCAGAGCCCAGGGACATGCAGGTCCTGCCACGCTAATGTGTCCCCCCACTGCCGCTTCATGTCCTCGTGCTTGGCTTGGGCCCCTTGGAGGAAAACATGGACTTGAGCTGGCTGTGTTGCTGCTGGCCGGTGTGATGCAGGGAGAGGCAGCTCTGCGATAAGTGTGTGCTGCTCTGATCTCCGGCTGCCTGAGTGCCATGCTCTCCTTGCAGCCAGCTGTCTTTCTGCTTTCAGGAATAAGTACTCAGCACCAGGCAGCGTCGCCGTCATGGGGAAAGACTATTACAAGATTTTGGGCATCCAATCTGGAGCCAATGAGGATGAAATCAAGAAAGCCTACCGGAAAATGGCCCTGAAGTACCACCCTGATAAGAATAAAGACCCCAATGCCGAGGAGAAGTTCAAGGAGATCGCAGAGGCTTATGATGTCCTGAGTGACCCCAAGAAGCGAGCCGTGTATGACCAGTACGGGGAGGAAGGTAAGGGGACCTGTGCTCCTGCTCCGAGGCAGGGCTGGCCAGGGCACAGAGGCATCCTGGTGGCTGTCTGTGTGGGTCCAAGGAGGTTCATATGGGGTGAGGGGGTGTTTTTGCACCCCCAGGGCTCATGCCTGCCTCCGAATCAAGGTTACTAGGAGCAAAAGTGGGGAGAGCAAACACTCCACTGACCCCACTTCGCCTCGCTGCCAGAAATAATGTCCCAACCCATTTCTCCGCCAGCTGTGCCACAGTGGAGCCACTTTTGCTTCTCTTCCCAGCTGGGGAGATGGCACTTGAGAGCTCCACAGTGCTGCCTCCAAAGGGCGAGCACTGAGGTGATGGAAGTGAAAAGAAGCTCCCCTCCTGGGTTGTGCCTGCACACTGCGATAATGCTTTAGCAACCCTTTACTTGGCCTAAATTTCCCAGCCCAGTAACGTCCCTTTTTCCTGGATGTCCCCCCGCAGGATCCCCGGTAGTGTGCTGGTTAGAGTGCTAGTTCCACTTTTCTCCCCGGTACAGGCTGACCTACATGAATCAAAGCTTTTCCCAATTTAAGTAATAGGTTTTTGTTTTGAAACTAAGTGGCTGCTGTTGTCTCCTGGTTGGCATGGAGGAGGAGAGCAGCTCCACCGCACACAGCCTTATTATTTGAATATGGAAGACTGCAACCCTATTTGCTTAAGGTGAGGAGAGCACTGAATAGCATCTGCATTAATCAGCCAGGTACTTGGGTGCTTGAAAGAGCAGCAGGTCAGCTATGGACAGGCTGCTCGGTGGAAGATGCAGCCCCTCCTGTGTGCCCAGCAAGCTGGGTGCTTTCACACCCAGAAGCTGACAGACCCCTCCCGGTTTATCTGAGCAAAACTACAGAGCTGGGCGAAGCTTTGGAAAATCTCTGCCTGGCAGCGCATGCTCTGCCTATATGAGTTCCTTAACCCATTATTTATGTCACCGCCACAAGGGACGCACCGAGTCACAGTGATTTGGTGCTGTTTAAAATTAGAAGCGGCTATCTCAAGTGAGAAACTAGCATTTCCTTGGAGGCATTGCTGAAATTGGACCCTGCCTTTGCATTGGCCTCTAACTGGCATAATGGGATTAAGGCAACTGTGTAAAGGTGAAACCTCCTGGCTGCAGCCTGTTGGGGATGGGGGCTCTCCAGGGATGACGGTGGCTAAAATAAGAGTGAGTTAAGTAGTAAGGAAAAAATAAATGCAGAGGAGCAGCCCCCTCGTTGCAGCGGGATGGGGAGGCTGGGCTTGAAACAGGCCTTGCCTCTCCATCCCTGGTTCCGGGGCCACAGACAGGACCAGAGTTTGGGTTGAATTACCCAAAACAGGAAAAACATCAAGTTTGGCCCTTCTTAAGGGGCATGGGGTTGTCTGGAGAAATTGCAGCACTTGCCCCATGGGGCTCATGCACCAGCAACACCAAACCCCTTT
This sequence comes from Aythya ferina, assembly GCF_964211825.1. Taxonomy (NCBI): domain Eukaryota; kingdom Metazoa; phylum Chordata; class Aves; order Anseriformes; family Anatidae; genus Aythya; species Aythya ferina. Next base: position 3,031,206 of record NC_140313.1, on the reverse strand, counting down.
GATGTTTTTGGCAAGCAGTGCTGGTTGTCTTAGCCTCGGTCCTCTCCCCTTCCACTCCATGCTTTTGGGAGTCTCTGGGCTTTTGCCCCCCAAGCAAGAGCAGGGCCTGGATTTCCTTGTGACTTGTAGCCACTCTTGAGTTATCCTGGAGCTCCCCAGTAAATAGCTCTTTCCCTGCTGGCCCATAATCATGCACCTGGCCTCTTCCTTTTGTGATCCATCCTCTTGTGCAGAGCGTGCCCCATCCCTCAGGCCAGGGGAGGCCACCTTCCCCTGCCCAGGTTTCTCCATAATTCCAGCTGCGTGAGCAGCCAGACACGGTGGCAGAGCCAGTGGTGTCCAGAGAGCTTGTGCAGAAAGTCAGGGTGCTGAGAAATGTGAAAGATGTGGAAAAGTTTCATAGCGGAGAGAGGGTGCTGGACGTGCTGATGAGGTGTCCGGACCCATGGCAGGACAGGGACTGCCACATGTCCTATCTCGAGCAGTGACTTCCACACCAGTCCAGCATTCCTGCAATGGGAAACCTTTCATTTTCCAGCAAATGCTTGGTTTTCTGGAATACGTGGCCTGGGGGTGGAGGGGTCAGTGTTTTGAGGGTCTTTGGGGTCCCATGCACTGGGGTGGGCTCATGGGATTTGTTCCTCCTGCCCTACAGCCCAGTCCCCACATGCAGCACAGACTCTGCAAGGGTACAGACGTTTGTACAGCAGGGCAGGGGCCAAAGGATGAGAGCCATGGACCACATGAGGAGGCTGAGAACATCAGAACAGACCCCCACATTTGTCCACTCTGTTTGTCCCCCTTGTATCTCCCTGCTGCCAGCAGGGAGGATGGTGGCACAAGTGACAGCCCATAAGGACTGTGGTGGTTTTACCGTGCTGGGCAGCTAGACCCCACAACCGCTCTCTCACTCCCCCTTTTAGGTCACTGAGGGTGTTCTGCAGGTGTGACCTCTTCTGGGGGGCTACCTGGGGCATGCCTTGGCTGCTTGGGATTTTGCAGGGCTCACAGTGGTGTGAGGCTTTGCCCAGCACCTGGCAGGGCAGTTCTGCCTGGAAGTGGCTGTTGGAAGGTGCAAGCCTCAAACTCTTCTGTTGGTTTGTGAATTGGGCTGCTAGAACCCTGGCTGCTAGAACAGATAACTCACCCAAAGTGGGTTTTGTGCAGCACAACTGGATACCACAGACCCAGTGCATTGACCGTGGCAGATCAGCACATGCAGCTTGGAGTGGCCGATAAAAGTCTGGCGGGATGCTTGCTCTCCTGTAACGCACAGGGCTTCTCTGAACAGATGTGAGTCCTCATCAGCAGGCATCTGCAGCAGCAAAGGCCTGCAGAAGGACCTGCTCCAGTTCTTGCACTCGCCTTCCAGCCCCAGCTACTGGTGGCTTTCTCTGCCACGCACCATCCCATCGCAGGGATGCATTAGGAAATGAGTTAGATGAAAAGGCCATGGCTTGAGAGGAGGTAACCAAACAAAACCTGAACAGCTTTTGAGCTGGAGCTTGCTGGGCATACAGGCAGGGCTGTGTGCTGTGAGTTGAGGTGGTGCCTTCTTGGCCCACAGGTGGGTGACCAGAACCTCTGGTTGCTGCTGAAAGGGCTGCCTGGAGCCAGTAGAGCCCGTGCTGCTGCATGGAAAGCAAGGGTGCTGTGGGTCCCAGCACAGTACCACTGTGCAGAGCCAGCAGCTTTCTTCTGGTAAGGAGTGTTAATGTTTCATCTTCCCCCTTCTCTTCTAGGTCTCAAGACTGGAGGTGGCTCTTCAGGTGGCTCAGGGAACGCTTTCCACTACACCTTCCACGGAGACCCCCATGCCACCTTCGCATCTTTCTTTGGAGGCTCCAACCCTTTTGATATCTTCTTTGCTAGCAGCCGCTCCCGGGTGTTCAATGGCTTTGACCAAGAAGACATGGATATCGATGATGATGATGATCCTTTCAGTGCCTTCGGCCGGTTTGGCTTCAATGGCATTAATGGGGTTCACCGGCGGCACCAGGAGTCCCTGCACACGCGGAGGAAGGTCCAAGACCCGCCCATCATCCACGAGCTGAAGGTGTCCCTGGAAGAGATCTACCATGGCTCCACCAAGAGAATGAAGATCACCCGCAGAAGGCTCAACGCTGATGGCCGGACCATGCGGACTGAGGATAAGATCCTAAACGTTGTCATCAAACGGGGTTGGAAGGAGGGAACCAAAATCACATTCCCCAAAGAAGGGGATGCCACGCCGGACAACATCCCTGCTGACATCGTCTTCATCCTCAAGGACAAACCTCACTCGCACTTCAAGAGAGATGGGACGAACATGGTCTACACTGCAAACATCAGTCTTAAAGAGGTGGGTGTCAGTGGAAATGCCCTGGGTGAGAAGTGGCGCTGGGTTGTGGCCAGGACAGGACTCAGTCCTTGTCCTGTGCCGAAAAGGAAGGACCAGGTAGGGTGTGAGAGACATGAGCAAAGTCCTCTGCAGAGAGGAGCCACAGAGAGCAGCTCGTGCTCAGTTTTGGAGAGTCACTCAGCCTCTATGCTGCAGGTAGGACACGGGTACTACAGTCCTGACTGAACACACCGGGCTGCCTGAGCAAATACAGGTGGTATTTACCCATTTTCTCCCTTCCCCATATGTCTTGCCCTTCTATTGTAGCATAGGGTATTCACGTGTGGAGGAGAGCTCAGATGCACTGTAGGAGCAAGGGAAACCCCAAGTTTGCTGACACAAGTCTGGTCCCTGCTTGTTCATGTTTCTGTCCTGGATGATGCCAGGCACCACCCCACATGAGAGCAGGGTCACACAGAGAAAGGTGATACCTTGACCTTGCTGAGCACTGCTTTAGCCCCGAATGGCTGCTTTCTTTGGTTCTGGCTTCCCTGAACAAAGGGCAAAATCTTCAGGCTGTGAACAAAACCCAGCACATCCAGGCTGTCAGTCCTGGAGGTCATGGTGACACTTGCTGCACCAGAGCAGCAAACCGTGTGAAGGTGGGAGAGGAAGGGGAGCTTACCCAAGAACAAGATGTGCTGTTTGCTGCTGCTGCTGTCTAACTACCTTTTAATAAATCTCAGCTGGCAGCTGCATTTAACATTGATGTTTTTGGCAGCTGCCATTTGCTGTTCCTTTCAGACTGTAGACACTGTCTATCTTATTAATGAGCTGATTTTTTTTTTTTTTTTTTTTGAAGACAGATTTATGTTCTCAAATACATTTAATAGAAATAAGCTCAATGGACCAGACCTGAGGTAGGGAAATGTGAGCTCCTGAGTGTGCCAGCAAGTCAGAAGAGCTTTGCAAGGGCTCCACATCCCTGCCAGGGCTGTGACCATCTACGGTAGGGGCAAGGGCAACCCCATGGGGCAGGCAGAGCTGGGTGCTCCTGAAACAAACTCATCTCAAGTTAACCTGTAGTCTTGAGAGTTGAATTTCCTTTGTGTTGCAAAGGGGATTCGAGTAAAGAGGTTTATTCCTGCAGGGGCCAGCTCTGCTGGCCTCTCCAGAAATACTTGGGAGAATACTTGGGAGGCTGCATTATTTATGAAGTCCTGCATGCCATATCTCAGATGTTTCCTTCTGTGCATTCCCATATCTGTTAAAATTACCCCCAGGATGTCTGGCCCATGCTGGTCCAGGTTGATGTGCGCCACATGTGGAGCTGCCCCATGAGCAGCAAGCTAAGCAGCTTGCCTGGCCCCATGCACTGGTGCCAGGCCAGGGGAAGCACTGGCTGCGCTGTGCTGAGCCGTACCCAGCTGCTTCCTGCCTGCAGGACACCTGTGATCTCTGTCCAGCTGCCTGTAAACAGGGCATTTGCTTCACATCATGGCAGTCACAAAGAGAGACCAGTAGAAATTGCTGGTGCAGGCAAATTCCTCTGCTCTTTGAGCTGGGCTTCCTGTTATCTGCGCTCCCTCACTGCAAACTGAACATGCTGGGGATGCTCGGAGAGCTGCTGGCCTGGCTGCCAGCCCCAGCCTTCCGCTTGCCAGGGCAGGGCAAGCAGTGCTTTGCTGCTTTTATCTTCCATGAGAAGAAATAGCTTAAGTGCTCTGAAGCAGGAGCAGATGCCAGGAGCTCCCCGATACCATATGCCACCATCTCGGTATGTGGCGGAGTGAATCACAGTACAGCCTCTTCATCACCGAAGCCTACAGCCGTAGCTTTGAATGCTTTCCTTGCACTGTTCATCCTTGCGAGTCTGCCTTTTTTAGCCTGAGCTTTGGTCTCCTTAGCTGCACAGCCAGGTGCCAGCAGGCGTTTGGAGCTGTGATCCCACTCGTGGTCATGCTGGAGACCCCTGGCCAGTGTCCTGCAGCTAAGGGGAGCAAGGCTCCTGGCCACAGCCCTGCAGGGAGCATTTGAGGCACCAGAGCAGGACGGGGTGGCAGGAGGGCTTGGAAATGCAGCATTCGCTTCCTTATGGCCCCTTCTCAAACCTGAGCCTGCTCTCCAGACTACTCTTCCATAGGAACCTGTAGCACCCAACATCCACAAACCTCTAACCCATATTGTCTCCAGCAGTGCTGGGTGATGCCACCTTGGTGGCCAGGCTGCCAATCTTCCCATCCCCACGTGCTAGTACTTAGGGCACTCGCGTCCTTGTCCCACCGGGCTCCATGTCCCTTGTCAGGGAGGGCTGCTGCTGATGCAGGAGGTGTGAGAAGGCTTCCCCAAGAGACTTGTGGGCTGCAGGGATGTGGCCATTCCTAAAATTACAGGTGCGCACCACAGTGGGAGGCCAAGGGAGGGAGCAGTGATGCTGCTACAGCAGCTGTGCTCCTGAAAGGCAGATCTTCAGACAGTGCTGAAGGGTTTCACGGAGATGGAAGAGGCACCTCATGGCATTCTTTACCTTGTGTCACCTTCCTCGAAGCATCCAGGTGGCAGCATCTGCTGGCCCCCCCATTACTGTCAGCAGAGTGGGACCCGCCACTGACCCAGATAAAGCGCGGCACTCATGGCTCAGCCATCAAACCCACGCTCATTTCATACCCAGGGATAAACCGAGCCTTTTTCTAGGATGCAGGGCAGCTCCTGCAGCTGTGCTCACTGTGCATCGCCCTGCTACAGGCTCTCGCTCGCAGGCACCGGTGTTGCTTCAACAACCAGTTTCTCAAAGTTGGGCGAGAAGGATTAAAAACAGGAACATACGACGAAGGAGCAATCGCCTCTAATTCTTGCGTCTTGGCTCTAAGAAGGAAACACTGAGATCCTGTGTGCGCTCTTACTGCCTGCCTCTGCTTGTGTCCCTCTGCTTTTGCAGGGCAAGCATGGCACTGAGGAGCAGTGCCCATGCTACGAGCCTGGCAGGGGCTCTCTGCTTGGTGTTCCCAGTCCTGTCCCTTGGGCTGGGTGCAAGTGTCCCAGCCACGCTTCTGCTGGCCTACTTTGGTCTTAAAAGCTCATTCTGGAATCTGAAATAGTTGCCTGGCTTCCCTCTAGCCACATTATGGTGAGGATGGAGCAGGGGACAATGTGGGAGTGGTCACCCTCTGTACTCTGCAAGTCCATGGGGTTGCAGCAAAACCTCCTCCAGAGCAAAGGTAGCACATCAGTTTTCTCTTTTTTTTTTTTTTTTTTTTTTTTTTTTCTGCTACAGGCAAAAAGACAGTTGGATGGTCCTGTTGGCTGGAAACCTGAGGTCTAGCCGCTGTACCTGTTCCCTTTCTGCTTCTTATTTTATGGCCAGAGATGTTTTCCTGGCATGTGTACCTGTGCAGCCCACCATGTCGCATGCTGGTGGGTACCAGCCAGCAGAAGGGCTCCAGCATCCCTGGGATAATCCCTTCCTTCCAACCTTCCCTTCCCTCCAACCTGCCAGAGCCGCAACCATGTACCCCCTGCTCACACGGAGCCAGCGATGAACCTCCTCCTGCTGCCAGAAAAAGCTTGTCTGGGAGGAGACCCAGCACAGATGAGATGTGCAAGGAGACAGCAGGCTCCAGCTTTCCTCTTCTCAGCTCACCTGAGCCCTAGAGCCAAGCCCAGCATGGGTGGCTCTGTGTTCGCTTTGGTGCAAAGCCCTGGCACTGCAGCAGAAGCAGCAGCCATCAGCCTCAAGCCAGGGGTCAGCAGGGAAGAAGGGTTGCTACTGCTGCTGTCTCCTGTTGCTCTGGCACTGGAGGCTTTTCCTGGGGAGGAGGCTGCAGAACATCCTCCCCCACTTCCCTTGCAGGGTATCTTTTGGGGACAGGAGGGCTGGGACCCCCATGCCCCAGGCCAAGGGGACAGGTGCTTTGTGTGCAGGACAGGACCAGCCTGCACCATCCGCAGCAAATCCTCCCCTTCCAGAAGTATTGCTCTGCAGTCCTCCATCAGCAGCAGCCTCTCTCCTTGCTGAAAGCCTGGAGACGCTGCTGCCCACATGTACAGCAGAACTGAGTTATTTAAGGACACGAGGCTTTTCTTGCTGCATTCCCGCATCACGTGGCTCACTAATTCAGGCTGGCTTGCAGCTGCAGCCAGCTTCTGCAGGAGGCAGTGCCTGGCCCTGGGATGGGGATGGCAGCCTGGAAAATCATCTCCTGGCTTTGCAGTGGGGGGATGTGGCTATGTGGAGGTCCCTGCAGCAAGGATGCAGGGCATGCCTGGGCCATTCTCCCCAAGCCTGCAGTTTTGGGGAACCATTGCATTCTTGCTTCCTTCTTAGGACACCAAGGTATAAAAATAGCCAGGGATAGCAGCGCAGTGCAGTAACCCAACCCTTTGCCTGACGAGGGACTGGCAGGGGGGAGCTGCCCCGTGGGGCCCCAGCCTCCAGGAAAGCACAGCGTTGTGTCCTGTGCCAGCATAACCTTCAGGAGGCTTTGGCTGGGGTGGGGGGCACAGGCTGTGCTATAGATAACCCCCGGACTCTGAAGGGTGACAGTTGAACCGCAGAGGCATCCCATGAGCTCAGATGGGTTTTTGGCTGCACACCCCCCCCCCCCGCCAGGCTCTCAGATTGGGTAGCAAAGGGCTAAATTTGGGCTGCCCTGTTGCTGCGAGCTGCAGGGTGCTAGCTGGAGGCATCTGGTATCCACTGGGAGGAGCAGGGGATGGGGAGTGGGGATCCTGCCTCCTGTGGGGCTTCTGTCCCACAGCGCTGGGGACTGGGAGCGGGGGTGGAGGTCTCACTAGGTGCACCCCTGGGTGCTATGGGGCTGGCAGCCCAGCTGACAGTGTCTCACTCCTTCACCCCACAGGCCCTGTGCGGCTGCACCGTGAACATTCCCACCATCGACGGGAGGGTGATCCCACTGCCCTGCAATGACATCATCAAGCCGGGCACAGTGAAGAGACTGCGTGGGGAAGGGCTGCCCTTCCCCAAGGCCCCCAACCAGCGAGGAGACTTAATTGTGGAGTTCAAAATCCGCTTCCCAGACAGAATAGCTCCCCAGACGAGACAGATCCTCAAGCAGCACCTCCCGTGCTCCTAGAGCCTCGGAGACTCTTCTCCAAACAGCAATACTCCAAACGCACATGCCACAGCATCTGGCCCACATGGAGCAGAGGTGCCAGAGCACTTTCAAATGCCAAAAAAAACCACTTTCCTTCCCCAAAAGTCCCCTCCTTCCTTCCCACCCCTTCCCCTCTCAGCCTATTTTCTACTCCAGTGGCAGGGGAATGGTGAGCACAGACTCCTGCCCTCGCAGCTCTCCTCACTGCCAGCTTCTTTTTTTTTTTTTTTTTTTGGTTTTGTTTTTTTAGAGGTCCAGCTTTGCACAAGCGAGCAGCTGTTTGGCCGGAGAGGTGCATCACTGTGTAGTTTTTGTGTCACCTGCTTTTTAAGCCAACTTTCTGACTAGAGGATGGGCTCGTAGGGGTTAAGCGCAGTGTAAATAGGACTTCACAGGATCTCACATTCCCTGTGTTAGTTTTCTCCTTCCCTCTTTGATACTTGCTGCTGTTAGGGGTCCTGTCCATACCAAGGTGCCAAGGAAACTCCTGAGCGCATACGGCTAAAAGGACTACTCCTGTGTGTGGTGGCCACTGTAGCTAGACTGTTTCTAACCAGGGACCACAGTACCTAGTCCTACTTCAGTCCACTCGTGTGCCAAGACCACCACTGAGCATCACCTGTGCCAATCAATGGAGATCAAAGCACTTGGGGACTGTCCCTTCCAGCCTCCTGCCCCCACTGACCCCTATGCCTGCTGCCAGCTGGAGGGATGGGGGAGCTCAGGGCGGGAGCTTTCTTGTTCAGATGTGTTGAGTTTGCATTGTTGCTTTTTTTTTAAAATACATATATTTAGCTTGCTAGGTAAACTCTGTAAGGGTTTGCTCTGCTCACTTTGGGTTTCCTGGAGTGGTTCACCCCGACTTTTGGGGAAAAGCTCAGCCATACCAACATCATGCCTGTGAGAACATAGTGTGTGTGTAGCACAAGTCTGGGTGCAAAAGCAGAGCCAAGCGTCAGCAGAACTGTAGTTTTTGACAAGTGTTCAACCTTAGGGATTTTATTAGGAAGAGAAATTCATATGTATATATTTTTCTACAGGGACATTTAATTCAGGAGGTATTTCTGGGTGTTATGGTGGAACTGGAAGGAGCATGAGGCAATCTGCTTGGTGATTTTCTTTTTAAATGCTGTATTTTTAAAAAATTGGATTTCCATCAGGAGAATTTTTATATTTCTTACCTTTCTTGGTCAACTCTGCCTCTTGCCAGTTTTTCCCAGGAGGGGTCCTGCAGAGCACACAGCACAGTTGACCTAGCTCTGTATGGCTCCTCCACCACCTCAGCTCCGCATCTCCAGCCCAACCGGCACCGAGATAGCCAAAACCAACCCCCCCCCCCCCCCCCCCGGGCATCCTTTTTATAAAGAGAAATCACTGACTTGAAATAGGGGTCCAGAGTGTGTGTGTGTCAGCTTATGGCAAGTAGCCTGCCGAGCTGGCAGGGGCTGTATAGCTGTACAGTGCATCATACGCGGCAGGAGGATGGCCTGTGCCACGGCCAGGGCACAGGGAGAGGAGACCTCTTAAATTAAATTAAAGCACTACTTAATTTTGTGACCGGTTTGAATTCAGGTTAGGGCACAACACCTTTTCCCTCCACTGTTTCCTGTGGCGTTGGATGTATGGAAACCTGGTGGACACTGATGTAGTGAGAAGACAGGTCAGCACATATATGCAAGCTGCTGTATTTTTCCCAGTTTCAATGCGATCTGAATGTTTTATAGTGTTGTTTGTGTTTTTTTTTTTTGTTTTGTTTTTGGTAATGTCAGTATTGAGAGAAAAATAAAGTATTTTAAAAAATATTAACTCCTTGGTGTGCACTGTGATGGGGTCTGCATCCCTTTGGGGCTCCAAAAACACAAACGACATGGGCAGGGGGGCAAGTCTAGCCAAGATGCCAAAAGGATGGAGGCCAGAGTGGGTAAGGAGGGGCTGTGGGCAGGGGGGCGCTGTGGCCAGGACTGGGGTGATGAAGGGGGCTTCTTGGTGGGGGCTACCCGGGGACTCGTCCCAATGCCTGACCACTCTTTCTGAGAAGAAATGTCTCCTCATTTCCAACTTAAACCTCCCCTGGCGCAACTTGAGGCCATTCCCTCTAGTCCTACTTTGGGGCCGGGCCCAGGCTCTAAGCTCCAGTGCCTTGGCCCCCATGCTGCACACACCAGTCTGGGCTGCAGCCCTGAGGGTGTTGTATGGACCCTGGTAGGGCCAAGCTGTAGGGCTGAGGCACCACAGACATGGCTGTAGCGCCACAGGGGCAGGACAAGGAGCTGCCACTCATGGCAGCAAAGAAGGGACCCAAGCAAGCTCCCTCTCAGGGGCTACCCTCAGCCTCCATATGCTGCTCCAGGGCAGAGGCAGATGCTCCTGGAGCTCCCGTGGGGGCTGTCCCCCCTCCCACTGCGGAGCAGTCCTTTTCCCCTTCCCAGGTGGCTGACAGCAAATGCATTGCAGAGCAGCAGCACAGCCCCATGAGCTGGCAGCATCTTCCCCAAGACGCTGAAGCAAGGTGGTGCGAGAACAGGAGAGGCATGGTGCCAGCCAGTGGTTGGCTCTGAACTAGGACAGACTACCTGAGCAGACGTTGCCCAGCCTCCCCAGGGGCTCCACTCCCATGGCCTCCTAGTGCAGCTTCCAGCAGGTGGTTGTGCTATTTTTAAGCAGCACTCTCAATTTCAGTATGTTTCTCCCCACAAACCCCCTTTCTCCTGGATAGCCCCATCCTTCGGCCATGACGAGACTCCCCTCACCCGTTTTTATCCTCCCTTTAAGCCTAGGTAAGCTGACGGAGCACTTCTACATCTGACAGGCTTCAGGGATAAAACTCCCATTGCTTGGGCCCCACACAGCTCTGGCTGTGGGAGAGGTCACACCAAAAGCCCTGGGGGCACTTTTCTGTTCATTTCATCCACAGTTAAGCATCTTTGCAAAAATTCTCAGTTCCTGCAATGCTCTAGAAGCCAACAGCATGCATCTGTGCTCTGTGCCAAGGCCCGTTGTCCTCTGGTTTGGGGCTGTGCCACATGTGGCCAATAGCATTGCTCCTTTGTTTAAACACGTCTTCCCTTGCCTGGCTGTACTTCCCCAGCACCACTAAATCCAGCCCCAAGCTGGATGATCCAGACAGATGGCGAAGGGTGCCCCACCTACCTGCTGGTGGCCAAAGCTGCATGTTCAAATCAGGCAGGAAAAGGAGAATCAAATTCAGCCGGTGGCAGCAGCAGTTGCTGTGACTGCTCAGGGCAAGAGCACTCAGCTCCCAGCCTTTGGGGTCAAAGGTGAGCACCAAGGCACTGAGCTTGAAGCTGTGTTCACCACACTCAAAACTGGTCCTTGCATGTTACCCTGCAGCTTGGAGACATGCAGGCACCCAGAGCCTCCCTTTTTCCCTGTTTTAAAGCCAGACAGACCCCATGCAGAGCAAAGTGGAAGTGAAAAGTAACCGTGCTGAACAGGAAGCTCTTTGTCTTTTCATGGAGTTCAGGGGTGAGCCCAAACACCATGCAGCACAGGTCTAGGCTCATGGATACAGACTCACAGCTGCTCTTCCTGCTGCAGCCCTGCACTGCAGCTGGCCACGCACCTTCTGCTCTCTGGACCATTTACCTGCTTCAGCAGGTGCAGCCCTGGCTCCAGCTATGGGTGAATGAGCACACACGCCAGGATAGGGCAGGTGCCAGCTGCCAGACCCAGGGCTTCTCTCTCATGAAACACTAAGTACAGCAGTAGCACATCTTTCAGTTCAGAGAAGGGAAAATAAACCTAGGAGCAGGCCAGGAAGCTATAGAAGAAATTGAAGGAAAAGCACAAGAGTATGATCAAAACCTGACTACCGAGTACAAGGCACAATAAAGGCCAAGCTGACAGCAAACAACCAAACCTTTCATCAGAAGCCCACAGGGACACACAAATTGTTTCTGCAGAAAGGGGAATCTTTCTGCAAAACCTGATGAACACAGTTGCTACAGCATCAGAGGAAGCTCCTGTTCCCAAACCACACTCAGGTCACACTGCACCAGGCTCCAGAGATAGCTCAGGAACCCTCTCATGCCTGCCTTCAGGCACAGCAGATGAAAGGGGGATTTCTGGAGGAGTCCTTTGCTGCACAGAAGTCAAAGCAGCAGGAGACCCAATGGCTCATGGCCAGCATCAGAGAAGCAACGCCAGATGCCTGCTGCTGGCAGCAGGGCTCTCTTGGTGCTTACTGCCAAGTTATGACACAGGAGAGAGATTGCCCGACCAGTTTCTTCTGTTAACATGAGCTAAGAGACATACGGACAAAGAGCAACCTCACACACGCCAGTGAAATGTACAAAACAGACAAGAGAGGCAGCTGAGGAGTGCTCACATAGCAAGCGAGACACGGCAGATGCAGCGCTGCTGATGCTGTGGCAGTACCACAAAAAGGAATTGCCAGGGGCCTGGCTAGAGTTTTGTGGGATTTTTATTATTATTATTATTATTTTTTAATACAGGCCAGCGTTGTACCCTTTGCTAAAGCTGCTGATTCTGCCATATAAACTAGAACAGAAATTTCTCAGAAATTAAGTCAGTTCCCCTCCTTGTTAATAATTCACTGTCTGCCTCCCAACTGAACATCGGTCTGTATTTGTGTTTGCAGAAAACATTCCCTGTACAAAGTCTGACGTGCAGCTACACTGTTCTGACTGAGGAATGAAGAAGCTGAGAGTCCACTGAACATTGGATTTTCCCTGTACAACATAGCCTGATTTGGAGTTTGGTCCAATGAGGACAGCGAGTTAACCGTAGAGATCATCATCATTGTCTTCACTGTACACATTGCCCCCGCTGCCACCTCCTGTGCCTTGGCTTGGACCAGCGCCTCCCTGGTTTCCTGATGGGAACCTGCAGGCAGCAGTGCAGAAGGGGAGAGAAGAGATGCTCTTCAGAAGCTTCCTCACAGCTCAGCACAATCCCCTCCCCTCCACATCAACTCCCGGGTGCCAAGTAGGAAAGAGGGGAGAAATGTGCTGAAGCCTTAAGGCAGGTGATGCAAAGGCTTACACTGCTGCCAGATGTTGCTTGCATTAAAGGAAAAAGGGCTGATGGGCTTCAGGAGCACTAACACAGCAGCTGCAAATGACCTGCAGCACAGCCTGTACCACCATGTGCTCAGCTGGCTGCCGTACACACTGGGGGGAACCAGAAAACGTGGTGGAAGAGGGAATTGTTACCCAGAGAACAGCAAAGCTGCCCTCAGTGCTCTGCTCCAGGGCTAGCTGAGCCACGCTGCCTTCCCTACCTCCCTCATGGTTACCTGAAACTGCCAAAGCCACGGCTCTGCTGTAGAGTCTGTGCAAACATCTCGTATTTCCTGATGTCATTGTCACTGACAGAGCGGCGGGCAAAGCGCATGGCCTCCTCAAAGTGATCCCTGCGTATCTCAGGAACCGGGTCATCCTCCTCCACCTCCTGCAGTGGGACAGAGGGCCCAGGTGAGCTGTGGGCAGCCCGACACCTGCCCACAGCCCCCCTCTGGGTCAGGATACAACAATACCCACCAAGGCAGGGGCTAGAGAGGGATTCTGCAGCAGACTGAGTCACAGCTGCAGCAGGGGCCCTCTGAGCAATGCCAGTGATGAGGCACAACAGGAGGCCCTCACCCTCCCACAAGAAGAAAATAAAGTGCTCCAGCTCAGCGCTCTGTGCCGAGCCTACTCGTTCTCATCTGAGGATTACAGAGAGGAACACATCATCCCTCACCCACGGGCAGAGGTGGGCTGCCTCTCTCATGAGCAGTGAAAGCTGAGTGCCCCACTCACCATGGCAGAAGGGTTGGTCTGTCGCTCACGCTCTCGCCTGATCTCACTCTCGATGGACTCGCGGATGGCCAGTTTGCAGGCACGCTGGCAAATTTCTGTCAGGTCAGCCCCCGAAAAGCCATTGGTCATCTTAGCTAGGAAATCCAGGTCAACATCCTAGGGAAAAACAAGAGGCCTGTCCTTTACACCTTGCATTCTCAGGTGACAAAGAAGTGCCTTTAGATCCCACGGTACCAAGGTGCTGTCTTAATTTTGGCCAATTTTAGAATGGCAGGCTGTTAAGGCTCTTGTTTCTGGTAAAAGTTAACCACACACAAAGGCAGGCCACACTCCCCCCACTCACAGCAAGAACTTGCTACACAACTACAAATGCCTCTGCACTGTTCACCTTCAAGAAGAAACAGGCTGACTTTCAGATGTGATTTCCTCAGGTCTCAGCATTAGGAGTCAAATGAAATGACTGGAAATGGAGATGGGGAGGACAAACAACCTCCTCTCCTCCTTCCTGTCAACTGACAGAGTAGTACTATAAGCTTCTTTAAAGCTTTCCTTCACAGTAGTACTTTAAAAAGTAAAAATGGCCTAAAAAAGTTTGCACACTCACTTGACATCTGCTTTTCTCTGATTAACCCTATGAGTTTCATTATTGCCTACTTCCCAGGCAAGGCATAGAACTCTTGCCTACGAAAGAGCCAGCAACAATTAACTGCAATGGTTCCTCTTCGATTTCCATTTCCCACCCCCATTTTCTGCATTTATTTTTCTTTCAGAGTACAAGAATCTCCTCCATCATTCCATAACAGGCGTTCCTGTACTGTAGGCAGAACTCTACTATATGACAAAGACCTGCTGCGCTGACACACTGATATCTAGTTGCGTTGGTACCTTGTTTTAGAACTCGAGCCTCCCCCTATCTCTCTTCCATCTATTTCCACTCTTCAGGGATGGAAGGTTTCACAGTTCTGCAGTGCATGGAGCAGTCCCCAGCCCTCCTCTCTGTCCCCAGCTCGTGAGGAGCATGTGCAGCGCACTGCAAAGCCAACTCAGGTGCAGTCATGGCACGGATCCTACCTTAGCAACTGGTGATTTCCTCAGGTTGGCCTTAAGAATAGCAACCCGGGACTTTTCGTCAGGCAGGGGGATGTAGATGAGTTGATCCAGGCGGCCAGGGCGCAAGATGGCTGGGTCAATGATATCCGGCCTGTTGGTGGCACCGATGATGAAGACATTCTTCTTGGTGGACATGCCGTCCATCTCTGTCAGGATCTGGTTGATGACGCGGTCTGCAGCACCGCCGCCATCTCCGATATTGCCACCTCGAGCCTTTGCAATGGAGTCCAGCTCATCAAAGAAGAGCACACAAGGGGCTGCTTGGCGGGCCTTCAAAAGGCAAAGAGAAACAATTAGTCCCTGTTAAATAACACCAGGAGAGGAGCACACTGATTTCACCCTAAGCATACCCTAAAATTATAGCAGCTCAGAGGAGTACCAGAGGAGTACCAGGCAGTACTACTGCCTTGAGAGCTTGGAGTAGCTGCTCTAGAAACCCTCAATTAAATTCTGAGTAACAAGGTGAATTTCCCTAAAGCTGAGAGCATCATAGACCAAGCAGAAGTATGGTAATTCTAATGCAAAGAGGAAAAGCTACAACCAGTCTGCCAGGACCAAACTCTCCCAGCAAGATCTGGAGATGTCAGTTGGTTATTTAGGCACTGGGGCATCCATAGTCACAATGTATCACATAGAAGGGGCAAATCCAGTCCCTGTCTTCAGCTACCTAATGGGTAATTACAGGCAAAAGGAGTCAGATCCTTCTTTGAGGTGCGCAGTGAAAATGGTTGCAAACTGCTGCAAAGAAAATTCCAGTTAGAAATAAGGAAAAAATTCTTTACAATCAGAGAATTCAAACATTAGCACACAGGCCCACAGAGGTCTGTGATTCTCCATCCTTGGTTGCTAATGTACAAATCAACTAATACACACGAGACATACACAAACCAGACTTCCAAGTTATCTTCCTGCTCTGGACAAACAGTTGGAGCATATGGCCTCTGAGGTTCCTTCCTTCCCGACCTACATTTTCCTCTCTCATTCTCCTTCCTGCTTTGCTCTTTCAGCAGCTTCCCTGACTACAACAGTGAGGATTCCCATGGCAATCCCTACGTGGGACAGGAGGTGACACTATCTACAGGGAACTGGGCAGCAGGAGGGGAACTCCTTTCTGTGCCATGCATATTGCAGGACAAGACCCTGTAGGATGTTTTGAAAATCTATAGAAGGTAATAGCTAATGAGGCATCAAAGTAAGTTTTCAAGGTATATTGAGGGTATTTATGTCACTCTAATGTCAGCCTCATGGCTAAGGCATTAGCACATGTATCATTCTGTAACAAAAGATGCAAACTGTAATGGGAGAAAGAACATGTAAATAGCTATGTTCCCAAACAGGATTAATTCCCTAACATCAAGAAAGCAGCCCCTGCTCACAGTGCAAGTGAAGAAAACACAAAAAAAAATACACAAATAAGAACTGGGCCAGTAAGACAGACACAGTGGAGACGATGTTCTGGGAGCATCTCAGCACAAACGTAGCACAGGGAGCAGAAGAAACACTTACCTTGTCAAAGATCTCACGCACGTTGGCTTCAGACTCTCCAAACCACATGGTGAGCAATTCTGGGCCCTTGATGGAAATGAAGTTTGCCTGGCATTCATTGGCAATGGCTTTGGCCAGAAGTGTCTTACCACAACCAGGTGGCCCATAGAACAGAACCCCCTTTGATGGAGTCATGCCAAATTTGAGGAACTTGTCCGGGTGCTCCACAGGATACTACAGGAGAACAACAAAAAATTCTTGTGATGAGCAGGCCTGTGCCTTGCCCCACCACAAACAGCATCTTAGATTTCTAGTGAGTTAAACGCAAGTTTCTGCCTGCTCAAGGCCACTAGAGTTTTTAGCTGGGGACTGGTTTGAAAATCACCACAGCTCAATTGCAAAGCTGCCCTAAAAAGCCTATTTATCCCTAAGAACTAAGCACCAGTTTGGGTAGTTTTCCAGCACACTTAACCCCAGCTTCGTTCTGCCCTGCAGAAGCAAAAGGGAACAGCTCATTATCCAACCTAGTCAGCTCTGCCCTCCAGAGACACACAAGGTGTCTGATGTGAGCATTTATCCTCAGCAGCAAGGTCAGAGCTAGGTGATGGTTTAACACCAGAAAATTAGACTTCTATTTATTTATTATTAACTCACAGACACATTGCCTCTATAGTGACAACTGAGAGCAGGGATGTATCAGAAAGAAACCATCTTGATGCAGACACCAGAAGTTTCCAGACATTCATGACTTTTTGTCTCCCTTCACAGAATGCTTCTCAATCTTTTTTCACCTGTCCTGATGGTAACATCAATAAAAAGCCCTTTGGAAGCTCACTGCATGAGAATCTTTGTTCACCTTCTGGCAGATAAAGCCACCATGTAACAGAATTCTCAGCATTGGTCCCATTGCTTTGCTGACTTCCACTTATGAGAGGCAGAACTACTGCATTTCTGCATTAAGCACAAGACACATGAAAGATATCATCATACACTCACTCAACTAAGGAAAGTCTGATGCTGCTTCCTAGCACCTTCCTCTCCCTAAGTTCACTAAGATGGAACACCATGGTATTTTCAGTCCATTACAAACAGTTATCATAAAAACTGCATTTATCCTGTTCACAGTCCAAACAGGAATATGAAGAGGTTCTGGATTTTACCACCATAATTATTACTTAAGCTGACTAGGCAAAAAATCAGCTGGAAATGCTTACCTGTACAAGCTCCTGGAGTTCTCTCTTTACATCTTCTAGACCACCAATATCTTCCCAGGTAACTTGTGGCACCTCCACCACAGTCTCCCGAAGAGCAGAAGGGTTGCTCTGGCTCAGAGCCCACTATCATTAGAAGAAACGTCATTAAATAATGCTATCATGTCGTGCTCACATGCTTCAGATAAACAATTAGACATTGCACCTAAAAGAGGGGCACTCTTGCATTACCCTGAAGTCATCCATGGTCACAGCCAGTGAGTTCATCACTTCAGCATCGATGGTTTCATCTTCTAGGTCTATGAGATCCATCTTCTTTCTGATAGCCTGAAGAGCAGCTTCTGAGCAAAGAGCAGCCAAGTCAGCACCAACATGTCCATGGGTCTCATTTGCCACCTGAAAGCAAAGCACTGACTATGACTCACAGGGACACAAGCAAGCACTCTGCATGCTCTGGTGACTCACTCAGAGGTGCAATGAAACTTTGGAGGACATAAACATCAGTGTTCCACTGTGGGTTCAAGAGACGAGTGCCACCACATATTTAACAGGCAGAGACACTGCTGTTCCACCTCCCACTTGAGATCAAAGTTGCAACTGGAATTCAGATGGCACAACACAGAAAGATAACCCAAGATTGGAGTTCTTCATTCAGGACAGAAATAACAGGAAACAACTGAGTTTACATGCGGTATCCCATGTCACCACAACACTCACACCTCCCTGAGAGCTGTTTTAGGTTTACTAGTAGAATACCACAGCAAACAAACCCAGGACAGTGGCAAGGCATGTGCAGACTGGACTGATACACACTTGTATCATAATCTTAACCATGCCACTTTTAGCTAGTGAGCAAGGATTTTTGGTCATCGGTAAACTAGTTGGAAGGAAGCCCAGAGATCACATGTTCACCCACTTTCACACTGTCCTAAATGAGCAACTACATTTACACGATCAAAGCCGTAACAACTCTGCCACTACAAAACACAGCATCAGCTAATGTTAGCCTGCAGAGAGAAGCTTTCCCAACAGCATTTTGCTCACCTGTTCCAGATCCACATCATCAGCAAGTTTCATATTTTTTGTGTGGATCTGCAGGATCTCCAGGCGCCCAGTTGCATCTGGGATACCGATATCTACCTCTCTGTCAAAACGACCTGGGAAGTACAAAACATATGTTGAGCTGCTGATTCTGCAAACCAAAGGAGCTGCAGTTGCTGTCTTCCTCTGACTGAACGACATAATGACAAGCCACACAGACATAATTTCAGAAAATGCCACGAGTTTTGGGTTTCTCTACAGCATGTATCAGCATAGTTGCAGAGTCAGAAAGGAAGAAAGGCCTTAGCCATTTAGGAAAAGTGGAACTACTGTATTAACTAGACTTCAAGACTACAAAAAGCAGAGTACTACTGGTTTAGCAACATTTTCCAAGCTTCATTTATAGGAAGGGATACTTCCCCTAACCAACATACCATGAGGCATTTTTGTTTACTTCCACCTTTGTGTCCTCAGCATAAGAGTATGCGAATTCTGAGAGACAGATTTAGTTTTTTAGAACTTCCTACAGTAATCATCATAGCAAAAGCCAGGTGGTGAAAGAAAAAAAATGCCCCATTATCTGGGGAGGCAGGAAACCTATATATTACTGTGATATTAACTAAGGTACATACACCTATCATTTGCCTCTAGTCATGCCTCTATACACTAAAGATGCTCTTTTCTCCTGCAAGCTTGACAGGTTTGCCGTTACACACTTTACCAACTGCTCATACACCAGACATTCGTTCACACTGTAGAGTTTTGAAAACATGGAGCTTGGAAACTACCAGACTCCTCATTAATAAAAGGGAAGTCAGACAATTCTTCTACAACCTGAGGCACACACATCCCCTCAAGCAGCCATTTACTCCTTCAGTGTGTCCTGAGCTAGCCTCACCTAATAGAGACTACCACGTGATTTCAAAGTATTTTGTTCTTTCTACAAGTTCTAACCTAATAAGACAGAAAATTATTTCAAAGGCCAGAAGCCTAGAAATTAATTACAAAGCAGCAGCTAGACACAAATCAATAGTCTATGAAATACACAGAAGACGTGTATTTACACGTCTTACATGTGTAAGACATGTGACTCAATCTTTACAAGGCCCCCAAAGCATAGTCTGTAACAAAGCATCTGATTGTATCGGGTTTACACGGCATGGGCTTGGTAGCAGGGGGGCTGCAGAGGTGGCCTCTGTGAGCAGAGCCCAGCAGCTGCCCCATGGAAGAGAGGAGCCAGCTCCAGATACTCAGAAAGGGACCCACTGCTGGCCAGAACTGAACCAAGTTCAATAAGTGACGTTATTTGTGCCTCTGGGAGAGCATATTTTAAAATGAGAAAAAAAATGTTCAGGGGAGGACACAGAAGAGGGTGGATATGGGGGGACAGTGTTTCTAGTTTGCTTCTAGTTTCCCACTTTTTAGTTTCCCACAGTGTTTGTCTGCTAATGATAGGCAATAAATTACATTAATCTCCCTATGCTGAGTCTGTTTTGCCCATAATGATAATTGGTGAGTGATCTCCCTGTCCTTATCTCAACCCTTGAGCCCTTTCCATCATATTTTCTCTCCCTTTTCCTTTGAGGAGGGGTGAGAGAGCGGTTGTGGAGGAACTCAGCTGCATAGCAGGGTAAAACCACCACAGTGATACAGAAAACAGATGACAGTCCTGGTTACCAAATCGCCTGAGTGCTGGGTCAATGCTGTTAGGTCTGTTGGTAGCTGCCATAACGATCACATGTGCTCTCTGTTTCAGTCCATCCATAAGAGTCAACAGCTGAGACACTATGCGACGTTCCACCTCTCCATGCGTCTACAAAGAGACAAAACAATTATTAGACTAAAAGCTCTACAGCACAGGAGCTGGACATTAGAGACACAAGCTGCTAACAAACATTGTGAACTGTCTATGATTCTTCTCATGCCTGAGTTCAAGCATAAACTGCTGCTTTACCCTGTACTCAGACAGATTCATGCCAGCTGACACCAAAAAGGGTGTACAGACACTTCATTACCTCCTACAGGCTATATTTACCTTCTCTCTCTTAGGAGCAATGGCATCCAGTTCATCAATGAAGATGATGGCAGGAGCATTCTTTTCAGCTTCTTCAAATGCTTTCCTCAGGTTGCTCTCAGACTCACCAGCCAGCTTGCTCATGATCTCAGGACCTGAAAAACAGCAGCACTGTGGCACCCCAAAGAGACACAGCTAGCCTCAAGGCATGCAGGTGATTTTTTTAAGTACAACATTTAGCTGAGAGTATCTGTATTTCAAGCCAAAGCAAACACTTTCAACCAAGTTCACCAAATTTGCAGCTGAACAGGCAAGAACAGAATGCAGAATTACTTCCTATCATTATTCTGGTGTGTTCAGTTTAACAGAATGCAATACTAGTCAGTGAGCCACCTTTAGCTGCCTCTTTTCTTACCCTATTTCACACTTGGTGAGCTTCTCCGTAATGTGCCACTACACACTGCTAATGCCAGTCTTAGCTTGCAAAAGAAGCAATCAAATTATATGGTGATAAATTATCAGGGTAGGGAAGGAAAAAGTTGTAAGATACTGAAGCTGTCTTTAGCTTGCATTACATGGGTACACATTTACCTCTGTAAGATCCTATAAATGAGTTCCAAAACAAAACAAAGCAAAAAAAAAAAAAAAAAAAAAAAAAAAAAAAAAAAGCAGCCTGACCAAAAAAACAAAACAAAACAAAACTCAATCCCAGAAGGAACACAGCAGTCACAGCAGTCCCCTGAGATTTCCTACAACTGCTGACCCTAATGCTTACAGATATATTCTCTTTAGAATTTTCCATCATGATGATAGGAGTGGTCACAAAGAGAAAGCAAGCTCTTTCTGAAAAATACGAGGAAAAGAAACCTGACCCTCAGGATGCAAAGTTGCTGTAGCCAACTGAAGTGAACCAGCTGCAGAGCCACTGGCACAGGCAGATACCAGACTTTCACTTCAAGTAACTCACAAATTCACACCAGTTCTGCTTAAAGCACTGCCTGCAGCTGCAGGCTTGGGACAGGCAAACAGAGAAAGCATCACTAATTCTGACAATGAATGTTACTTTTATTATGCACCAGAAGTACAAGTCTCTAAAGGCTAGCTTAGTAGCATACAGTGACACCTTCCACAGACTTAGGAAGCAGATGACAAGGGTGACATATGGTTAGGAACAGCCCATTTACTTCTGACATCTTGAGATAAAAAGCAAGGCAGTTCCCTACTGCTGGTCTCTGCTATGTTGTGCTGTACAATCCACTTCTTCCACCTTCATGGATCTGATTGAAATCAGGGAAGAAAAGCAGCGCTCCTCAAGTACAAACATTTGGTTATTCCAGCACTGATTGTAAAATGGAACAGAAAAGCAGCAAGGAAAATTCAGAATCTGGTCTTCAATGGCCATAAACCAGTATCTACCTCAACTGCTACAGGTAAGAGTGAACAATATGAGGTTTTGTCACTTGTAGGTAAGTTCCAAGGTACTCATTATAGCTTTCAGGAATGTTTTAAATGTGTTAACATTTTATTTAATGTTATGTGAAACAAAACAGGTCTTGTGCTGTACTTGAAGGAAAAAGAACTGCAGTGCAGACCAGATTCTTTTCTGAATAAAACATGCTGGCAGCAACAGAAATGAGTAAATGAGTGTTCTATGCCCATATACATAGAATAATCTTACTGCTTCCCTCCTAGCTCTGCCCCTACCAATATAAACACTCAGCTAGACAGACTCCAAATTCCTTTTTTTTTTTTTTTTTTTTTTTTTTTAACGAAGACCTCATACAGATTGGCTGCAGTGAGGGCTCCTGGCAGGGAGACGAATGGAGCCAACCCTTAAACCACCCCAGTAACACAGCACAGAGCCGCTTGGTCAGAACCACAGCACAAGAGGAAAGGGGTTGGACCCTTGTCTCAGCTCGAAGCAGAAAGAGACATTTGCCCCCAACACCGACAGTGCCACCAACCCCCACAGTGTCCCTGGGTAATAGATTTGAGGCTCTCAGGCAGGAAAAGGAAGAGGTTGAGGGTCTGGACAGTAGTCCAAACCCAGGAAGCAACCCTGAGAACTGTGTTTAAGTGACTGGGGGAAGTACCAAGAATAGGGATCGGGGCCAGATGGGGCACTGCATCACAACGAGTGCCACAAAAAAAGAGCAGAGAGTCTTAGTGATCAGAGACTTCTTGCTGAGGGGCACTGAGGCTCCCATTTGTCACCCAGATAACCTATCCAGAGAGGTGTGCTGTCTTCCTGGGGCACATGTCCAGAAACGTTAGGAAGGCTCTGCCACAGCTCATTAAACCAGAGGATTACTATCCTCCTGCTGTCATTCAGGTTGGATCCTGGGAAGCTGCAACTAGAAAAATGAGGGATATTAAAAAGGACTTTGCATCCCTGGGAAGGTCGTTGAAGGCATATGGGGTGCAGGTAGTGTTCTCCTCTGGGTGACTGGGACCCAGAAAGGAGGAGGAGAATGGGACAGGTGAACGACTGGCTGAGGGGCTGGTGTCTGGACCAAGGATTTGGGTATTTTGATCTTGGGCAGTCCTTTGAGAAGCCAGGTATGTGGGCTGCTGACCGACTCCAACTCAGCAAGTGGGGCACAAGTGTGTTGGGGAACAAGCTCTCCGGGCTGATTACCAGGGCTTTAAACTAGGTTTGACGGGGGAAGGGAGGGGAGCTAAAAGTGACAGAGAAGGGCTGGGGGAAGTTGTCACTGCTGTCACTGTTGACGATAGTAGGGAAAAACCTCTGAGTTGTCCCATAGGATTGTCTGAGGGCTCCTCAGAGAAGGTAATGATCCTGATACCCCATCCAGAATCTTCTTCTTGCATCCCTCCAGGGGTAACTGCGCCTGCTGCTTCCCTAAAGTGCCTGTATACCAACGCATGGAGCATGGGAAATGAACAGGATGAGCTTGAGATCTGTTTGGTCACAGGGCCACGATCTCATGGCAATCACAGAGACATGGTGGGACAGCCCACATGACTGGAACGCTGTCATGGAGGTCTGTGTCCTTCTTAGGAAAGACAGGCTGGGGAAGCAAGGGGGTGGGGTTGCCCTTTATGTGAGGGAGCAATTAGAGTGTACCCAGCTCCACCTGGGGGAGGGTGATGGACAAGTGGAGAGCTTGTGGGTAAGAATTAAGGGGTGGGCTGGTATGGGGGACACTGTTGTGGGGGTGTACTACCCCCACACCAGATCACCAGATCAAGAGGAGGAGGTCGATGAGGCCTTCTACAAGCAGCTGGTAGTAGCCTCACAATCCCGGGCACTGGTTCTCATGGGGGACTTCAATTATCCAGGCATCTGTTGGGTAAGCAACTTGGCCAGGTACGCGCAGTCCAAATGGTTCCTACAATGAGCTGAAGACAATATTCTGATGCAGGTGGTGGAGGAGCTGATGAGGCGGGGGATGCTCCTGGACCTTGTCCTTACCAACAGGGATGGGCTTGTTAGGGATGTGAAGGTTGGGGGCAGCTTGGGATGCAGTGACCATGAGATGGTGGAGTTCAAGATGGAACTTGGTGGAAGAAGTAAGGCTAAAAGCAGGATTGCTACCCTGGACTTTCGGAGAGCCAACTTCGACCTCTTCCGGGACCTGCTTGGGAGTATCTCATGGGCTAGGTTGCTAGAAGGCAAGGGTGCATGTGAGAGCTGGGCTACATTTAAGCAGCACTTCTTCCAAGCTCAGGATCGGTGCATCCCGAAGAGTAGGAAATCGGGGAAGGGGGCAGGAAACCTGCGTGGATGAGCAAGGAGCTCATCGATAAGATCAAAAGGAAGAGGAAGGACTATGAAATGTGGAAAAAGGGCCTGTCCTTTTGGGAGGAGTATAGATGTGTTGTCAGGGCCTGTAGGGGTGTGGCAAGGAAGGCTAAAGCCCACCTAGAGATGAGGCTTGCAAAAGAGATAAAAGATAATAAGAAGGTTTTTTTTTTTAAGTATGTAAACAGTAAAAGGAAGACTAGGGATAATGTGGGTCCCTTGCTGAACGAGGGGGGTGTCCTGGTAACGGAATACGCCGAGAAGGTGGAGATAGTGAATGCTTTCTTTGCTTCAAGGACTCCCCCTCCCGGGACTCCTCGACCCTGAAGGAAGGAGAAAGAGTCTGGGAAGTGGAGATCTCCCCCCTTGTTGACAAGGGAGTGGTTCGGGAGTGTCTGAGTGGGCTCAACGCACACAAATCCATGGGTCCCAATGGGATGCATCCACGTGTGCTAAGGGTGTTGGCAGAGGTGATTGCCGAACTGCTCCCTATCATCTTTGAAAGGTCCTGGAGAACAGGACAGGTGCCTGAAGGCTGGAGGACAGCCAGTGTCACTCCAGTCGTCCAGAAGGGCAAGAAGGAGGATCCGGGAAACTACAGGCCAGTCAGTCTCACCTCTGTCCCTGGAAAGGTGTTGGAACAGCTTGTTCTGGATGCCATCTCCAAGCAAGTGGAAGAGAAGAAGGTTATGAGGAGTAGTCAGCATGGATTCACCAAGGGGAAGTCATGCTCAACTGACCTCGTTGCCTTCTATGATGGCATCACCAGCTGGGTAGACGTGGGGAGAGCAGTGGATGTCATCTACCTTGACTTTAGCAAGGCTTTCGATACTGTCTCCCACGACATCCTGATAGCAAAGCTGAGAAAGTGTGGGATAGAGGAGTGGACAGTGAGGTGGGTTGAGAACTGGCTGACTGGCCGAGCTCAGAGGGTGGTGATCGACAGCGTGGAGTCCGGCTGGAGGCCTGTGACTAGCAGTGTTCCCCAGGGTCGGTGCTGGGTCCGGTCTTGTTCAACATCTTCATTGACGACCTTGATGAGGGAATAGTGTCCACCCTCAGCAAGTATGCCGATGACACAAAGCTGGGAGGAGTGGCTGACACGCCAGAAGGCTGTGCTGCCATTCAGCGAGACCTGGACAGGCTGGAGAGCTGGTCAGGAAGAAACCAAATGAGGTTTAACAAGAGCAAGTGTAGAGTCCTGCACCTGGGAAGGAACAACCCGAAGTATCAGTACAGGCTGGGGGACGACCTGCTGGAGAGGAGCTCTGAGAAGGACCTGAGGGTCCTGGTGGACGACAGGTTGACCATGAGCCAGCAGTGTGCCCTGGTGGCCAAGAGGGCTAATGGGATCCTGGTATGCATTAAAAGGAGCGTGGCCAGCAGGTCAAGGGAGGTGATCCTCCCCCTCTACTCTGCCCTGGTCAGGCCTCACCTGGAGTACTGTGTCCAGTTCTGGGCTCCCCGGTACAAAAAAGACAAGGATCTCCTGGAAAGAGTCCAGGGGAGGGCCACAAAGATGATACAGGGCCTGGAGCATCTTCCCTATGAGGAAAGGCTGAGACCTGGGTCTGTTCAGCCTGGAGAAGAGAAGACTGAGAGGGGATCTCATCAATGTGTACAAATACCTGAGGTGTGGGAGACAGAGGGATTTGGCCAACCTCTTTTCAGTGGTTTGTGGGGACAGGACAAGGGGCAATGTCCACAAGATGGAGCACAGGAAGTTCTGTACCAACATGCGAAAGAACTTCTTCACAGTGAGGGTGACTGGAACAGGCTGCTCAGGGAGGTTGTGGAGTCTCCTTCTGTCACGTTAAGGGGTGTAGCTGATTAACTGTTATGGGCCCAGTCGGATTCAGGGTACTGAACTATTACAATCACAGATTGCACCAATAATGCATTAACCATCTGGGGTCCAGTCGGATATTCACCAATAACGCATTAACCGTCTGGGGGTCTGGTTGGATTCAGAACACTGAACTACCACGGTCATGGATTCACCAATAACGTATAGCCACCCTTACCCTAGTTGCACTTAATGAGAGCTATAACAATGCAATCAAGTATGGTTTATTACAGCAACAGATAACCAGGTTCTTTTGGATTGCTGGCGACAGTGACTGTCTGCAAAAGCAAGCTAGCATGCATGAAATACACAGGTGTTACAGGTGTGCAGCCTAGAAATAAACACGTTAAAAGGATCAAAGACTCTAGAGAGATTTATAAGCAAGTATTCAGATCTCACCCAAAGGCGTCCCAATGGGGGGGGGAAAGAGAGGCTCAGCCCGTTGACTGATCCCAGGAGTCAGGAGGTCCTGAGGATGTTGTATTCCCTTGGGATGGTATCTCCCCTGATGGTGGTATCTTCCCTCACATCCCCTCTCTCTTGGGCCAATTTATATTATTTTCTATCTTTTAGGTGGAGCTTGAGTGACTCTAGTCAAGCATATCTTACTTATGATTGGTGAAAAGTTCTCCCGTCTCCGTTCAAAGTAGTAGGCTCTGAGAAAGTCAGAGTGCATGCTCAGTGAGGGGTGGTCGCACCTTGGAGGCGGGTAGCTTTTGGGATGGAGGTGTGTTTTGGTATTATAATGATATTATAATGAGCAAAAAGTACACTAGGGTACAGCATTTGTCAAAACATGACAGGTCCTTGGCTCAGGGTGGCAAAAGTGCAGCTTATCGGTCTCAGTGTGCACAAGAACAATCGAGTCCCCACCTGGTCACAGAGCCTAGCCGTGGTGTCTCCACTCCACTCTATGCTCCGTACTGTTCCTTAGGGCTAGCACACCAAGTTTCCCCAGCACAATAGCATCTAAGGTTGGAAGCCCAGGGAACGCTCAGGTAATGCAGCTATGCCCTACCCTGAAAGCCTCTTCAATGCTGTACATTTTCTTTAAAATGAGAATGTTAGTTTTATTTCCCTAGTTACCTCAGGCAATTATACCACACCTTCTCTGGAGATATTCAAGGCCTACCTGGGCAGCCTGCTCTAAGAAACCTGCTTTGGCAGGGGGGTTGGACCCAATGATCTTTCACTGATATTTCATTGAGGTCCCTTCAATTCTGTCATTCCTGCATCACAAAACTGTTTTTCAACCACTGCTACAAAACAATCAAGTTGAAGGACAGTGCCACTATGACAGATGCTTCCACACAAATGGCCTCTAAGTGTCCTCAGTGGGGCACTTGAAAGAGGTAAGAAAGGATGTCAAGGACACAAAGGTGGTTATAAGGTGACCTTATCTAAACCATTCGCTACCATTATGTGGAAGAATGACCACACAATTCTGGGTCCAAAGCAGACACCAAGCTTACCATTGATCAGGAAGAAGAAGGCCCCAGTTTCGTTGGCCACCGCTCGGGCAATCAGCGTTTTACCAGTGCCAGGAGGACCATACAGCAGGATGCCACGCGGCGGCTGAGGACAGAGGCAAGGGAGATTTAGGTGGTAAGCTAGTATCTGAGCGCCTGAGTAGCTTCACAGTGAATTACAAGCATTGGATAAATCCAGTCAAAAACTGTGATGCACGCTCATGCAACAGCTGCCATCCAACCATCAACACCCTGACTACTTTACATGACACACAAACAAAAACCTTGCCAGTAACTGACAGTGATGATCAAAGCATCACTCTGCTTTACAAGTACCAGCATTTTAATCTGTGCCTAAAACATAAGGAAATAGTCTCCTAATACCAGCATTAAAAAAAAAAAAGTTACTTATTCGCCTCCAATAAGTCATAAACCTCCTACATCAAAGTCAACAGCAAAGGCAAGTGCTTACCTTCACCCCTATGGCCTTGAAGAGTGCAGGGTGTCGGAGGGGAAGTTCCACCATCTCTTTGATCTGAGCCAGCTGCTTCCGGCAGCCACCAATGTCATCATAGCCCACTTCATTCAGTGACTCTTCTTCATCCTACCAGGAAGTGAATTTATTAGACATTTGAGTGAAGACAATTACTTTCTATCATTATTCTGGTGTGTTCAGTTTAACAGAATGCAGCACTAATCAGTGAGCCATCTTTAGCTGCCTCTTTTCTTACCCTATTTCACAATTGGTGAGCTTCTCCTTAATGTGCCACCACACACTGCTAATGCCACTCCTAGCTGTTCAACAATCCCACCCAGTTTACAGAACCAGGAATCTGGGCTATTGCTCGATGTTGTTTCTTTACTGTGTTGAGATTCTCACTTTCAAGTCTTCCTGGTGTCTTCAACAACTGTTTCTTAGCTCTGACTTCCCAGATATACAATGGAAATTACCTGCTGTAGTAGGTTTACGTGGCAAGGTTTTGGTAGCAGAGGGCTGTGGGAATAGAAATGTTGTTTTTGCAGAGTTACATTGTTTGGAGAGAAGGAATGTGGTATTCAGATATGCTTACAGTGATAAGAAAGCTTAGCAGGCGACCTTGTAAAAATGCAGACAACCAGACTCCTTAGGACAATTAGGTGAAAATCAGGTGTTAAGTCAAGTCAGATAAGTGAAGAAACATTACCACTACAAGCAGTAAAAATGTCAAAAGAAATTCGAAATTTAACAGGCCAGCAACTGAAGGCCATGCATTGTCTGTGAAGCATCAGACAGATTGTGAACCTGGATTACCCACTCAGTGGGGAAACAGGGGAGGGTCCTGCCATCAAAAAGTATATAAACTGTGTTTTGGAACCAGTCGGTGCACTCTCCTGCTTGTGGGGCGCCCGCCATTGCAATTGTGAATAAATTACTACTTCACTGAGATCCTCCCCTGAGCCTAAGTTATTGGCTATGGAGTGTTTCTCACGATTTGGGGTTCGTCCGGGATCCAGTCACCTACTGGGGAGCCCCACCGCCGCAGCAGCAGGAAGGCATGCCCCACTGATTTCAGCGGTCCTGTGCATCGACGGTGGCGGTTCTGCAGAGAGCTGACAGTAGGCACTCCGGGTTTTTAAGAATCGATCCGGTAACTCTGTGCACAGACCAAGGTAATATTATATATGGAGTGGTAATTCGTGTCGAGAAAATGGTTGATGTTAATAAAGAAGGGGGAGATTTGCAGTGTGGCCATGGGGGCCCCATGGTTGGTGATAACATCAGACTCTTAACGATGAGGCCATCAGGAATATAAAAGAGTTTAGAGGGAACAAAGAAGGGTGATTCAGGAGACTCCATGCAGTCTCAGGTTTCTTGTTCTCCAGCCATTAAGGCATGGAAGTTTCTGGGTGTTTGCCGTTGTTGTTACATTCAAAGTTGTTTGACCAATGAAAAGTTGTTTTGAAAAGAACTGCTGTGGGGAGAAGGGTATAAGAGGGGAGCCTGCCCTCAAAAAAAAAAAAAAAAAAAAGCAACACGATGTGATGAAGTTATGTCATCAATAAAGAAGCAGAAAGAAGGAATGAAAAGGAACTGGCTAGCAGGACAGGGACCAGGACGGGAACAGGCACTTTGATCGCCTCATGAAGATAGGTTCGGCCAAACTCAGCAAACTGCTCAGAGAAGCTCGTACAGAAAGTTGCTGGAAATAGGCACACCGGAGCTGGGAAGAAGCTCGAGTTGAGAGAAGTGGACCCACGCACACAACTGCCCCTTGCACACAACTTAAAGCAAGACATATTGTTCCCACCACCAGCCCTGGAATTCTCTGGTGTTTGTAATCAAGAAAAGGAATGGAAAATGGAGACTGTTATATGATCTGAGAGAAATTAATGATTTTGTGGAAGATATGGGAGCACTTCAACCAGGATTACCAACTCCAACTATGCTCCCCCAGTCATGGACATTATTAGTAATAGACTTAAAGGACTGTTTGTTAAACACTAGCCTGAATTCGGAAATCTTTGCCATGTTTATGTTTCAATTAATACCTTTTCTGATCATACATATGTATAGGCGTACTCGGGTTTCTTATGAATATGTAAAAGCAACATTCTATATGTATTTAGAAAGTTCGACGGTTATGCATGCGTGTTGGTAGAGCGTAGACTCCCCGCGCACCCAGCG
The DNA here is from genome assembly GCF_964211825.1 of Aythya ferina. Classification (NCBI taxonomy): domain Eukaryota; kingdom Metazoa; phylum Chordata; class Aves; order Anseriformes; family Anatidae; genus Aythya; species Aythya ferina. Next base: position 3,001,382 of record NC_140313.1, on the reverse strand, counting down.
CTGTTTACTTGACTTTTTGAGTGGGATTTTCACAGCCCCTGGCACCCCTCCTCTTCGGGGAAGGTGGAGGGAATGAATCAGACATTAAAGAAGCAATTAACTAAATTAGTGTTAGAAACCCAACTTCCTTGGGTAAAATGCTTACCCTTAGCACAATTGCAGGTTCAAACAGCACCAAGAAAGGATATAGGAATTTCACCGTATGAGATGCTGTTTGGATTGCCCTATCTGGGCAGAAGGGATGAGATACCACAATTCAAAACAAGAGAGTTTTCTTAAGAACTGTGTTCTGGGGTTGTCCTCTTCTTTGTCATCTCTCAGGACCTGTGGGTTGTTGGCTCAAACCCCACCTTTGGAATTCCCCATTCACCACCATCACCCAGGAAACCGGGTCCTGATTCGGACCTGGAAAGAGTCAACTCCGGCCTGAATGGGAAGGACAATTACTGACCACTGAAACAGCCGTAAGAACTGCGGAAAAAGGTTGGACTCACTATACTCGAGTGAAGGCATCCATCGACCCTAGTACCTGGGAAACTGTTCCTACAGAAGACTTGTTGGAAGTTGAAATTGAAGAGAAAAGTCTCATAGTGGACTCTGAGCAGGATAAAAGCTTACAATTGTAAACTAACCTTTTATTTTCACAGGTAACTAATGTGTGTGGCTTGCGAGTGAGAGAAAGGACTGACCTTTAGCAAATCGAAGTGCTCCCAAGGGGTTTTTGTTCTAGTAATACATATATCTTATTCTTTGCACTGATATTTGGAAACCTAAAGGTATTTGTATTGATTCTTTGTACTGATTATTTGGAAACCTAAAGGTTAAAAATAATGACAGGGAAAATTCAACTATTAATTTTGTTTCTAGTAATTGTAGGCCTCAGAAAAGGCCTTGGTCAATTGGCAACTTGGAAAAGGCATGACCAGATAATAGCAAAACCGGGATACCCCATCAAAATATGGGTGACTGTGACAGAGGGTTATGTACCACAAGCCGTCACGTTTGATGCTTGTGAGGCGTTAGCTTGTGCAGATTTGCAAATAACTGGGAGAGACCCAACAGCCAGATTGAGAATAGCTGTATGGAAACAATCCTCTATTGCCATCAGAGAAAGGGAGAAAACAGGAGAGTAAACAGGAGGCCCTCTGAAATGTGGCAGTTCAAACATTTGAGATTCAAACAGGGTATGGGGATGTGAATGCCTGGATAGAATGGGTCAAATATACTGTCCAGAGTCTCAACCGTAGCTACTGCTATGCTTGTGCCTCGGGATGACCGATTGCCCAGATAGTGCCCTTCCCATGGGGGTGGACCAAAGACTCCCAATGGATGCGATGTATGATTGCATTGTACCAAGAGAAGACTGCCTGGGGAAGTGAGGCCTGTAAGTCTCTCTCTTTGCTATTCCCTTCCTTGCATGATAGCAATATCAGAGCTCCCCCTGTATTCTCCACAGCTATAGGTAACCATACAGCCTGCCTCTCACGGCAGGGTGTGAGTGCTACCCAGCATCTGGGAGAATTTGCCTTGTGCTTCCAAGGATTTGATGGGAAACTGCTCAAGACTTGAGATCCCCAGGGCAGATCTCTGGTGGTACTGTGGAGGGAAGACCTTACGGTCCACCCTACCATCTAATTGGGGAGGCACTTGTGCACTTGTTCAATTAGCTATACCCTTCACCCTGGCATTTGAAAGAGAAACATCACAAATACCCAGAAGAAGTAAAAGAGGCTTAGGAATATCATTTGATGATAGAGTATACATAGATTCTATTGGGGTACCTAGAGGAGTTCCGGATGAACATAAAGCCAGAAATCAAATTGCTGCAGGGTTTGAGTCACTGTTCTACTGGGTAACAATCAATAAAAATGTGGATTGGATTAATTATGTCTATTATAATCAGCAGAGATTCATCAGTTATACCAGGGATGCGATAAGAGGAATCGCTGAACAACTATATGCCACCAGCAAAATGGCTTGGGAAAACAGGATAGCATTAGATATGATGCTCGTGGAGAAAGGAAGTGTGTGTGATACTGAGCAACCATTGTTGTACTTTCATCCCTAACAATACTGCTGCGGATGGCACAGTAACTAGAGCATTGCAAGGCTTACCACCCTTGCCAGTGAATTGGCAGAAAACTTAGGAACAGACACTTCCACCACCAGACGGTTGGAATCTTGGTTTGGTAAATGGAAAGGGATGGTAGTGTCTGTATTTATATCCTTGATCATAATAGCAGGAGTTTTACAGCCACTGGTTGTTGCACTATGCCCTGTGTAAGAGGACTAGTACAGTGGCTAATTGAAACTGCACTATTGAAACAAATGACCATGGAGCCACCACCTTACTCAGATAAGGTGATAATGAGGAGATGGAAAGCAAAGAAAGTGAAGAAGAGGAAGATATCTACCAAATTACACCTTAGAGAAAAGTTTTGCAAAAATCAACAATTTTTAAAGAAGAAAAGGGGGGAATTGTGGGAATAAAAATGTTGTTTTTGCAGAGTTACATTGTTTGGAGGGAAGGAATGTGGTACTGAGATATGCTTACAGTGATAAGAAAGCTCAACAGACAACCTTGTAAAATGCAGACAACCAGACTCCTTGAACAATCAGGCAGAAATCACTGTGTAAGAAACATTACCACCTCAAAGAGTCTGTGAAGCACCGGATAGATTGTGAACCTGGATTACCCACTCAGTGGGGAAACAGGGGAGGGTCCTGTCATCAAAAAGCATATAAACTGTGTTTTGGAACTAGTAGATGCGCTCTCCTGCTTGTGGGGTGCCTGCCATTGCAATCGCGAATAAATTACTACTTCACTGAGATCCTCGCCTGAGCCTAAGTTATTGGCTACGGAGTGTTTCTCACACCATGGAGAACCCAGGTTGGAGCAGTTTGCTCCTGAGGGATGGACCCCATGGTACGGACCCATATCTGGAGCAGTTCTTGAAGAGCTGCTGCCTGTGGGAAGCCCACGCTGGATCAGTTCAGCGAGGACTGCATCCTGTGGGAGGGACCCCACGCTGGAGCAGGGAAAGAGAGTGACTGAGAAGGAGCGGCGGAGATGAAGTACTATAGACTGACCGCAACCCCCATTCCCCCACGCTGCTCAGGGGGAGGAGGTGGAAGAGGGCGGATGGGGGGAAGGTGTTTTGGGTTTCTTTACTTTGTTCCTCACTTCTCTAGCTTGTTAGTAAGATTTATTGCCTATTACTATCTCCCTACTCTGAGTCTGTTTTGCCCGTCATGATAATTGTTGAGCGATCTACCTGTCCTTATCTCAACCCTTGAGCTCTTTGTGTCGTATTTTCTCCCCCTTTTCCTTTGAGGAGGGGGAGGGAGAAAGCAACCATGGTAGAACTCGGCTGCCCACCTGAGTAAAACCACCACACCTGCATGTACCTAGACCTCCCACTGAAACCCATCCTCTTGAATGACAGCCTCTGCTAGCAGGCTCCCTACAAACTCGAGCACAAAAACAAGTTGTGTGATCTTCTGATGTGGCTAACCGATAAAAACAGACGACAAAGCCCAGTATAAAATATACTTATTCCTTAAACTGCAAATGGCATTTCTAAGCACTTGAAATACCCTAGTTACCATACAGTTCTCAGATGCAGTGCTTTCTTTTTGGGACTAGCTCAAACTAACTGAGAATGTTGAAATTCAGACGTGCAGATAAGACCAGCTGTAGCTAATTCTCCCAGTACATCCCTACAGCAATCATTCTGCTCATGGCTGTGCAAAGCTCTACTGGCCTTAGTTATCTGTAACGTAAGGCCACAATAAAATCATAAAATAGCATAGCCTGGAATCTCAGAGAGGATCAAGCCAGAGCCCCACAGAGCCAAGACTACTACGTCAAGCAGGTTGCTCAGAGCCTGGCCCTATCAAGCACTGAAGGTGGTCTCCAGAGCTGGACATTCCTGCTCACTCTGGGCCCTGCTCTAGGCTTTGCAGAAACCTTTTCCCTAACATCTACTGGGAATTTCTCTTGACTCAGCTTCTGCAGTTGTCTCTAGTCCTGTTCCTAGGCACAACCCTCAGAAGAACCCATTCATCTACACCTTTCCATCAGTCAGTTGCCAGAAAGCCTGCCCCTTCACCTTCCCTTCTCTAGCAAAAGGCCACTCTCCCAGCCCCTCTTCATTTATTTTGACCTCCAGCTATTCATCATTTTGCTGGCCTTGGCAGCAAACACTCTGCTGTGACCTGAAGAGCCCAAACAGGATTCATTTGGTGCCTCACAATCATCAAATAGAGGTGAATTTTTCACAAGGCAACTAACTTTATGAGGCATACAGCCACCTTACCTCATATCCCTGAGATTTCCTACTCTACAGAAGTAATGTGGCCAACTCCTGACAGACAAGTAACTCAAGCTGCCTTAGACTTGGGATACTCAAGGCTAGATACTGTAAAGGATTTAATTAAATAAATAAAACTGCTTAAAGATTTCAAGTTTCTCATTCAAAAAGCATTAATCACTTTCTCTTCATGTGGCATGAAATTTAGTGACACATTAAGTCCTCCCTGCTATGGATCAACAGCATTTTGGAATGAAAAGATACATCTAAGTCCAGCATAAGGTATCTAGAAGCAGATGGAAAACTAGCTGCTATCACATTGTACTATTTTCTCAGCAAACCTAAGCATTAGTGTTATCTCAGTGTCTGAGGAAGAATACTGGAAGCACATTTCTTCCACTACCTTCAGCAACAGCTCATCTCCTGAAACCAGAGTTCCTAACCCTTACATTCAATATACAAAATACCAAACCAGGAACTGCAACTCTGCTGCTCTCCAGGACTGTCACAGAAACAGATTTCAGTAGACAGAGTTGATTCAGGACAAGAACTGCATGGCAGGATTCAGCTCACCTCTCGTTTGATGGGCTCTCCTTCACAATGGATCACTGTGTCCGGAGCCACTATGCAGTAGGGACTTGGATCTGTCTCCACCACTTTGAATTCCACTGCACGCATTCCTCCACGCACCAAGAAGATGTCACCTGTAAAATCCTACATTTCAGTAGCCTGCTGAGGTGATGTCTTCAAAATGTCGACTCTTGTACTACCAGCAGCCATAGAGGATAAGAAAGTAGGTTACACAAGCATATGCCACTGGCATTTTTAACACTGCTCTACATTTTAGACTCAAGAGTTGCATGTACTGTGACTACCAGAGCACTGTTTAGATCTGCAGCAGTTAAACTTTTCAAATTTCATCCAGAAACCAACAGCAAACGAGAAAAGAATACCTAAATACCAAACAAAGGCAATGAATCACATTTATTTTCCATTCAGTTCCAATTCAACTGTTCTAGAACGATTTTTTAATTTAAAAAAAAATTAAAAATAATTCAAATGTAGTTTAGGAAAAAAAAAAGTTCAAACTGGTTTACAATTTGTGTTTGATCAGCTACCTAGTCACAAACTGAGGTCAAGCAACCACAGTCTTTTCAAATAGGGTCCAGGGGTAAGATGCTCAAGTTTTTCCTGTCTCCTTTAGAAACTAGCTATCGCTTTACAAAAGAGCTGCCTCCAGTGTAAAGCCCAGAGACAGTAAATAGTGCAACCACAAGTTAAAAGCTGACTGTTTCACTAGGGAAATTCTCTCTAGACACCATCTGCATATTGGTTTTGCTACTATTGCTCCAAAGAAGTGACTTTCAGAGTGGCTGTTCCAGTCTGCACATAGACATGCAAAGTGCAGCCTTGAATGTTCTACGTCTGTCTACTTTCTCAAAAAGGGGAAAAATTCTAGCACTAGAAGCAACCATGGAAGAGGCAAAAAGCCCTAACATAATAAAAACTTATTTGGAAGTGGTTATAATAAGTTGCTATTAGTCGTCTCCAGAAGCACAATAATATATATAATATTAACTATGACTCCTGGCTAAACTGGGCTACAGAAGCTGGAAAATTTCATTCAACTTGTGTTCATACTGTATTAGGAGCTATTTGTTCCAGCAGAAGTGCTAAAAGCTCAGCTCCAAAAGTGCATTTTGTTTTCTAAGCACTCTCCTGGTTATTAATTGAATTACTCTGAAGAAGTGAATTTAGTCAGGGTGCCAGCTGCTCTATCCAACCAATTGATGAACACACAGGCAAACACCCAATCCTGTCGAGTGGTAGCAAGTTAGGAGAAAATTTTGTTAAACTAAGTTCTACCTGCGACTTTTCTAACACACTCCCATCCAAGGTAGCAGGGAAAAAAAAAAAAAAAAAAAAAAAAAAAAAGCAGAATGTTCATGCCGCTGTGCAAGCCAGTAGCAGATATTACCCTTTCTTCTGAAGATTAGGGAAAACTGAATCAGCACCAGCAAGATCTCACTTTGCAGATGCCAGTCTGATGCTTTGTAGCGATCTGTGCAAGTCCCCAGAAATTCTCTTTACTCAGTCTCAGGAGTAGACCACAATCAGCAGCATCAGGACTTCAATAACATGCACTATTACCTTTCCTGATGGGTCTGTATGCTTCCAGGAAGTATGGCTTGAGATAGACCTCAAACAGATTCCCCGTGATCCCTTCTACTGTGTCATCAATTGGCAGCACATGGATACGTTTGCCATATTTCACATCTGGGCAGGGCTGGATGCTGCAACAGAAGAAAACTCGTTAGCCACATCATCCTTGACTTGTACCTGAGTCTGGAAATGCCAGTGATGTCTTCTCCCAGGCCAGTACAACCACCAGAAAGGACTCTCCAAATCCGTGCTCAGACTTCCCACCTGCCTAAGAACATTTCAATGCTGACAAGGTAAATACCATGCCCAGGGGAGAGCTAGTCTTCACAACACATGCCTTCCTTCACTGCTCTCAGCCCTATCCAGGCTGCTGGGGAGTTTCAGACTTTCTTCCTACCTCTGCTCTTCTTCCAGGATGCCCCTCACTATCCCCAGCAAATTCAGAAATTACTAGTGTAGCCAAAAGACCTAGAGAGTCAGAAGCTAATGTTATAAATGAAGTCTCAACTCAATCTGAATTTAGTAATAATTATAAAAGAAATATTTAAAAGTTATAAAAGGCAAGTAAACAGCGCTGGGTGTGCGGGGAGTCTACGCTCCACCAACATGCACACACAAACATCAAACATTCTAAATATACAGAACATTGCTTTACGTACTAAACCCGAGTATGCCTATACATATGTACAATCAGGAAAGGTAACAAACAATCCTTTAAGTTCCATGACTTAACAGTCTCCATTTTCCATTCCTTTTGAACAATATGTCTTGCTTTAAGTTGTCAAGCAACTCGGTCTTCAGGCCTTATGTATCCCATTCTTCCCAGATCGAAGAAAAGCATATCCATCTCCTTTTCAAGGCCAATAGGGCCTGGGTCAAAAGGCACGTCCAGGTCACCAGGGGGCGTAACAGCAAAAGCCTTCGATGGCTGTAGCAGCAGAGGGGCCCATGGCGTAGCAGTCAGATCAGTAAAGGAGCCCACAGCTCCCTCACTGTCTGGCAAGCCACACGTTTCTGACTGTGGCCCCACAGGGCTCTTTAAGGCCTCAGAGACTGCTTGCCAGGTGCCGAGCAATCCCACCGCTACCTTGTCATTTTTAGTTGCAGAGTCCCACACCTTGACATCAGTTTGGTTCCATGTTTCAGGCTCATAAACTGTCTGATTGTTAAGGAGAATAAGCTGTAAGGTTACCAGGACAGTCTTTGTTCCTAAGGACGTATGATTCCCCATAATGCGCAACTGCTTACCAGTGAGGGGCAGTTGTGAACACCAGTAAATATCGACACCCCCCTTTTCTTGGAAGTTCAGAAAGGTCAATTTGCCACTGTTGCCCAGGTCCATGGCCTTTTCCACTTTGACACAGTTTTGGTTTGGGGGCATTTTGGGGGTTAGTCTGGAGACAAAAATCACATTGTTAAGTTGTTTGAGTGATGGTAGCATATAAGTTCCTGGCAATATTTTTTCCAATTAGGTAGTTATACAAAGCATCTATTCCCCAATGTGTTTTCCGGTGTTCTTTCTTTACCAGTGACCACAATAAATTGGAGGGGATGACTCGCTTCCCTTCCCTTCTTCGGTAATAGCCCATCCCTCTTGGTTATATTTTCCCTTCTGACTTTCAATTAATTTTCTATCCTTTTTGTTATATACAAGCTTACCTTCAAGAGAAATTTGCCTGTCTGGAATCAGGGCTCCCTCAGTTGCTACCTCACCTTCTGCTGCTTCTTTTGCCTCTCTGTTCGCCAGATCATTTCCTTCCTCCAATTCTGAGCTCACCTTCTGGTGTGCCTTAATGTGCATGATTGCTACCTTTTCAGGCAGCTGAACTGCTTCCAATAATCTCATTATTTAGTCCAGGTTCTATTATGCCTTTGCAAGTGGTAACTGCATACCCAGCATGTTGTTTTCCGCTGATGACATAGCTGCTCCCATATTTCCACATCATCACAAGGAGTGTCCTTCAGATCTGGATGGCTGGGGTAGGTCTCCAGGCAGTCATGGTGTACTGGCTCCCCTTGGTTTCTGCTGAACCTTTGTGGGGAAAGCCAGTGACTGCCTTTCACTTCCAGCACTGTGGACACTGTGTGAGACACTAGCACAGTTATTTTCTGGCCCAAGGTGAACTTGTGTGCTTCCTGGATATTTAGCACCACTGCTGCAACGGCTCTGAGGCATCCTGGCCATCAATACTGGGTCAAAGCACTGTTCTGTTCCAACTCTGTTTAAAACTTGCATTTTCTAGTGATAGGGAGATGGGTGGTACAGCCTCACCCCTCTCCTCTACAAAGTTTGTATGAAACATATTTTACATTTACAGATTATTCCAGGTATCATTCCAAGAAGAAAAATGCCAGAAACTAGGTTCCAATTTTCCCAGAACATGTAGGAGATTCCAGATTAGGAAGATGCTCAGGAGGAGGAGCTGTCAGTCTTCCCATACCCAAGCCTGCAAATTAGCATTTTTGTATTTCAGAAGCGCTAAGGCAGTTTCCCTCTACTGCTATCATAGAATGGAAACTGTTTTCTGTAACCCATGATGTATTCTACATGATGTGTACTTCAAGTGTTGCACAACAAAATTCCTGCAACACTTTTAAAACATTCCTAATTCTAAAATTACTTTTATAACAAAAACTAAAATATACATAACCTGACTATAAACTTCCTTTGGGGATTTTTAATCTTGGTATTTGACTGCTTCATGTTTTTGTCGTTCATTCCTAGCAAGTTTCAAATTCTGTATGCCACAGGACAGCTTGTTGCTTGAGCTAGATACTGTGAGATCAATTATAATTGATCTCTTGCCGAGGTGATTGGCTCCGGGGCAGACACGTTCTGCAGCAGAGCGGAGGATCGGGACAGGCAGGGCTTTTATTCAGCATCGAAGCCACTCGAAGCAGCCGAGGGAGCCGCCAGGACCTGACAGCCCTCGCGAGGGAGGCTGATGAGGCATAGGTGCAGCCAGCAGTGCCCCCTCCCCGGCCGTTCAAAAGCTGCCTCTAGGGAGTGCGAGTGACCAGGGCAGGCAAACAGGGCATGCGCGCGGCACAGTGAGGGCCCCTCACTGCTCTCTTGCAGCGGTCTTTCCCATCCGTACTTGTAACCTGCTTGCAAGGAACCTGGCCATGGTATCAACTAGGCAGAAAGCCATGACCTCCACATCTCTTGCGGCCTCTCCAGCCACAGTCACCGATGTGACTACTCAAATGGAGGGCTCGGGGAAACACACCGCTGTCCAGGTCTTGGGCTGCAGGGTGTGCCTGAGTCTTCTGTTGGTATATGACAGCGGCAGCGAGGGGTATGCCTGTGGGAGGTGTGCCCGAGTTGAAGAGCTGCTCAGCCAGGTAGTGGAGCTTCGGGAGGAGGTGAGCAGGCTCAGGAGCCTCAGGGATTCAGAGCAGGAAATTGACTGGTGGAGGTGTACTCTACCCTCTCTGAGACAGACTCAGGAGCCTGCCGCAGCACAGGTGCCTCCTGCTACGCAGAAGACAAGTTCCCTCATCCCGCCAGGCAGTAAGAGGGGACCTAGGCCACGGGGGGAATGGAGGCAGGTTCCTGTTCAGGGTGGTAGGCGAGCCCTGTCCCTGCCCACCTCACCTTCCCATCTACCCTTATGTAACAGGTATGAGGCTCTAGAACACCATAGTCAGAACAATGATGTAGACAAAAGCCCATCCCAGTTGGAGAGGGTGCCTAAGGCAAGGCAACCTACCCCCCGCATTGCTACATCATCTATCAAGAAAGACAGAAGGGTTATTTCCATGGGGGACTTACTTTTGAAAGGGACAGAGGGCCCAATATGCCGACCGGACCCAATCCACAGGGAAGTCTGTTGTCTCCCCTGGGCTCGGGTGAGAGACTTCAATAAGAAAGTCAAGCGCCTGGTACGGCCCACTGACTACTACCCGCTACTGGTCTTTCAGGCTGGTAATGACAAGGTAGGAATGAGAAGTCCGAGAGTGATCAAAAGTGACTTTAGGGCTTTGGGGCGACTACTTAAAGGATCAGGGGCACAGGTTGTGTTTGCCTCTGTCCTTCCGATAGGGGGGATTGATGCTGACAAGCAGGCTCACCACAATAACACGTGCTTTGGGACTGGTGCAACCGGCAGAACTTCGGGTTTTTCGATCATGGGAAGGTCTAAGTGACACCAGGCCTGCTGTCACCAGATGCGATGCGCCTCTCTCAGAGAGGGGTAAGGATTTTGACTCAGGAGCTGGCAGGGCTGCTAGATAGGGCTTTAAACTAGAGTCGAAGGGGGAAGGGGATAAAACCAGGCATGCCAGTAATGAGCTAAGGGATGGTGCGCTAGAATCAGAGGGACTGTGTGCCAGAGGAGTCCTTCGGTTGGCTCCACAAGGCGCTGTGCGTAGAGAAGTGCATTTGAAGTGCTTCTACACAAATGCTCGCAGTATGAGGAATAAAATGGACAAGCTAGAAGTCTTGGCCCAGTTCCACAGCTACGACATCATCGGCATAAGCAAAACTTGGCAGGATGAGTCCTGTGGCTGGTGTGCTGCAATAGATGGTTACAGGCTCTTCAGGAGGGACAGGCAGGGTAGGCAAGGTGGCAATGAATGCGAAGCATGGGCTGGACTGCATGGAACTTCAAGTTGGGGATGGCAAAGTTGAGAGCCTCTGGGTAAGGATTAAGGGATGAACAAATAAAGGGGATGTCATTGTGGGAGCCTCTTACAGACCACATGGCCAGGACAACACCAATTAATTATTCTTTGCAGAACTAAGAGATGCCTCAAGATCAACTCCCCTTGTCCTTATGGGGAACTTCAACTTGCCAGACATCAACTGGAATCACCACACGGCCGACATAAGCAAGTCCAGGAGGTTCATGAAGCACCTCGATGATAACTTCTTGGTGCAGGTGCTAATAGAGTGCCAACTAGGAAAGGTGCCCTCCTAGGTCTGCTGCTGGAAAACAGAGAGGGTCTTGTGGGAGACATGGCAATTGGTGGCCGTCTCAGTCATAGTGACCATGAAATGGTTGAGTTTAGGATTTATGGCGACAGAAGGAAAACTGCCACCAAAACTTCAGCCCTGGATATGGGGAAAGCAGACTTCAGGCTGCTCAGGAAACTAGTCAGCAAGGTCCCCTGGGAAACTGCTTTTGAAGGCATTGGTGTCCATCAAGGCTCATCAGTCTTTAAGCACTGCCTCCTAAAAGCACAGGATCAGGCAACTCCAAAATATCAGAAGTCAGACAGGTGGGGCAGAAGGCTGGCCTGGCTGACCAGGGATCTTCTACTGGAGCTTAGGCAAAAAAAGAAAGTGTACGGCTGCTGGAAGCAGGGTCAGGTGATGAGGAAGGAATACAGGGATGCTGTTCGTGTTTGTAGGGAGAAAATTCGTGAGGCCAAAGCCCAACTAGAGTTGAAGCTGGCCATGTCTGTGGGAGACAATAAAAAAGTTTTTTTTTTTTTTTTAGAGATATTAACAGAAAAAGGAGGACCAAAGAAAACATAGGTCCACTACTTGATGGGGAAGGTCTCCTCACAGACAATGACATAGGCAAGGCAGAGACATTTAATGCCTTCTTCACCTCTGTCTTCAACACTGGTGATGGGCTTGGGGACCCTGGGTGCCCTGAGCTGGAGGACTATGACGGTGGGAATGACAAACTCCCAACCAATCCTGAACATGTGCGAGATTTGCTGCTCCACCTGGATCCATACAAGTCCATGGGTCCGGATGGGATTCATCCCAGGGTGCTTAAAGAGCTGGCTGACATCATCGCGGGACCTCTCTCAATTATTTTTCAACGACCTTGGGAATCTGGAGAGGTCCCAGTAGACTGGAAGGTGGCAAATGTTGTGCCAATTTTCAAGAAGGGTAAGAAAGAAGATCCTAGCAATTACAGGCCTGTCAGTCTTATGTCAGTGCCTGGTAAAATTATGGAGAAGATGATTCTTGAAGTTATTGAAGCGCACCTGGGGGACAATGCTGTCATTGGTCCCAGCCAACATGGGTTCATGAGGGGTAGGTCCTGCCTAACAAATTTGATTTCCTTTTATGATAAGATCACCCATCTAGTTGACCAAGGGAAACCAGCTGATGTGATCTTTTTGGACTTCAGCAAAGCTTTTGACATGGTTTCCCATAGGATCCTACTGGACAAAATGTCCAGTGTACAACTTAACAAAAACATCATACGATGGGTGAGCAATTGGCTGACGGGCAGGGCTCAAAGGGTTGTGGTAAATGGGGCCACATCTGGCTGGCAGATGGTCACTAGTGGGGTCCCTCAAGGCTCCATTTTAGGGCCAGTCCTCTTCAATGTCTTTATAAATGATTTGGATGTAGGACTAGAAGGTGTCCTGAGCAAATTTGCTGACTACACCAAACTTGGAGGAGTTGTGGACTCGGATGAGGGTGGAAAGGCCTTGCAGAGAGATCTGGACAGATTGGAGAGCTGGGCGATCACCAACTGCATGAAGTTTAATAAGAGCAAGTGCTGGGTCCTGCACCTGGGACGGGGAAACCCTGGCTATACATACAGACTGGGCGACGAGATGCTGGAGAGCAGCCCCACAGAGAGGGATCTGGGGGTCGTGGTTGACAGCAAGTTGAATATGAGCCAGCAGTGTGCCCTGGCAGCCAGGAGGGCCAACCGTACCCTGGGATGCATCAAGCACGGCATGGCTAGTCGGTCGAGGGAGGTGATTGTCCTGCTCTACTCTGCGCTGGTGCGGCCTCACCTCGAGTACTGTGTGCACTTCTGGGCACCACAGTACAAAAAGGACATTAAACTGTTGGAGAGTGTCCAGAGGAGGGCGACGAAGATGGTGAAGGGCCTAGAGGGGAAGACATATGAGGAGCGGCTGAGGTCACTGGGTCTGTTCAGCCTGGAGAAGAGGAGGCTGAGGGGGGGACCTCATCGCGGTCTACAACTTCCTCGCGAGGGGGAGTGGAGAGGCAGGTGACCTATTCTCCATAAATACCAGTGATAGGATCCTCGGAAATGATGTTAAGCTGAGGTAGGGGAAATTTAGGCTGGACATCAGGAAGAGGTCCTTCACCACGAGGGTGGTTGCACACTGGAACAGGCTCCCCAGGGACATAGTCACTGCACCAAGCCTGTCTGAATTTAAGAAGTGATTGGACTGTGCACTTAGCCACATGGTCTGAACTTTTGGGTAGACCTGTGCGGTGCCAGGAGTTGGACTTGATGATCCTTATGAGTCCCTTCCAACTTGGGATATTCTTTGATTCTATAATATTGCTTAATGCTTTCCCCTGTTAATGGCATAGAAAATAGAAATTTAGACAAGAAAAACTTGTGAATTCATCTGACAATGTAAAGTTGGGAAGAAAACTGACAGCAGTGGAATATTTAAACTATTCAATTTGATGACAGGACCTGGGCCCATGAAAGTGCTGAAGAGACTTCAAGAATTTTTAGCATCATTCTTTAGTATTAACCCCAATATGTACACAGCCAGAAACACACCTAGAAGTTAACTGAGATCCCTAATGTAAGCTGTGCACTTGAAAATGTTTCTGAGGTTGCCTCTGGAAGATACTTCCTGCAGATCCTGTCTCTGCTACTGACTGAATGAATTCAGGGCCAGCGCACAAGTTATTTGGACAACTCAGGGACACGCAACAGTCAGCAAAGCAGTCCCCACCTGATCACATCACCCAGGCGCACTCTCAGGTTGTTGCGAACAACCCTGTTCATGCGAATCTTCTCATCTGAGCAGGTATCATCTGACAGAACAATGCAGACTGCTTCTCTCCTCTTCTTTCCTTTTAGCAGAACAGTATCTCCTCTGAACAGTTGCAATTCATCCATTTTTGCCTGCAAACAGGAACAACATTAGAGCAAGCTTTTGAAAAACAAGAATTCAAGCTTGTGAAGGAGAGTTACTCGACTTTGGAGAATTACACGTTGGAAGACATGAACTAAATCCACAAAGACACAGGATCCCACTACCCTGGTCATGAGCTAATCCTGAAGCCAGACTAAGGGCTTAAGCTTCACAGAACCTTAAAAGTTCAGCATATTTAAAACAATCAAAATATGTTTTAGCATAGAAGAGCGCTCAAAAACAAGACAACCCGCCTCCCTCACCTGTAACAGCTGCAGCTTCTTATACAAATAGATTCATATAGCAAAGTTAAATTTCAAATTAATATACAGCAACAGCTTGCATATTACCCAGATTAAATGCTTTGATTTTCACTGATGACACACCTGGGACAGCGACACAACACTGTTGTCTTCATTGATGGCTTCATCAACAATTAACCGATTGGGCCTGTTCTTCTGCTTCAGAATAGCAGTTGATAAGTCTTCCCCAGTTCTAAAGCAGATGAAAACAGAAGTTATGAGTCTAAGCAGTACCACTCCTCCCTCTCCAGCTACCCCCCTGCTTTGGTCTCCATTAACTATAGGTTTTTGATGTCACATCTTTTAAAAACCATACTTGTTTGTAAGACAAACAAGAATATTCTTTCTAGGTACCCACTCCAGGTGTTCAAACCAGAATGCTTTCTGTGAGTAAATATTAACTACCTTACCAGCCTCAAATGAAAATAGCTGTGAAGTCATCTGTGAAAAGAAGTGGTCAGTGAGATGTTGCTGACTGTAAGATGTTTTGCCTAAAAGAATTAGTCAGACTCATCTGCAATCACATGTAACCACTGCAACTGAAACGAAAGTTTAAGTCTATTTGGTGACAAATCCCAGATAAATAGGGGAATTAAAGCACAATGTTGCAGCTCCCCTGACAGGAAGAGCTCTAAGAGTTTAACCTGTCAAGGGCTATTAGTTAAACCCAGCAGAAATATCCAAGTGCTCATTAAAAATGTGATTTTAATTATATTTAGTTTATATATATATATATATATAGAGAGAGAGAGAGAGAGATTTTATTATTATTTTTTTTAAGGATATAAGCATCTTTCTGCAACATCTTCATAGGAGTCACTGCAGCTCTAGCCCACTATACCACAAGAATTATGACAGATAATTCGTTTGTCTTGACAAAAGTCAAGCAAAACAAACAGCAAGGAAAGGGAAGAAAGGCAGATTAAATCACTTCCTTCAAAATCTAATACAGCAAATTATTCACTTCATAAAGAAAAATAAAACATGAATTTGAACCAAGAAGATCTTGGAAGTTGTACATTAGCCAATCAAAACAGCAAGAGACCATTGGAACTTCCCTTGATAGGCATCTGACTACTTTTTCAAAGTAGTCCAGAAATGCCATAGGTCATAACAGAAAGTGATGCAGACTTGTGCTTGACCTAAACAAGACAAAACGAACAAACAAAGAATACCTGTCTTTGTCCTAAGCAAGTGTGGTGGTTCTGCTCGAGTGGGCAGCCGAGCTCCACCACAGCCGCTCTCTCACTCCCCCTCCTCAAAGAGGAACGGGGAGAAAATACGATGAAAAGGGCTCAAGGGTTGAGATAAGGATGAGAAGGACGAGAAGATCACGCAGTAATTATTGTAACGGGCAAAACAGACTCGGCATAGGGAGACAGTAAGATTTATTGCTTATTACTAACAAGCTAGAGAAGTGAGAAACAAAGGAAAGAAACCAAAAGCACCTTCCCCCCCCCCCATCCACCCTCTTCCACCTCCTCCCCCTGAGCGGCGCAGGGGAACGGGGGAATGGGGGTTATGGTCAGTCTACAGCACTTCTCTGCCACTCCTTCTCGGTCACTCTCGTCCCCTGTGCTGTGGGGTCCCACCCACGGGATACAGTCCTTGATGAACTGATCCGGCGTGGGCTTCCCACAGGCAGCAGCTCTTCCAGAACTGCTCCAGATATGGGTCCGTACCACGGGGTCCATCCCTCAGAAGAAAACTGCTCCAACCTGGCTCCCCTACGGGCAGCAGCTCCTGCCAGGTCACCTGCTCCTGCGTGGGCTCCTCTCCACGGGCTACAGGTCCGGCCCGGAATCTGCTCCGGCAGGGGTCTTCCACAGGCGGCAGCCTCTGTCGGTGCAGGGCCACCGTGGTCTCCTCCACGGAACCCTGCTCCACCGTGGTACTCCATGGGCTGCAGGGGGACATCCTGCTTCACCATGGTCCTCACCACAGGCCGCAGGGGACTTCTGCTCCGGCGCCTGGAGCACCTCTCCCCCTCCTTCTCCACTGACCTTGGCGCCTGCAAGGCTGTTCCTCACTCCTCTCGCTCTCCCAGCTGCTGTGTGGCGCAGCGTTTTTTTTTTTTCCCTGTCTTAAATATGCTCTCACAGAGGCGCAAAACAACATCGCTTATTGGCTCGGCTCTGGTCAGCACTGGGGCCCTTACCAAACATGGGGCAGCTTCTAGATCTTTCTCACAGAAACCACCCCTATGGCTCCCTGCTACCAAAACCTTGCCACATAAACCCACTACAGCAAGCACCAGCAGAGAGCAGGAAGCTCTGAGGACAGCCGTGTTGGCTGCACGCTTTGTTTAGCTCTTTGAGAGACAAAATGACCAGAAGAAATCAAACCCTGAATGGAAGTGGCAGAGCAAGCAGCTACACAGCATGAACACAGCATGTTGCAGCAGAGCTTTGCTTAGCGTGTTCACTGCATCTTTAGAGGTATATCATAGGTGTGACATACCTCCAGCATGACGTTACCTGAGATACTTCTAACACCCTTGAGACAGACTGTGCAGTATTGATTCCTCTCTCTGAAGCTTCAAAAAAAATGGGGGAACAATACAAGCCTATGAGAGCAGCCAGCTTGTTTCCAAAAGGTTTTAAAGCCTTGCATAAGCTCTAGTAGCATAAGAAACATATTGCAAATGAGGGCAGCATTATTTTAAGCAAACGAAACAAGGAGTTGTAAAACATGTCTTTCCAGGACTGCCAACACTGGCCAAGTTGCCTTTTTTCACTGTCTTCATTAAGAGTGCAATAGCTAAGAAATTAACATCTTCAATGAGCATGAAGTGTTACAGATCCACTCGCAAGATCTAAAGAGAGAGAAGGAAGTCTGCTGTACACATCCAGGAAGAAGCTCACAAATTCTATCTTCAAGCTAAAACATGGTCCTAGGAGAGTCCTAAAAGGGCTTGGATTTCCAGGAAAAACTAACAGAGCACTAAGAAAACTAAAACAAATAAACTGTCAGGTCAGATAGCATCTTGTAGTTAAAACAGCAGGCAGAAATAACAAACTACTTGTAAGGACCTTGCATCAGCTCCTGGACGCTGGAAATTAATTTAGCAGGTGCATTTAAAAACTTGAACAAGAGGACACTAGCAAGCAACAATACTTGTGTTTAGTTCAAAGGCTAAATTAAATTCATACCCCTCCACACACGAGATGTGGATCCAAAGAGCTTCTGATAAGAAACCATTGCCAAGAGTTTGGCTGCATAAACTGACACTGAAAGTGAGTAGCTCTCCCTCAGGACACAGAATTGGAGGGGGGGAAAAAAAAGTTCAGCAATCTTCCAGTACACAGCAAGAGGTACATTTAGTTCTGCTGAACATGAAAACAAAATTTTAGTACTGAAGAACTGAATCTGCAGTTCCCTAAGTAAGAAGGGCTGGATTAATGCTATCTGTACATTACTGCACTTAAAGCCATCGAAAAACTTGGAGGCATTAAGAAATGAATAAAGGTATCCAGGAAACAGCACACATATCTAAATGCTTGGGATCAGCTTCAGTTTTCTGACCCAAGAATCGTGCAGACAAAGAACCAAAGGTGTTAAGAAATTACATGGCAGCTACACAGGCAAGTGATGTTGTTTCTCCTACAGACAAGTGTAAGGACTTTGACAGAGTCTTCCTGGAGCAGCTGAGAACATTACCATCACCATTTGCCCTTGTTGCATCTCTCCTGGGCATTCCTCATGTGATAACTGAAATGAAAGAGCAAAATACGTGCCCCTCAACCACACTCAGACAACATCTATACAGCAGGGAAGAAGAGTCTGAATTAAAAATACTAACCTAGAAAGCCTAAAGCACAGGTTGTGATCCTCTGGTAAACTTCAGCGAGGGGCCAAGACAGTGTGAGAAACTAAGTTGTATTTTTGCAATAGAGAACTAATTTTCTGTATTCCAAGGTAGTTGCATAGTCATAACAAGGAGAAATGCTAAGTAGATAAGTGGACAGTAGCTCCAAATAATATGGAGGAAGCTTGAGAAAAACAGGATGAGCAGTATGCGAACAGTAAAACAAAGATTACAGGTTCTCAAAGCATAAGAAAGGAGAAATTAAAGGGTTGAAGAAAAAAATTGTACACATATGGTATAGAGGAGCATCGAGTAGCTTGTGAACCTGTAGTACTCAGCCAATGAGGAAACAGGAGGAGAGGTGTTGGGTAATAGGGAATAAAAGGTTATGATTTGTTTACTAAAATGCACTCCTAATTGGCAGGACACCCGCCATTGCAATTGCGAATAAAATAGCTTCACAGAAGGTCCTGTCTGAAGAAAGTTATTGAGATTTTTTCCTCACAGCAGACAGCTAACCAAAGTAATTTTTAAAGCTCCCCAATGAGTTTTCTGTCAGAGAAACTTCAGCTTCTTTAGATCACCCTCCCCAACTCCTCCCTTGTGTCAGCTCCCTCACACACTTTTCTTCTCCCTCGCTTCTTTCATTGACTCAACAAAGAGACAAGCTGAACACAAAACATAGCTTTAGAATTGCTTGGGGATTAAAAGGAAATTCAAAACTTGTCCCTAGACAGAGCGCTGGAGTGAGGACATAATCCTCTTCACAGCAAATGGGCAAACTTGTACATAAAGCACAAGACATGAGTAAAATTGAAGCAAACATGTACTAGCCCTAAAGCTCCCCAAAAAGGGGTTCCCAGATCTCATCCTTAGTCCCCTTTTCTTTCAGGGAAGCAGCCCAACAGACCCATTTAATACTGGGAAAGGGAGGGGGCCACTTTAACAGCTTTTAACATCTCAATGTCTTTTTGCGTCAGAGCACCCCTTGTTCAGCACACGGTAATGCCCAAAGGCTACATGTTACAGCAGACTATATGAAGAGAGAGCAGAAGATAATTACTGATGAGCAATTATTCTGAAAACAAGCACTAATCTCCAAAAATCCACACGAACTAGGAAACTACAATGTTCCTGCAAGTCTGTGGTAAATATATAGTGGAAAAGTCACTGACTCAAATCGATTTATGGTGGATAGTTGGCTGAATATGAGGCAGCAGTGTGCTCAGGTGGACAAGAAGGCCAACGGCATCCTGGCTTGCATAAGAAGCAGTGTGGCCAGCAGGGCTAGGGAGGTGATCGTCCCCCTGTACTCAGCTCTGGTGAGGCCGCACCTCGAGTACTGTGTTCAGTTTTGGGCCCCTCGCTACAAGAAGGACATCGAGGTGCTTGAGCGGGTGCAGAGAAGGGCGACGAAGCTGGTGAGGGGCCTGGAGAACAAGTCCTACGAGGAGCGGCTGAGGGAGCTGGGCTTGTTCAGCCTGGAGAAGAGGAGGCTCAGGGGCGACCTTATCGCTCTCTATAGGTACCTCAAGGGAGGCTGTAGCGAGGTGGGGGTTGGCCTGTTCTCCCACGTGCCTGGTGACAGGACGAGGGGGAATGGGCTTAAGTTGAGCCAGGGGAGTTTTAGGTTAGATGTTAGGAAGAACTTCTTCACTGAAAGGGTTGTGAGGCATTGGAACAGGCTGCCCAGGGAAGTGGTGGAGTCACCATCCCTGGAGGTCTTCAAAAGACGTTTAGATGTAGAGCTTAGGGATATGGTTTAGTGGGGACTGTTAGTGTTAGGTCAGAGGTTGGACTCGATGATCTTGAGGTCTCTTCCAACCTAGAAATTCTGTGATTCTGTGATTCCAGCTTCAGCAATAAAAGTGAAAACAATCGCACCTTCTGGAGGCTGGTGGGCCTTTTAAATCAATGTCCTCATGAACCTTCTTTTGAGACAAACCCATCAGTAATTTCTTACAATCCTGACCCTGGAGCATCCATGTTACAGACTGAACTGCCTTCCCCAAGTAGGTATTATAAATCCATAATGCATTTTATCCGTTAAAGCAAATGGCTGACATTTCTGATGACTGAGGCCACATACTGGAACAGCACAGAGAAACCAAGCAGTGAGTTCATCCCCAAGCCTGAGATGCCAAGTTCCTAAATGCTGTGCCAGGCAGGTACGCACATAATAACAAGAATCTCTTCAGAAACAACGCTCTGGTGGCTCTTGCAATGAGACAGGGAACAAGATAAAGGATGGTGATTCCTAGGTCTTAGACAGCACAATTGTACGTTAACGACCCAAAGATAAGGGAACAGAAGACTGTAGGAGTAGACAATGGAACCAGCAAGAACTGGCTTGACTGCTGAAGTCTGTCAAAGACAGGAAGGGTCAGGAATTTAGAAGGCTTCTGGCCTTCATCAAAAGACCACCAGAGTACGCCAGAGGACCACCCAAGTACTCCATGGGAATAGGGGCGGGAACCTACATTGATGATTCTTCGGAGACCTGATGAATATGCAAGAGACTTACAGGAAATGAAATGAATATGCATTTGTCCCACTAATATAAGCACACTGCTAGTAACCCTTGGTGGGTGGGTGGGTGTATGCATGTGTGTGTGTTCGGCACAATCCCACACACACACCTGGCGCCGTAATAAAGAATATCTGATTAATAACTTTGGTTATTGAGTTTTCACTGCATCAGCAGTGCTAAAGCTCAGCTCAGCAAGATGGTTGCCAACAACACCACACCCAAAATTGCAGCTAAGATACAACTCTTGTCCAGTTGCAGAGTAACTTCTGTTGATTCCTACGTGGTGGTGACAACTTTGCAGAAGTGGACCTTCTTTTAAAGGCACAATTCAGCTCAGCCAGCTGCAAAATGGGAATTTTAGCCTATCACTTCCATCAGAAGCTCTACCACGGTCACTGAATTCTTAGCATGTCTTGGTAGGACCAAGCAGGTCTGAACTTCAGGAGTTGCAAAAGAAAAGGACAAGGTAAACAACAGGCACTAAAGGGATGAGGGGTGCCTCTGGGAGGGTAAGCAGGTCATTGAGGCATTGCCAGATTTGTGAAATTCTCTTCAGGTGCTATTTTTAACACTTCTCTGAGCCCAACGCACGTGGGACAGGAGTGGGGTGACTGCTGTCACTCAGCTCAGTGCTGAGGAGCGTGAAAGCCGATCTCGGGCCTGGAAGCAAAGCCAGGCCAAGGGGAAGGAGCCGCCAGCATGGGGCACCCCGCCTCGGCGCGGCCACAATATGTCTGCCTCCCCAACGCCTGATCCCTCACCGGCCAGGGGGCCAGTGGGCCAAGGCTGCGCCGGGCCAAGTGGCCCCGGGCCTGGGGGAAGGCCCCAGCCTCAGCACCCCGCCGAATGACTCGACACTTCCCGGCTGGGGGGGGGGAGGAAGGCGCGCGCGGGAGCCCCCTGCGGGCACACGCCCGGCCGGGAGCACGCGGGGAGCGGCCCCCCCCTCTCCCACCCAGTCCCACCTCCTCGGGGCCTGCATGACACAGCGGGATCGGGCAGCGGGGGCCCCGCCGCCGGGCCCCTCCGGCCGGGCACGGCGACATCACCGAGCCCCGGAGGGGAAGGCAGGGGAGGGGGAGGCTGAGCCCGTCACCTCAGGCCTAGGCCGCGGCCCGCACTTACTCGGATCCCGAGGCCATGACGCTGAGGGGGAGGGGGCGAGGGGGTCCTCGAAGCGGGGCAGCGGCGGGCGGAGACTACCGCGGCGGCGGCGAGTGGCGGTAGCTCTCAGAGCGCTCGGCGCTGCCTTAGCCTCAGAGCCGACTCATCGGAAAGGGGAGCTCCGCCCCGCGCCGCCTTGCCCGCCTAGCAACAGCGCGCGTTGGCCAATCGGAAATTCCGCCCGGGGGAGGCTCAGCCAATGGGAAAGGGGAAAAAAAAAGGGCGCTCGCCTCCTCTGCCCCGCCCCTCTCCTTTTTCCCCTCCCAATCGACACGAGCCAAGCGCGACGGCCGTCAGCCAATCGTAGTGCTTCCACTTTCATGGCTGATCTACCTGGCAACGCGAGCCGGGCGGCCAATGGTAAAAATCCACCAATAGGAAAATAGAGGTGGAAGACCCGTCCCGTCAACGACCAATAGAAGGCGCGGGAGGCAGCTGACTAACAGCTCGGGCAGCAGCACTGGCGTGCAGAGTGCGCCCGGGCTCCCCAACAGGGAGGGGCTAAGTCAGGTCCAGCCCTTCGCTTGGCCCCACAGGCAGCTTTAGAGTAGGTTTTCCCCCATTTTAAGTTTTTTTTGGGGGGTTCTGTGGAGGGTGAGCTCCCTCCAGTTGCCTCAGAGAATACCAGGCACTGCTGACACTTGTTGCTGGCCAGCCCCCCACCAGCCACACCCTTGGTTTCCTGCAGGTGCTTATGAATAAGTTAATTACCTGGTGCTCTAGGTGCAGAGGAGTTGGACCCCACTGAATTTAAGGTCTTCCAAGAGCACAGTTTCACCCTGCGGTGTAGTCTGCATCAAGGCCATATTCTTGCTTCATCAGCACTGACCTAGTTATTGAGGCGATACGTTTGGGGCTTCTCCGTGTTAGACACCAAAGAGTTGTTTTCAACCCTTTATTTGGGCTTGTGGGAGACAAGACTCACCCAAGACTTAGCACGGACAGGGGACCTTTCTGAGCTCAAAACGAGCTGCATGAAGGACATGGTGAGAGCTTCTTCCCCCCTGCTTGCAGATGTAAAAAAGTGCAGCATTTGGGGCCAGGACCCCCAGGGACACACAGGTCTCAGCCCTGCTGCTTTCCCTGGTCAGTGCACCACCGTGTAATTCAGACCTCAGAGCCCAAACTTCTTTTCTAGGCTCCAAGCCACAGTGACTGAAAAAAGACAACATACACAGCACAGATGAGACCAGTGATCTGACAACCCTTTGCTTTTTGAGGCTGTCTGGCTCCACCACCAGCTCCCTGGAGCAGGGAGTGATGGTGATGAGCTGATACCAGTTTCAAAGGAACAAGGGTATCTCCACACCGGGGCATAGCCCATGGCAGTATCGAGGCCATGGTCTTCATTGCAAATGTTCACTCTGAATTGCTGGAGGAAAGGAGGCACAAAAAACTTGCATAAAAGCTTCAGATCTATTCAGTTTATTAGAAAAGGGAATCTGTTCTGTTTCCATCATTTGGGAAATCCAGCTTTACCCAAGAGCAGTTTTGAGTCCTTAAAGGCCTGATGTCATCCTGGTGCAGGGGGAGTCCAGCAGGTGGTGATGAGGACACTGGCTGGGTTAGCTGAAGGGATCTTGGCTCATGCTCCTGAGGTAATCCTGTATGCTTCTAGCAAGAGATTCCCTCTGCATGAAGGCTGCCTGCTTCACACATGAAACCAGGTACAAAGGGAAGGGCATGAAAAAGAAGGGTGTTGAAGTAATAAGGTCTGTGGCATTCCCTTGGTCCTACTACTAGGAAGTTCACCCCTCCTGATGGAAGACAAGGGGAGAAGCTCCTCTGACACATTCAAGCTGCAGGTAAAAGCCAGCAGGAGCTGAGCTAAACCGTCCCCAGTTTAAAGCACAGGCTGCACTGCTGAAGTTCTCGTCTGTGGCCATTTGACATCCCAAATGCCCTTTCCTGTCCTTCCTGCTGCCCATCTTCCCCCATGGGCCTCTCCAAGTGCTTCCACCAGTGAGCAGCAGCCTCCTGCTTTTGGTTCAGCTTCCACAGGGCTTGCATCAGGTAAGAGCCAGCAGCTGGGTCACCTACAAGACATGTTGGAGGAGGAGAGGTGGTGTGACAGGGGAGGACTTTCCCAGCTGTATCACAGGCTCTAATCAGCCCCAGGGCTGGCAGCCAGGACAGAAGCCAAGGCAGATGACATCAGCCCTGCAGTACAGGCAGCCACTCCTCTGCTTGGGCTGGGGTTTTCCTTGCAAGAAGGTCTGCAGTCCCAGTGCAAGGCTCCGGGAGGGAACCCTGGTCAAGACTGGAACCAGCAGGTTTGGCAGACCCTGCCAAAACTCACATCCCTACTCCCTACAGCGTTGCAGTGCCACTGGAGCACTGAGCAGAAGGGGCTGGTCCGGGTGCCCACAGGTCACCCCTGTAGCAGCACATTCCATGCCTTAGCTGTGCCCAAGATTTTCGACTTTCAAACTGTCTCAGGGTACTGGTTGTGGGCAGGGTTCTGATGCATTCATCCAGCAATAGTTTTGGTCTGTTTCTCTACCAGTAAGCTGATCAGGCTCCAGAGAAGCACCTCAAGTACCTAACACTGCTAGTAGCTCTACAGTAGTCCTTGGTATTTAAATAAACATGACATAAATCATGAGACCTTCCTGCTAGAGATAGCAAAGCAGTCCAGGGGAAAAAAAAGTGAGAATCCCTTCTGTTCCTCCCCCCAAAAAAGCCTCTCACCTGGTGAGACCTGCAAGCTGCACTGGAAATCCAGCAAGGCCTCCTTGTGCTTCCTCAGCTCCAGGAACTGCGTATCTCGCCCAGTGATAAAAAGCAACCTGATCTTCTGGAGAACCTCCGCTTCTGGCAGGAGGTTCCCTGTCATGGAAAAAAAAATGCACACACCTGTGGACAGCACCCTCCAGACATTGCCCCCACATCTTATGTTAGTGGTAAAACAGGCCACACATTTACTTGAGCTGTTCATCTGCCAGCTCCCTGGCTCCACAAACATCCCGTGACAGACCTCAGCTTCAGGCTGTCAGGATCGAAAAGGCAAGGAGGCAGCAGAGGGAACTAGCAAAGAACACCAAGAGCTCAGTACATTATATGCTTACAGCTTAACAACAACCTCAGCAGGCAGCAACCTGGCCTTTAGCTGCTTATTTGCAAAAACTGGTGCAAATCTATCCCCTACAATCCCATATTGAGAAGCTTTCCAGTTCAAAACCACTTAATTGTCACCTAGCAGGGAAGGAGGCATGTTGAGGGATTTCTTGAAACAGCAAAAATCCCATGGCTTGCTGTAGCTGAGCAAACCAAGCTACCAGGGCAACTATGAGAAGTTCCCATGACAGTGTTCCCACATCGCCCAATTGAGGAATTCAGAAAAATATTGTTACCAGTAGCTGGCTTCAAGGACAAGGTCTACGTGACTGCTAATCACAAGGGGGTTGTTTTCTTGCAGTTGTTTGTCTGAGTGCTTTTGACCAATAATCTTGTGTGAAACACTGTCCGTCCCTGTTAAGTTCACTATAAAAGTTAGGCTATTCGGGCAATAAATGGAGCATGATCTGACTCTACTGGTGTCTGTCGTGCTTTCGGCCGTGCTTCCAGCAACATATGGCGCCCGAACAGGGACAGACCCGAACAGGCTGAGACCCACACAGGCAGAGGGATCGCAGTGGCGCCGGGACATCGGAGCAGCGCGGGAGACCCGAGGCACGCGGCAAGCCTACCACCGCACGGAGAGAGCACTGACTGACGCTGCAGGGCTACGGCCAACTACGAGAGACAAGGACAGACCTGGCGGACGCCGGAACACCTGAGAGACGCTGAAAAACTCTACACACCGACCTGAACAA
This sequence comes from Aythya ferina, assembly GCF_964211825.1. Lineage (NCBI taxonomy): Eukaryota > Metazoa > Chordata > Aves > Anseriformes > Anatidae > Aythya > Aythya ferina. The sequence continues at coordinate 2,975,460 of NC_140313.1, read as the reverse complement.
CGGAGCCGCGCAGGGACGCGGGAAAAGGAACCGCGGGGGGACGCGGGAAAAGGAATCGCGGAGGGACGCGGGAAACGGAGCCGCGGAAAACGCGGGAAATTGAAGTAATCGCGGTGCGATGCGGGACATCCGAGATCGAGTTGCTATGGGAGACCAGAGGCGTCAGTGGACAACGGCAGCCGACCCTCACCCTGTGGCGAGTCGGCACAGAGCAGAGGGGCGGACATCAGGACCCTGCAGCCTGTCTGACGTAACCATGGAGGCAGCAGCAGCTGTGCTGAGCTGTGCTGCTTCTCTCTGGCATTCTTTTTATAAGAGGTTTATCTTGCAATGCAAAAAAGACTATTCGTCCCCAGATCGGTGTTATAACCATTATAATGACGACTTAGCTCTATTGCGGGGCAGAAGTGCAGAGACTGTGGGAATAGAAATGTTGTTTTTGCAGAGTTACATTGTTTAGAAGGAGGGAATGTGGTACTGAGATATGCTTACAGTGATAAGAAAGTTTAGCAGGCGACCTTGTAAAATGCAGACAATCAGACTCCTTAGGACAATTAGGTGAAAATCACGGTGTCAAGTCAAGTCAGATAAGTGAAGAAACATTACCACTTCAAGCAGTAAAAATGTCAAAAGAAATTTGAAATTTAACAGGCCGGCGACTGAAGGCCATGCATTGTTTGTGAAGCATCAGATAGATTGTGAACCTGGATTACCCACTCAGTGGGGAAACAGGGGAGGGTCCTGCCATCAAAAGGTATATAAACTGTGTTTTGGAACTAGTAGATGCGCTCTCTCCTGCTTGTGGGGCGCCCGCCATTGCAATCGCGAATAAATTACTACTTCACTGAGATCCTTGCCTGAGCCTAAGTTATTGGCTACGGAGTGTTTCTCACAGAGACACAGATTACACTGCCAAATGACCACCGGCAGGCTCTTTCACAATCCGTTTCTAAGGTTGCAGCCGGCACTGCCTGCAGCCGTATAGCAGACGTTACACTCTCTTTCCTAACTAGTAATCATGTGTCTCATCCATTTGTGGTGAATGGTCAGTGGCAAAAAGAAAAGGGGGAGAGTAAGGGGCGACAAAGACAGAAACGGTACCAGGAGGATGCCACTGACACTAACAGCACGGGTAATAGGAGTAGTATAAGTGACACAGGTGCGGGTCAGCGGCGGGCGCTGCCGCGCTGCGGGGCGCTCTGCCTGCTGCTCGCCCTCGCCGGCCTGTGCACTGCTGCCGACGGTGCTAGAGCAAAATGTGAAGACTGCTCAGATGGCAGTGATGAGAGTGCTTGTGTGAAGAAGACGTGTGCTGAATCTGACTTTGTGTGCAACAGTGGTCAGTGTGTGCCAAACAGATGGCCGTGTGATGGGAATCCGGACTGTGAAGATGGGTCTGATGAGAGTGCTGAGCTGTGTCATATGAGAACAGTGTCCTGGAAATGTGATGGTGAAAAAGACTGTGACAGTGGAGAAGATGAAGAGAATTGTGGCAATGTGACTTGTAGTGCAGCAGAGTTCACATGCAGTAGTGGGCAATGTATTTCCAAAAGCTTTGTCTGCAATGGTCAAGGTGACTGCTCCGACCACTCGGATGAATCTTTGGAGCAGTGTGGCCGCCAGCCTGCACCTCTGGTGAAGTGTTATGTGAGTGAGGTGCAGTGCGGCTCAGGTGAATGTATCTACAAGAAGTGGTGATGTGACAGAGATCCTGATTGCAAGGATGGAAGAGATGAAATTAACTGCCCTTCTCGGACCTGCAGGCCAGACCAGTTCAGATGTGAAGATGGGAACTGTGTCCATGGGAGTAGGCAGTGCAGTGGTGTGAGAGACTGTCTGGATAGCACTGATGAAGCAAACTGTAACAATGTTATTCAGTGCTCTGGACCTGGCAAATTCAAGTGCAGAAGTGGAGAATGCATAGATATCAATAAAGTGTGTAACCAGCAGAGAGACTGCAAGGACTGGGGTGATGAGCCCCTGAAGGAATGCAACAAAAATGAATGTGACTGTCCAGCTGGGTTTGAGTTTGTAGACAAGAGAAACTGTGGAGATATTGATGAATGCCAAAATCCTGGTATCTGTAGTCAAATCTGTATCAACCTGAAAGGTGGCTACGAATGTGAATGTAGCCGTGGATATCAGATGATTCCTGCTACAGGAACCTGGAAAGGGCCATACAGGTATAGAAATACAAGTAACACCCGTGTTTACAGTGACGCTGCTAAGCAGGGTTTAGGGGCTTATAGCATGGAGACAAGGGGTAACAACTACAGCGTTTGGAACAATTGTACAGCTTTGGCCTTACCTCCCGATGTTTTTCTGATTTGTGGGGATAGGGCCTGGCAAGGTATCCCTGCAAATGCTATCAGATGTCCATGTTACTTAGATAAACTCATTGTATTTGCTCCTAGCTTGTTACAGTTGTGTGAGATCACCAGACATAAATGGGCATTGCTTGCACCGGATTGCAATGATAATGTTGAGTTGCAGCTAGAGCGGCATTGGCAATTTTAGTGCCTGGAGTGGCACCTCCGGCCGCACGTAACAACTTAGAAAAATTGGTATGCTGGGCCGAGAGGCAAGCCTATGCCACGACAGAGATACTTGAGGAGATGTTACCAGATCAAAATAGTCTGCGACATCTGCTTTTACAGGATCAAGCTGCTATTGACTACTTGCTTTTGGCTCAAAGGAATGGGTGTAAGGATGTCCTGGTTTCAGTTAGCACAGAATTAATTTTCTTCCTAGTAGCTGGTGGAATGCTGTGTTTTGGCTTAGAATGAGAAGAGTGCTGATAACACCCCGATGCTTTAATTGTTGCAGAGCAGTGCTTATACTAAGCCAAGGACATCTCAGCCTTTGCTCTGTCCTGCCAACGGGCAGGCTGGGGGGTGCAGTAAGAGCTGGGAGGGGACAGACCCAGGACAGGTGACCCAAACTAGCCAAAGGGGTATTCCATACCATCTGACGTCATGCTAAACAATATATAGGGGTGGCTAGCCGGGGGGAGGGGGCCGGACTGCTCGGGGTTAGGCTGGGCATCGGTCAGCGGGTGGTGAGCAATTGCATTGTGCATCACTTGTTTGTACATACTATTATTACTTTCGTATTATCACCATTGTATCATCATTATTATTATTGTTATTATTATTTTGTTATTTTTTTTTTTCCTGTCTTATTAAACTGTCTTTATCTCAACTCACGGGCTTCACTTTCCATTTCTCTCCCCCGTCCCAGAGAGGGAGGGGGGAGGGTGAGCGAACGGCTGCGTGGTGTTTAGCTGCCGGTCGGGTTAAACCACGACAAAGGACTTTAAGGGAATGTACTGTTTAAACCTTTCTGATCATAATGAATCAATTCACAAATCCATTACTTTCCTGAAAGAGCACATGAGAAAGATTCAATATGGTATCAATCCTTTCAATCAATGGTTCACTGATTTGTTAGAAACAATGCATAGATGGTTACTGGGATTAGTCAAAGAGGGATTAAGGATTCTGTTTGCTGTGGTGTCAATCATCATTGCATGTGGTATTGTGATAAATGTGGTTAAAGGGTTACTTGCAAAAATGTTATATTGGGCGTGGTTTGCTCAAAAAAAAGAAAAAAAAAACAAAGGGGGAATTGTTGAGGGATTTTTTGAAACAGCAAAAATCCCATGGCTTGCTGTAGCTGAGCAAACCAAGCTACCAGGGCAACTATGAGAAGTTCCGATGACAGTGTTCCCACATCGCCCAATTGAGGAATTCAGGAAAATATTGTTACCAGTAGCTGGCTTCAAAAACAAGGTCTATGTGACTGCTAATCACAAGGGGGTTGTTTTCTTGCAGGTGGGGTTGTTTTCTTGAAGTTGTTTGTCTGAGTGCTTTTGACCAATAATCTTGTGTGAAACACTGTCTGCCCCTGTTAAGTTCACTATAAAAGTTAGGCTATTCGGGCAATAAGATGGAGCATGATCTGACTCTACTGGTGTCTGTCGTGCTTTCGGCCATGCTTCCAGCAACAGAGGCAGAGCTGAGGGCAAACCCTGCCCCAACCCAACCAGCCCGTCCCTTCAGAGGCCCAACATGGCAGAGCTCAGCACACTAGGACAAGTGCCTCCTGCCAGAGGTGACAGTGGGACCGCAGCCCCACTCCTTTCCCCACCACTGCCAAGCACACAGCTGTGGACAGCCTCAGCTGTCAGTTTAGCACCAGGCCCACAAAGTGGGAATCACAAGAGCTCACTGAGACATCTGCAGGTGGGAGGACAGATGAACTTCAGTGCCATGCCTGGGCTGGGAAGTCAGCTGTGTTGTAAATGAAGTCTCAACTCAATCTGAATTTACTAATATTTATAAAAGGAAAATTTATAAAAGGCATAAAAGGCAAGTAAACAGCGCTGGGTGTGCGGGGAGTCTACACTGCACGAACACACACACACGAACATCAAACATTCAAATTATATAGAACATTGCTTTTACATACTAAACCCGAGTATGCCTATACACATCTACAATCAGGAAAGGTAACAAACAATCCTTTAAGTTCCATGACTTAACAGTCTCCATTTTCCATTCCTTTTGAACAATATGTCTTGCTTTAAGTTGTCAAGCAACTCGGTCTTCAGGCCTTATGTATCCCATTCTTCCCAGATCGAAGAAAAGCATATCCATCTCCTTTTCAAGGCCAATAGGCCTGGGTCAAAAGGCACGTCCAGGTCACCAGGGGGCGTAACAGCAAAAGCCTTCGATGGCTGTAGCAGCAGAGGGGCCCATGGCGTAGCAGTCGGATCAGTAAAGGAGCCCACAGCTCCCTCACTGTCTGGCAAACCACACGTTTCTGACTGTGGCCCCACAGGGCTCTTATAAGGCCTCAGAGACTGCTCGCCAGGTGCCGAGCAATCCCACTGCAACCTTGTCATTTTTAGTTGCAGAGTCCCACACCTTGATATCAATTTGGTCCCATATTTCAGGCTCATAAACTGTCCAATTGTTACTAAGGGGAATAAGCTGTAAGGTTACCAGAACAGTCTGTTCCTAAGGACGTATGATTCCCCATAATGCGCAACTGCTTACCAGCGAGGGGCAGTTGTGTGCGTAGGTCCGCTTCTCTCAGCTTGAGCTTCTCTCCAGTTCCAGTGCGCCTATTTCCAGCAACTTTCTGTGCGAGCTTCTTTGAGCGGTTTGCTGAGTTTGGCCAAATTCTTTTGATTCCTACGTGGTGGTGACAACTTTGCAGAAGTGGACCTTCTTTTAAAGGCACAATTCAGCTCAGCCAGCTGCAAAATGGGAATTTTAGCCTATCACTTCCATCAGAAGCTCTACCACGGTCACTGAATTCTTAGCATGTCTTGGTAGGACCAAGCAGGTCTGAACTTCAGGAGTTGCAAAAGAAAAGGACAAGGTAAACAACAGGCACTAAAGGGATGAGGGGTGCCTCTGGGAGGGTAAGCAGGTCATTGAGGCATTGCCAGATTTGTGAAATTCTCTTCAGGTGCTATTTTTAACACTTCTCTGAGCCCAAAGCACGTGGGACAGGAGTGGGGTGACTGCTGTCACTCAGCTCAGTGCTGAGGAGCGTGAAAGCCGATCTCGGGCCTGGAAGCAAAGCCAGGCCAAGGGGAAGGAGCCGCCAGCATGGGGCACCCCGCCTCGGCGCGGCCACAATATGTCTGCCTCCCCAACGCCTGATCCCTCACCGGCCAGGGGGCCAGTGGGCCAAGGCTGCGCCGGGCCAAGTGGCCCCGGGCCTGGGGGAAGGCCCCAGCCTCAGCACCCCGCCGAATGACTCGACACTTCCCGGCTGGGGGGGGGGAGGAAGGCGCGCGCGGGAGCCCCCTGCGGGCACACGCCCGGCCGGGAGCACGCGGGGAGCGGCCCCCCCCTCTCCCACCCAGTCCCACCTCCTCGGGGCCTGCATGACACAGCGGGATCGGGCAGCGGGGGCCCCGCCGCCGGGCCCCTCCGGCCGGGCACGGCGACATCACCGAGCCCCGGAGGGGAAGGCAGGGGAGGGGGAGGCTGAGCCCGTCACCTCAGGCCTAGGCCGCGGCCCGCACTTACTCGGATCCCGAGGCCATGACGCTGAGGGGGAGGGGGCGAGGGGGTCCTCGAAGCGGGGCAGCGGCGGGCGGAGACTACCGCGGCGGCGGCGAGTGGCGGCTTGCTGAGATTGGCCAAACCTATCTTCTTGAGGCAATCAATGTGCCTGTTCCCGTCCTGGTCCCTGTTCTGCTAGCCTGTCTCTATTCATTCCTTCTTTCTACTTTTTTTCTTGATGACATAACTTCATTATATTGATATTGTATAAACTCACTTTAGGATAGAATAAATCTTGTAGTTAAAAATGTAATGAGAACAAAATATATGACATCTTCTTATCTGTCGACCTTCTGTTGAAGCATCTTGTTAAGTGAAACATCCCGTTATCTGTCAACCTTCAGTTAGGCTGAAACTTGAGCTAACTTGAGCCAATTCGGCATTCCTGCGGCCTGGGAAACAACTGATTCAGCCAACTTGGCATTCTTTAGCAAAAGGTGAAAAGTACATCATGAGGAAGACCTATGGTCTTCCTCCCAAAGACCACCGCCCACGTCCCAAAGACCCCTGCCCACAATTCTTGGGAGGCTTTGCACAAGCGCAAGGACTGATAAGCTAATTAGCATACGAAGCGAGAGTAGGCGGGTTTAGGTATCGAATATGTATAGGCGTTAATAGAATATTCATTGTTTTGCTGTATAAATATGAGATAGTTTGTCACTTTGAACATGCACGTTATGCGGAAGGATCCCTCGTGCATCCAGCGCTGACAATAAAGGATACTTCGTCACTTAGAAATTTCGGCTTTGATCTTTGAATCAATCTGGTGACCCAGATGGGACACCCCCTCTCTGCCAGACTGCAGGACCCGCTGGGAATAGGACTCCCTAGGGTACCCCCGGGATTTCTCGGGGGGACTCCTTGACTCAACGGATCACTGCGGAGGCAGACAAGGATCCCATCTCTGTAAGTGACAGTATTCTTTATTTTGGTTTTGGTTTGTTTGTTTGGTAGACCGGTCATTTGAAACTGCCCATAAGTCGGAAGATAAAAGTTCTGCAGGGTGGTGTATACTTTTGTGGCTAGCACCTTAAGTATATGTTTGATTTTGTTGGCATTTAATTGCCGTTTGGAACCTGGCAAGTTTGCTAATAAGGTTCATTTGTTAGTGTTACTTATTTCTGTTTTCTGACTTATTGCATGTGGAATTTGACTCTGATTATTGCTATTGTGATTTTGGCTATATTCTTGGTAATAATAGTAGGTTCTTGGCGTTGCTATAGAAAGATACCTGCGTGCTGCATTTTGTAAGTGATAAGTGTATTCTGAAAGTGTGAACTGGGAAAATGGGAGGAAGGCAAACTGGTGGGATTTTAAAGAAAAGCCCTTTAGGATGTGTTTTGAGTCATTGGAAGGATATTGGAGGATCTGCTGGTGGAAGTGTGAACAGGAAAACATTGATAAAATATTGTAATCAATGGTGGCCGCTTTATAAGCTGGACTGTGGAGAAAAGTGGCCTTTTAATGGAACTTTAAACTATAATACTTTGCTACAGTTAATGTTGTTCCTACGGAGAGAAGGAAAATGGGATGAGGTAATGTACGCTGATATGTTTTTCACTCTGAGGAATCACCCAGAGTGGCAAAAAGAGCGCGGAATTAACCTAGCACCACAAGATCCCTTAATATTGGCAATGGAAAAAGGCATGAGGAAGGATGGTGCTGGGAAAATGAAGAGGTGTTCTTCGGCATGTAGTATTGGACAGAGATGTTTAAAATTAAACGAACCAGAGGAAAGAATGGAGGATTTTGTTTCGCCTCTACCTCCTGTAGATGGCGGTGTAGGTAAGGAAACAGGAGCTGAAGGAACGAGAGATGATTTAGATCAAAAGGAATTTACTCAGATAACTGCTCGTACAAGGAGCAAAGTGGGGCCAGTAATTCAAGCCCCTTTGCGGCAAGCCATGGGAACTAACGGGCCTGCCAGAATAAAGGTGCCCTTTACAACAAATGATTTAGATTCCTGGAAGGAAGCAGTAAAAGGGTACCGAGATGATCCAGAGGCAGTGGCTAAAAGATTTAAGCTAATTGTGAAGAACTTAGATCCAGATTGGAAGGATATAGATATAATGCTGGCTGTGTTATCCAAGACAGAAAAACAACTAGGAATTAAAACTGCTCGGACACAAGTACAGATTCAAATAGTAACGGGAGCTCTACCAGGCACGGTGGAAGTTCACGTGCCCAGAACGGACCCTGATTGGGACTATAATGATGACAATGATTATCGATTGTTAAAAAGATACCAGGAATGTATAAGAATTGCTTTGGAAAATGCGATACCAAAATCAGTTAATTGGTCAAGATTATCTACAATAAAACAGGGACAATCTGAGACACCCACAGAATTTCTTGACCGTTTAAGGACAGCCATGCAAAAATACACCACCTTAGATCCCTCATCTGAGGAGGGTAAACTACAGCTGGTCTCATTATTCCTAGGACAGTCTGCCGAGGATATAAGGTGGAAACTTCAGAAAATGAAGGGACCAGATATAAGAGATTTGGAAAGGTTGGTGGAAGAGGCTTGGAGAGTATTTAGAAACCGGGAAGGGGACGAAAGGCAGAAATTAGGACAAACTATTGCCGCACCAACCGTAGCTGCATTGAGGAAACAAGAAGAACCCTTTCAAGTTAGGGGTAGGGGAGCTGGAAGACGGGGAGGACCTCAACAGCCCTTAAGATCAGATCAGTGTGCCTATTGTAAGGAAATGGGTCATTGGAAAGGGCAATGTCCGAAGCTGAGAGGGGCTCGACCTGTAATAGCTAACATTTCTCCTGACAAATGAAGTAGACCGGGGGAATTCACCCTAGCGGATCCACTGGTTAAAATTCAGCTAGGGAAATTAGAACAGGAGATGGAATTTTTAATAAATACGAGAGCTTCTTATTCAGTGCTGAAACAGAAACTAATACCAGAAGATAAAGACTTTGTGACTGTGATAGGAGCCACTGGCCAACAAGAAAAAGCCTTTTTCTTAAAACCATTGAAATATAAATTGGGAAAAAAACATGCACGTTAGGCGGAAGGATCCCCTGTGCATCCAGCGCTGACAATAAAGGATACTTCGTCACTAAGAAATTTCGGCTTCGTTCTTCAAATCAATATCATGTTGCCTTTTTCATCTTGAGGACAGGCTCCCCTCTTCTACCCTTCTCCCCACAGCAGTCCTTTTCAAAACAACTTTTCATTGGTCAAACAACTTTGCATATAACAACAACAGCAAACACCCAGCAACTTCCATGCCTTAATGGCTGGAGAACAAGAAACTGGAGACTGCATGGAGTCTCCTGAATCACCCTTCTTTGTTCCCTCTAAACTCTTTTATATTCCTGATGGCCTTGTCAGTCTAATGTTATCTCAACCACGGGATTTTCCAACCCCCATGGCCACACTCCCAAATCTCCCCCTTCTTTATTAATATCAACCATTTTCTCGACACAAATTACCACTCCATATATAACAATCCCTCCTCTTCTTCTGAATATCATTAATTCGTGTCTTGGCTTCAAATTTGGCCAAGGCCAATTGAACCACAAGAGAATGCCTTCGCAATATTCTCTGAATGGTTTATAAACAAGTTTTCAGCAATTGTTGGAATCCCATATCTAGAATATTTCACCCAACTTATTGTTCCACAGGATGTATAATAATTGTCACTAGCAGCATCACATACATCAAATTCGATTGATAAGGGCTTACTGTGTGAATCCCTGGCTGTGCCTGTGTCTAGAGGTGTCTTGCAAGTGGTTAACCCACCCACGAATTCTTAGCTTCAGAACTTATTGCAAGAAGAACGGCCGAAAACATGACAGACGCTAGTATGGTCAGATCATGCTCCATTTTATTACCCGAATAGCCTAACTTTTATAGTGAACTAAACAGTGGCAGATAGTGTCTCACACAAGATTATTGGTCAAAAGCACTCAGACAAACAGCTACAAGAAAACAACCCCACCTGCAAGAGAACAACCCCCTTGTGATTAGCAGTCACATAGACCTTGTCCTTGAAGCCAGCTGCTGGCAACAATATTTTTCTAAATTCCTCAATTGGGCGATGTGGGAACACTGTCATGGGAACTTCTCATAGTCATCCTGGTAGCTTGGTTTGCTCAGCTTGATTTTGTATAAACTCACTTTAGGATAGAATAAAACTTGTGGTTAAAAGTTAGCGAGAACAAAGTAAACGACATCTTGTTATCTGTTGACCTTCTGTTATGTTGAAGCATCTTGTTATTTGAAAACATCCCGTTATCTGTTAACCCTCAGTCAGGCTGAGACTTGAGATAACTTGAGTCAACTGTCCGTTAGGTCTTGTTAACTGAGACATCCTGTTATCTGCCGACCCTCAGTTAAACCGAAAGCCAACTCAGCATTTTTACAGCTTGGAAAACAACTGATTAGGCAAAAGGTGAAAAGTGCATCACGAAGAAGACCTACGGCCTTCCTCCCAAAGACCACTGCCCACATCCCGAAGACCTCGGCCCACAATTCTTGGAAGGCTTTGCACAAGCGCAAGGACTGATAAGCTAATTAGCATACGAAGCGAGAGCAGGCGGGGTTAGGTAATGAATATGTATAGGCGCTAATAGAATATTCATTGTTTCGCTGTATAAATACGAGATAGTTTGTCACTTCGAACATGCACGATAGGCGGAAAGATCCCCCGTGCATCCAGCGCTGCAATAAAGAATATACCACTTAAGGAAATTTTGGCTTTGATCTTTAAATCAAGCTGCAGCAAGCCATGGGATCTTTGCTGTTTCAAAAATCCCTCAACAAGAACTAAATTCCTTCTCAGTTACACCCCTACACATAGTCACACAACTGAATCCACCCAACCGAACGGTATCTTCGTTCAGGTCTTCGCGCGCAGAATTACGGGTCACAAAATAAGAGCTCTTGGTTCTTTACTTGCCTGTTATGTTCGAAATCTTGTTGGACTCTAGCACCGCTATCGGCAAGGGCCACTATGTGGGGCGCCTCCCTTTACCGGTCACAGATCCAAAGTCCAAGACGATCACGTAGGGATCACCAATTTGTTATAAATGAAGTCTCAACGCAATCTGAATTTAGTAATATTTATACTTATAAAAGGTCTAAAAAATATAAATGGTATAAAAGGCAAGTAAACAGCGCTGGGTGTGTGGGGAGTCTACACTGCACGAACACACACACACGAACATCAAACATTCTAAATATATAGAACATTGCTTTTACATACTAAACCCGAGTATGCCTATACAATCAGAAAAAGTAACAAACAATCCTTTAAGTTCTATGACTTAAGAGAATCAATTTTCCATTCCTTTTCTTGATTACAAACAAGTCTCCATTTTCCATTCCTTTTGAACAATATGTCTCGCTTTAAGTTGTCAAGCAACACGGTGTAGTGGGTTTACGTGGCAAGGTTTTGGTAGCAGGGGGCTATAGGGGTGGTTTCTGTGAGAAAGATCTAGAAGCTGCCCCTTGTTTGGGAAGGGCCCCATTGTTTTCCAGATCTGAGCCAATTAGCGATGTTGTTTTGCGCCTCTGTGAGAGCATATTTAAGACAGGGAAAAAAACGCTGCGCCAGACAGCAGCCGAGAGTGAGAGAACAGCCTTGCAGGTGCCAAGGTCAGTGTAGAGGGAGGAGGAGAGGTGCTCCAGGCGCCGGAGCAGAAGTCCCCTGCGGCCTGTGGTGAGGACCATGGTGAAGCAGGATGTCCCCCTGCAGCCCATAGAGTACCACGGTGGAGCAGGGTTCCATGCTGCAGCCCGTGGAGGAGACCATGGTGGAGCAGGTGGCCCTGCACCGACAGAGGCTGCCGCCTGTGGAAGACCCCTGCCGGAGCAGATTCCGGGCTGGACCTGTAGCCCGTGGAGAGGAGCCCACGCAGGAGCAGGTGACCTGGCAGGAGCTGCTGCCCATAGGGGAGCCAGGTTGGAGCAGTTTTCTCCTGAGGGATGGACCCCGTGGTACTGACCCATATCTGGAGCAGTTCTGGAAGAGCTGCTGCCTGTGGGAAGCCCACGCCGGATCAGTTCATCAAGGACTGCATCCCGTGGGTGGGACCCCACAGCACAGGGGACGAGAGTGACCGAGAAGGAGCGGCAGAGAAGAAGCGCTGTAGACTGACCATAACCCCCATTCCCCCGTTCCCCTGAGCCGCTCGGGGGGAGGAGGTGGAAGAGGGTGGATGGGGGGGAAGGTGCTTTTGGTTTGCTTTTTCCTTTGTTTTCTCACTTCTCTCGCTTGTTAGTAATAGGCAATAAATCTTACTATCTCCTTATGCCGAGTCTGTTTTGCCCGTTACAATAATTATTGTGTGATTTTCTCATCCTTATCTCAACCCTTGAGCCCCTTTTCACATATTTTCTCCCCATTCCTCTTTGAGGAGGGGGAGTGAGAGAGCGGCTGTGGTGGAGCTCAGCTGCCCACTCGAGCGGAACCACAACACACGGTCTTCAGGCCTTATGTATCCCGTTCTTCCCAGATCGAAGAAAAGCATATCCATCTCCTTTTCAAGGCCTGTGGTGAGCAGCTGAGAGTGGAGTCCCCTCCGAGCAAAATACTCAGGGTACACCTAGGGGGGGCCGCTCTGCAGCTGATCCTACAGCCGAAGAGAGTGTCTCCTGCCTGGCACACCAAAATGACTCACAGAAAGCTGACTCCACAATCAGTAAGATTGTGTTATATATGGATTGGTAATTCTTGTCGAGAAAATGGTTGATATTAATAAAGAAGGGGGAGATTTGGGAATGTGGCCATGGGGGTTGGAAAACCCCGTGGTTGAGATAACATTAGACTGACAAGGCCATCAGGAATATAAAAGAGTTTAGAGGGAACAAAGAAGGGTGATTCAGGAGACTCCATGCAGTCTCCAGTTTCTTGTTCTCCAGCCATTAAGGCATGGATGTTTCTGGGTGTTTGCTGTTGTTGTTACATTCAAAGTTGTTTGACCAATGAAAAGTTGTTTTGAAAAGGACTGCTGTGGAGAGAAGGGTATAAGAGGGGAGCCTGCCCTCAAGATAAAAAAAAAAGGCAGCATGATGAAGTTACATCAGTAAAGAAGCAGGAAAAAGAAGTGAAGAGGAACAGGCTGGCAGAAGGGAGACCAGGACGGGAACAGGCACTTTGATTGCCTCATGAAAATAGGTTCGGCCAAACTCAGCAAACTGCTCAGAGAAGCTCGTACAGAAAGTCGCTGGAAATGGGCGCACTGGAGCTGGAGAGAAGCTCAAGCTGAGAGAAGCGGACCCGCGCACACAACTGCCCCTCGCTGGTAAGCAGTTGCACGTTATGGGGAATCATACGTCCTTAGGAACAAAGACTGTCCTGGTAGCCTTACAGCTTATTCTCCTTCTTAACAATCAGACAGTTTATGAGCCTGAAATATGGAACCAAACTGATGTCAAGGTGCGGGACTCTGCAACTAAAAATGACAAGGTAGCGGTGGGATTGCTCGGCACCTGGCAAGCAGTCTCTGAGGCCTTAAAGAGCCCTGTGGGGCCACAGTCAGAAACGTGTGGCTTGCCAGACAGTGAGGGAGCTGCGGGCTCATTTACTGATCTGACTGCTACACCATCGGCCCCCCCGCCACTGCTGCCATTGAAGGCTTTTGCAAGAAAAGGAACGGAAAATTGAGACTGTTAAGTTATGGAACTTAAAGGATTATTTGTTACCTATCCTGATTGTATGTATGTATAGGCATACTCGGGTTATTATGTAAAGCAATGTTCTGTATACATGTATTTAGAATGTTTGATGTGTGTGTGTGGGTGTTGGTAGAGCGTAGACTCCCCACACACCCAGCGCTGTTTACTTGCCTTTTATACCTTTTATTGCTTTTATACCTTTTAGAAATATTTGGTTTATAAATATTACAAAATTCACATTTTGTTGAGACCTCATTTATAACAATATTAATAAAGAAGGGGGAGAATTGGGAGTGTGGCCATGGGGGGTTGGAAAGCCCTCTGGTTGATGGTAACATAAGACCCTTAATGATGAGGCCATCGGGAATGTAAAAGAGTTTAGAGGGAACAAAGAAGGGTGATTCAGGAGACTCCATGCAGTCTGGGGTTGCTTGTTATCCAGGCATTAAGGCATGGAAGTTGCTGGGTGTTTGCTGTTTTTTTTATATGCAAAGTTTTTTTGAACAATGAAAAGTTGCTTTTGAAAAGGACTGCTGTGAGAAGAAGGGTATAAGAGGGGAGCCTGCCCTAGAGATAAAAAAGGCAACATGATATGATGAAGTTATGTCATCAATAAAGAAGCAGGAAAAAGGAGTGAAGAGGAACAGGCTGGCAGAACGGAGACCAGGACGGGAACAGGCACATTGATCGCCTCATGAAGATAGGTTCGGCCAAACTCAGCAAACTGCTCAGAGAAGCTCGTACAGAAAGTTGATGGAAACAGGCGCACTGGAGCTGGAGAGAAGCTCAAGCTGAGAGAAGCGGACCTACGCACACAACTGCCCCTCGCTGGTAAGCAGTTGCACATTATGGGGAATCATACGTCCTTAGGAACAAAGACTGTCCTGGTAACCTTACAGCTTATTCTCCTTCTTAACAATCAGACGGTTTATGATCCTGAAATATGGAACCAAACTGATGTCAAGGTGCGGGACTCTGCAACTAAAAATGACAAGGTAGCGGTGGGATTGCTCGGCACCTGGCAAGCAGTCTCTGAGGCCTTAAAGAGCCCTGTGGGGCCACAGTCAGAAACGTGTGGCTTGCCAGACAGTGAGGGAGCTGCGGGCTCATTTACTGATCTGACTGCTACACCATCGGCCCCCCCGCCACTGCTGCCATTGAAGGCTTTTGCAAGAAAAGGAACGGAAAATTGAGACTGTTAAGTTATGGAACTTAAAGGATTATTTGTTACCTATCCTGATTGTATGTATGTATAGGCATACTCGGGTTATTATGTAAAGCAATGTTCTGTATACATGTATTTAGAATGTTTGATGTGTGTGTGTGGGTGTTGGTAGAGCGTAGACTCCCCACACACCCAGCGCTTTTAAGCGAAGGCTTAAAAAAAAAAAAAAAAAAAGCATCGATGCTTATAAAAGCATCGAAGGCTTTTGCTTTTATGACGCCTGGTGACCTGGACGTGCCTTTTGACCCAGGCCCTATTGGCCTTGAAAAGGAGATGGATATGCTTTTCTTCGATCCGGGAAGAATGGGATACATAAGGCCTGAACACCGAGTTGCTTGACAACTTAAAGCAAGACATATTGTTCAAAAGGAATGGAAAATGGAGACGGTTAAGTCATAGAACTTAAAGGATTGTTTGTTACCTTTCCTGATTGTACGTATGTATAGGCATACTCGGGTTTACGATGTAAAGCAATGTTCTGTATATTTAGAATGTTTGATGTTCGTGTGTGCGTGTTGGTGGAGCGTAGACTCCCCACATACCCAGCGCTGTTTACTTGCCTTTTATACCTTTTATAAGTATAAATATTACTAAAATCACATTGAGTTGAGACTTTATTTAAAACAGCGGTCAAGGGTGATTTGCTGACCGATAGAGCAGCCGCTTGATTCAAAGATCGAAGCCGAAATTCCTTTAAGTGGTATATTCTTTATTGCAGCGCTGGATGCACGGGGGATCTCTCCACCTATCGTGCATACCCAAAGCAAAAAGCAGTCTTGAATTTATACAATCAATCTATCAATATTCTACAAGCACCTATACATATGCATTACCTATCCCCGCCTTCCCTCGCTTCTTATGCTAATTAGCCTTTTGGCACCTTGCGCCTGCGTAGAGCCTTCCAAGAATTGTGGGCAGGGGTCTTTGGGACGTGGGCAGGGGTCTCTGGGAGGAAGACCCCGAGTCTTCCTCACAGTGTACTTTTCACCTTTGGTCAGGAATCTGCTGAATTGGCAGGTTTCTTAATTGCAAGAGCTGGTTGTTGCTAATTCTTCCGTTTGTTGTATCTTTATAATGAATTCCAATGTCCAGTTTTGAGATTTATAGTCCTTACGTTTGTTTCTCTGTCCGTCTGCCGCTTCCTTATCATGAGTTCCAGTGTCTTGTTTCGAGATATACAGTCCATGTCTGGGGATTGTCCTTGCCTCCCCAATGCCTCCCCAATACCTCCTTAATCAATCCCCCCTTTTCTTTTCCCATGCAAATTCTTTTGCATCAGATACTTCCATTATTTACAGTAACACAACAAAGCAGGCATCTAAACAACATGCACACAAATATTCCTAATACTACTAATGCGATTAGAGCAATGAACACTTGTTTCAACCATTGAAAATTGGGCAACCAGGAGGTTAACTTATTCCATATTTCACTAAAACTCCACGAAAGATCATCTTTACTGATACCATGTAGGACCCTTGTCTGCTTCCATATTTCTTCCAGGTCGGTAGAGATCCTTCCACTCTGATCTACATACATACAACAACTTGTGTTTATTACTGTACAGACTCCCCCTTGAGTGGCCAGTAACAAGTCTAGGGTCATCCGCTTTTGTAATACTACCTGTGATAAACTAGATATCTCTTCTTGTTGAGCCTTTATAGCATCCAGAATTTTGTTTTCTAACTTCTCTATAATTGCAGAAATATTAATTATTGCCTTTTCCAATTCACTCACTCCTAACCATGTGATAAACCATCACACAAAACTATGAAAAGGGGTGTGTCTCTCTACCATTGTATTGTTAATTTTTCATCTGATTCTTCGGATATGATTTCTCAAGTAACCTCGAGGCACTACATCATGTACTGTCATATTGGGGACTACCGCTCCAAGAATGCAAGTTCCCTTCCAATTCTCAGGCAAGACCTTACAGGCTGTATCATTGCATAGCCAATACCACCCTTTTCCTTCTGGTACTGGCCAGCTGGTTGGATTTGCCCAACTGCTAGTCGTACTAATATCAATTGTTCAATTACAAGATGACTGATTTCCCACATAAGTAGTATCCGTATTTATACAATGCTGTTTTCCTATACCCTTAGGCGAGTTACACCTTTGTACACATACATAATAGGATTCTAACGGCATGAAGCTATTCACTTCTAGTTCCAAAACTTCTTAATATTTTCAACCCCGAGATGTGTTTTCCCACAAATTAGTCCAAGATAAGTTTGCAGGCAACGGAATCCCGATTAACGATACACCCTTATTCCCATGCTGTGGCAGATGGGTGCATACCCAACAGTTCATCTTATTAGTTACTTGAGAAATTGTTTGTATTAAGGTCAGGTGTAAGTTCTCATCCCAAGTTGCCCACCCCGAATCCGAGAACCGCACCCCTGCAACCATTAGGATCTGGAAAACCGTAATTTTGTTGGTCCAATTGGAGTGGTGGTCTATATTCTCGCCAGGACCTTCTTCACCCTTGAATTGTGGATCCAAGCTGCTTGCTTCTTAATCTTAATGGCGGTGTGTGTTGTCAGTAATACTTGGTATGGTCCCATCCACTTTCCTTCCATTTTTCCTGTAGGGGTTGTCCTGAAAAAGTCTTTATATATATATATAATTCCCGAGCTTAAAGGGGTGGATTGGTTGATCCAACCCTCTAGCCCTGGTCCCTAAAACAAATTTATGTACTTTATTTAATTGTTTCTGAAGTTCAGTTATATAAGCATATAAATATTCTGATCCTAACTGCGTTAGGTCCTCTCCACTAAATAGAAATTGCTATGGCCTTCCATATAAGATTTTGAAGGGACTCAAATTCCCTTTTATTCTAGGTTTAACTCTAATTCCAAGTAATGCTAAAGGGAGGGATTGAGGCCATGACAAATTAGCTTCTTATCCAATTTTAGCTATTTATTGTTTAATTAAATGGTTCATTTTTTCTACCTGTCCACTTGCCTGTGGTCTATAAGGAGTATGCAGTTGCCAATCTATCTTTAGAATCTTACTTATCTGTTGTACCACTTGTGCACAAAAATGTGAACCTCTATCAGAAGACATTGCTCCTAGAATCCCAAAGCATGGTATTATTTCATTTAACAAGACTTTAACCACTTCTCTTGCTTTGTTTGTTCGACAGGGAAAGGCTTCAGGCCTTCCTGAAAACGTGTCAGTCAGAACCAGTAATAATGATATCCCCCTTTTCTAGGGAGTTCTGAAAAATCAATTTGCCACTGTTGCCCCGAATAATTTCCTTTACCGATTATTCCAAATTTTATTCTATTCTTGGTATTGGGGTTATTGTGTAAGCAAATGCTACATTGTTGAGTTACTTGTTTTATCATATCGTCCCGCTAATGTCTGACTCAGGCTCTTATGCAGTGTGCCAGCTCCCCAGTGCGTTTTATTGTGTTCTGTAAGAACTATGGGCCATGTCAAACTAGAGGCTATTACTATGTGGTTATCTTTTAAATATACTCATCCATCTGGCTTCATTTTACCTTTCAAATCTTCAATTAATTTTAAGTCTTCTTTTGTATAATTTGGATATAGTTTGGATTTTACCGTCTGGTATCAAAGACAATGCCTTCACCTCAGTTATTTCAGCTGCCTGCTTAGCCTCTGCCAATCGATTTCCAATTTCAAAATTGGTGTTCCCCTTTTGGTGTCCCTGACAATGCATGATAGCTACCTTTTCTGGTTGTTTTACAGCCTCTAACAATTTTAAAATTTCTTCAGCATACTTTGTGTTTTCACTGAGCGGTCAGCAATCCATGTTCTTTCCAAATTGCTCCATGAGCATGTACCACGCCGAATGTATATTTAGAATCTGTCCAAATATTTACCCTTTTTCCCGCTGCCAGTTCCAATGCTCTCGTGAGAGCAACTATCTCCGCCTTTTGAGCTGATGTTCCGGGGGGTAAAGGCTTAGACTCGATTACCTGCTGAGTAGTTGTTATAGCATATCCAGCTTTACGTTGTCTTTGCATAACAAAACTGCTCCCATCCGTGAACCAAGTTTCTTCCGCATCTTCCATGGGCTCCTCCTTAAGGTCTGGTCAGCTGGAATACACAGTCTCTATAGTTTCTAAACAATCGTGAATCACAGGCTGTGCCGGAGCATCACTAAGAAAAGAGGCTAGATTCACAATATTAGTTATCACAATTTCCACGTTGTCCTGTTCTACCAATATTGCTTGATATTTCAAAATCATCAATTCTTGTTTAAGTTGTTTAAAGACTTTTTGTGCTTCTCCAGTCCAGACTAACTTTGACTGGTTAATCTTTATCAATTCACATAGAGGCTTTACCAATAGTCCATAATTATAAATCCAAAGGCGACACCAACCTGTCATTCCTAAAAAGGTTTGTAGCTCCTTTACCATTTGAGGTTCTGGAGTCTGGCAAACGACTTCCTTATGTTCAGTTCCTAGTTCTCGTTGTCCTTCCGAAATTTCAAATCCCAGATAGGTCACACTTTGTTGAGCCAGCTGGACTTTCTGTCAAGAGACTTGATATCCATTTAAACCCAGAAAATTAAGACGACTTATAGTCCATTGAATACAACTCCCTTTAGTCTCAGTAGCTATTAAGAGATCATCTACATATTGTAACAAAGCACCTTCAGTGTCCGGAGGCATCCATGTTTCGAGTTCCCTTGCTAATTGGTTTCCAAAAATAGTGGGGCTATTCTTGAATCCTTGAGGTAGTAATGTCCACGTAAGCTGCGTCTTTCTGCCTGAATCGGGATTTTCCCATTCAAAGGCAAATAGGTTTTGGCTTTCTGTGGCTAAGCCTAGGCAGAAGAAGGCGTCTTTTAAATCCAGTACGGTAAACCAGACTTGACTATTCTTTAATTTAGTCAGCAAAGTATAAGGGTTTGCCATTACTGGATGTATATCCTCAGTGATTTTATTTATGGCCCTCAAATCCTGAACTAGCCTATAGCTTTTTCATCTGCCTTTTTAATTGGCGATATGGGTGTATTGTATTCTGATTCGCATTCAATCAATAATCCATACTGTAAAAATGTATTATCTCTTTAATTCCTTTCCTATCTTCTATCCTCAAAGGATATTACTTAACCTTAACGGGTTTCTCTCCTGGCTTTAATTTAATAATTATTAAGGTCACATTTTTACCTCTTTCAGGGGTTTCGGTAGCCCAAACTCCTGGACATACTTGATCTGTGATCTCTAAAGGTATTTCACTTTTAGGGTCAGTTTGTATTAGTGCCAAGCTTAACACATTTGTTAGTTGTTCTTCTCCTATACTTAATTCCATTTTCCCTTTTTCAAAGACAATTTCTGCTCCTACTTGCTCTAATAAATCTCTACCTAAGAGTGCCCATGAGGAGCTAGGCATATATAAAAATCTGTGTATGCCCCATTGTTTCCCTAACTTGTACTTCAAAGGTTCACAAAAATAAGCCTTTTCGGTTACACCTTGTCCTGGTTTCAGTTAGAACAGAGTTAATTTTCTTCCTAGTAGCTGGTGGAATGCTGTGTTTTGGCTTAGGATGAGAAGAGTGCTGATAACACCCTGATGTTTTAATTGTTAAAGAGCAGTGCCCATACCAAGCCAAGGACACCTCAGCCCCCCCCCGCCCCGTCCTGCCAACAGGCAGGCTGGGGGCGCAGCAAGAGCCGGGAGGGGACAGACCCAGGACAGGCGACCCAAACCAGCCAGAGGGGCATTCCATACCATCCGACGCCAGGCCAAACAATACATAGGGGTGGCTAGCCGGGGGGAGGGGGCCGGACCGCTCGGGGCCAGGCCGGGCATCGGTCAGCGGGCGGCGAGCAACCGCACCGTGCATCACTTGTTTGTACACATTATTAGTAGTGGTACTATTATCATCATTGTATTATTATTATTATTATTATTATTATTATTATTATTATTATTATTATTTTGTCTTATTAAACTGTCTTTATCTCAACTCACGGGCTTCACTTTCCATTTCTCTCCCCCATCCCAGAGAGCGAGGGGGAGGGTGAGCAAACGGCTGTGTGGTGTTTAGCTGCCGGCCGGGTTAAACCACAACACATCTTTTACCCTAACATAATAATTCTGTGAAGGCATTAATGCTTGATTTAGAACTGAATATGTTGCCCCATATCAATAAGAAATTTCACTTCCATTCCTCCCCTAGCTTCATTATAACCAGTGGAGGATCCGCTAGGGTAGATTCCCCAGGTCCCCATTATTCCTGTTGAAATCAGGGGTCAATTACCCTAGGAAAAGGCTAGTCAATTTGTCCTCCGAAGCCAGGTCCAAACCGTTTTGTTTTATTTATTTATTTATTTATTTTCATTACATTTCAGAGTTGGTCTAAAAATTCCATAGGGGTTTCTTTTAGACCTTGTTGGAAGCATATTCTCAATTCCCAATTCATCCAGATTTTAGTATTTACTTAACCGTTCATAATTTTCAGGATGATTCGGGTCTTAGTGGGGGTCGGTCAGGGGAATGCAATTGTCCACAGTTCCCTGAGCGGTCCCATCGGCAATCTGAGCTCGCACATGAACTCAGGTTGTTTTAAGAGTTAACTGGTTTTCTGTTTCTGTGACAACTCTCTCGGACCCATCATGGTCCCTTTGCCCTAAAGGGCTAACACCCATGATTTTAAGATCTCTGCCTCGGGCAGAGGCAGAACTATTATCATTCCTACATCCTCTTTCCCTGCTCATTCAACTTCAAACACCTTTAACACTTTCAACAACCCTTTTAACACTTCCTTTATCTTTCTCCAGCCTGTACTTTTCTAATGCCAACATCAAAGGCTCAGTCAGGGGCCAACTTAATTCTGTACCTTTTCCCACCAAGATGCTGAAACATCAGTATACAACATTTCATCCTGTTCTGCTTCTCAAAAAAACAACATTAACTGTAACAAAATATTATAGTTTAAAGTTCCATTTAGGGGCCACTTTTCTCCACATTCCAGCTTATAAAGCGGCCACCACTGATTACGATATTTTATCAATGTTTTCCTGTTCACACTTCCACCGGCAGATCCTCCAGTATCCTTCCAGTGACTTAAAACACATCCTAACACACTTTTCTTTAAAATTTCACTGCTTGTTTGCCCCCCCATTTTCCAGTTTACACTTTCAGAATACACATGTTACTTACAAAAGCATATCACAAAACGTATCACTCACAAAAATACGGGCACGCAATATCTTTCAGTAGCAATGTCACAAAACTACTATTACCAGCAATATTGCCAAAATCACAATAACAATAGTCAGAGTCAAATTCCACATGCGATAAGTCAGAAAACCGAACTGTGTAACACCGTAACGATATCTCTCTTATAACAATGCCACGAACCTACTATTACCACCAGAAAAATAGCCAAAATCGCAGTAACAATAACCAAAGTTAAATACCATACTCCATGAGTCAGAAAACCGAAATAGACAACACAATTCCAGATGGACCTTAAAGCGAGCTCTTTCCTTAAGGTCCCCAAATATACTTATGGTGCTTACCACAAAGTATATACCAAACACTGCCTCGCAGAAGATCACCTTCTGACTTACAGACAGTTCCAGATACAGATGGACCCCAAGGTCCCCAGATATACTTGTGGTACTAACCACAAAGTATATACCAAATACTGTCCTGCAGAAGTCACCTTCCGACTTACTGGACAGTCCCAGATGACCGGTCTACCAGAAAACCAAACCAGAATAAAGAATATACTCACTTACAATGATGGGGTCCTTGTCTGCCTCCGCAGTGATCCGGTGAGTCGAGGAGTCCCTCCGGGAAATCCCGGGGGTACCCTAGGGAGTCCTGTCCCCAGCGGGTCCTGCGGTCCGGCAGAGAGGTCGTCCCATCTGGGGTGCCAGATTGATTCAAAGATCGAAGCCGAAATTCCTTTAAGTGGTATATTCTTTATTGCAGCGCTGGATGCACGGGGGATCTCTCCACCTATCGTGCATACCCAAAGCAAAAAGCAGTCTTGAATTTATACAATCAATCTATCAATATTCTACAAGCACCTATACATATGCATTACCTATCCCCGCCTTCCCTCGCTTCTTATGCTAATTAGCCTTTTGGCACCTTGCGCCTGCGTAGAGCCTTCCAAGAATTGTGGGCAGGGGTCTTTGGGACGTGGGCAGGGGTCTCTGGGAGGAAGACCCCGAGTCTTCCTCACAGTGTACTTTTCACCTTTGGTCAGGAATCTGCTGAATTGGCAGGTTTCTTAATTGCAAGAGCTGGTTGTTGCTAATTCTTCCGTTTGTTGTATCTTTATAATGAATTCCAATGTCCAGTTTTGAGATTTATAGTCCTTACGTTTGTTTCTCTGTCCGTCTGCCGCTTCCTTATCATGAGTTCCAGTGTCTTGTTTCGAGATATACAGTCCATGTCTGGGGATTGTCCTTGCCTCCCCAATGCCTCCCCAATACCTCCTTAATCACGCTAGTGATCTTGGGAGCAGATCGAGCAAATCCGAGGTTACTGCTGCATCCCAGTTTTGGGAGATAGGACAGACCTACTAATGACTGTATAAGAAGCAGGAGAAGGGCAAGCGGGCCTCTCACATTTGTGACAAGGTTACCTGGGTAATATTTTCATCTGCTCGAGGGACACTAATTGGAGTGTTAATAATTGTATGTCTTATTCTTAAATGTCCAGGTATTTTGTGTCGAAAGTATTTGTGTAAGTGTTTGAAAACAAAGTGGAATAAGTCACTCCACAAAGAACACAGTCAGAGACAATACTTGTTTGGTTGGTTATCATTCTAAATTATATTCTTGTGGTATGAATGAGATGTGCTAGAGGCCTCTTTGTGTGATGGCGTGATTGTGCTGTGTGAGTGAGACACAGCGTCGCTGCAAAGCGAGTGCAGAGTTCTGATCCACGGTTCCGTATTCTCTGCTAGGGGAGTGGGTGGAGACGAACGAGTGCGTGACAGACCAAAAAGAAGTGCTGTTTTATCCAAGGTTTAATTGCTGGTGCCCAATATATGGGCCTGGCAGTGTATCTTGTGATCCTATTTTTGCTCTTAAATGCTTTGAGTGTGCTATAAATGGCTCAGGATTCAAATTAGGATTAAATAAAAAAATAGGATTTATTAAAAGAATATAAAGGAATAGAGGTAAGCAAACAGCGCTGGGTGCACCGGGAGTCTCCGCTCCACCAGGACGCACACCAGTTACATCAAGCAGCTGATTTTTATGCTCCTAGACTAATACATATTCATTACTACTTCTAAAAAAATTACACATGACAAGAAAAAGGCAGGAGCATTATCTAAGTAACACAGTTGAGAAGTGTTGGTGTATTTGCTGTGGTGTTTGGTCAGTTTCCCAAGTACTGGCGGGGGGAGGGGGCTGACTGATTGTCAAAGCAGAACGGAGAGAGTCATTTCTTTGGTGGTTCGGGCTTGAGCCCTGGGAATTTGGTAAGAAGGGGGAGAGCAAATTTATTTAGGCATCAATACCCTTTTAAACCCCCCTACTGACAGATGCAAAGGAGTGATTCCTTGTTTTGTATGGGCTTCCTAACAAAGTGCATGAGAAAAATTGGCATTCGGCTTGAAATTCGGTCCTGTTGAAATGTAAATTTTTATGGAAAAGGTGGTAATGTTTGTCTAGAAGACTGAAGGCTGCGTGCTTCATCTGTTTTCCTGAAGTCCCAAGGATTTATGATTGGAACGGGGCTCATTAATAATCTGAAATAGTAAAGTTTGTATGTGGGAAGAAGAGTTTAATCCCAGAGAATTGGGACACTGGGGAAGAAGATTAGGAAAAGATAGTAAAAACCTGCAGTAAAAAGGTTTGAGTGGAAATTGAAAGAAGGGACAGTAACTAGTAAGGAATAGTAATAAATAAATAAATAAAAGGGAATGGGAAATCAAGGAAATGAGTAATATCCAAAACAAAGACGTTTTAAAGAAAGCCTCCTTGGGTGCATGTTAGCACATTCGAAGGATATTGTTAGAACTGAGGGCACAGAAAGCAAGAGGACTTTCACTAAGTATTGCAATCAGTAGTGGCCACTATATAAACTAAATGGCCACTTTATGGATCAATCGACTATAACACTATCTTGCAATTAATGTTGTTTTTGAGGAGAGAAGGAAAATAGGATGAAATGTATTATACTGATATGTTGTTTCAGCATCTTAGAGGGAAAAGGAGTGGAATTAAGTTGGCCCCTGACTGAGCCTTTGGTGTTGGCATGGGAAAAGTACAGGCTGGAGAAAGATAAAGGAAGGGTTAAAAGAGTTGTTGAAGGTGTTAAAGGTGTGGCATGTAGTATTTAACAGAGCTGTTTGAAGTTGAATGAGCAGGGAAAGAGGATGTAGGAATGTTTAATAGTTCCACCTCAACAGGAGGCTGTGATCCCAAAATCACCACTGTGAGCCCTTTGGGGCAGAGGGACCATGATGGGTCCGAGAGAGTTGTCATGGAAACAGAAAAGCAGCTAACTCTTAAAACAATCTGAGTTCATGTGTGAGCTCAGATTGCCAATGGGACCGCTCAGGGAACTTTCAAAGAAAAAATAAAATAAAATAAATAAATAAAAATTTGGACCTGGCTTCAGAAAACAAACAGAGGCAATTGGTTAGCCTCTTTCTAGGGCAATCAGCCCCTGATATCGGAAAGAAATTGTATTAGGTTGCAGGATAAACTTACAACAGTGAGGAATGATGGGAACCTGCCTAGCAGGTCCGCTGGTTGAAATAAAGCTAGGGAATGAAGAAGTGAAGCTTGAATTTTTTGTTGGTTATGGGAGCTTCTTTCTCTGCATTAATTAGTCTGTAAATGTAATAGGAGCAACTGGCCAACAGGAAAAGGCGTTTTTTTTGCAATACTTGAAATTTAAATTGGGAAAAATGATTGGAATTACAAACTGAGAAAAACAGTCAAGTTTAGTTCATGGTACTAGATTTAAAGGATGCCTTTTTCTGCCTACCCATGGCAACTGAAAACCAGAAACTCTTTGCCTTTGAATGGGAAAATAATAATAGAGGACGGAAAACTCAGCTTACTTGGACAGTGTTACCACAGGGGTTCAAGAATAGCCCCACCATATTCGGGAACTGTGATCTTGAAGCTTGAAAGACCCCTTCGGGAAAAGGGGACACTGTTGCAATATGCAAATGATAGCTACTGAAGAAGAAAAGGAATGTGTATAATGGACTGTTAGTTCACTACATTTTTTCGGCACTAATAATGTGAACCCAGGCTCTTTCCTCAGTAACAGAGCTTCCAGATCACCCATTCATGATTGCATCAAGACCACGGACACGGTATACTCCAGCCGACCAGACTTAAAGGAAACACCCCTAGAAGATGCGGAGGATTGGTATATAGATGGCAGCAGCTTCATCTGCTAGGGATTTCGCCTCACAGGATATGCGGTAACAAACATCAGCCCAAAAGGTGGAAATCATCGCCTTGATAAGAGCTTTTGAGCTGGCAAACATTTGGACAAATTTGAAATATGCTTTTGGTGTGGTGCATGCACACAGGGCAATTTGGAAGGATAGAGGACTTTTATCTTCCTCAATTAAACATGCAGAAGAGGCTGATAGCAGTTATTAGAGAAGAATGAAAAAGGAGGCCCAGACAAGAACAGCCCCAATTAGGCAAGGAGCAATTTGCCCTGTGTAAGAAATTTGGGCATTGGAAAAAGGAATGCCCAGAACAGAATAGAAATGGAAAAGGGAACCGGAGAAGGGAGGTGGTGGTCACACATGCAAAAGACAACTAAAGAGGACTGGGGGAATCTACCCCAGCAGATCAGTTGGTTATAAAAATGAAGCTGGGGAAAGAGGGAAAAGAGGTGGGACTTATGGTGGATGCAGGGGCAACATATTCAGTTTTAAATAAAACATTAGTATCAGTGGGGAATGATTACATTGTAGTGAAGGGGGCAACTGGCCAATCTGAAAGAGCATATTTCTGCAAACCATTGAGATATAAATATGTGGGGCATTCACAAGTTCCTATACATGCCCAACTCCCCGGAGTCACTCCTAGGGAGAGATTTATTGTTAAGATTACAAGCAACCATTTCATTTAAAAATGGGGAGATTATTCTGGAGGTAAATAATCAAAGATATGTGGAAGTGTTGAGTTTGATATTGACAGCTATTGAGACCAAAGAGGAAATTAGTGAGGAAATCCTAAGTCAAGTGTTTTCCGGACTATGATCTTCTAATGCACCAGGGAAGGTGAAAAATGCACTTAAACAGTACCCCTTGAAAAAGGAAGATAGAGAAGGAATTAGCCCAATAATTGATAAACATGCTTAACACCAGAGCTAACTTGGTTTACTGTTTTAGACCTGAAGGATGCCTTCTTTTGCCTCCCTCTCCATGAAGCCAGCCAGAAAATCTTTGCATTTGATTGGAAAAGCCCTAAGAGTGGGCACAAAACACAGCTCACATGGACAAGGTTGCCGCAGGGCTTTAAGAACTCACCCGCCTTATTCAGAGAACAACTCGCAAAGGACTTGGAGACCTGGGAAGCCCCATCAGGAGAAGGAAGGCTGTTGCAGTACATAAATGAGGGAACTTTTGTCTTCTGCGTAGCAGGAGGCACCTGTGCTGCGGCAGGCTCCTGAGTCTGTCTCAGAGAGGGTAGAGTACACCTCCACCAGTCAATTTCCTGCTCTGAATCCCTGAGGCTCCTGAGCCTGCTCACCTCCTCCCGAAGCTCCACTACCTGGCTGAGCAGCTCTTCAACTCGGGCACACCTCCCACAGGCATACCCCTCGCTGCCGCTGTCATATACCAACAGAAGACTCAGGCACACCCTGCAGCCCAAGACCTGGACAGCGGTGTGTTTCCCCGAGCCCTCCATTTGAGTAGTCACATCGGTGACTGTGGCTGGAGAGGCCGCAAGAGATGTGGAGGTCATGGCTTTCTGCCTAGTTGATACCATGGCCAGGTTCCTTGCAAGCAGGTTACAAGTACGGATGGGAAAGACCGCTGCAAGAGAGCAGTGAGGGGCCCTCACTGTGCCGCGCGCATGCCCTGTTTGCCTGCCCTGGTCACTCGCACTCCCTAGAGGCAGCTTTTGAACGGCCGGGGAGGGGGCACTGCTGGCTGCACCTATGCCTCATCAGCCTCCCTCGCGAGGGCTGTCAGGTCCTGGCGGCTCCCTCGGCTGCTTCGAGTGGCTTCGATGCTGAATAAAAGCCCTGCCTGTCCCGATCCTCCGCTCTGCTGCAGAACGTGTCTGCCCCGGAGCCAATCACCTCGGCAAGAGATCAATTATAATTGATCTCACAGTATCTAGCTCAAGCAACAAGCTGTCCTGTGGCATACAGAATTTGAAACTTGCTAGGAATGAACGACAAAAACATGAAGCAGTCAAATACCAAGATTAAAAATCCCCAAAGGAAGTTTATAGTCAGGTTATGTATATTTTAGTTTTTGTTATAAAAGTAATTTTAGAATTAGGAATGTTTTAAAAGTGTTGCAGGAATTTTGTTGTGCAACACTTGAAGTACACATCATGTAGAATACATCATGGGTTACAGAAAACAGTTTCCATTCTATGATAGCAGTAGAGGGAAACTGCCTTAGCGCTTCTGAAATACAAAAATGCTAATTTGCAGGCTTGGGTATGGGAAGACTGACAGCTCCTCCTCCTGAGCATCTTCCTAATCTGGAATCTCCTACATGTTCTGGGAAAATTGGAACCTAGTTTCTGGCATTTTTCTTCTTGGAATGATACCTGGAATAATCTGTAAATGTAAAATATGTTTCATACAAACTTTGTAGAGGAGAGGGGTGAGGCTGTACCACTGTGGTGTAAATGCCTGAAGTAACTAGGAAAATAAAACTAACATTCACATTTTTAAGGAAAAGGTACAGCATTGAAGAGGCTTTCAGGGTAGGGCATAACTGCTTTATCTGAGCGTTCCCTAGGCTCCCAGCCTTAGATGCTATCGCGCTGGGGAAACTTGGTGTGCTAGCTCTAAGGAACAGCACGGAGCATAGAGTGGAGTGGAGACACCACGGCTAGGCTCTGTAATCAGATGGGACCTCGATTGTTCTTGTGCACAAAGCTGCACTTTTTGCCACCCTAAGCCAAAGACCTGTCATGTTTTGACAAATGCTGTACCCTAGTGTACTTTTTGCTCATTATAATATCATTATAATACCAAAACACACCTCCATCCCAAAAGCTACCCGCCTCCAAGGTGCGACCACCCCTCACTGAGCATGCGCTCTGAATTCCTCGGAGCCTATTACTTTAAACGGAGACGGGAAAACTTTACACCAATCATAACTAAGATATGCTTGACTAGAGTCACTCAAGCTCCACCTAAAAGATAGAAAATAATATAAATTGGCCCAAGAGAAAGGGGATGTTAGGGAAGATACCACCGTCAGGGGAGATACCATCCCGAGGACAACATCCTTAGGACCTCCTGACTCCTGGGATCAGTCGACGGGCTGAGCCTCTCTTCCCCCCCCATTGGGACGCCTTTGGGTGAGATCTAAATACTTGCTTATAAATCTCTATAGAGTCTCTGATCCTTTTTAACGCGTTTATTTCTAGGCTGCGCACCTGTAACACCTGTAACATCTATAACATCTGTAACACCTGTAACATCTGTAACACCTATAAACACCTGTAACATCTATAACATCTATAACACCTATAACACCTGTGTATTTTATGCATACTAGCTTGCTTTTGCAGACAGTCACTATCGCCGGCAATCCAAAAGAACCTGATTATCTGTTGCTGTAATAAACCATACTTGATTGCATTGTGATAACTCTCATTGAGTGCAACGAGGGTGAGGGTGGTTATCCGTGATAGTTCAGTGTTCTGAATCTAACCAGACCCCCAGGCGGTTAATGCATTTTTGGTGAATGTCCGAACGGACCCCCAGATGGTTAATGCGTTTTTGGTGAATGTCTGAACGGACCCCCAGGCCGTTAATGCGTTTTTGGTGAATGTCTGACTGGACCCCCAGACGGTTAATGTGTTTTTGGTGAATGTCCGACTGGTTCAGTAACCTGAATCTGACCGGGCCCGTAACGGTTAATCAGCTACACCCCTTAACGCGACAACCACCCATCTCCCTATCACTAGAAAATGCAAGTTTTAAACAGAGTTGGAACAGAACAGTGCTTTGACCCAGTATTGATGGCCAGGATGCCTCAGAGCCGTTGCAGCAGTGGTGCTAAATATCCAGGAAGCACACAAGTTCACCTTGGGCCAGAAAATAACTGTGCTAGTGTCTCACACAGTGTCCACAGTGCTGGAAGTGAAAGGCAGTCACTGGCTTTCCCCACAAAGGTTCAGCAGAAACCAAGGGGAGCCAGTACACCATGACTGCCTGGAGACCTACCCCAGCCATCCAGATCTGAAGGACACTCCTTGTGATGATGTGGAAATATGGGAGCAGCTATGTCATCAGCGGAAAACAACATGCTGGGTATGCAGTTACCACTTGCAAAGGCATAATAGAACCTGGACTAAATAATGAGATTATTGGAAGCAGTTCAGCTGCCTGAAAAGGTAGCAATCATGCACATTAAGGCACACCAGAAGGTGAGCTCAGAATTGGAGGAAGGAAATGATCTGGCGAACAGAGAGGCAAAAGAAGCAGCAGAAGGTGAGGTAGCAACTGAGGGAGCCCTGATTCCAGACAGGCAAATTTCTCTTGAAGGTAAGCTTGTATATAACAAAAAGGATAGAAAATTAATTGAAAGTCAGAAGGGAAAATATAACCAAGAGGGATGGGCTATTACCGAAGAAGGGAAGGGAAGCGAGTCATCCCCTCCAATTTATTGTGGTCACTGGTAAAGAAAGAACACCGGAAAACACATTGGGGAATAGATGCTTTGTATAACTACCTAATTGGAAAAAATATTGCCAGGAACTTATATGCTACCATGTTGGGAATTGGCATAATTGTTCGATCTAAGCTTGCTTTAAGCAACCAGGGGTAGGCCTCAGAAATCTCAGGGCCTGCTGTAGCTGAGCAAACCAAGCTGCCAGAGTAACTGTGAGAAGCTCCCACTGCAATGACTCCCACATCACCCAATTAAGGAACTCAGAAAATATTGTTACCAGCAGCTGGCCTCAAGGACTAGGTCTACGTGACCGCTAATCACAAAGGGGGTTGTTTTCCTAACTTCTAATCAAAAGGGGGGTTCTTTTCTTGCAGGTGGTGTTATTTTCTTAACGGTTTGTCTGAGTGCTTTTGACCAATAATCTTGTGTGAAACACTGTCCACCCCTGTAAAATTCACTATAAAAGTTGGGCTATTCGGGCAATAAAATGGAAGCATGATCTGACTCGGCTGGTGTCTGTCGTGCTTTCGTCCGTGCTTCGCAACAAATGGCACCCGAACAGGCTGAGACCTGAACTGGACCTGAACAGGACATCGCAGCGGGAGACCTGAACAGGGCCTGAACAGGACATCGCAGCGGGACAGACATCGCACCGGAGCAGGACATCGCAGCACCGGAGCAGACATCGCAGCCAAGCACGGACATCGCAGCGGCGCCGGGGCGAACATCGCAGCGCAGCGGGACACCAGCGCAGCGGGACACCAGCGGCGCCGGCACATCCGAACGCAGGTAGAGCAGGAGACCAGCGGC
Source organism: Aythya ferina (assembly GCF_964211825.1). NCBI lineage: Eukaryota > Metazoa > Chordata > Aves > Anseriformes > Anatidae > Aythya > Aythya ferina. The sequence continues at coordinate 2,943,898 of NC_140313.1, read as the reverse complement.
GTCGGGACCAGCGGCACCGGGCGCCGGGACATCGGCGCGGCGCTGGGACCAGTGCCGCCGGGGACCAGAGGCGCTGCGACATCACAGCGCCGAGACTGAGACATCGGAGCGGCGCGGGACATCGGAGTGGACATCGGAGCGGACATCGCACCGGCGCTGCACCTGACCACTGACCAGACACCGAGCCGCAAACACTGTACAAAGGACTCATGGTAAGACACGGGGAAAAGAAACCGTGGGGAGCGTGGGAAAAGATCCGCGGGGAAGCGCGGGAAAAGGAATCGCGGAGGGAAGTGGAAAAAAAAAAAAAAAAAAAAGGAATCGCAGAGAGGCGTGGTAAACGGAGCCGCGGAAAACGCGGGAAATTGAAGTAATCGCGGGAAATTGAAGTAATCGCGGTGCGATGCGGGACATCCGAGATCGAGTTGCTATGGGAGACCAGAGGCGTCAGTGGACAACGGCAGCCGACCCTCACTGTGTGGCGAGTCGGCACATAGCAGAGGGGCGGAGATCAGGACCCTGCAGCCTGTCTGACGTGACCATGGAGGCAGCGGCAGCAGCGGCTGTGCTGCTTCTCTCTGGCATTCTTTTTATAAGAGGTTTATCTTGCAATGCAAAAAAGACTATTCGTCCCCAGATCGGTGTTATAACTATGTTTCTGGATAACATTCCGTGGGGTTGCCACATTCTACAGACTATTAATGACGATTTAGCTCTATTGCAGGGCAGGAGTGCAGAGACGCAGATTACACTGCCAAATGACCACCGGCAGGCTTGTTCACAAACAGCTGCTAGGGTTGCAGCTGGCACGGCCTGCAGCCATATAGCAGACGTTACACTCTCTTTCCTAACTAGTAATCATGTGTCTCATCCATTTGTGGTGAATGGTCAGTGGCAAAAAGAAAAGGGGGAGAGTAAGGGGCGACAAAGACAGAAACAGTACCAGGAGGATGCCACTGACACTAACAGCACGGGTAATAGGAGTAGTATAAGTGACACGGGTGTGGGGCGGTGGCGGGCGCTGCCGCGCTGCGGGGCACTCTGCCTGCTGCTTGCCCTCGCCGGCCTGTGCACTGCTGCCGACAGTGTTAGAGCAAAATGTGAAGACTGCTCAGATGGCAGTGATGAGAGTGCTTGTGTGAAGAAGACGTGTGCTGAATCTGACTTTGTGTGCAACAGTGGTCAGTGTGTGCCAAACAGATGGCAGTGTGATGGGGATCCAGACTGTGAAGATAGGTCTGACGAAAGTTCTGAGCTGTGTCATATGAGAGCATGCCGGGTAAATGAAATCAGCTGTGGTCCTCAGTCAACCCAGTGTATCCCAGTGTCCTGGAAATGTGATGGTGAAAAAGACTGTGACAGAGATCCTGATTGCAAGGATGGAAGAGATGAAATTAACTGCCCTTCTCAGACCTGCAGGCCAGACCAGTTCAGATGTGAAGATGGGAACTGTGTCCATGGGAGTAGGCAGTGCAGTGGTGTGAGAGACTGTCTGGATAGCACTGATGAAGCAAATTGTAACAATGTTATTCAGTGCTCTGGACCTGGCAAATTCAAGTGCAGAAGTGGAGAATGCATAGATATCAATAAAGTGTGTAACCAGCAGAGAGACTGCAAGGACTGGGGTGATGAGCCCCTGAAGGAATGCATCATAAATGAATGTGACTCTCCAGCTGGGTTTGAGTTTGTAGACAAGAGAAACTGTGGAGATATTGATGAACGCCAAAACCCTGGTATCTGTAGTCAAATCTGTATCAACCTGAAAGGTGGCTACGAATGTGAATGTAGCCGTGGATATCAGATGAATCCTGCTACAGGAACCTGGAAAGGGCCATACAGGTATAGAAATACAAATAACACCTGTGATTACAATGACGCTGCTAAGCAGGGTTTAGGGGTTTATGGCACGGAGACAAGGGGTAACAACTACAGTGTTTGGAACAATTGTACAGCTTTGGCCTTACCTCCTGATGTTTTTCTGATTTGTGGTGATAGGGCCTGGCAAGGTATTGCTGCAAATGCTATCAGATGTCCATGTTACTTAGATAAACTCATTGTATTTGCTCCTAGCTTGTTACAGTTGCATGAGATCACCAGACATAAATGGGCATTGCTTGCACCGGATTGCAATGATAATGTTGAATTGTGTGGGGTTGCAGCTAGAGCGGCATTGGCAATTTTAGTGCCTGGAGTGGCATCTGCAGCCGCACGTAACAACTGCTCGGCTGCAGGGATCGGCTGTGGTGTGGACGCCCCTAGGTGCACCCTGAGCGTTTTGTTCGGAGGGGACTCCACTCTCAGCTGCTCACCGCAGGAGCAGACAAAGATCTCCTGAAGCTGCAGACAAACAGTATGTTTTCAGCTGCTGGAGGGATACTAACTGGAGTGTTAATAATTGTGTGTGTTATTCTTAAATGTCCAGGTATTTTGTGTTGAAAGTATTTGTGTAAGGGTAAGGTTTTAAAACAAAGTGTTGCAAGTCATTTCACGAGGAACACAATGAGAGACAATACTTGTTTGTTTGCTTATCATTCTAAATTATGTTCTTGTGGTATGATTGAGAGTGAGATGTGCCAGAGGCCTCTGGGTGTGCGATTGTGCTCTGTATGTGTGATTGTGCTGTGTACTGTGTGAGTGAGAGCGCACTTTTGCCACAGTGCAGGTTATTGCCATAGTGCAGGTTATTGCCATAGTGCAGGTTTGCCACAGTGCAGGTTATTGCCTTAGTGCAGGTTTGCCACAGTGCAGGTTATTGCCTTCGTGCAGGTTATTGCCATAGTGCAGGATTCCAGAATATAGCCATAGTTCAGGTTATTGTTGCCATAGTGCAGGATTCCGGAATATAGCCATAGTACAGGTTATTGTTGCCACAGTGCAGGATCCCGGGATATAGCCATAGTACAGGTTATCGTTGCCATAGTGCAGGATTCCGGAATATAGCCATAGTTCAGGTTATTGTTGCCATAGTGCAGGATTCCGGAATATAACCATAGTACAGGTTATTGTTGCCACAGTGCAGGATCCCGGGATATAACCATAGGGCAGGCTAAAAGCATAGGAAATTGGTGACGGCAAAAATCAGAAGAAATGGATTTATTACAGCGCTGTTAGAAAAACGGGGAGTCAATTGTAAGCAACTAGCAGGGCTAGTTGTGATCGGTTGAGCAAAATCAAGTTTCACAAGTACGGAGTCATTGTTTGAAGTAGCCACTTGGAGAAATTTAAGGGAATGTACTGTTTAGACCTTTTCAACTCACAAATTCATTACTTTCCTGAAAGAGCACATGAGAAAGAGTCAATATGGTATCAATCCTTTCAATCAATGGTTCACTGATTTGTTTGAAATTGATTAAGGAGGTATTGGGGAGGCATTGGGGAGGCAAGGACAATCCCCAGACATGGACTGTATATCTCGAAACAAGACACTGGAACTCATGATAAGGAAGCGGCAGACGGACGGAGAAACAAATGTAAGGACTATAAATCTCAAAACTGGACATTGGAATTCAGTATAAAGATACAACAAACGGAAGAATTATCAACAACCAGCTCTTGCAATTAAGAAACCTGCCAATTCAGCAGATTCCTGACCAAAGGTGAAAAGTACACTGTGAGGAAGACTCGGGGTCTTCCTCCCAAAGACCCCTGCCCACGTCCCAAAGACCCCTGCCCACAATTCTTGGAAGGCTCTGCGCAGGCGCAAGGTGCCAAAAGGCTAATTAGCATGAGAAGAGAGGGAAGGCGGGGATAGGCAATGAATATGTATAGGCACTTGTAGAATATTGATAGATTGATTGTATAAATTCAAGACTGCTTTCCGCTTTGGGTATGCATGATAGGTGGAGAGATCCCCCGTGCATCCAGCGCTGCAATAAAGAATATACCACTTAAAGGAATTTCGGCTTCGATCTTTGAATCAAAATAATGCATAGATGGTTACTGGGATTAGTCAAAGGGGGATTAAGGATTCTGTTCATTGTGGTGTCAATCATCATTACACATAGTATTATGATAAATGTGGTTAAAGGGTTACTTGCAAAATGTTATAGGGATTTTGAAGTGGTGCCGGGAACAGGTACCCAGTGGATCACTGCAAAGTGGACTGAAGCAGTTTTAGAATCTGCACACGCTGAAGACGACCATGAAGAGGTTCCTGATAATCATTCTGACAATGACGTGGGCTGTGACACCCTTTGATCACCATCAAGTGATTAGGTTTAAGTGTGTTACTATTAGATTGTGTTACCATTAAGTGCTTACAGTAATTGTAGTGTTATTAGGGTTAAGTTATATAGTTGTGTTATGTTATGTATTTGACATCTGCTGTAAAACCAAGTACTGCTTGTACAAAAAGAAAACGGGGGAATTGTTGGGAATTGGCATAATTGTTCGATCTAAGCTTGCTTTAAGCAACCAGGGGTAGGCCTCAGAAATCTCAGGGCCTGCTGTAGCTGAGCAAACCAAGCTGCCAGAGTAACTGTGAGAAGCTCCCACTGCAATGACTCCCACATCACCCAATTAAGGAACTCAGAAAATATTGTTACCAGCAGCTGGCCTCAAGGACTAGGTCTACGTGACCGCTAATCACAAAGGGGGTTGTTTTCCTAACTTCTAATCAAAAGGGGGGTTCTTTTCTTGCAGGTGGTGTTATTTTCTTAACGGTTTGTCTGAGTGCTTTTGACCAATAATCTTGTGTGAAACACTGTCCACCCCTGTAAAATTCACTATAAAAGTTGGGCTATACGGGCAATAAAATGGAAGCATGATCTGACTCGGCTGGTGTCTGTCGTGCTTTCGTCCATGCTTCGCAACACTACCATCACTCAAACAACTTAACAATGTGATTTTTGTCTCCAGACTAACCCCCAAAATGCCCCCAAACCAAAACTGTGTCGAAGTGGAAAAGGCCATGGGCCTGGGCAACAGTGGCAAATTGACCTTTCTGAACTTTTTCTGAAGAAAAGGGGGGTGTCAGTATTTACTGGTGTTCACAACTGCCCCTCACTGGTAAGCAGTTGCGCATTATGGGGAATCATACGTCCTTAGGAACAAAGACTGTCCTGGTAACCTTACAGCTTATTCTCCTTCTTAACAATCAGACAGTTTATGATCCTGAAACATGGAACCAAATTGATGTCAAGGTGTGGGACTCTGCAACTAAAAATGACAAGGTAGCGGTGGGATTGCTCGGCACCTGGCAAGCAGTCTCTGAGGCCTTAAAGAGCCCTGTGGGGCCACAGTCAGAAACGTGTGGCTTGCCAGACAGTGAGGGAGCTGTGGGCTCCTTTACTGATCCGACTGCTACGCCATGGGCCCCTCTGCTGCTACAGCCATCGAAGGCTTTTGCTGTTACGCCCCCTGGTGACCTGGACGTGCCTTTTGACCCAGGCCCTATTGGCCTTGAAAAGGAGATGGTGATATAGTATAAACTCACTTTAGGATAGAATAAAGCTTGTGGATTGATATTGTATAAACTTACTTTAGGATAGAATAAAACTTGTGAAATGATATTGTATAAACTTACTTTAGGATAGAATAGAACTTGTGATTAAAAGTTAGCAAGGACAAAGTAAACAACATCTTGTTATCCATAGACCTTCTCTTACGTTTAAGCATTTTGTTATTTGAAAACACCCCATTATCCGTTAACACTCAGTCAGGCTGAGACTTGAGATAACTTGAGTCAACTGTCTGTTATGTCCTGTTAACTGAGACATCCTGTTATCCGCCGACCCCCAGTTAAACCGAAAGACAACTCAGCATTTTTACAGCCTGGAAAACAACTGATTAAGAAAGTGCATTACGAGGAAGACCTACGGCCTTCCTCCCAAAGACCACTGCCCACATCCTGGAGACCCTGGCCCACAATTCTTGGAAGGCTTTGCGCAAGCGCAAGGACTGATAAGCTAATTAGCATACGAAGCGAGGGTAGGCGGGGTTAGGTAATGAATATGTATAGGTGCTAATTGAATATTCATTGTTTCACTGTATAAATACGAGATAGTTTGTCACTTCAAACATGCACGTTATGCGGAAGGATCCCTCGTGCATCCAGCGCTGCAATAAAGAATATACCACTTAAGGAAATTCGGCTTTGATCTTTAAATCAATTTGGCACCCCAGATGGGACAACCTCTCTGCCGGTCTGCAGGACCCGCTGGGGACAGGACTCCCTAGGGTACCCCCGGGATTTCCCGGAGGGACTCCTCGAGTCACTGGATCACTGCGGAGGCAGACAAGGACCCCATCATTGTAAGTGAGTATATTCTTTATTCTGGTTTGGTTTTCTGGTAGACCGGTCATCTGGAACTGTCCGTTAAGTCGGAAGGTGATCTTCTGCAGGACAGTATTTGGTATATACTTTGTGGTTAGTACCACAAGTATATCTGGGGACCTTGAGGTCCATCTGGATCTGGAACTGTCTGTAAGTCGGAAGGAGCTCGCTTTAAGGTCCATCTGGAATTGTGTTGCCTATTTTGGTTTTCTGACTCATGGAATGTGGTATTTAACTCTGGTTATTGTTACTGCGATTTTGGCTATTTTCTTGGTGATAATAATAAGTTTTGTGACGTTGTTATAAGAAAGATATCGTTACAGTGTTACATATTTCGGTTTTCTGACCTATCGCATGTGGAATTTGACTCTGATTATTGTTATTGTGACTTTGGCAATATCTCCTGGTAATAATAGTAGTTTTGTGACATCGCTCTTGAAAGATACCTGCGTGCCCACATTTTTGTAAGTGATACATATATTCTGAAATTGTGAATTAGAAAATGGGGGGGCGAGAAAGCAGTGAAATTCCTAAGAAAAGTATGTTGGGCTGTATTTTAAGTCATTGGAAGGATATAGGAGGGGTCCCGGGTGGAGGTGAAAATAAGAAAACTCTGATAAAATATTGTTATCAATGGTGGCTGCTTTATAAGTTGTAATATGGAAAAAAGTGGCCTTTTAATGGAGCCTTAAACCATAATACGTTGCTACAGTCAATGTTGTTTTTGAGAAGGAAAATAGAATGGAATGTTGTCAGCATCTTGGAGGGAAAAGGTACGGAATTAAGTTGGTCCCTGACTGAGCCTTTGGTGCTGGCATTAGAAAAGTACAGGCTGGAGAAAGATAAAGGAAGTGTTAAAAGGGTTGTTGAAGGTGGTAAAGGTTGTGTGGCATGTAGTATTTGACAGAGCTGTTTGAAGTTGAATGAGCAGGGAAAGAGGATGTAGGAATGTTAACAGTTCTGCCTCAGCCCAGGGCTGAGATCTTAAAATCTTGGGTGTTAGCCCTCTGGGGCAAAGGGATCATGATGGGTCCCAGAGAGTTGTCACAGAAACAGAAAAGCAGTTAACTCTTAAAACAATCTGAGTTCATGTGTGAGCACAGATTGCCGATGGGATCGCTCAGGGAACTGTGGACAATTGCATTTCCCTGACCGACCCCCACTAAAACCCTAGTCATCCTGAAAATTATGAACAGTTAAGTAAATACTAAAATCTGGACGAATTGGGAATTGAGAATATGCTTCCAATAAGGTCTAAAAGAAACCCCTGTGGAATTTTTGGACCAACTCTGAAATATAATGGGGAAGGAGAAAAAACAAACAAACAAACAAAAAAAACAACAATGGTTTGGACCTGGCTTCGGACGACAAATTGACTAGCCTGTTTCTAGGGTAATCATCGGCCCCTGATTTCAACAGGTCTAAGGGGGACCTGGGGTATCTACCCTAGCAGATCCTCCACTGATTATAATGAAGTTAGGAGAGGAACAGAAGTGAAATTTTTTTATTGATATGGGGCAACGTATTCAGTTCTAAATCAAGCATTAATGCCTTTACGGAATGATTATGTTAGGGCAAAAGGGTGCAACCAAAAAGGCTTATTTTCGTGAACCTTTGAAGTACAATTTGGGGAAATGCTATATATGGAGTGGTAATTCGTGTCGAGAAAATGGTTGATATTAACAAAGAAGGGTGATTCAGGAGACTCCATGCAGTCTCCGGTTTCTTGTTCTCCAGCTGGTTCTCTTGTTCTCCAGTCCATAAGGCATGGATGTTTCTGGGTGTTTGCTGTTGTTGTTACATTCAAAGTTGTTTGACCAATAAAAAAGCTGTTTTGAAAAGAACTGCTGTGGAGAGAAGGGTATAAGAGGGGAGCCTGCCCTCAAAGGAAAAAAAAAAAAAAAAGCAACACTATGAAGTTACATCAGTAAAGAAGCAGGAAAAAGAAGTGAAGAGGAACAGGCTGGGAGAATAGAGACTGTTAAGTTATGGAACTTAAAGGATTGTTTATTACCTATCCTGATTGTATGTATGTATAGTCATACTCGGGTTATTATGTAAAGCAATATATAATGTATAATATGTGATGTATAATATATCATTATATATATATATGTGATCGTATATTGTATATTATATGATATATATATTATATAATAATAATCTGCAATAATAATATATAATATATAAGCAATATATAATATATATATAATATATAATATATTGCAATAATAATATATAATATATAATATCTGTATACTCTGTATACATGTATTTAGAACGTTTGATGTTTGTGTGTGCGTGTTGGTGGAGCATAGACTCCCTGCACACCCAGCACTGTTTACTTGCCTTTTATATACCTTTTAGAAATATTTGTTTTATAAATATTACAAAATTCAGACCTCATTTATAACAGGAAACAAATGGGGATACATAGGTTTTTATATCCACCTGGATCTCCAAAATCTCTATTAGGTTGAGATTTGTTAGAACAATTAGAAGCAGAAATTATCTTTGAAAAAGGGAAAATGGAATTAAGGATAGGAGAAGAACAACTAATAAATGTGTTAAGCCTGGCATTAATATAAACAGACCTTAAAAGTGAAATACCCTTAGAGATCATAAATAAAGTATATCCAGGAGTTTGGGCCACTGAAGTTCTTGGAAGAGCTAAAAATGTGACCCCAATAATTGTTAAATTAAAGCCAGGAGAGAAACCCGTTAAGGTTAATCAATATCCTTTGAGGATAGAAGATAGGAAAGGAATTAAAGAGATAATTGATAGATTTATACAGTATGGATTATTGATTGAATGCGAATCAGAATATAGTACACCCATATTGCCAATTAAAAAGGCAGATGGAAAAAGATATAGGCTAGTTCAGGATCTGAGGGCCATAAATAAGATCACTGAGGATATACATCCAGTAGTGGCAAACCCTTATACTTTGCTGACTAAATTAAGGAATAGTCAAGTCTGGTTTACCGTACTGGATTTAAAAGATGCCTTCTTCTTCCTACCTTTAGCCACAGAAAGCCAAAATCTATTTGCCTTTGAATGGGAAAACCCTGACTCAGGCAGAAAGACACAGCTAACAATGGACAGTGCTACCTCAAGGATTCAAGAATAGCCCCACTATTTTTGGAAACCAATTAGCAAAGGAACTTGAAACTTGGATACCTCCGGACACTGAAGGGGCTTTGTTACAATATGTAGATGATCTCTTAATAGCTACCGAGACTAAAGAGAGTTGTATTCAATGGACTATAAGTCTCCTTAATTTTCTGGGTTTAAATGGATATCGAGTCTCTCAACAGAAAGTCCAGCTGGTTCAACAACACGTGACCTACTTGGGATTTGGAATTTCGGGAGGTCAGCGAGAACTAGGAACTGAACGTAAGGAAGTCATTTGCCGGACTCCAGAACCCCAAACGGTAAAGGAGCTACGAACCTTTCTAGGAATGACAGGTTGGTGTCGCCTTTGGATTTATAATTATGCACTAATGGTAAAGCCTCTATATGAATTGATAAAGAGTAATCAGTCAAAGTTAGTCTGGACTGGAGAAGCACGAAATGCCTTTAAACAACTTAAACGAGAATTGATGCAAGCTCTGGCTTTGGGATTACCGGATCTCTCGAAACCCTTTTGGTTGTTTTCTCATGAGAGACAAGGGATAGCTTTGGGAGTACTAGCACAACGATTGGGTCCCTATAAATGAGCAGTAGCTTACTTCTCTAAACAATTAGATGAAGTAAGTAAAGGATGGCCCGGATGCCTTCGAGCTGTTGCAGCTGTTGTTATCAATATACAAGAAGCTTGGAAGTTTACAATGGGACAGAAAATGACAGTGTTAGTCTCCCATATGGTCTCAACAGTTTTTGGAACAAAAAGGAAATCATTGGCTTTCACCACAAAGATTTTTAAAATATCAAGCAATATTAGTAGAACAAGATGATGTGGAAATTGTGGTCACTAACATCGTAAATCCAGCTTCTTTCCTTAGCGGAACTCTGGATGAACCTATAACTCATGATTGTATAGAAACAATGGAGACTGTGTATTCTAGTCGACCCGATCTTAAGGAAGAACCTTTAGAAGATGCTGATGAATCTTGGTATACTGATGGGAGCAGCTTTGTAAAACAAGGACAACGTAGGGCAGGATATGCTGTTACAACTGCTCAACAGGTAATCGAGTCTAAACCATTACTCCCTGGGACATACGCCCAGAAAGCAGAGATAATTGCTCTTACACGAGCACTGGAACTAGCAGCAGGAAGGAAAATAAATATTTGGACAGACTCTAAATATGCATTCGGCGTGGTACATGCTCATGGAGCAATTTGGAAAGAACGTGGATTGCTGACCGCTCAGGGAAAACAGATAAAACATGCTGAAGAAATTTTAAAATTGTTAGAGGCTGTAAAACAATCAGAAAAGGTAGCTATCATGCATTGTCAAGGACACCAAAAGGGAACGCTGACTTTGAAATTGGAAATCGATTGGCAGATCAGGAGGCTAAACAGGCAGCTGAAATAACTGAGGTGAAGGCATCGTCTTTAATACCAGACGGTAAAATCCAAACTATATACATGAACATTTGAAAGGTAAAATGAAACCAGATAGATGAGTATATTTAAAAGATAACTGTGTAATAATACCCTCTAATTTGTCATGGCCCATAGTTCTTACGGAACACAATAAAACACATTGGGGAAAACAAGTAACTCAACAATGTAGCATCTGTTTATTTAATAACCCCATGTCGTGGTTTAACCCGGCCGGCAGCTAAACACCACGCAGCCGTTCGCTCACCCTCCCCCTCCCTCTCTGGGACGGGGGAGAGAAATGGAAAGTGAAGCCCGTGAGTTGAGATAAAGACAGTTTAATAAGACAGGAAAATAATAATAACAAAATAATAATAATAATAATAATAATAATAATAATAATAATAATACAATGGTGATAATAGGAAAATAATAATAATATGTACAAACAAGTGATGCACAATGCAATTGCTCACCACCCGCTGACCGATGCCCAGCCTAACCCCGAGCAGTCCGGCCCCCTCCCCCCGGCTAGCCACCCCTATATATTGTTTAGCATGACGTCAGATGGTATGGAATACCCCTTTGGCTAGTTTGGGTCACCTGTCCTGGGTCTGTCCCCTCCCAGCTCTTACTGCACCCCCAGCCTGCCTGTTGGCAGGACAGAGCGAAAGGCTGAGATGTCCTTGGCTTGGTATAAGCACTGCTCTGCAACAATTAAAACATCGGGGTGTTATCAGCACTCTTCTCATCCTAAGCCAAAACACAGCATTCCACCAGCTACTAGGAAGAAAATTAATTCTGTTCTAACTGAAACCAGGACATCTATCCACCCCTTATTCCATACCATTTATGTCATGCTCAGGTTACACTCTTTTCCATACATTCTAATTAGTCACCTACAGTAGTCATAGTAGTGATAACATACAGTATTATATAGTAATTAACATGGTACAATTCAGTTCATGGGCTATTCTCACCCAGTATTAAATCTCCTTGAGGTACACACCGGACCTCTCCGTTCTTTTGCATCACCCACCAAGTATATCCAGGTCCCTGAGCGAAAACAATTCCACGAATAGGTTTGCCTTTTCCTGAGGCAGGAGTAGCCCAGACTGTTTTACCCAGCATATTTCTTACATGCACTACAGGAACTTTATCCCCATCTACAGTACATAACAGGTTTGATTGGGCAGGTCCAGCTCGGTTGGCAGATCCCCTAGTATTGACTAACCAGGTGGCCTTTGCCAAATGCGTATCCCAATTTTTGAATGTCCCAGTGCCCATTGCTTTCAATGTAGTCTTTAACAGTCCGTTGTATCGTTCAACTTTACCAGAGGCTGGTGCATGATAGGGGATGTGATACACCCACTCAATACCATGTTCTTTGGCCCAAGTGTCTATAAGGTTGTTTCGGAAATGAGTTCCATTGTCTGACTCTATTCTTTCTGGGTTACCATGTCGCCATAGGACTTGCTTTTCAAGGCCCAGGATAGTGTTCCGGGCGGTGGCATGAGGCACAGGATATGTTTCCAGCCATCCGGTGGTTGCTTCCACCATTGTAAGTACATGGCGCTTGCCATTGCGAGTTTGAGGGAGTGTGATGTAATCAATCTGCCAGGCCTCTCCATATTTATATTTCAGCCATCGTCCTCCATACCAAAGAGGCTTTGACCTTTTGGCTTGCTTGATTGCAGCACGTTTCACAGTCATGAATAACCTGTGCTATAGCGTCCATGGTCAGGTCCACCCCTCGATCACGAGCCCATCTGTATGTTGCATCTCTACCTTGATGGCCTGAGGTGTCATGGGCCCATCGGGCTATAAATAATTCACCTTTATGCTGCCAATCCAGGTCCACCTGAGCTACTTCAATCTTAGCAGCCTGATCCACCTGCTGGTTGTTTTGATGTTCTTCAGTAGCCCGATTCTTGGGCACATGAGCATCTACGTGACGTACTTTCACAGCCAGGTTCTCTACTCGGGCAGCAATGTCTTGCCACAAAGCAGCAGCCCAGATGGGTTTGCCCCTACGCTGCCAGTTGTTTTGCTTTCATTGCTGTAACCATCCCCACAGGGCATTTGCTACCATCCATGAATCGGTGTAGAGATAGAGAACTGGCCATTTTTCTCATTCAGCAATGTCTAAAGCCAGCTGAATGGCTTTCACTTCTGCAAACTGACTCGATTCACCTTCTCCCTCAGCAGCTTCTGCAACTCGTCGTGTAGGACTCCATACAGCAGCCTTCCATCTCCGATGCTTCCCCACAATACGACAGGACCCATCAGTGAACAGGGCATATTTCTTCTCATTCTCTGGTAACTGGTTGTACAGTGGGGCTTCTTCAGCACGACCCACCTCCTCCTCTGATGATATCCCAAAGTATTTGCCTTCTGGCCAGTCCATAATCACTTCCAATATTCCTGGGCGACTGGGGTTTCCTATTCGAGCCCGCTGAGTAATCAGTGCAACCCACTTGCTCCACGTAGCATCGGTTGCATGATGCGTAGAAGAGACCCTTCCCTTGAACATCCAGCCTAGTACCGGCAGTCGGGGTGCTAGGAGGAGCTGCGCTTCAGTACCGACCACCTCCGAAGCAGATCGAACTCCTTCATATGCTGCCAATATCTCCTTTTCAGTTGGAGTATAGCGGGCCTCAGATCCTCTGTATCCCCGACTCCAAAACCCCAGGGGCCGACCTCGAGTTTCCCCAGGTTCTTTCTGCCAGAGGCTCCAGGTGGGGCCGTTCTCCCCGGCTGCAGTGTAGAGCACATTCTTTACATCTGGTCCTGTTCGAACTGGCCCAAGGGCTACTGCATGGACTATTTCCTGCTTGATTTGTTCAAAGGCTTGTCGTTGTTCAGGGCCCCATTCAAACTCATTCTTCTTACGGGTTACTTGGTAGAGCGGGTTTACAATCAGACTGTAATTTGGGATGTGCATTCTCCAAAACCCCACAACACCTAGGAAAGTCTGTGTTTCTGTTTTGCTAGTTGGTGGAGACATAGCTGTTATTTTGTTGATCACATCCATTGGGATTTGACGACGTCCATCTTGCCATTTTATTCCTAAAAACTGGATCTCTCGTGCAGGTCCTTTGACTTTATTTTGTTTTATGGCAAAACCGGCTTTCAGAAGGATTTGGACTATTTTCTTCCCTTTCTCAAAAACTTCCTCTGCTGTGTCACCCCACACAATAATGTCATCGATGTACTGCAGGTGTTCAGGAGCTTCCCCCTGCTCTAGCGCAGACTGGATCAGCCCATGGCAAATGGTAGGGCTGTGTTTCCACCCCTGGGGCAGCCGATTCCAAGTATATTGGACTCCCCTCCAAGTGAAGGCAAATTGTGGCCTGCACTCTGCTGCTAGAGGGATGGAGAAAAATGCATTAGCGATATCAATTGTGGCGTACCACTTGGCTGCCTTCGATTCCTGTTCGTACTGAAGTTCCAGCATGTCCGGCACTGCAGCACTCAGTGGTGGCGTCACTTCGTTCAGGCCACGATAGTCCACTGTTAGTCTCCACTCGCCACTAGACTTTCGCACTGGCCGTATGGGACTATTGAAAGGTGAATGAGTCTTGCTGATCACTCCTTGGCTCTCCAATTGACGAATTAGCTTATGGATGGGAATCAGGGAGTCTCGGTTAGTGCGATATTGCCGCCGGTGCACAGTTGTGGTAGCGATTGGCACTTGCTGTTCTTCGACCCTCAGCAACCCCACAACAGAGGGGTCCTCTGAGAGACCAGGCAAGGTAGATAATTGTTTAATGCCTTCTGTCTCTAAGGCAGCTATACCAAAAGCCCACCGGAACCCTTTTGGGTCCTTGCAATATCCTCTTCTAAGATAGTCTATGCCAAGGATACATGGAGCATCTGGGCCAGTCACAATGCGGTGCTTTTCCCACTCATTCCCAGTCAGACTCACTTCAGCCTCCAATACAGTCAACTGCTGAGATCCCCCTGTCACTCCACAAATATAGATGGGCTCTTGTCCTTTATATCTCGATGGCATTATAGTACATTGTGCACCGGTGTCTACTAAAGCCTTATACTTCTGTGCGTCTGACATGCCAGGCCATCGAATCCACACAGTCCAATAAACTCGATTGTCCCTTTCCTCCCCCTGGCTGGAGGCAGGGCCCCCCTAATCCTGGTCAGAATCTTCTTCATTTCTGTGTTTGAAGGACTGTCTGCTGGAAGTTGGAGCAGCAAACTTTTCAGAGAATCCCTTTTTCTTGATTGTTTTCTTTTGTAACTCACGTACCCGTGCCTCTAGGGTCGCAGTAGATTTTCCATCCCATTTTCTCATGTCCTCTCCATGGTCTCGTAAGTAAAACCACAGGGTGGCACGGGGTGAGTACCCACCATATCGTCTTCCTTGTGTGGATGAACGCCTACCCCTGATAGCTGAGACACTGCTTTGTACAGGTGCGGAGGAGAATAATCTCTCTTCAAGTTGGTGAACCTTTTCAGAAAGTTTCTCCCAAGTGTTCTCTTTTGGTCGGTGGACACTGGTTGGTTCAGGTGGGGAGGATGATAGATTCTCTTCAAGTTGGTGAACCTTTTCAGAAAGTTTCTCCACAGCTGAGACGCAGGCCTGCAAGGAAGAGGAGAGACTTTCTTCGTACTGCCGGAGTTGTTTAGCCGCTTCATCCACTGTGGGTTCCTCATCCTCTTTCCAGGCCATTATTGCCAATGAGCTGGCATATGATGATGGTGCACTCCGTACAAACTTCCGCCACATGGGTCGTGTACACCTGACTTCATCTGGATCTTTGGATGTTTGTCTGAGGTCTGGATCCTCATAAATCACTTCCCGTACGGCTAATTCCCTCAGGTACTGGATTCCCTTCTCCATAGTGGTCCACTTGCCTGGTAGACATAAAAGTTCTTCCTTGAAGGAATACCTTTCCCTCACAGCTGAGAGGAGACACCTCCAGAGGCTGTGAGATTGTGCTCCATCTGCAATTGCTAATAGTTTCCAAGATACAGTTTCCAAAATACAGAGTCGACGATGTTACTGAGTACAAATACCAAGTTAGAGTCATGACCAGATATCTCATCGTCTCATAAGCCATTGCTACAACACTCAGTACCATAATGATCTGAAACCAGGGCCCGGAGAGGATAAACAACATGACGGAAAGCAAATACGGAAAATAATGTACTATAATACTCAATTTGGAAAACAGGCGCAGCAGAGTTGAGATTAAAGCAATCAGCATTATGACAAGTGACTATTAAGCAGGTCTAATACTTACACCAATTTTAGTTTAACACACTCTGGTCAGATCTGCCGTTATCTCAACCTTTCGAGCCCCACGTTGAGCGCCAAAAAGACTGTCGTGGTTTAACCCGGCCGGCAGCTAAACACCATGCAGCCGTTCGCTCACCCTCCCCCTCCCTCTCTGGGACGGGGGAGAGAAATGGAAAGTGAAGCCCGTGAGTTGAGATAAAGACAGTTTAATAAGACAGGAAAATAATAATAACAAAATAATAATAATAATAATACAATGGTGATAATAGGAAAATAATAATAATATGTACAAACAAGTGATGCACAATGCAATTGCTCACCACCCGCTGACCGATGCCCAGCCTAACCCCGAGCAGTCCGGCCCCCTCCCCCCGGCTAGCCACCCCTATATATTGTTTAGCATGACGTCAGATGGTATGGAATACCCCTTTGGCTAGACCTGTCCTGGGTCTGTCCCCTCCCAGCTCTTACTGCACCCCCAGCCTGCCTGTTGGCAGGACAGAGCGAAAGGCTGAGATGTCCTTGGCTTGGTATAAGCACTGCTCTGCAACAATTAAAACATCGGGGTGTTATCAGCACTCTTCTCATCCTAAGCCAAAACACAGCATTCCACCAGCTACTAGGAAGAAAATTAATTCTGTTCTAACTGAAACCAGGACACCCCAATACCAGGAATAGAATAAAATTTGGAATAATCAGTAAAGGAAATTTATCTGGGACCACAGTGGTAAATTGATTTTTTCGAAACTCCCTAGAAAAGGGGGGTATTGTTATTTTCTGGTTCTGACTGACACGTTTTCAGGATGGCCCGAAACTTTTCCTTGTCGAACGAACAAAGCAAGAGAAGTGGTTAAAGTCTTGTTAAATGAAATAATATCATGCTTTGGGATTTCAGTAGCAATGTCTTCTGAGAGAGGTTCACATTTTTGTGTGCAAGTGGTACAACAGATAAGTAAGATTCTAAAGACAGATTGGCAATTGCATACTCCTTATAGACCACAGGCAAGTGGACAGGTAGAAAAATGAACCATTTGATTAAACAACAAATAGCTGAAATCGGACAAGAAGCTAATTTGTTATGGCTTCAATCCTTTCCTTTAGCATTACTCAGAATTAGAGTTAAACCTAGAGTAAAAGAGAATTTGAGCCCCTTTGAAATTTTGTATGGAAGGCCATATCAATTTCTATTTAGTGGAAATGATCTAATGCAGCTGGGATCAGAATATTTATATACTTATATAACTGAACTTCAAAAACAATTAAATAAAGTACATAAATTTGTGTTAGGGACCAGGGTTAGAGGGCTGGATCAACCAATCCACCCCTTTAAGCCTGGGGAATATATATATAAAGACTTTTTCAGGACAACCCCTCGAGGAAAAATGGAATGGACTATATCAAGTGTTGCTGACAACTTACACTGCTATCAAGATTAAAGAACAAGCCACTTGGATCCACTATTCCCGAGTGAAGAAGGCTCCAGGAGCTCCTTGGAAAGTAACACTAGGTGATGATGAACTGAAACTAAAGCTTAGTCAAACAAAATGAGGACATTATGGTCGGGAGTATTTGGTAATATGGTTGGCAGAAAATTTGTTCATAGAATTGTTTTGTTTTTATGGCTTATAGTTGTAATTGTGATTCAAGAAGGTGCCTCTGTGATAATAGAGAATGGTGGGTGGCCTTGAACTAAAGCCGTAACAACAGAGGATAAGAACTTTAATGGAAAGTTAGCAGTTACGGTCATCTGGCGAACAAATTGTAACTATTTATGTAAACCATCAGAATGGCAAAAATTAGGAGCACAAGATAATGTATCCTTAGCTCTTAGTTGTATGCAAGCACAGTTATGGTTACAGGCAACGGCTGCCTTGATCATTAGGGAAGGAAGTGAAGGCATTTTTCCAGCTGAAGTCCGAAAGGCAGTCTGGGACAATACCAATGATTTTGAAAAGAAGTTCCAGTCTTGGTGGACCCTGGTGAATTTTACTTATGATCCCGTTGTTAACATGGCTACTGCCTTCGTGCTTACTATACGTAATGCTACAGTTCATGTTATTCACCCGATCCTTGCACTAGGATTAAACCATGAGAAGACAGTGCTTTATCCTATCCATAGAACATGGGCACGAATGGAGAATGGGAAATGGCAGTCTGTAAATCTAGAATCATGTGTTACACGGGAACAACAAGGATTTATTTGTGAAAGTAATACAATTGATGCTCAGGATGTATGTTTTGACACCAAGCAAGGTATCTGTCACTTTGAAATTCATCCAAATACTAGTCAAAAGACTGCGCTTGTATATGTTAGTCAAGGGTGTGCGTGTTTAAGAACTGCTTGTGATTTTGTAGAAGTAGATAAGGAGAATATAACTCTCCATAGCAAAAATCATTCTAATTTTTGTATTTGTAACTTTGTTAGAATCGTTGGGTGTGATTTTCTATATTTGGCACCAGTGGTATCCCACCAGCTGATCAAGTCTAACAACACAATGTATCATAAGTTACTACCTACACTTATTGGGATGAACCTCACACTAGTGAAGCAACTAGTTAAACACCAAGACCTGATTAAAATTTTAAAAGGCATTCAGGAAAATGGAGAGAAGACTCTAATTACTGTCCATCATGATACAAAGGAAATAAGCAGAGTTTTGCAAAGAGTAAAACGAGACACAAGTCACAACTGGTGGGATACGCTTTTTGGATGGTCGCCAACTGTAACTGGAATTTTGAACACATTGAGTCACCCAATTATTGCTTTATTGATATTAGTTGGTATAAGTTTAATATTGTCTTTTATATTACTTGCTTGGAATTGGAAATTGTTACAACGAATGTCCATGTTAACCTCCTTGACAAATGTGCATGGTAAGGTATTGAGGGGTACATATCATAAAGACTGGGAAAAAATTTTCATATTAAGTAAAAGAATTTACTAGATTTTCCAAGAAAAGGGGGGAATGATATAGTATAAACTCACTTTAGGATAGAATAAAGCTTGTGGATTGATATTGTATAAACTTACTTTAGGATAGAATAAAACTTGTGAAATGATATTGTATAAACTTACTTTAGGATAGAATAGAACTTGTGATTAAAAGTTAGCAAGGACAAAGTAAACAACATCTTGTTATCCATAGACCTTCTCTTACGTTTAAGCATTTTGTTATTTGAAAACACCCCATTATCCGTTAACACTCAGTCAGGCTGAGACTTGAGATAACTTGAGTCAACTGTCTGTTATGTCCTGTTAACTGAGACATCCTGTTATCCGCCGACCCCCAGTTAAACCGAAAGACAACTCAGCATTTTTACAGCCTGGAAAACAACTGATTAAGAAAGTGCATTACGAGGAAGACCTACGGCCTTCCTCCCAAAGACCACTGCCCACATCCTGGAGACCCTGGCCCACAATTCTTGGAAGGCTTTGCGCAAGCGCAAGGACTGATAAGCTAATTAGCATACGAAGCGAGGGTAGGCGGGGTTAGGTAATGAATATGTATAGGTGCTAATTGAATATTCATTGTTTCACTGTATAAATACGAGATAGTTTGTCACTTCAAACATGCACGATAGGCGGAAGGATCCCCCGTGCATCCAGCGCTGCAATAAAGAATATACCACTTAAGGAAATTCGGCTTTGATCTTTAAATCAATGGATATGCTTTTCTTCGATCCGGGAAGAATGGGATACATAAGGCCTGAAGACCGAGTTGCTTGACAACTTAAAGCAAGACATATTGTTCAAAAGGAATGGAAAATGGAGACGGTTAAGTCATGGAACTTAAAGGATTGTTTGTTACCTTTCCTGATTGTACATATGTATAGGCATACTCGGGTTTAGTATGTAAAGCAATGTTCTGTATATTTAGAATGTTTGATGTTTGTGTGTGCATGTTGGTGGAGCGTAGACTCCCCGCACACCCAGTGCTGTTTACTTGCCTTTTATAGCTTTTATTCCTTTTAGAAATATTTGGTTTATAAATATTACAAAATTCAGATTGAGTTGAGACCTCATTTATAAGAAGGGCATAACTTCATTCTCCTGTTGCATCTCCATATTGAGGACATGCTCCCTTATGCCCCACAGCAGCACTTTTCCATTAACTATTCATTGGTCAACAACTTTGCCAGGCAACAGTGAACACCCAGCAGGGCAACAGTGAACACCCAGCAACTTCCATGCCTTAACTGCTGGAGAACAAGAAACTGGAGACTGCATGGAGTCTCCTGAATCACCCTTCTTTGTTCCCTCTAAACTCTTTACATTCCTGATGGCCTCATCGTTAAGAGTCTGATGTTATCACCAACCATGGGGCTTGCCGAGCCACATGGCCACAGTCCCACACAGCAGGGCCCCTGCATAAGATAAAGGGCTAGCCAAGCCTCGGGGGAAGAGCTGCTTACCGGTTGGATAAAGATGCTGCAGGATCCCATTGTCCAGTGTGAAGATCCTTCACCTTGAAAGAAGGGAAGAAATACAAGCGGAAAAACTTATTTGGGAAGAATCCTTCCCAAGTGTTATCACCCACGAAGACCACTCTTCTTCCTGAAGCAGAAAGAAAGGAATTAATGGGAGCAGGGAGCATGCCATTACCCACGTTAGTGCAAATAGCCCGAGCAGATCCAGGTCAGGATCCAGAGCACTGGCTCCTCTCCAACCCACACTCAAAAGTGACCTAGAACTAAAATCCTGGGCTCAAACTTGAGAAACATGACAGTGATGGGGCTTCATATGCAGAAAAGAGAAGGCAAAAGCCTGGCAACTTTCCATCACCCTCACTCTGCCTGTCCTTGACCTGTCTGCCACTAGCCACCCCTTGGTGTTTTCATAGAGCCTATTCAGCATGGAAGCAGGATCCATCCCCCTGAGCAGGCTCTACAAGTGTTTTTGGCCTCTGATGATTTACTGCATGTGCCCTCCTTTCTCATGCACAGGGAAGCTGACAGCCCATCACTGCTGCCTCACCCCAGGCACAGGTGTGACTGATGTCTGTGCTGCACTGAGCCCTAGAAGGAAATCTCTGGGTAACACAATCACAGACTGGCCAAGGTTGGAAGGAACCTTGGAAGATCACCCAGTCCAACCCCCTGCCGAGCAGGATCACCCAGAGCACATTGTGCAGGATGGCAACCAGGTGGGTTTTGAGTATCTCCAGAGAAGGAGATTCCACAACCTCTCTGGGCAACCTGTCCCAGTGCTCTGTCACCCTCACAGTGTGGGAATAGAAATGTTGTTTTTGCAGAGTTACATTGTTTAGGAGGAGGGAATGTGGTACTGAGATATGCTTACAGTGATAAGAAAGTTTAGCAGGCGACCTTGTAAAATGCAGACAATCAGACTCCTTAGGACAATTAGGTGAAAATCACGGTGTCAAGTCAGATAAGTGAAGAAACATTACCACTTCAAGCAGTAAAAATGTCAAAAGAAATTTGAAATTTAACAGGCCGGCGACTGAAGGCCATGCATTGTTTGTGAAGCATCAGATAGATTGTGAATCTGGATTACCCACTCAGTGGGGAAACAGGGGAGGGTCCTGCCATCAAAAGGTATATAAACTGTGTTTTGGAACTAGTAGATGCGCTCTCTCCTGCTTGTGGGGTGCCCACCATTGCAATCGCGAATAAATTACTACTTCACTGAGATCCTCGCCTGAGCCTAAGTTATTGGCTACGGAGTGTTTCTCACAACAGTAAAGAAGTGCCCTCTCACATTCAGACGGAACTTCCTGTGCTTCAGTTTGTGCCCGTTGCCTCTTGTCCTGTCACTGGGCACAAGTGAAAAGAGACCGGCTTCATCCTCTAAACACCCTCCCCTCAGATATTTATACACATTGATGAGGTCTCCCCTCAGTCTTCTCTTTTCCAGGCCCAGTTCTCTCTACTATGTCATCCCACCTAAACAAGCTCTTTACAGCACACCCAGGCAGCACCAAATTACACAGAAAAAGTGGTGACAGCTGCAGACATCCTGCGTGATGCCCCCATGACATACCTGGCCCCAGCTCTGCCCCCATCAGGCCTATCACCCGACCGCAAACAGAACCCACTGGCAATGCCCTTGGCTTCTCAAAGCCACTCCTGGTGGTGACCTTGTGACAGTCACCACTTGTACAACCACTTTCATCTGCTTTCTCATCATCTTTGTAGAAACCCTAGCCAAGCTCCCATTTGTTTCCTACTCTCGGTACAAGCCAGAGAAACCCAGCCTGCATGACAGCTCTGGCCAAGACAACTGACATCTGGGTGAGAGCAAAAAAAAAAAAATAGCTGAGGGATAGAGGCGTGGTAAACAGCTCCCTTCCTGAGGAAGAGAGAGAAATAAAGGTCCCATGTGAATGCTGACCAGCATTTTCCATGTTCCCCTCCTGGCCAGACACCACATGTACCGTTCTGCACCAGCTGTGCCAGCAGGTTGTCCTCCAGGATCGCATTGGTGGCAAAGTTGCTGCCCACGTCAATGAAAGCGTGCAGCAAGCTGGTGGTGAGGCCCTTGATGTGCTGCCTGGTGGCAGTGGGAGGATCAGCTCGGAAGCAGTAGAGGCAGGCATGGCAGGGCTGGGAGCTTGCCAGGTGGTGCAGGAAACTCAGCTTGTTCTCGTAGGGCAACAGGCTTACCTTGGCTGGGTTAAACCTGGCAGACTTGAAATAGAGGGCATCGATGATGACCAGCATGGCCTTGGGAAAGCGCCAGGGCAGCCAGCAGGAGCCTGGCGGGAGGCTCTGCTTGTCCCACGGTGGTGGCATGAGAGGGTTTGAGCAGGAACTGCTGTTGGGAAGCTCAATCCAGGTGAGGAGGAAACCACTCATGAAGAGCCTGATACCAGAAAAAAAAAAAAGAGAGCAGACCAAGGCCAGGAAGAGCAGCACTGGCCACCGCTGCATCCTATGGGGAAAAACAGGTAAACTTAGTCCCTTATGGCTCTACTGGGACCAGGTGACAGCTACCTCACCAGTACCCACCCCTTGTACTCTACTGTCCCTCCAGTCGCTACCTTACAAACCTACCCCTGCACAAACCCAGGTAAAGTCCCGGGCAATGCCCCTTGTGCTGCTGCCACTCCGTGCCACCCCCAGTACCCTAACTCCCTGCCCATTTCCGTGTGCCCTCAACCACCCCCACACCCTCCAACCCCCCTACATGGACCATCCCCGTGCCCCCACTCCCCCTGCAAGCCACCCTGCAGCCTCCCCCGTTCCTCACCTACCGCTCCCCCACCTTCCCCACCCTCCTCACCATCCCAGCACCCCCTGGTATCCTCCGGCCTCCCAGCCTCACCGTCCCCCGGCCTCGCTTACCTGTGGCCTCCACTGCCCTTGGAAGCACCCAGGAGTGGCAACGCGAGGCTTGGCGGAGGTGACAGTGGCCCCCAGCCACCGTTCCCCCCAGCTGACACCAGCTGCACCAGTACCCAGTGCACCCCTGTCCCCTGAGGATGGCAGCTACAGCTCGAGCCACCACGCACAAGCAGGTGAAGCCCAGCCTTGTGCAAGGCTGCATGCAAATCCAGCCACGGGGACAAGCAGCCCACAGTCCCACAGAGGAATCCTCTTGCAGATTGTCCTGGCCCCCAAATTGCTTGGGATGAACATCATCTCACGCTGCATCCCTCCATATCAATACACAGCCCTGAGCACCACGAGGATGAGCTGCAGCACCAGTACTATTTATTACATGATTAAATCCAAATACAAAAGTAGGGCCAAGGGAAGAAGAAGAGAGTCCCACTGGGGAGGGCAGCAGAACAGGGCTCCCCGCAGCCCGGCAGGCCCTGAGCGAGTGTCCCCACTCTCGCGGGTGCTGCACCATCAATGTGTCCAGTGTCCTTCAGGCCCCGCTAGCTGGAGGTTGCCTGCTCTGCCTTAAGCACCTCCATGCTGGGGGGCTGGGGGTCCCCATGGGCTGGGGGTATCTCATCCTGAGTCTTCGCAGCTTGCATCTTGGTCAGTGTGGTGTAGATGCCCAGGGCCTGCAGGGAATGAAAGAGCCATCAAGGAGGAGAGGAGACAACGTACCCTGCAGGGACTGGGAAGGTCTCTGGAGAAGGCCCTGTGGGTCAGCAAGAAGTGTCCTTGCTGTGGGGCTGTGGCAACTCTTGACAGGACACACATAGAGCTGTGACAGGGCAGGTCCCACAAGGTAGGCAGGGCCACAGTGGACTCTAAAGGGGCTGTGTTCGAGGCCCTGATGTTGCTGTGCTACACCACAATATCAGACAGCCCCATGGAGGACTCCTGCCAGTGCACAGCAGTGCCTTCAGGAGCTGACCCAAATCCCTGTTCAGCCCTGTTTGTTCAGGGATGGACAGGGAAGAGGCAAACTTCCACCCCAGAGGTAGTAAGAAAGTCGTATTTTCATATTTTTGCCACCTTGTTTTGGCAGAAAAAAAGGGTCCTGTCTCCTACAGCTGTAAGCTGGCTCAGGCCAGTCCCACAGCCAGGGGCTGCCACAACAGGGACCTCCTGTTCCCACAGGATGCTGCAAAACAGCTTCCCCAGCCCACACCTTCTATTTTATACCCACCCACTGGGCCAAATTCCTCTCCTAGCATAACCACCTTCCCCACAGGGGCTGTGAGCTTCACCTCCCTCAGCCTCTGATGAGAGGCAGGGTCCTTCCTCCAACACTGACCTGTGCGACCATGTGGGTGATGTCACTGGTGTTGGCTGGCAGCAGGACCGTGTTGGAGTCTTTGGCAAGCTTGGAGAAGGCGCTCATGTACTGCTCGGTCACAGAGAGAGAGGCAGCTGTGCTGCCATGCTGCGGAGAGATGGTCAAGGCTCATCAGGAAGGAGGCTGAGCCAGGCACCACCAAGAGCTCAGCTGTGCCGGCACCCCCAGCCTGCCCCAGGTGTCAACAAAACTCTTCACTAAGATGCCAGGGGGCATCTTTGAGAAAGCTGGGTGCCACCCCAGCTTCGGGATCATCTTCCTGTGCTGGCACCAAAGCTTTGCCCCAAGGAGCCCTCACTCACCTGCTGGGCCAGGGCAGCCGCCAGGAGCTGAATGGCCTCAGCCTTGGCCTTGGCCCTGACCAGCATGGCACTGGCTTCTCCTGCAACAAAGCACATCAGAACTGTGACAACACGCTTGCAAGAAGTATATCAAGAAAATGTGGTGCATACAAAGCCTCCTTTTCCCTAACAATAGCACTACAATTGTCCTGCAACGCCTCTCCTGCTGTCCCAGGCTGTGGGGAAGCAACACCAGCTGCAGCACAGTCCAAGGGTCCCAGCAGGGAGGAATGAGAGCAGCTGAGGCAGTCTGGCTCACAGCAGTGCAATCTGCTCCCAGGAAGCATCACCCCTCAATACAGAGGGGTGCAGAACCCCTGGTGTTCAAGGCATGTTCTAGCCAAAGGGGCTACCAGCAGCTTTGTTGATTTTCTCAGCCTTCTCGGCTTCTGACGCCAGGATCTGGGCCTGCTTCTGCCCCTCAGCCACATTGATAGCAGATTCCCGCATCCCCTCTGACTCCAGCACTGTCGCACGCTTTCGTTGCTCTGCCTCCACCTGCAAACACAGGTCAGATGCCTGCCTGCCACAGCCACTCTGGGGGCATCCCACCCATGGGGCAAGAGCAGCAAAGATACTTCTATGTCCCTACTGGGCAAGCAGAGCTTAGCAAAGGGTAAGACAACAGCTACAAAACACTGAGTGATCCCCAGCAAGGGTTGGTTCTGCTTCCCAGATGCAGTTTGCTGCAGTAGTGAGCCCAACCCACAACATACCATGCTGCCCTGGTCCCAGGCATACTGCTCACAATATACCACGCTGACTCCATGTGGGGCACTCACTGTAACGCCACTGGGCGCCACCAGCTCACAGAAACTGCTCCGAAGAGCACCCACCAGCCCACACAACCCTCCTCAGTCTGGTCCACATCTAACAGGCCAGCCTGCTTCCCCTCCTCCCCTTCCATGCCTGCCCTAGGCTCTGGCATCCCACTTTCCTCAAGGGGAGACCTTCAGCTCTGAGTTTTGCTTCCTGCAGAGCCCAGCAGGCCCCAGGGATTTTAAAGGGAGCTGGCAGAGCTTGCATGTACCAGGCAGGGGCCACCACTGCAGAAAAAGAATGGGGATTATTTACACAATAGCTGTGTATTTGCAGCCAAAGTTCCAACAGGCTTCCCTCCCTGCAGGATGGCCCAGAGTGCTGCCAGCTCTGGATGGAGAACAGCCATGCTTCAAGGAAGAGGAAACTTCCCTCTCATTCCACATCACCCACTCAGAGAGCTGAACCTGCATCTGCATAGATTCCTTCACGCAGGGGGGCACGTGGATGTCCTTAATCTCGTAGCGCAGGCACCAGATGCCCCAGCAGTCTGAGGCTTGGTTGATGGCATCCACTATGTTAGCATTGAGGGACTCACGCTCCTGGCAGGCACAAAAGAAACAGCAGAGAACAAAGAAGAGGTGCTTAGCGTAAGACAGTGACAGAAGGGAAACAGACACCTCATTCCATGGGCAAAGGTCAGCCAGAAAATCCCCAACTCCACGAGTGTAGGGCAGGGCAAGATGCTTTCCACATCTCTCGGAGGGGTCACCTTCTCCTAGAAAGGGCAGTGCCCAAAACTGAAATTACTGATACAAGCATCTGGTCTACAACTGGATACAGAAATGTTCCAGGAACACAAACAGCTCCTGCTTCTGTCCAACAAATGCAGCACGAGGATTACAGCCCCCCTGAACCAGGTCAGCCAGGACACTCATCACTGGGCCTAAGCAAAGTGTAGCTGATTTGAGAGACACAGTCACACCAGCTGGGTTTGGACATTGGCCAAAAAGATCCAA
Organism: Aythya ferina; assembly: GCF_964211825.1. Lineage (NCBI taxonomy): Eukaryota > Metazoa > Chordata > Aves > Anseriformes > Anatidae > Aythya > Aythya ferina. The sequence continues at coordinate 2,917,017 of NC_140313.1, read as the reverse complement.
AGTAAGACCCATCTCCAAAGATTCACAAACAGGTTGACTGAAACGGAAGCCAGAAGCCATCTAAGCAAAGGGCATTTTAGTGTTATACATATCAGCCTGGTTGTACAGGCCCCGCAGGGTTTCGAGATGCTGCCAGATGTTGGCAGCGCTGGTATCCACCTCCCCTGCTCACCCGGAATAATCTGTCGAGGGAGAGTTTGCCAAGTTCAGATCTCATGGTGGTCTGGGCCAGCTGGGTCACGGCATATTCAGGATCCTCCACCCCGTAACTGGCCTGGGGAGCAAAAGCAAAAACAAGAGAGTAAGTGGCGGTGCTGAAAGGGACCCCGAAAGAGGTTGTACTGTGTCTGTCTGGGATGGAGTCACCTTTCCCTGCAGCAGCCCACACAGTGCTGTACTCTGCACTCGTAGCTGGAACAGCACTGATATCACTCCAGTGTTGTGTCTGTTAGGAATGTTTTAACAATTCGTGTCCATAAAGAACAGTCCTGTCTGCCTCTGGGCCCTGCACTGGCAATTCAATTCTTGAACCACAGATGCAGTGTGTCCCAGTCTCCCCCTCATTCTAGTCAATTTATCAAGTCTTCAGAAAATACTCCTCAAATTTATGAACCTGTTTGCCTTTGTTATTCTGGACTTCTATTTCTAACAGTTACAGCCTTTTTTTTTTGTCTTCTTCGAGATTAACTTAACACTGCTATAGGTGTGACCGTCCCTGTGAATGGCTGGTGAAGAATGTTTTAATTACTGGTGAAGTGTCAATAAGAAAGCTATTTGTGTTTGTATGAAGTCTTTGATGTCTGGGGGTTTCAGAACAACTGATAACAACTAGTGACTGTTATGGGATACTATGCAGGCCTCTGATATCTGGCCAGGTGGCCAAGAGATTAAGAAGAAGAAAAAAAAGAAGCTGAAGGACGGCTAGGAGACAAGACCTGCAGGGGATGCTGTGTAAACTTGACACGGTGCCAAGGAGTACAAAGGGGAAGGACAAGAAAAAAACTTGGAGAGGAAGACTACGAGCCTTCAGCATGAAAGACCCCTAGAGACCCCCAGAGGGACCACCGGAGACTGATGCGCATGCATAATGGATCCCGGAAGCTAATTATAATAATCTATTTTTTTTAGAAGTAGTAATGAATATGTATTAGTCTAGGAGCATAAAAATCAGCTACTTGATGTAACTGGGGTGTGTCCTAGTGGAGCGGAGACTCCCGGTGCACCCAGCGCTGTTTGCTTACCTCTATTCTTTTAATAAATCCTATTTTTTATTTAATCCTATTTTGAAGATTGAGCCATTTCTAACATGTCTATTGCTGCATAGTGCTGGCACAGCATCAGGACTCCTTCCAAGCCCCCAAGAGCCAGCAGGCTGGGCGTGGGCAAGTGATGGGAAGGGGACATCGCCAGGGCAGCTGACCTAAACCAACCGAAGGGATATCCCATGCCATGGGGGGGCTCTCATGGTGGAAGCATCTGTCCTCCTGAACAACCGCTACGCATATTGATGCCCTGCTTCCCAGGACATGGCCCAACATCTCTCACTGACGGAAGTAGACAGTAACTGCTTTTCTCTCTCTGTGCTTCCGTGTGGCATTTGCTTTATTTTTTTTCTTTCCTTTTTTTCCCCCCTCTCCCTTTTCCCTTTAATTAAACCTTTCTCATCTCAAACCTCGAGCTCTTTGTGTTGTATTTTTTTCCCCTTCCTCTTTGAGGAGGGGGAGTGAGAGTGGCCATGGTGGAACTCGGCTGCCCACCTGAGTAAAACCACCACATAGGCAAGATGAGGAAAGGTTGTACTAAAATGAAAAACCTGACACAGACACCCCCGTCAACCTCCTCCTCCAAGAGAGCAGTCCTGGAGAAGGGGATGTTCAGCCCACCTGCTTGCGGAGCACAGCAAGCCCAACAGAGGCTGGAGCATGCATCTTAGAGAGAAGTGAGCTGAGAGAGGCTGGCCACAGTGGCCAGCTGGGTGAGGCTGCATACGCAGAGCCTGCAGGGTGCAGCCATGGGTGCTGGAGGCTGGAAGCTGCAAGCTGCCTCGTGCCTCCAGGGTCAAGCTGGGCCTCAGTACAGCAGGGACGGTACCTTGTAGGGGTCCATAACCCGCAGATAGAGCACTCCATCAATCTGCAACATGACATTATCTACCAGGAAAAGAATGACACATCCTGTTTACTGAAACAGAAGAGAAAAGGCATAGCAGCCCCCCTTTCCCCTGATAGAATTAGCAGAGCTGGGCATGGTTGTCCCTCTCCTTCCTGTTGTCAACAGTGTGGCATGGAGAGAGGGATCAGCTGAAATAGATCTCCTCGTGTAAAATGCTTTGTAAAAAGGATCCCTACATTCTCTACAAAGTGTCTCCCTTTGACTTTTAAATACACCAGAAACCTCAGGTGTCAAGATCAAAACATTTCATGCTGAAGCTACCTTAACAGGTAAAAGATTTAAGAGGGGAAAAAAAGAAACTTAATACTAGAATTATAACAGACAAGTCCACCAACCAGATCCAAAATCTTTGCATGTCATTTGCAAAAAACACAGTGGAGATTTTTCCTGGTTCAACACATGAAAATTTCTGAAATACGAAAAATTGATTATTGCCTGCTGTATTCATCACAGCAAGAAGTGGAGCACCCCAGAGGGGCACATGGGACCTCCTGGTTTTGCTGATCATAGTGGCATGGGCAAGACTGGGTCCACAGACATTTCTTCTCAGAAAGAGCGGTCAGGCATTGGGATGGGTTGCCCAGGGAGGTGGTGGGGTCACCGTCCCTGGGGGTGTTCAAGGAAAGGTTGGATGTGGTGCTTAGGGACATGGTTTAGTGAGTGACATTGAGGGTAGGGGGATGGTCAGACCAGATGATCTTGGAGGTTTTTTCCAACCTTGATTCTGTGATTCTAGGAGCCTGGGACATTTCCTCTTGTCCCTGCACTATCCCTTGTTCACCACAGATGCAGGGGATGGGAAGGGGCAGGAGACAGAAACTTTTCCTTACTTAGGGTGACAGCTGACTGCTCTGGGACATTAATGACAATTTCTTTGAGACTCTGCACATAACGAATCCGATCCAGCAAAGGGATGAGGAAATTCAAACCCTGTGAAAAAGGTGGGATTAGACAGTTGAGCCCTGAAGCCAGGCAGAGGTTTTCCCACCCATGGAGCTCAGACAACCTAGAGAGATGTGCAAACAAAGCCCAAGTACGTGACATGCTGCAGATGCTTCAGGCTGAGCAAACATGCTTCACACATGTGGGGAGCTTAGGTTTTTCACTGATTTTAACACACAATTTTAAAGGAAATTAGTCTACAAGCACCTGAAAGAATCACAGTCTGACAGAATAAGCACGGGTACTCTGACCATCCTCTGAATCCTCTTGCAAAGCATGTGCCTCGCCACAGCTACAGGAACCTGCCAGACCCAGAAGGGCAGAAAAGCAGCTCCTTACGGGCTCAAGGATTTGGTGGAACTTGCCCATCCTCTCCACCACCCAAGCCTCCTGCTGCGGTACGAAGAGCACCCCAATGTTCAAGGGCAAGCTGGAGTTCAACCGCTGCGGAGCCGGGGCCAGCCACGCTGAACGCTTCAGCTGCTGGGTGCACTGTGGGACCGAGAGGCACGAGATGGAGCCCAGCAACGGGCGGGCAGCCCCTTGCCAGCAACCACCACCAAGCCTCCTCCTCCTCCAGGCTCGCAGCCAGCAGCCCGAGGGCACACGGGTGCACACCACGGCTGTTCATGGGGGGGGACTCACCCCGGCTCCGGAGCTACCCCCAAGCCCCTTCCCTCACATCCCACCTGCGGACCCCACCCCGGGACCCTCACGGACCACTCGGCGCCCCCCAGCTCCGTTACCCTGGGGTTCTCCCCACACACACACTGTCCCCCGACCCCTCAGCGGTGCCCGTACCTACCCGCAACAGCCCAGGCCCTGCCCGGGCCAGCATCGCTCCCCCAGCGATGCCGTCCCTGCTCCCGTCCCGTTGCTGTTCCCCACCCGCCGCCCCGGAACCCTCCCCAGGCAGCACCACCTCTTCCGGAGCCCTCTCGTTGCCTCCCGGCCCGCCGCAGCAGCTGCTGCCCTTAGTTCCCTTTCGTGTCCCCCCCCCCATCCCCTCGGGGCGTTGTGGGGCTGGGCTCGATCTCCAAACGTTTATTAAATAAAACTGTGGGAATAGAAATGTTGTTTTTGCAGAGTTACATTGTTTAGAAGGAAGGAATGTGGTACTGAGATATGCTTACAGTGATAAGAAAGCTTAGCAGGCGACCTTGTAAAATGCAGACAACCAGACTCCTTAGGACAATTAGGTGAAAATCAGGTGTTAAGTCAAGTCAGATAAGTGAAGAAACATTACCCCTTCAAGCAGTAAAAATATCAAAAGAAATTTGAAATTTAACAGGCGGGTAACTGAAGGCCATGCATTGTTTGTGAAGCATCAGACAGATTGTGAACCTGGATTACCCACTCAGTGGGGAAACAGGGGAGGGTCCTGTCATCAAAAAGTATATAAACTGTGTTTTGGAACCAGTCGGTGCACTCTCCTGCTTGTGGGGCACCTGCCATTGCAATTGCGAATAAATTACTACTTCACTGAGATCCTCGCCTGAGCCTAAGTTATTGGCTATGGAGTGTTTCTCACGATTTGGGGGCTCGTCCGGGATCCAGTCACCTACTGGGGAGCCCCGCCGCCGCAGCAGCAGGAAGGCATGACCTGCTGATTTCAGCGGTCCTGTGCATCGACGGTGGCGGTTCTGCGGAGAGCTGACAGAGGGCCCGAGACTGATTAAAGAGGCAGGATCTGTGAGGTAGTGGGGAAAGGAAGAAGGTAGGCACTCTGGGTTTTAAGAATCGATCCGGTAAATCTGTGCACAGACCAAGGTAAGAAATATTAAGTATTGCCTTGGGGGTCGGGTGAGACTCTGTGTGATGTGTGATTGAGACGTGCTTTTGTACGAAGCGAGTGTGGAGTCTTGATCCCCGGTTCTGTAGCTCCGCGAGGGGCGCAGCCGGAGACGGACAAAGCGTGGGATAAAGGAGAGAAAGGAAGAGTCTCGGGAAATTTGGTGTACGGTAATCCTTGCACGGGGAAGTGCTTGGCAGTACACCAGGGAATCTGGTAAACTCATAGGTGTGTGGTACCCCTTGCACGGTACAGTTTGGCAGTACACCCCCATTTTCCAGAATCGGAACATTAGTGTGTGGTACACTGCATGTGATAAATTAGTGGGGGGTTTGTTCATTGTCTTTGAGGAATTTGGAGAAACTGCTGAAGAGATAAGGTTGTACAAATTAACGGCCTTGGTAAAGGGGAGGATTAAAGCAAGCAGATAACAGGAGGGAGTATTGGATACACATCCTTGAGTGAAACCAGACATCCTGTCTGCCGCTTCATTACCCCCACCTGAATACGAGCACAACGTGTGAACACCAGCAGAGGAACAACGACCCCCCCTCTCAACAATAAACTGCGCAGCCTCAGCCAGTTCAATAGGTCTCGATAAGCCGGAACTTCAATGCTATAAAACAGCGACACTGGAAAGGGGAAGTTGCGTGCTGTTGCGGAGCGGAGACTCCCCAGCCGCCCAGCGCTGTTTTGCTTGTGTCTGCTTACTTGATTAATAAAATAATTTCAATAGACCAGTAAATTGTGTGGTCTAATTTATAACAATTTGGTGCCGTGACTCGGATGAAGGCAATCTGATTGAAAGACCTTCGGAGGGGGCGCCCCGCTGATTTCAGCGGCCTTCGCTAGGACTACTTTCAATCAAACCCTTCACCGACGAACCCAAAATTAGACACAAGCAAATAAAACCGGTAAACCCCAGGCAACCTTTGTGCACGAAGCCCGAACGAAGACCCACGGGGTGGGTAATTATAGGCCGGTGTTCCGTTCGGTTGGGGTTGGGTTTCCCAGAGTGTGACAACTGAGACGTCCAATTGCGGACGAAGCGAGAGCGGACCCCTCGGTAGTGCGGTTCCCACATCCCGCGAGGGACTGGGCCACGAAAAGGGGGAGCGTGTGTGTGTGCGTGTGAGGGCACTCTGGAAGATGGGACAGAAGAAGAGTAAGCCTTCTGGTCCCATGGGTGGGGTAACGTCTGATGTTAGGTTACCCCGGGATTAATGATTAAAAATTGGGAGGATTCCCCTTTTAGGCGGGGAAGGAATAAAGTAAAAATGATACATTATTGTGTTGAAGTTTGGGGTGGTAAACAGATTCGAGGAGACCACCTTTACTGGCCTGTATTTGGGTCTTTTGAAGATTGGGTTTGTCAGGCCTAAATATTTATGTAAACTCAAAGGAACCCTTTAGTCTAGAAGAAAGTGAGTATGTGCACCTCTGGATAAATTCAGATACGAGGATGCATCTATATCCTCTAAAAGAAAAAGGAGGGCGGGATAAAAAGAGAAAGGACTTAGAAGTCCCAACACCGCCCCCGCCCTATATTCCACTGCCCGCACCAACGGCTCCCGTCCTTAATGGACTCCCCGAATTAGCTAATCCAGGAGAATCGGAATCGGATCATGAAACACAGGGGCCAGTAACCAGAAGCAGGGCAAGAAATCAGAAATCTGCTTTAAGGGAGGGATTATATCCTCTACGAGAAATAGCGATGGGGGGACCCCAGCCAGGAATGGAATATGTGGCCATCCCCATTAACTCTGGGGATGTCCGAGATTTTAAGAAAAGGACAGGAGGAGGGTAAGCAAGCTTTAATGGCAACTGGCATAGTGTTTGCAGCTGCTGAGGAATAATTCTAACTGGAATAATAACTGTACATTGTATATTGTATATATAAAAGCCCGGGCATTTTTGTTAAAGTATTCTTTTATTCATATGTTAATATGTAAATATGTAAATATAAGAACTGCCATAGAGGTGTATGTCTAAGGGAACAAAATTTGCCCAGGCATATTATCGGCTCATCAGGTTTAAATGTCCTCAGTGTAATTGTCAACAGGCAGTTAATTTACAGTGGTTTGATTTTATTTGTGTATCTATATATTGTGGATTTTGGAGGGATTGGGATTGACTAGTAAAGAGCTTCTAGGAAACCTCGAGGAAAAGCCCCCTAGGGTGTATACTAACACATTGGAGGGATATAGTGGGGTGAGAGTGTACAGAAAGTAAAAGAACTCTTATCAAATATTGTAATCAATGGTGGCCACTTTATAAACTAGAGGATGGAGCGGAGTGGCCCCTAAATGGAACTATTAATTATAACACCATATTACAGTTAATGTTGTTTTTTGTGGAAAGAAGGAAAATGGGATGAAATATGGTATATTGATTGATATGTTGTTTCAGTATCTTGGAGGGAAAAGGTATGGAATTAAGTTGGACTCTGACTGAGCCTTTGGTGCTGGTATTAGAAAAGTACAGGCTGGAAAAAGATAAAGGAAGTGTTAAAAGAGTTGCTGAAGGTGTTAAAGGTGTGGCATGTAGTATTTAACAGAGCTGTTTGAAGTTGAATGAGCAGGGAAAGAGGATGTAGGCATTATCTAAGTAACAGTCTAGAAGTTATGGTATATTTGCATATTTGCTGTGGTGTTTGGTCAGTTTCCCAAGCATCGGGGAGGGGGGAACAGCCTGCTCCACCAGGGGCCTCTCCAGCGGCCGCAGGGGGGTTTCGGCTCCAGCGCCTGGAGCGCCTCCTCCCCCTCCTTCTGCACTGACTTTGGTGTCTGCGGGGGGGTTTCTCGCTCTCTCAACTGCTGTTGAGAAGCAGGTTTTTGTTTGTTTCTTTGTTTGTTTGTTTTCGTGGATGTGCTCTCACAGAGGCACGGACTGTATTCCTCATGGCTTGGCTCTGGGCAGCAGTGGGCCCCTTAGGGCCAGATGAAATTGTCCCTTATCTGCCACGGGGAGGCTTCCGGTTTTTTTTCTCACGGGGGCTGCCACTGCAGTTTCCCACCCCCCTACTCACAGCCCCCGAACCTTGCCATCAAACCCAATACACTGGGGAACAGCTAGGTCATTACTGACCTGTAAAGTATCAGGGATTAAATTAACTAATGAAACCCTAAAAAGTGGGGCTGGGATAACAGTGCCACTTTGGGGGGGATACCAAGCTGAGACTAGGGGATAAAATGATCACTGGGCAATTATTGTATGTATCCAAGGCGGAAACTAACTTGTTGGGAAGGGATTTGATGATTAAATTGGGCATTCAACTAGTAAATTGTTAGACTGGAATAACAGTGTTATTAATGGAGTGCTCTCAGGCCCTGAGAGCAAACGTATATTCACCTCTGACTGGAAAGACTCTGAAATGGGGGTGGAAGCAACAATATAGGTGGACAATTTTACCTCAGGGGTTTACAGGGCCACCTATCTATTTGGGTAAATTCTAAAAAAGGTTTTGGAGCAATTACAACCTCCCAAGGAGGTATTAATGTTACAAATATGTGGATCATTTTAAGGAAAATCGATACTCCCCAATGGGAGAGAAATGCTGAATAAAGTGATAATGAGGCAAATATTAACTGTTTTACATCAGAAGAGTCATTGGGAGGTGCAAGCAATGTGTGATGTTGTTCTAAGAAAGCATGTCTGTGTAGAAATATATACTTTAGGGAAGCACACATGCAGAGGATGTACTATATGTCAAAAGGTAAATAAAAAAGGTCTTCTGTAACCTATCTAGAGGGGGACAGGAGCCAGGGCTTTGACCTTTCCAAAGTATACAGGTAGACTTTACTGAGTTACTTGTTTGTCCTAATTGACCATGTGACTGAATGAGTGTAAAGTTTTACTGCAAGGATTAAAGCAGGCCTTAGAGATTGAGTGGGATTTTCACAGCCCCTGGCACCCCTCCTCTTCTGGAAAGGTAGAGCGAATGAATGGTGAAATTAAGAAACAACTAACAAAACTTATGCTGGAAATTAAGGCTTCTTGGGTAAAATGCTTACCCCTTGCACTGTTAAACATATGGATGCAGCCCAGAACTGATGTAGGAATTTCTCCTTTTGAAATGCTATATGGTATGCCCTATGACTTGGAATTGCCACTTGATCACCCTCAATTCTAATGAAGACTTTGAAAGAGACTCTTTTTAACACCACGATGGGGAAGGCCCCTATGTTGTTTTGCTTACTACAGAAACAGCCCTTTGGACTGCGGAGAAAGGATGGACACATGCCAGCCGTGTTAAAGGACCCATCTGTGACGAGAAGTGGGAGATCGCTCCAGGAAACAAAGACCTGAAGCTCACATTGCGACAAACTCGATAGGTACCGTGGGTTAAGGTAGAGGCTCTCCCCTGAAGAACACTACTGCTGCCGAGAAGAACTAAAACCTCGTAGTTGGCTGCAACCCAACTGACGAGTGAGGCAGAGGAGTGAATAAGTGGGGAAAGAAATGGGCCTCAGCCATTCCTATCGGTATTTGGGGGTTCTCGCACTGATTTCATCCTGCATAGCGACTCAACACCACTCCCACCAACCTTTTAAATGGACTTTAAGTTGATTCGAAGATCAACAGGTTATTGCAACCCAGATAACATCGGGGGGGGGCCAAGCTTTACTTCTACACTATGTCAGCTGATCTCGAGGCCCCAATGCTGGGAATATATGGGATTTTATTTCTGCCCAAGTTCTAACCCGGGAAAGGGGTACTGTAAATGCCTGAACGTGTATTACTGTGCATACCAGGGGTGTGAAACCATTGCTACAGACTGGACACTTGGGGCTGGTCGGGATAAATTCTTACAAGTGGGATATGGGCTGCAAAGTTGTAACCAACAATTGGATCCCCGTTACAGGTGGTGAGGGCATGGTATAGGGTATACAGGAACCTTCCACGGAAATAAAGAAATTTGCAAGGTTCTATATATAAATATAACAAACTCGGACGATACTAGCTGGGTACTAGGAAAAATGTCAGATTTTACGAACACGGAACAGATAGGGGAGGACTCATCCTAATAAAGAAGGGAAAACCCGAGACTTCCAAGGTAGTCGGGCCTAATAAAGAGTTACTAGGGGAAGGTTTGGTTGTCCAGACTGTAAATATACCTGGGACTGCCCAACCTACTACAGTGTTTTCTAATAAGTTGACAGAGTTATCCTTTCCCACACTGCTTCCAAGCATTGTGAAAAAAAAGAAAGGGGTTGTACCCAAGGAGATAACTGAAGGGTACTGGCTATGTGTAAGTGTTAAGCCCCCATATTCAAATTCTTCCAAGTGCAATTGGAGTCAGGAAATCGGGATAACTTTGACCCAAGTTACGGGAAAAGGTAGATGTATCGGCACAGTTCCAAGAGATAAAAATGATCTGTGCCATGCCACTGAAAATAAATAAATAAATAAATAAAAATAAGAATGGACCAAACACATAAATGGTTAATTCCTGCAAATAACACTAGGTGGGTATGTTCATTGTTGGGAGTCACTCCTTGCCTATCTTTAAAATTGTTTAACACATCTCATGATTTTTGTGTACAGGTGGTCATTATACCAAGGATTCTATACCACACTGAAGAGTATATGTATACCCATCACACAGTGGCTGAATACCATCTGGTAAAGATCATACTGGGGTGGTAAGAGATACAATGACTAAATTGCGGGAAGGATTAGAAAAATGCAAAAGGGAAAATGAGGCTCATCAGAATTGGTATGAATCCTGGTTTAATTACTCACCTTGGCTTACTACCCTGCTATCAACCATAGCAGGGCCCCCTTGTTGTTACTTATATTAACACTGACTTTTGGACCATGTATATTCAATCAAGTAATCGCAATTCTGAAAAGTCGATTAGAAGCTGCTCATCTTATGCTTGTGCGTGCTAAGTATGAATCTCTTGAGCAGGAGAAGGAAGACACAGAAACTTTAATGCTCAGCAAGCAAATATTGCAAAAATTCAATGAACAAAATATGTTAGAAAAAGAAAAAGGAGGGATTGTGATAAATTAGTGGGGGGTTTGTTCATTGTCTTTGAGGAATTTGGAGAAACTGCTGAAGAGATAAGGTTGTACAAATTAACGGCCTTGGTAAAGGGGAGGATTAAAGCAAGCAGATAACAGGAGGGAGTATTGGATACACATCCTTGAGTGAAACCAGACATCCTGTCTGCCGCTTCATTACCCCCACCTGAATACGAGCACAACGTGTGAACACCAGCAGAGGAACAACGACCCCCCCTCTCAACAATAAACTGCGCAGCCTCAGCCAGTTCAATAGGTCTCGATAAGCCGGAACTTCAATGCTATAAAACAGCGACACTGGAAAGGGGAAGTTGCGTGCTGTTGCGGAGCGGAGACTCCCCAGCCGCCCAGCGCTGTTTTGCTTGTGTCTGCTTACTTGATTAATAAAATAATTTCAATAGACCAGTAAATTGTGTGGTCTAATTTATAACACTGCAGAAGGGAAATTTCTGTAGGAACATACTGATGAGGGCTAGGAAAAACGGGAAATATGAATTCCAGGGGACAGGAAGATATCCCTGGGGGAGTGCCTACCAACTGTTCTTCCTGAAGAATAAGAAATTGGAAACTTAATCCCAAAATTAGAGGAGATAATAAAAGAAGAAGAAAAAAAAAAAAGGTTAAATATTGTGTATCAGTCCGGACAAAAGAACCAATTAAGGAAACAGCAGTATTTTGGCCAAAATACGGGTCTGATGAAAATTCAGGCTTTAAATTTATGTGTAAACAATAAGATTCCTTTTTCGGAGAAGGAGCCAAGTTATGCTCCCTATAATCCAAATATTGTACCCGTGGCAGCAGCAGTCACTCCAGGAAGGGAGACAGGGACTGTAATTAACACTGTCCCTAGAGAAGGATTGTACTCTAGGCTCTGGCAAGAATTAGAACAAGGTAGAAGATATATTGAGAATTTTGCCTTCCCTGATACTAACAGTACTAACACTAACTGTGTATCCTCTTAGGTGAACTACCCCCCCTCCTTAGCAGCAGAGAGGTTAGGACTTTTAAGAAGGAGAGGAAGTCTTTATTCGAGGACCCCAACAGCCTAGCTGAACAATTAGACCAGTTCCTACGACCTGACTTATACTCTTGGGGGAAGGGAATTATGTCTATAAGTATGTTGTTTACAGGGAAAGAAATGGGAATGATCAGGAGGAGAGCTGCTATACAAGAATGGGAAAAAGCTCATCCTCCAGGACCAGGGGTAATACCGGCAGGGCAGAAATACCCACTTGCCAATCCTGGCTGGAATAATAATAGTGTGCAACACAGAAATCATATGAGAGACTTGGGGTCAGAATGAGAGAGTACTCGGGGATGAGTCCCGAGGACCTGGTATCCCAAGGGCTCTTGAAAGCTCATTGTGTGATTAAAGCCTGGCAAAATACGCAGAAAATGCTTCAGAAGGTGGGGGGATGTAGTGAACAGTCACTGGGGGACCCTCCTGCAGGAGGCCCTGGAGGTGTGTGTCCGGAGGGGAGATGAGAAGGAAAAGCAGAGAGTGAAACTAATGGTATTCACAGTGCAGCAGGTAGTGACGCATAGGGTTGGAGAAAGATGAAGAAAATCTTCAGGGGGAGTCAGGGCCAGGATGGAAAGGAGAGGAAGAGAGATGAAGGAATGGCAGGCAAAGAAGGCTGCCTGTGTCGTGGCCTGAATCCTAGCAGGGACAGGCTTTGATAAGTGTGGCCAGGCTGGCCACTTCAAATAGGAATATCCAGAGTGGAAGAAGGAGGAGAGAAGGAAAATGGGATGAAATATGGTATACTGATATGTTGTTTCAGCATCCTGGAGGGAGAAAAGTATGGAATCAAGTTGGCCCTTGACTGAGACTTTGGTGAAAGTACAGGCTGTAGAAAGAAAAATAGAAAGAAGTGTTTTTTTTTTTTTTTTTTAAAAAAAAGGTTACTGAAGGTGTTAAAGGTGTGGCATGTAGCGTTTGACAGAGCTGTTTGAAGTTGAATGAGCAGGGAAAGGGGATGTAGGCATTATCTAAGTAACAGTCTAGAAGTTTTGGTATATTTGCTGTGCTGTTTGGTCAGTTTCCCAAGCATCGAGGAGGGGGATGGGGGGGGGGGGGGGGGGACAGCCTGCTCCACCAGGAGCCACAGGCCGCAGGTGGCTTTGGCTCCAGCGCCTGGAGTGCCTCCTCCCCCTCCTTCTGCACTGACTTTGGTGTCTGCGGGGAGGTTTCTCGCTCCTTGCTCCCCCAGCTGCTGTTGAGCAGCAGGTTTTTGTTTGTTTCTTTGTTTGTTTGTTTTTGTGGATGTGCTCTCACAGAGACAGGGACTGTGTTGCTCATGGCTTGGCTCTGGGCAATGGCGGGCCCCTTTGGGGCCGGATGAAATTGTCCCTTTTTTGCCACGGGGTGGCTTCTGGATTCTTCTCGTGAAGAGGAATCTTCTCTGCCCCCCCCCCCCCCCCAAACCTTGCCATCGATCCCAATACACTGGGGTAGCTAGGTCATTACTGGCTTGTAAAGTATCAGGGATTAAATTAACTAATGAAACCCTAAAAAGTGATGGGGGTAGAAGGGGCTGGGAAAACAGTGCCGCTTTTGCGGGATACCAAGCTGAGACTAGGGGATAAAATGATCACTGGGCAATTATTGCATGTACCCAAGGCAGGGACTAACTTGTTGGGAAGGGATTTGATGATGAAATTGGGCATTCAAATAGTAAATTGTTAGACTGGAATAACAGTTAATGGAGTAATTATTAATGGAGTGCTCTCAGGCCCCGAGAGCAAAGATATACTCACCTCTGACTGGAAAGACCCTGAAATGGGGGCGGAAGCAGCAGTACAGGTGGACGGTTTTACCTCGGGGGTTTACAGGGCCACCTATCTATTTGGGTAAGTTCTAAAAAAGATTTTGGAGCAATTCCAAGCTCCCGAGGAGGTGTTACTGTTACAAATATGTGGATGATCTTTTATTGTCAGGACAGGAGAAAAGAGTTGTGAAGGAAGCTACTAACAAGCTATTCAGCTTTCTGGGAAAGCAGGGCTTGGGAGTATTGAAAATTAAATTACAATATGGAGAAAGATAAGTCAGGTATTTAAGGCATCTAATGTCTGAAGGAAAACAAAGAATAAATGCAGAGAGGATTCGGGGAATTGTTGAAAATTAAGAAAGAACTAAAAAGTTTTAAAAGAAAGATTTTTTTTAAGGAATCAGGAGCCATGAAGTCTGAAGGAAAATCGATACTCCCTGATGGGAGAGAAATGCTGAATAAAGTGATAATGAGGCAAATATTAACTGTTTTACATCAGAAGAGTCATTGGGAGGTGCAAGCAATGTGTGATGTTGCGCTAAGAAAGTATGTCTGTGTAGGAATATACACTTTAGGGAAGCACATATGCAGAGGATGTACCATATGTCAAAAGGTAAATAAAAAGGTCTTCTGTAACCCATCTAGAGGGGGATGGGAGCCAGGGCTTTGACCTTTCCAAAGTATACAGGTAGACTTTACTGAGTTACTTGTTTGTCCTAATTGACCACGTGACTGGATGGGTGTAAGCTTTACTGCAAGGGTTAAAGCAGGCCTTAGAGAGTGAGTGGGATTTTCACAGCCCCTGGCACCCCTCCTCTTCGGGGAAGGTGGAGCGAATGAATCAGACATTAAAGAAGCAATTAACTAAATTAGTGTTAGAAACCCAACTTCCTTGGGTAAAATGCTTACTCCTATAGGTTTAAACAGCACCAAGAAAGGATATAGGAATTTCATCATATGAGATGCTGTTCGGATTGCCCTATCTGGGCAGAAGGGATGAGATACCACAATTCAAAACAAGAGAGTTTTCTTAAGAACTGTATTCTGGGGTTGTCCTCTTCTTTGTCATCTCTCAGGACCTGTGGGTTGTCGGCTCAAACCCCACCTTTGGAATTCCCCATTCACCACCATCACCCAGGAAACCGGGTCCTGATTCGGACCTGGAAAGAGTCAACTCCGGCCTGAATGGGAAGGACAATTACTGACCACTGAAACAGCCTTAAGAACTGCGGAAAAAGGTTGGACTCACTATACTCGAGTGAAGGCATCCGTCGACGCTAGTACCTGGGAAGCTGTTCCTACAGAAGACTTGTTGGAAGTTGAAATCAAAGAGAAAAATCTCATAGTGGACTCTGAGCAGGATAAGAGCTTACAATTGTAAACTAACCTTTTATTTTCACAGGTAACTAATGAGTGTGACTTGTGATCGAGAGAAAGGACAGACCTATAGCGAATTGCAGTGCTCCCAAGGCGGGGGTTGTTATAGTAGTAGTGTACATCTTATTCTTTGTATTGATAATTATTTGGAAACCTAAGGGTTAAAAATAATGACAGGGAAAAATCGATTACTAATTTTGTTTTTAGTGATTCTAGGCCTCAGAGAAGGCCTTGGTCAATTGGCAACTTGGAAAAGGCATGACCAGATAATAGCAAAAACGGGATACCCCATCAAAATATGGGTGACTGTGACAGAGGGTTATGTACCACAAGCCATCACGTTTGATGCTTGTGAGGTGTTAGTTTGTGGAGATTTAAATGCCCAACGACAACTGAGCAGAGAGAACAAATAACTGGGAGAGACCCAACAGCCAGATTGAGAATAGCTGTATGGAAACAATCCTCTATTGCCATCAGAGAAAGGGAGAAACTCAAGGAGAAAACAGGAGAGTAAACAGGAGGCCCTCTGAAATGTGGCAGTTCAAACATTTGAGATTCAAACAGGGTATGGGGATGTGAATGCCTGGATAGAATGGGTCAAATATACTGTCCAGAGTCTCAACCGTAGCTACTGCTATGCTTGTGCCTCGGGATGACCGATTGCCCAGATAGTGCCCTTCCCATGGGGGTGGACCACAGACTCCCAAGGGATGCGATGTATGATTGCATTGTACCAAGAGAAGACTGCCTGGGGAAGTGAGGCCTGTAAGTCTCTCTCTTTGCTATTCCCTTCCTTGCATGATAGCAATATCAGAGCTCCCCCTGTATTCTCCACAGCTATAGGTAACCATACAGCCTGCCTCTCACGGCAGGGTGTGAGTGCTACCCAGCATCTGGGAGAATTTGCCTTGTGCTTCCAAGGATTTGATGGGAAACTGCTCAAGACTTGAGATCCCCAGGGCAGATCTCTGGTGGTACTGTGGAGGGAAGACCTTACGGTCCACCCTACCATCTAATTGGGGAGGCACTTGTGCACTTGTTCAATTAGCTATACCCTTCACCCTGGCATTTGAAAGAGAAACATCACAAATACCCAGAAGAAGTAAAAGAGGCTTAGGAATATCATTTGATGACAGAGTATACATAGATTCTATTGGGGTACCTAGAGGAGTTCCGGATGAACATAAAGCCAGAAATCAAATTGCTGCAGGGTTTGAGTCACTGTTCTGGTGGGTAACAATCAATAAAAATGTGGATTGGATTAATTATATCTATTATAATCATCAGAGATTCATCAATTATATCAGGGATGCGATAAGAGGAATCGCTGAACAACTAGATGCCACCAGGAAAATGGCTTGGGAAAACAGGATAGCATTAGATATGATGCTCGTGGAGAAGGGTGGTGTATGCGTGATGCTGGGCAACCATTGTTGTACTTTCATCCCTAACAATACTGCCCCGGATGGCACAGTAACAAGAGCATTGCAAGGGCTTACCACCCTTGCCAATGAATTGGCAGAAAATTCGGGAGCAGACACTTCCATCACAGGATGGTTGGAATCTTGGTTTGGTAAATGGAAAGGGATGGTAATGTCCATATTTACACCCTTGATCGTAATAGCAGGAGTTTTGACAGCCATTGGCTGTTTCACTATCCCCTGTGTAAGGGGACTTGTCCGTCGATTAATTGAAACCGCATTATTGAAACAAATGACCATGGATCCACCACCCTACTCAGATAAAATGATGATATTAGAGGAAATGGAGAGCAAAGAAAGTGAAGAAGAGGAAGATATTTACCAAATTACACTTTAAAAAAAATATTAAACAGTTTTTGCAAAAAGTCAACAGTTTATAAAAAAGGAAAAGGGGGGAATTGTGGGAATAGAAATGTTGTTTTTGCAGAGTTACATTGTTTAGAAGGAAGGAATGTGGTACTGAGATATGCTTACAGTGATAAGAAAGCTTAGCAGGCGACCTTGTAAAATGCAGACAACCAGACTCCTTAGGACAATTAGGTGAAAATCAGGTGTTAAGTCAAGTCAGATAAGTGAAGAAACATTACCCCTTCAAGCAGTAAAAATATCAAAAGAAATTTGAAATTTAACAGGCGGGTAACTGAAGGCCATGCATTGTTTGTGAAGCATCAGACAGATTGTGAACCTGGATTACCCAGTCAATGGGGAAACAGGGGAGGGTCCTGTCATCAAAAAGTATATAAACTGTGTTTTGGAACCAGTCGGTGCACTCTCCTGCTTGTGGGGCACCTGCCATTGCAATTGCGAATAAATTACTACTTCACTGAGATCCTCGCCTGAGCCTAAGTTATTGGCTATGGAGTGTTTCTCACAAAACCCAACACAGAAGTACCGGTGCGGCGCTCCGGGAGGGAGCCAGCTCGCTGCTGAGGCAGCCCCCTTCTCTCTCCCCCCCACCCCAATCCTATTTCCCCCCTCACACGGCGACCTGCAGGGCTCCCTTCCTCCAGGATGGCGTAGGCCTGGCCCCCTTCCTCCGTCATTCCCCGGCCAGTGGCTGCTGAAGCCATAGGGGTGAGGGGATTCACCCCTCACACACACACGATGTTTTGGCTACCATCAAGATGGCGCCCAGCAGGTCTCAGCCTCTTCCTGGGATTTTAACAGAGCCCCCTGGCTGACCCAACTCAGTCACTGGCTCCTTCCACGGGGGTACACGGCCACCCTTGCTGTCCCCTATCAGCCCCATGGGGCTGGGGGGTGCAGCCCCCGCTGTTTGGGGCCTCATCCGGCACCTGTGGGGGAAGAGCAGCGCCTCTGCTCCTCTTCCCCCCCAGCAACAATAAATACTAATACAAACTTTCCACGCTTTTGGCTTGTGCCCCAGGGACAGGCACAGGCAGCCTCCCCCCCTCGCCTCCAGCCATGCCTCCCAGCTCGGAACAACACCAGCAAAAGCCCTGGGCATGTCCCTGGGGTGTCAGGGCTGCCCCTGTCCCTCCTTGTGAAGCCCCCTTGGTGATGGCGGGGGGCACGGCCACGACATTGGGGCAGGTGAGGAGGGTGATACTTCAAGGTGGTGGCACTTCATCTCCTTTACTCATCTCTCCCTGAAGCACCGGGCTGGGAGCTCCCCGGCCGGCTTGGGGTGAGGGAGAAGGTCAGGCCCACGGCGAGTAGCAGGGGTTCCTTGGCATCTCCGTGAAAGATTTCAGTTCGTAGGGGATCCCCGAGTCGACCTCGATCGACTTGCGGGAGAAAAGCAGCCGGATGTCATCATGAAGGTAGATCTTCCCTGACTTGGAGCTGTGAAACCTGGGAGGAGACTAGTGATAGGACAAGAGGGAATGGCCTCAAGTTGCACCATGGGAGGTTCAGGTTGGAAATGAGGAGACATTTCTTCTCAGAAAGAGTGGTCAGGCATTGGGACGGGTTGCCCAGGGAGGTGGTGGAGTCACCATCCTTGGGGTGTTCAAGGAAAGGTTGGACGTGGTGCTTAGGGACATAGTTTAGTGGCTGACAGTGGTAATAGGGTGATGGTTGGACCAGATGATCTTAGAGGTCTTTTCCAACCTTAATGATTCTGTGGAGGAGCCTCAGACTTGCAAGCAATGGCAGCACAACCTCATCTGGAGTTGGGGACACAACTCCCTCCCCTCCCGTGGCCCCTGGTCTTTGAAGCGGCCATGCTCTGGTTGCCTTCAGAGGAACAGAGGTGGCTGTCATGGGGCAGGACTACAGCTCCCTGCAGCCCTTTTAGTGCAAATAACAGCTAGTCCCTGCTCCTCCCCAAGGCTATAGGGTCAAGCTACTACCCCACTCACTAGCAGAGGGGGCTGCAGGTTTGGGGGAAGCAGGGACATAGGGAGAGGGGTCTGGGAACCCAGGACAGGTCTCCATCCCACCCCATATGCCCTACCTCAGGTGCATCAGGTAGCAGAGGACCCTGCGGGGCGGGCTGGTGCCCAGTGGCTCGCTGGGGGCCACAGTGGCCCCTTCCTCCTCCCCCATGGGCACCAGGAAGATGCGGTGGCGTAGAAAGGTCATGTGGTTGGCCGGCATATCCTGGAAGTCGTATGTCACCAAGAACATCTTCACCACAGTCTTGTTGGGGTTAAATAAGGTCTGGGGGTAGAGGATGGGTGAGTGGGGGGTCAGACTGGGAAGGGCCCAGGAATAGATCCATAGGACAGGGCTGGGGCATCTGGAGGCAACAACAGAAGACTCAAGGGACCAGAAGAGTCATCCTTGCCCCACACCAGCACCAAGGAGCTTTGCCTGAGGCTCGGCTCTTGCCCTGTCCATGTCCCTCACAGAAGAGCCAGCACAGGTCACTCAGCTGGCCCACAGCTAAATCCTCTCCACCCACCTCCACTCCCATGTTCCCATCCCATCCCCACTACACATACACAACCCACCAGCCTCATCCTTCCCCACATCTCCTGTCCTGCTGTCTTCCTGCCAGCACACTGGGGGTACTGTGCTCCCTCCACTATGCTTTCTTGGTGGCCATGCTACTCCTCTGCACAAAGATTTCTGGCTGCTGCCCCAGCTAAGCAGCACAATAGCAGAGATGCTGTGGATGCCCCATCCCTGGAGGTGCTCAAGGCCAGGCTGGATGGGGTTTGAGCAACCTGGGCTGATGGGAGGTGTTCTGCCCATGGCGGGGGGGTGGGACTGGGTGAGCTTTAAGGTCACTTCCAACCCAAACCATTCTGTGATTCTGTGATAATGGAGTATCTCCGCCCCAGGAAGCAACAGGAGCCCAACTACCACTCACCACTTGGATGGTTCCAGTTTTGGGGACACTGTAACCCTTCTTTCCCAAGGCCTCCAAGTCAATTACTCCCTGGGGCAAAACAAACAGCACATGAGAGAGAGAGAGAGAAAGCCCATGGAGAGCCCAGCTAGGATGCAACATGGGGCCAAGACTCCACTTTCTCTTTGCTTTGCAGGTTAAGTGTTGCTCCTGAGATAGCTGGTGGTTTCTTCAGATGTGTGGCTGCTTGAGCCAAGCTCTCCAGAGAAGAGCAGCCCCTGAGGATGTGCAGTGTCTGGACATAGCCCCCGCTCACCTCCCCCACTGGCCCAGCCCATGTGTACGTACCAAGAAAGGTGAGGGTGTGCTGTGTTGAGAGATGTCAAAGTAGGTGACGTTCACAGGCAGAGTGGCATGCTGGGGGCAGTAGGAGCCGCTGGCACCAATCTCTGCTGTGAATCCCTCGATGCGTCCTGATGGTGCAAAGCGCCCCTTCAGGATGGACTCCTGAAAGAGGAGGGAAGTGTTAGGGACTGGAGACTGCCCACAAGGGACCCTGGCTGCTTTTTCAGAGACAGATCCCATCCAGCCATAGGTGGCCTGAAACCAGCCATCTGGCACAGAGAAGAACCTGCTGTTTGAGCTGTCCTGGTGGTGAGCAGCTGACACATCACAGCCAATGTGCACAAGACCCTTGAGGACAGGCAACCCAGCCCCATGCCAACTGCCATAGAAAGCAGCCAGCTCCTGTTGGGCTCAGCTTCTCCCAGCCCGATGCCAGCCTAGCCCAAGCCCTCCAGACCCACCTCCCTCCCCAGCAGGCCATCACTGTGTGGGTGCTGTTACCTCAAAGTTTCCCAGCAGAGCATGGCTGATGGTGGTGGTGGCCCAGGGTGCTGCAGAGGACCGGGTTCCCCTCCGGAGATGTCGCCTTGAGAGGAGAGCAAGAATCAGTGTGGGACTAGAGAGCACAGCCTTGGGTTGTCCATCTCCCTGGGGGTGCAGAACCTTCTCCTCTGATAGAGATGGAGACGTCCCTCCCTCCACCCCTTTCCTTGGTAGAAGTTGAACCCATTTTTCAAACCCCAGAAGCAGCCTCCTTCCACCCCACAGCCCGGAGTCTTGTGGAGGGGAGATGCCCACCAACCCAACCCAACCGCCCCAGCAGGCTGTAGGGTGCTGGGATCACTGTGCACCCCAGA
This sequence comes from Aythya ferina, assembly GCF_964211825.1. Lineage (NCBI taxonomy): Eukaryota > Metazoa > Chordata > Aves > Anseriformes > Anatidae > Aythya > Aythya ferina. The sequence continues at coordinate 2,895,991 of NC_140313.1, read as the reverse complement.
TCATGCTGCGAGGCAGGAGCTGCTGGGACACTCACGATTTGAGGCGCAGCCCGCTCTTCAGCCTCCTCCCAACTGCAGTGCAATCTGCAGAGCTCTGGAAGGGACATGAAACCGACGAACGTGTTAGGGCACCAAATGGGGACCGTGCACCACCTCTTGCCCTGTCCCACATCCCTGCTAGAATGGCATGGGGGGCAGTGTGAAGCATGGAGAGGACACAGAGCTGCCAAAACCCCGACCTGGCTGCAAGGGCAGGTCTTTACCCTCACAAAGTGGCTCTGCTGAGGAAGGTGGTGACGAAACCCAAGACAAGGGTGCAGCACGTAGCATCCCACCCCATAAACCACATCTAAGGAATGGTAACATGTATGACAAAGCTCCCTGGCCAGTCTGGGAAAAGTCCCATCCCCAGGCAATTCATGCAAAGTCTGGGCAAAGGGTTGGGCTGCCCACAGCCAGGCTCCTATAGCTGTAGGGTGGGGGATTAAAGACGGCCTCACTGCTGTCTCCTTTTAAAAGTGCCCCCTTTTCAGGGGTTTTCCTTTCTGGAAGTCACACAAAGGACAGCACAACACAAAGGGATGATGGAGCTAGCTGGCATGACCGGGCTGGAAAAACAAGGGAAGCTGCCGGAGGACCTCACTCTGCAAGGGCAGTGCTGAGGGCAGCCACGCTGGGGGACAGTCACCAAGAAGGGCACGTGGACAGGGATGGAGCTGTGTCCCACGCACAGTGCATCCTGTCTCTGAGCAGCAACAAAACAGGGTGCCTCTGCTTTTGTAGGGCCGGTGGTAGGCTACAGACCACATGTCCCAGGGCTGGCCACTATCCAGTGCACTGTGGCACTGGGACAGGACACGGTGCTGTGCCACTGTGGGCCATGTGCCCAAGAGGGACAGCTCTGGGTGTCTCCAGGCTGTTCCCTGCTTCTTCCTACCCCCCCAGCAATGCTCACCTTGGCTGCAGGGAGCAGGTGGTTCCAGAAAGGGGCCCCCTTGGTGTCTGTGCTGCGGCAGGCTGTGGGCACTAGGTGGCATGGCAGGGTCTTCTTCCTCTCCGATGGGGACAGGCTCTCGTCCTCAGAGCAGGAGTCGGCCACAACTTCACCAGTGGGCAGCAGCTTCCTTTTGGCCCGGCAGCTGCTGCCACTGACCCGGCTGCTCCCGCAAGGCGTCTTCTCCAGGGAGCTCAGGCTGCCAGGCTCGTGTCTGAGTACTGTCTGTGGAGCCGGGGACTCCTTGCACCCATTGGCCACCACTGGCCATTCCTCTCCTCCGCAAGCCCTGCTGCTGTGAGCAGGGCTGCTCCCTGGCTTTTCTCTCCTCCCACCAGAGTCCAGCTGGGATGTTTGTGCAATATTGTGCAAATCAAGGTCAAGTAGTTTGTGGCCACTCACCTGCTCCCCGTTCTCCCTGCAGTCCGCAGGCTGATCCCCCAGCAGGACAGGGCAACCGTCTCTCATGTGTGAAGTACTGCAAGCAATGTGCTGAGGCCGGGAGGAGGAGGTATCCTGCATCTTGTCCTCTCTTCTGGCCTTGGGGCTGTGGCTAGGGCTGCCCTTGCACCGGTGCTCCACCACCCGCAGCCCGCTATGAGAGAAGTGCTGGGCAGAGCTGCACAGGGAGAGCTCCTCCACCAGCAGACCATCCTTGAAGGTATCATCATCTTCCAGGGCAACCTGCCTGGGGCCCCTGTCACACTTGCCATCCAACCCCCTGCCACCACAGCGAGTTCGTTTGGGATCCCGCACCCCCTCTGGAGATTGCTGCTTGGGGTAGCCCCTCTTGACAGCCAGCCGGCTGCCTGTACACTGCTCCGTGCTCTCAGAGGAGCTGGAGAGATGGGAGAATATGGAGACCTGGTAAACCTTCTGGTGCTTGATCTCCGTCTTGTTGTAGCCCATAAGGATGCCGTGGTGGGTGCAGCACTGCGAGGAAGGCTCCAAGGTTGCCTCTCTGCTGGGTTGGGGCAGGCCGGAGTCTGTGCTGGGCTCCGGGGGCAGGGACGTCTCTGCATGGATGTGCCGCATGGAGATTCACTTGGCTGGGCCCCACGTGGAGCTGGAGCCAGGACAGCCCATGCAGCAGCAGGAAGGGGACAGTAAAGTGCCACAGGTGATGGTGGGAGGGCAGGGGCAGGAACTGGACGCCCTCACTCAGGACGTTCGAGTGAACCCTTCTTTATGGGGTGCACTGCAACACAGCATCTGGAAAGAGAGGGGAGAGAGGTCAGCCAGGATCAGGGTCCTTGTCCTGCCTTCTGGACCTGCTGGAAGATGGGCAGACCTGCTTGGACCTCCTGATATTGTATAAACTCACTTTAGGATAGAATAAATCTTGTAGTTAAAAATGTAATGAGAACAAAATATACGACATCTTCTTATCTGTCGACCTTCTGTTGAAGCATCTTGTTAAGTGAAACATCCCGTTATCTGTCAACCTTCAGTTAGGCTGAAACTTGAGCTAACTTGAGCCAATTCGGCATTCCTGCGGCCTGGGAAACAACTGATTCAGCCAACTTGGCATTCTTTAGCAAAAGGTGAAAAGTACATCATGAGGAAGACCTATGGTCTTCCTCCCAAAGACCACCGCCCACGTCCCAAAGACCCCTGCCCACAATTCTTGGGAGGCTTTGCACAAGCGCAAGGACTGATAAGCTAATTAGCATACGAAGCGAGAGTAGGCGGGTTTAGGTATCGAATATGTATAGGCGTTAATAGAATATTCATTGTTTTGCTGTATAAATATGAGATAGTTTGTCACTTTGAACATGCACGTTATGCGGAAGGATCCCTCGTGCATCCAGCGCTGACAATAAAGGATACTTCGTCACTTAGAAATTTCGGCTTTGATCTTTGAATCAATCTGGTGACCCAGATGGGACACCCCCTCTCTGCCAGACTGCAGGACCCGCTGGGAATAGGACTCCCTAGGGTACCCCCGGGATTTCTCGGGGGGACTCCTTGACTCAACGGATCACTGCGGAGGCAGACAAGGATCCCATCTCTGTAAGTGACAGTATTCTTTATTTTGGTTTTGGTTTGTTTGTTTGGTAGACCGGTCATTTGAAACTGCCCATAAGTCGGAAGATAAAAGTTCTGCAGGGTGGTGTATACTTTTGTGGCTAGCACCTTAAGTATATGTTTGATTTTGTTGGCATTTAATTGCCGTTTGGAACCTGGCAAGTTTGCTAATAAGGTTCATTTGTTAGTGTTACTTATTTCTGTTTTCTGACTTATTGCATGTGGAATTTGACTCTGATTATTGCTATTGTGATTTTGGCTATATTCTTGGTAATAATAGTAGGTTCTTGGCGTTGCTATAGAAAGATACCTGCGTGCTGCATTTTGTAAGTGATAAGTGTATTCTGAAAGTGTGAACTGGGAAAATGGGAGGAAGGCAAACTGGTGGGATTTTAAAGAAAAGCCCTTTAGGATGTGTTTTGAGTCATTGGAAGGATATTGGAGGATCTGCTGGTGGAAGTGTGAACAGGAAAACATTGATAAAATATTGTAATCAATGGTGGCCGCTTTATAAGCTGGACTGTGGAGAAAAGTGGCCTTTTAATGGAACTTTAAACTATAATACTTTGCTACAGTCAATGTTGTTTTTGAGAAGGAGAACAGGATGAAATGTTGTATACTGATGTTGTTTCAGCATCTTGGTGGGAAAAGGTAGGGAATTAAGTTGGCCCCTGACTGAGCCTTTGATGTTGGCATTAGAAAAGTACAGGCTGGAGAAAGATAAAGGAAGTGTTAAAAGGGTTGTTGAAAGTGTTGAAGGTGTTTGAAGTTGAATGAGCAGGGAAAGAGGATGTAGGAATGTTAATATTTCTGCCTCAGCCCAAGGCTGAGATCTTAAAATCACGGGTGTTAGCCCTCTGGGGCAAAGGGATCAGGATGGGTCCGAGAGTTGTCAAGGAAACAGAAAAGCAGTTAACTCTTAAAACAACCTGAGTTCATGTGCGAGCTCAGATTGCCGATGGGACCGCTCAGGGAACTGTGGACAATTGTATTCCCCTGACCGACCCCCACTGAGACCCTAATCATCCCGAAAATTATGAACGGTTAAGTAAATACTAAAATCTGGACGAATTGGGAATTGAGAATATGCTTCCAACAAGGTCCAAAAGAAACCCCTGTGGAATTTTTGGACCAACTCTGAAATGTAATGAAAACAAAACAAAACAAAACAAAACAAAAACACAACGATTTGGACCTGGCTTCGGAGGACAAATTGACTAGCCTTTTCCTAGGGTAATCATTGGCCCCTGATTTCAACAGAAATAACGGGGACCTGGGGAATCTACCCTAGCGGATCCTCCACTTGTTATAATGAAGCTAGGGGAGGAACAGAAGTGAAATTTCTTGTTAATATGGGGGCAACATATTCGGTTCTAAATTAAGCATTTATGCCTTTACGGAATGATTATGTTAGGGTAAAAGGTGCAACCGATAAACCTGAAAAGGCTTATTTTTGTGAACCTTTGAAGTACAAGTTAGGGAAACAATGGGGCGTACACAGATTTTTATATATGCCTAACTCCCCATGGGCACTCTTAGGTTGAGATTTATTAGAGCAATTAGGAGCAGAAATTGTCTTTGAAAAAGGGAAAATGGAATTAAGGATAGGAGAAGAACAACTAATAAATGTGTTGAGCTTGGCACTAATACAAACTGACCCTAAAAGTGAAATACCCTTAGAGATCACAGATCAAGTATATCCAGGAGTTTGGGCCACCGAAGTCCCTGGAAGAGCTAAAAATGTGACCCTAATAATTATTAAATTAAAGCCAGGAGAGAAACCCGTTAAGGTTAAGCAATATCCTTTGAGGATAGAAGACAGGAAAGGAATTAAAGAGATAATTGATAAATTTCTACAGTATGGATTATTGGTTGAATGCGAATCAGAATACAATACACCCATATTGCCAATTAAAAAGGCAGATGGAAAAAGATATAGGCTAGTTCAGGATTTGAGGGCCATAAATAAAATCACTGAGGATATACATCCAGTAGTGGCAAACCCTTATACTTTGCTGACTAAATTAAAGAATAGTCAAGTCTGGTTTACCATACTGGAGTTAAAAGACGCCTTCTTCTGCCTACCCTTAGCCACAGAAAGCCAAAACCTATTTGCCTTTGAATGGGAAAACCCCGACTCAGGCAGAAAGACGCAGCTTACGTGGACAATACTACCTCAAGGATTCAAGAATAGCCCCACCAGTTTTGGAAACCAATTAGCAAAGGAACTTGAAACTTGGATACCTCCAGACACTGAAGGGGCTTTGTTACAATATGTAGATGATCTCTTAATAGCTACTGAGACTAAAGGGAGTTGTATTCAATGGACTATAAGTCTCCTTAATTTTCTGGGTTTAAATGGATATCGAGTCTCTCAACAGAAAGCCCAGCTGGCTCAACAACGCGTGACCTATTTGGGATTTGAAATTTTGGGAGGTCAGCGAGAACTAGGAACTGAACGTAAGGAAGTCATTTGCTGGACTCCAGAACCCCAAACGGTAAAGGAGCTATGAACCTTTTTAGGAATGACAGGTTAGTGTCGCCTTTGGATTTATAATTATGGACTAATGGTAAAGCCTCTATATGAATTGATAAAGAGTAATCAGTCAAAGTTAGTCTGGACTGGAGAAGCACGAAACGCCTTTAAACAACTTAAACGAGAATTGATGCAAGCTCTGGCTTTGGGATTACCGGATCTCTTGAAACCCTTTTGGTTGTTTTCTCATGAGAGACAAGGGATAGCTTTGATAGCGAACAGCTGTGTGGTGCTGAGCTGCCGGTTTGGTTAAACCACAACAATGATTAAGAGACTGGAGCATCTCTCCTATGAAAAAGGCTGAGAGCTGGGATTGTTCAGCCTGGAGGGGAGAAGGCTAAGCCACCTGGATGTGATCCTGGGCACCCTGCTCTGGGTGTCCCTGCTTGGGCAGGGATTGGACCAGATAGACTCAAAGGTCCCTTCCAACCTCATCCCTTCTCTGAGGCTGTGTAACCCCCATGCTGTAGCCTGCCCTGGCTGCCCCCACACTCACCGCTCTGCAGCACAAAAAACACTGCACTCCCAATCAACCTCCCCGTCCTGCCGCAGGCTGTTGTTGGTACAGCTAGCTGAAGACACCTGCCAGCTAGGCATCCCCCAGAAGTGGTGTGGCTGCCATGGAATGGCTCCCACCATCACGGTGTGCCTCCGAACCTCTGTGCCATCCTCTCCAGCTCTTCAGTCTCCACAGCAGCTCTGAGGGCAAAGAAAGGGGGAAATGCAGGGCTGGTGAGATTCAGAGGCTCACCGAGAGCAGGGCAGGAGGGTAGAATCACAGACTTCTTTGGGTTGGAAGGGACCTTAAAGATCACCCCGTTCCAACCCCCCTGCCATGGGCAGGGACACACTCCCACAGGTTGCCCAAAGCGTGGTGCTGCCTGCCCACAGGGTCACACAGGCAGAGAAGGCAGTATTGAAGTTCAGCCTCTCCCAAATCCAAAGGTCACATGAATCTATTGGACATCTCAGGCAGTATTTTCACTTTACTTTCCATTTAAGCCACAAATACTTTAAGCTAAGCTGTAAACTCTCATACCTTGTTTATCTTCTTCCTTGCCTTCCTGCATGAAAATCTGTGTATAGGAACAGATTCCTACTTCTTTTTGGTGATCATTCTATGACCTGCTTTCCAAGACACTGCAGATCACCAGCAACCTCTGGGCCAGCTAGCCGCTGGTCTCATGCCTATCCATCCCATCCGCCCACAGCACCTGACACTTTCTGGCCCTACAGACAAGGAAAAGGGCTTGCAATTGCTTTCTTCCGGTAAGAGATGCATGGCAGGGATGGCAGAAAACAGGAGCCTGACAACCCTGAGCATGATGGCCCCAATCAGTCTCCCCCAGAGCAAAGACAGCAATCCTTCTATGTGCACAGCACTCACCTGCTCAGAGGCGCCCTTGATGTATGAAGTAGATTTGCAGCTGCAACACAGCTCTATTGTGGTCACAATCCACCAGCACCACAGCTTTGATGCCTGGAAGAGGGCAAAGAGGAGAATTAACCCAGGCAGCAGCTCATAGTACAACACTTTCACAGCAGGCAGGAGCCTTTAGGCACCTCCATTGTCAGTCCCTCTGCCGTGGGGCTGCTCAGGAGCTTTGCAGTCCCAGGAAGCTCTGGGTGAAGGAGAAAATGCTGCCCACCGCTGGGGACCGTGCAGCTCTCTCCCCATGCAGCCTCAGCCGGGGGCTCAATGCAGCAGCCATCTGAAGGGAAGCCACTGTCTGTGTCCTGTTGGGCAACCTGACCATGAGCACTGCTCTGAAAGATGGAAACAGCAGGGCTAGGCAGATGAACAAAATCCCTGCAGGGATGCTCAGAGGCACTAAATACCCAAGTGCACCCCTTTCTGGCACCTTGGTCCAGCAAATTCTGCATCAGTGCAATGAACATGTGGCCTGACCTTGCCCTCCTCAGAAAACGTGCTGTTCCCTCGTTATGTTTTCAGTAAGATTTGAAATTAGTTCCAGTCTCTGAAAACAGACCAGCCCAAAAGCCACCTCCATCAGAGCCAGGGGAAGGGAACCACCAGCAAGCAGCCAGAACAGAGATGCAACACGCCAGCTCCCACAGAGCACTTGCAGCAGGGCAAGTCAATGTTGCAGCACAACAACCCCCCTGGTCCTCTTTGTAAAGCTCAGCTCCTCCTGGCACCCTGAAGGAAGGCTGGTAGAGGAGCAGGTGGGTGCCTGCAGACACAGGACGCCATGGTGTTGGCATACCATGTTCTGTCCACCTAGGACGGGGAGAGCTCTCTCCCCAGGTAGCTGCTACCCTCCTCCGTCCCCAAGGCAGATCTGCACCATGACTTCCATGGCACGGCCGGCCACTGGGAAACAAAATTGGCAACTATCGGCAAGAGTCAGAACAGGGCAGCAGGAGAAAGCCACATCTTTCCTGCGCATGTCCACCCAGGACAAATGTGTGGATTCAGCCTGCACCTTTCTTTCTCTAACCCACACCCCTCGGCAACCACAGCCCTTCCCAAGTTCCCAGGCAGGCAGAATGAGCCCTTTTCTCCCCAGAGGCAGCTGCCTTGCAAGAGAATTAGTCTATCAGGTGATGCTGACACCACAAACCCATCTCAGCTGAGATCTCCACGCCAGTCACCTGGTGATGCCAGCACTGGGCAGTAGTGTGCACCCCTAGCCTGAGGGGCTGCACCTCATTTTGACAACCCAGGTGCTGCTGCCAAATGCACTGTGCAGGGAAACACCAGGATTCCCCAGCCCACCCCCAAGTACACCCCGGGACCCCCTCACATGCCCCGCAGCTGGGGACAGGGAGCAGCAGGAGCACAGTACTGCTCCTCTCCTGAATGCATCGGGAGGGACAGGCCCCTTACAGCACCCAGCTGGAGCCTACAGCCCCTCTACAGAGCAACATGGGGACCCCAAACTACTGCACCTACAGCAGGGACAGGGAGACATCACCTGGACATCTCTCCCTTCTTCTTCCCCCAGAGCCAGGCATCTCCAGAGCCCTGCTTCTGGCAGCTTGGATGGGACAGGAGCAGGTCTGGGTCCTCCCCAGCCCTGCAGAGCTGTACAGGTGCCACGTGGGACTCCCTGTGCCCACACCAAAGGTTCGGCCCCTCCTAAGCCCAAGCAGCTGTGATTTTGCTGGTGTTTGGCCTGTACCAGTGCTCTAAGATAGGACTGAATGGACTTTGCCTGTGGGGGGAAAGCCTGGCAAGAGCTCCTGCTTTCTGCCCTGCTCACACCAAACTCCCAGGTGACCCAAACAGCTGGAGGGCTGAATGGGGCCAGAAGGGCAGCCCAGCATCCAGAGAAGCAGGATGGTTGCTGTATGGCAGGCAGGTCGAGCAGAGCTCCCTCTGTATCAACCACATTTTGAAGGAGAAGAAATTCCCTTCTATAGTGCTGCAGTGCCACTAGGGTCACAGCCCTGTTGTGGTTTGGCCAGGGTCTCCCAGCACCTGGATCCAGAGCTTTCCCTTCTTCCCCCAGCCTGGCTAGCCCTGGGGAAGGACACAACGCCTCACCAGCCACAGGACCTGAAGGGAGGGAGCATGTCCCAGGCACTGGGGCAGAGACCTGGCATTCCCCGGGGACACTGAGCCAGCAGACCATGAGGCAGGATGACACAGCCAGGCCTAGGGGTCAAGGACATGGCTTGCCTGCTGCTTTTGTTCCTATTAGCACATCCGGGGCAGGGAAGGGGACACACAGGACAAAAAGACCATGGTCTCAGTCTGGTGGCAGGTGAGGAAGGGTTCCCAGCTGGGTGATGCAGCAGCTGGACCACATGCCAGGCTGCAGCCTGCAAAAGGATCTGTTGCTGTTTGAACTGCTCTGCACCGCACACGTCGTGGGCCAGAAAGGAAGCAGGGAGGGTCAGGGGCAGCTCTGTCAGCTTTGGAGTAATTTGGGGGCAGGATGGGCAGAGGACTGGAACAGGGGCACCTGGCACCAGTGCAAGAAGAGCAAGAGCTGTGCCCAAAGGGACTCAGTAGAACCCACACAGCTTCCCAAGGCCAGCAAGACAAGGGGACACATGTCCAGGTCTGAGCATCACTGACTGGGGCAGAGCACCAAGACCATGGGCTGGAAAGGGACAAGAGGGATTCTTGCACCTTTTGGACAACAAAAATGACAAAACCAATGCCAAGCTGGTGTTTATACTGCCTTTTGCTCCCTCTCCTGGGAAGAGCTAAGGAAACCCTTGCAGCCTCCCTGGGTTCAGGCAGGAACCATGCAGCACAGAAGGAGAGGGGCTGTCGTTACAGGAGGGCAGAGAATCACCTGTGGTACATGCAGAGCATGAGGCAAGAGAAGAAGCAACAGAAACTGCTGGAAAGTGACTGCCTAGAGGATAAGTCACAGCCCTGCCAGTCCTATCTGAACCCAGAAAAAGGAAGAAAATGTAACCATTGGAAGTGTAAAGCCACAAGTTTGGCACAGGCTAAGAGAGGAGCTTGAGAAGCACCGGCAGGCAGAAAGTTCCCATCACATGCCTGAAGGATGGCAGCACCAGTAGCAATGCTGCCGTCAGAGGATGGTTTCTCTGCGGCCTGCAAGATCAGGTACATGGCTGTCAGCAGATACAGATAGGCAAGGCTGGGGACCACTTCCAGCATCATCCCTGGGCAAGGACGCAATCCTGGAGAGAAGGCAGTTAGAGAGATGCTGCCGGAGCAAATGGTGCCTGAAGGGAAAGATGAATGGGGTGGAGGTGGCCCTGGCACTCCCCTGGGCTTCAGGCTGGGGAGGAAGGAGCTCACACTTGGTGGAAAGGAGGGAGAGGGGAGGAGAGAGGGTGCAGAGGGAGGGAGCATCCCTGCCCCGCTGCAAGGGCAAGCCTTGCTCTCAGGGGCTCTGAAGGAGGCCCGCTGCTGTGCCAGATTTACACAGCTGCAGAGCCTTGCTTAGTGCTGGCCCCTGTGCAGATAACAGGGAGGAAGCTGGGACGGGAAGAGACAGTGCCCATATCAGGAGTGCAAGCTCCTGGAAACCACCAGGGACAGACCCTGCACCTTCCTCTGCCCAATGGCACTGTGTTGGGGAGCCACTGCTGCCACCCTCCCTCCCTCCCAGCCTGCAGGTGGGGACACCATCCCAGTGCATCACTGCAGGGTGACAACACCCCTCGGGACAGAGCTCCTGAGTGCCCAAATACCCCCCATCCCCACCACGGGCTGGGGGCTGCCCCACAGTGTCTTCCCCAGCCCCAGCCCTGCAGGCAGGTGCTGTGGGAGGCTACGTGGGGTCCAAACCCTTCTGCTCAGCTGAGCCAGGATAACAATGAGAGCTCCCCCGGGAGCTGGGAAGTCCGCAGGCTTTACCCCTGCACCACCTGATGCCCTGCATCTGGATCTCTTCCAACACCTTGTCTCGGCATCTCCCATGCCGGCAGCGATGCTGACAATAGCCTGCGGCTGGGAAGGGGGGCTGGCAGGGTCTGGAGGCAGATCCTATAGGCAACAGCCACCTGTGTATGCCTTTTCCCCATGCCCAAACTCCCCCAGCAGCCTCCCCTCCATGCATGGCTGCCCCTCTCCCCCGGGAAAGCACAGAGAATGAAAAGCAGCTCAAAACCCATCAGGACAATTGGGCTGCTCTACAAAGCTGGCAGCACCCCCTGCCCACCCAGGCTCAAACCTCCACGATGCAGCCTATGGCGATAAACCATGAGCCCACGAAACCTGCAGCATGCAGAGTGGGGAAATCCCAGCAGAGTGGGGAAATCCCAAGCAGCAGCCACTCACGGGGAGGACAGCCCAGGTTGAGGACAGACCTTTGTCTCTGCCTGCCTGTCTCACAGGCTCCACGCTGGAGGAGGAAAAAGGGGGCGGTGGGGGACAGCAAGCAAAGATAACACCCCTAGGAGGGATGTCACAGTCACATTAATCACTTGGAATTCCAAACAGTGCACACCTGGGTGCTGCAAATATGGGCAGCAAATGGAGATGCTCAAAGCTCTGAAATAATTGGATCCTTTCACAAGAGCCTAGCCCAGAATCCAGCACAGGAATTCAGTCCCCGTTGGAAGTCAAGATCAAATATGTGGAGAGGCAGGCACAGCACATGCAATCCTCAGCCGCCGCCATATTCACAGGACCCTGCTTCGCTCTCATCTCAGGTGTCTTCCCAGCAGGAGTGATGGCATGGGAGGACTGCAACAGTGAGCCCCACATAGAGCCCAGCTAGGGACCATCCCCTCCCCATCCAACTTACTCCACTTGTGGCAAGGTGCAGAAGCACTGCCAAGGAGAAAGGAGGTTTATTGGAGGAAAGCAGCAGCCTTGAAGCCTTGCTCAGCCAGAGGGGCAGCCCTGCGGGGTGATGCGCAGCCCAGCAGGATTGCCAGCCTGTGTCACATCCCCAGTAAGACGCGTACACTGCACATGCAGGCTCCTGCTCAGCGCCTCAACAGCAATGAAAAGGCACGGAAGCTTCTGACAGAAAACAAAGAGGCAGCGGCAGAGCTGGGGGTGGGGAAAACTCTCGGCTGCCCAAGAGGATCCCTATGGAGGCAGCAGGATGCTGTCAGGCTGCACCACAGCTACTCACCCCTGTGAGCCCCCGTGGCACCTGCTCACCCGGCAAAGGGGGGACAGAGGGTGGGCTGGCCCCAGTCCCCTCCCCAAGGATGCATGGGATGGGAAGTGCTGCAGGATGCAAGCCAGGCCCAGAACAACAGCTGGCCACAAGGGGAAAATTCCTCCAGGCTAGCTTCTCTTCGTGAAACCATGTCTTTCCACCTTGGAGTAGCCATCGTGTACCACCATTCCCAAGGGTAAAGTGCAGCCAGCACCACATGTGCAAGTTTTATGGCAAGGAGAATTTGTGGAGCTCAGCACTGTGCATGCTCTGGAGTTGACCTTGCAGTGGCACAGCGGTGGTGGTTACCCCAGGGTGACAAAGGAAGTGCCCACAGTGGCCCCTGGCCATCCCATGCAGAGACAAGAGGGCAGGCTCCCTCCCTGTCCCCCTGCTGGTCATGTGGGTGGCAGCCCGGGCATCGGGGACTGCGTGTGACCGTACAAACCAGTGGCTCCATCCCAGACCCTGGTGCCAACTGGAACCAATGGGAAATTTCCCACTGTTTGTGCTTACGAAGTCGCCCACTCAGAGGATGGCTGCAGGAAGCCACATCATAGAATCATCATAGAATGGCCTGGGTTGAAAGGGACCATAAAGATCATCTAGTATCAACCCCCCTGCTCTGGGCAGGGTTGCCAACCACTAGAGCAGGCTGCTCAGAGCCGCATCCAGCCTGGCCTTGAATGCCTCCAGGGTTCCACTGCCTCACCACCCTCTGAGTGAAGAATTTCCTCCTAATATCTAATGTAAATCTCCCCTGCCTTAGTTTAAAACCATTCCCCCTTGTCCTGTTACTACCAACACATGTAAGCAGGCATTCCCCCTCCTGTTTATACGCTCCCTTCAAGTACTGGAAGGCCGCAAAGAGGTCTCCCTGGAGCCTTCTCTTCTCCAAGCTAAACAAGCCCAGTTCCCTCAATCTTTCTTCATAGGAGAGGTGCTCCAGCCCTCTGATCATCTTAGTGGCCCTCCTCTGGACTGTTCCAAGAGCTCCACATCCTTCTTGTGCTGGGGGCCCCAGGCCTGCACGCAGTATTCCAGGTGGGGTCTCACAAGAGCAGAGTAGAGGGGGACAATCACCTCCCTCTCCCTGCTGGCCACCCCTTTTTTGATGCAGCCCAGGACATAGTTGGCCTTCTGGGCTGCAAACGCGCACTGCTGGCTCATGTCCAGCTTCTCGTCCATCGGGACCCCCAAGTCCTTCTCCACAGGGCTGTTCTCAAGTTCTTCTTCTCCCAGTCTATATAAATACCTGGGATTGCCCCAGCCCAAGTGCAACACCTTGCACTTGGCCTTGTTGAACCTCATTAGGTTCTCATGGGCCCACTTCTCAGCCTGTCAAGGTCCCTCTGGATGGCAACCCTTCCCTCTATTGTATCAACTGCACTGCTCAGCTTGGTGTCATCTGCAAACTTGCTGAGGGTGCACTCGATTCCATCGTCTATGTTGTTGATAAAGATGTTGAAGAGCACTGGACCCAAGACCGACCCCTGAGGGACACCACTTGTGACCGGCCTCCACCCAGACATAGAACCGTTGACCACAACCCTTTGGCTGCAACCAGCAGGTTGCTTTATCCACCTAACAGTCCATCCTTCAAATCCATACCTCTCCAATTTAGAGAGAAGAATGTAGTGAGGGACCATATCAAAGGCTTTGCTCAAGTCCAGGTAGATGATATCCATCGCCCCTCCTTTGTCCACCGATGCCATCACTCCATCATAGAAGGCCACCAGATCGGTTAGGCAAGATCTGCCTTTGGTGAAGCCATGCTGGCTGTCTCAGATCACCTCTTTATCTCCTGCATGCCTTAACATGTCTTCCAGGAGGATCCGCTCCATGGTCTTCCCAGGCATAGAGGTGAGGCTCACCAGCCTGTAGTTCCCCAGGTCTTCCTTTCTCCCTTTCTTAAAAATGGGAGTAATGTGAGAAACTAAGTTGTGTTTTTGCAGTAGAGAACTAATTTTCTGTATTCCAAGGTAGTTGTGTAGTCATAATAAGGAGAAATGCTAAGTAGATAAGTGGACAGTAGAAGGCCTCACTCTTCCAAAATAAGGAGGAAGCTTGAGAAAAACAGGATGAGCAGCGTGGGAACAGTAAAACAAAGATCACAAGTTCTCAGAACATAAGAAAAGGAAAAAAAAAGGGAAAAAGGAGAAATTAAAGGGTTGAAGAAAAAGAAAAATTATACATATGTGGTATAGAGGAGCATTGAGTAGCTTGTGAACCTGTAGTACTCAGCCAATGAGGAAACAGGGGAGGTGATCAGGCATCGGGTAATAGGGAATAAAAGGTTATGATTTGTTTACTAAAATGCGCTCCTGCTTGCAGGACACCCACCATTACAATCACGAATAAAATAGCTTCACAGAAGATTCCGCCTGAAGAAAATTATTTGAGATTTTTCTCACAATTTGGGGGCTCGTCTGGGATCTTGTCGCCTACCGAAGAGTTCTTGCCACCACAGACAGGAAGGTGCACCCCGCTGATTTCAGCAGTCCCGTTGGGGGTGGTGGGTTGTCTCGGTATGGCCGGCAAAGGACCGAGACTGTTAATCTGAAGACAGGCTCTGCGAAGCTCTGGGGAGAAGGGAGGCCAGCGCTGACATACCACAGACACAGCCCAGAGATAGTCCAGCCCAGATCGGGAAAAGGCACGGGGATTACTGCTGATAACCCAGACCAGGAAGCCGTGCACGGACCGAGGTAACGGAAACCTTACCGTGTCTTGCCTTGGGTTGGGTTCAGGGAGACTCTTGTGTGGAGTGTGAATGAGACGCACTTATACTGCAAAACAAGTGTGGAGTCTCGATCTGTGAGGTTCTGTAGTCCCGCGAGGAGACGAACAAAGTCCCCTTGGCTGGAGAGGGACGAAGCGAAAGAGAGATGAGTGAAAGAGAGTCTCAGAGGTTTGGGCCCTTAGGTGTACGGTACCCCGAGCACGGTGAGGTGAGGTGCTCGGCAGTACACCCCACCTTTCTCTTAATCCTAGGTGAAGGCGTGTGGTATCCTGTGGGTGGTAAAGTCCACAGCAGCATGTCAAGAAGAGCTGGAGATTAAGGGTTCCAAGAGTCAGCAGTGTGGGGTTGGTGACCCTGGGATTGTGCCTAAAGATAGTCCTTTGGAGAAAATGATAAGGATTTGGAAAAACAACAAACAACCCAAAAACTAGGGAAAAAGATGAAAAAATATATAATTAAAAATGATTTGATAGTGTGTAATTGTCCGGTCTAAAAAGCTAATAAAAGGAACTTCAGTATTTTGGCCAAAATACAGGTCTGATGAAAATTCAGGCTTGAAATTTATATATAAACAATAAGGTTCCGTTTTTGGAGGAGGAATCAAGTTATGCTCCCTATAATCCTAATATTGCACCGGAGGCAGCGGCAGGTGCTCCAGGAGGGGAGACAGGGACTGCAATTGACACTGTCCCTGGAGAAGTCGTGCTGGGGAGCGCAGAGCGGCAGGAAGGGAGGTGGGGGGGTCCCTGTGGGGCCGTGCAGGGCCGTGCAGCGCCAACGTGGGGCTGGTGCCACACCCCCCACAGAGAGGTTAGGAGTTTTAAGAAGGAAATTAAGTCTTTAATTGAGGGCCTAGCAGAACAGTCAAATCTCTTTCTAAGGACTAATTTGTATTCCTGGGGGGGAAATGTCAATCTTGAGAATGTTATTCCCTGGAGAAGAATGTTTAGGAGGGGAATGATTCGGCAGACAGCTATACAAGAATGGGAAGGAACTAACACCCCCCAGACCGAGAGTAATTCTGATAGAGCAGAAATATCTGCTTATCTAACTGTGATAATAACAACCCACAACACAGAAATCATATGAGAGACTCGGGGTCAGAATGAGAAAGTACTTGGGGATGAATCCTGAGGACTCAGTAGCCCAAAGGCTCTTGAAAGTTCATTTTGTGATTAAAACCTGGCCAGATATGCAGAAAAAGCTCCAGAAGGTGGGAGGATGGAGTGAACAGCGCGGGTAGTATGAAGGTGTATGCCAGGAGGGGAGACGAGAAGGAAAAGCAGAGAGCGAAACTAATGGTATTCACAGCATACCAGGTAGTGAGGCAGAGGGGGAGATAGACGGCTCAGGATGGAAAGGAGAAGAAGAGAGACAAAGGAATGGCAGACAAGGAAAGCTACCTGTGTTGCAGCCTAAATCCTAGCAGGGACAGGCTTTGAGAAGATGTTTTAAGTGTGGCCAGGCCGGCCACTTCAAATAGGAGTATCCGGAGTGGAAGAAGGAGGAGAGATTGCTGTTATAAATTCAGAATAGGGGAGTTGGGGCTTCTCAGAAACCTAGTTCCCTAATAAATGAAAAAGCGCACCTCGAGGGCTCCTCAAGTGTACCTCAATAGGGATCACTCTACAGTTATAGCCGCAGGCAAAACAGACTTAGCATAGGAAGATTAATAAAATTTATTACCTATTGTTGATGGGCTGGAGTGGTGAGAAACAAAGAAACAAGCCGGAGGCACCTTCCCCCATCCACTGTCTTCCACCTCTTCCCTGCTCTGAGTGGCATGGTGGTGGGGCCGGGAGCAGGGGCTGCAGTTGGTCCATGGTGCTTCGTTTCCACTGCTCCTTCACGGTAACTCTCCCCCCTGCTCTGCTGTGGGGTGCTGACCTTCCTGGGCTGGTCCTGAATAGACTGCAGCGTGGAGATCTGCTCTGCTGCGGTACACCATGGGCTGCAGGGGTCTGCCTTCCCCACCAGGGGCCTCTCTGTGGGCCGCGGGAGGGCTTTGGCTCCGGCACCTGGAGCACCTCTGCACTGCACTCCCCCTCTTCTGCACTGACCTTGGTGTCTGCAGGGAGGTTTCTCACTCCTCACTCTCCCAGCTGCTGTCCTGCAGCAGTTTTTTTTTTTTTTTTTCCCTTTTCTTTGATGCGCTCTCATAGAGATTTAAACTGCATTGCTCATGGCTTGGTTCTGGGCAGCGGTGGGCCCCTTTGGAGCCGGCTGAAACTGGCCCTCATCTAACATGGGGCAGCTGCTGGATTCTTCTCACAGGGGCTACCACTGCAGCCCCCCCAGTACCAGAACCTTGCCATGTGAACCCAGAACACTGAGGCAGCTAGGTCATTACTGGCCTGTAAAGTATCAAGGCTTAAATTAACTAATGAAACCCTAAATGTGATGGGGGTAGAAGGGACTGGGATAACAGTGCCACTTTTTGGGGACACCAAACTGAGACTAGGGATAGAATGATCAATGGGCAGTTATTATATGCACCCGAAGCAGGGACTAACTTGTTGGGAAAGGATTTGATAATGAAATGTGGCATTCAAATAGTAAATCGTTAGGCTGGAATAACGGTATTATTAATGGGGTGCTTTCAGACCCTGGGAGCAAAGATATATTTGCCTTTGAGTGGAAAGACCCTGAAATGGGGTGGAAGCAGCAATACAGATGGACAATTTTACCTCAGGGGTTCACAGGGCCACAGATTTATTTGGGCAAGTTCTAGAACAAATTTTGGAGTAATTCCAACCTCCAAAGGAGGTGTTATTGTTACAGTATGTGGATGATCTTTTATTGTCAGGACAGGAGAAAGCAGTTGTGAAGGAAGCCACTAACAAGCTATTTGACTTCCTGGGAAAACAGGGCTTGAAAGTATTGGAAAATAAATTAAAATTCATAGAAAGAGAAGTCAAATATTTAGGGCATCTAGTGTCTGAGGGGGGATGAAGAATAAATCCAGAGAGGATTCAGGGAACTGTTGAGCTACCCCTACCCAAAACTAAAAAGAACTAACATTTTTAAGAGAAAGAGGTTTTTAAGGAATTAGGAGTCACGAAGTCCAAAGGAAAACAGATACTCCCTGAGGGGAGAGAAATGCTGAATAAAGTGCTAATGAGGCAAATATTAACTGTTTTACATCAAGAGGGTCACTGGGGAATTCAAGCAATGTGTGATGCTGTGCTATGGAAATATGTATGTGTAGGAATATATATATATACATACACACACACACTCTGTCTGGACAAGTATGCAGGAGTTGTGTAGTATGTCAAAAGGTAAATAGTAAAATTACCTGCAATCAGCCCAAAGGGGGGAGAGAACCAGGAATTCAGTGCTTCCAAAAAAAAAAAAAAGAGGTGCAAAAACAACAATAGGACTAAGAAAAGAAGAGGGGGAATTGTGAGAAACTAAGTTGTGTTTTTGCAGTAGACAACTAATTTTCTGTATTCCAAGGTAGGGCGTTGGGTAATAGGGAATAAAAGGTTATGATTTGTTTACTATAATGCGCTCCTGCTTGCAGGACACCCGCCATTGCAATCACGAATAAAATAGCTTCACAGAAGATCCTGTCTGAAGAAAATTATTGAGAATTTTCTCACAGTAATGTTTCCCTTTTTCCAGTCACCAGGGACTTCACCCGACAGCCATGATTTTTCAAATATGATGGAGAACGGCTAGGCAACCACATCAGCCATCTCTCTCAGCATCCTGGGATGTATACCCTCTGGCCCCATGGACTTGTACACACCCAATTTCATTAGGCGGTCCCGGACTTGTTCCACTGTCACAGTGGGACGGAATCTGCTCCTCTCACCCTCTCCTCGAGGTTCAGGGTCTTGACAGACGTAGGAAACTTGACCACCAGTGTAGACTGAAGCAAAGCACTTATAGAGTACCTCAGCTTTTTCCATGTCTGAGGAAGCCAGTTCTCCCGTCTCGTTTATCAGAGGGGGAACACTCTCCTTGGCCTGTCTCCTCCTGCCTATGTATCTGTAGAACCCCTTCTTGTTATTCTTCACATCCCTTGCCAAGTTCAGCTCCATCTGTGCCTTGGCTTTCCTGATCCTGTCTCTACATATCTGGACGACACCCCTGTATTCCTCCCAGGCTACACAACCTTGCTTCTACTTCCTGTACATTTCCCTCTTTTCCCTCAGTTTAAGCTGCAGATCCTTGCTCAGCCATGCCGGTCACCCGTCTCCTCTGCTCGATTTCTTCTGCTGGGGGTTGGAGAGCTCTTGCGCTCTCAGAAGGATGTCCTGAAAGAGCCGCCAGCTCTGTTCCATTCCTATGCCCTCAAGGACAGTTTCCCAGGGGATCCCAGCCAGTAATTCCTTGAGCAGCCAGAAGTTTGCTCTCCTCAAGTTCAGGGTCCTGACTCTGCTTTTTGCCAGACCCATATTCCTCAAGATCACAAACTCCACCAGGGCATGGTCGCTACAGCCCAGGCAGCCTCCAATCTTAACCTCTCTAATGCTCTCTTCCACATTGGTGAGTACCTGGTCTAGTAAGGCTTCACCTCGGGTCGGTCCGTCTATTACCTGGACCAGGAAGTTATCCTCAACAGACTCCAGGAATCTCCTGGATTGCCTGGAACCCACAGTGCCACTACCCCAGCAGATACCCAGGTGGTTGAAATCCCCCATCAGGATAAGAGCTTGTGAGCACGACAGTTCTTGCAGCTGAAGCAAGAAGGCCTCGTCAACAGACTCCCCCTGATCAGGTGGCCTGTAGCAGACCCCAACCACTAGATGTCCTCTACTGGACCGATCCTTGATTTTCACCCACAAGCTCTCGACCTGCTCATGGCTGTTTCTCAGGCACAGCTCTTCACAATCTATCCACTTCCTAACATAGAGGGCAACTCCTCCTCCCCTCCTTCCTCGCCTATACCTTCTGAACAGTTTGTAGCCATCAACGGCCACACTCCAGTCATGGGAATCATCCCACCAGGTTTCTGTGATGGCAACTACATTATAGTTCCCTACTAGCACGGTGGCCTCCAGCTCCTCCTGTTTGTTACCCCATGCTGCGTGTATTAGTGTAAATGCGCCTCAGCTGGGCCACCTTTTGGGAGGGAGAAGCCCTAATACCCTCCTGACCACACTCAGGTGTTTCCATAGTTACCAACCTCTCACCAACCCTTGTGTCCTTCCTGCAAAATGTTCTGTCATCCTCATCCTTCACCAAGACACAAGACTGAGAGGTATTCCTAGCACATTCCTCACCCACAAGAACTGGCATGTTACATTCAGGCTCCTTTCTAGTGTCCCCAGTTCTGCCCCCCTTCATACCTAGTTTAAAGCTCTATCAATGAACCCTGCCAACTCCCATCCTAAAACACTTTTCTGCTGGTGGAATAAGCTATTCCTGTCTGTTGTCAGCAGGCTTGGTCTCATGTAAATCGACCCAAGGTCAAAAAACATTGGTCCTGGTGGAGGACAGGGACATGTCTGCTCAGCATAATGGCCGTGACCAGGGCACCTACATGCTGCCACGTGTTCAATAGGACATTTGTCCAAGGGAGGCATCTGCCAGGTCCAAGCAGGACTAAATCATCACCACACTAAGTGAAGCACAAACATTAGGATTAATGGTCCTCTTGGCCTGACTATCTGATGTGCCAAGAGGAGGAATAACACCCTGGAGTTGGTTATTCTCGCCCTGGAGAACTCTATCCTGACCTGTTTAACTTGATCCTAAAGGAAAGGCAAATAACTTACTATTAACTCCCATGCTGTCCACTCCCTGTCACAGAGAAGCATGACCTGAGTGGGCAGCAGGAACAGCCTGCTCCTCGTTGCTGTGTGAGCCCCTGTCAGGGTGCACTAGGGCTGGTGGCTGAGGCTTTGCAAGCTGAAGGAAGTCTGCATGGCAATCAGCGGATGATGGGACCCTTCTTGCTCAAGTCTCAGATACTCCTTCTTTTCCCTCTCAGTCAACACCCGCCCCCAGCTACCACCACACACAACCACAGCCATCCACCTTCCCTCCTCACTGTTCCCTGAGTCCCTGCAACCACACACACTGCCTGATCCCACATCCTCCACCTTCCCCACATCCTCCACATGGCAGCACAGCTCTGCAACACCCCGCAGTGTGCTGCTCTTCACTCTCACCCCACATCCCTGTCCTCCACAGCCAGCAGACCCTGTTTAGGTGCATCCCTCTGCATATCCAGAATCACAGAATCATCTAGGTTGGAAGAGACCTCCAAGATCACCTAGTCCAACCTCTGACCTAACACTAACAAGTCCTCCACTAAACCATATCACTAAGCTCTACATCTAAACGTCTTTTAAAGACCTCTGGGGATGGTGACTCCACCACTTCCCTGGGCAGCCTGTTCCAATGTCTAACAACCCTCTTGGTAAAGAAGTTCTTCCTAATATCCAACCTAAAACACCCCTGGCGCAACTTTAGCCCGTTCCCCCTTGTCCTGTCACCAGGCACGTGGGAGAATAGACCAACACCCACCTCGCTACGGCCTCCTTTAGGGTTCCTGTAGAGAGCAATAAGGTCGCCCCTGAGCCTCCTTTTCTCCAGGCTGAACAAGCCCAGCTCCCTCAGCCGCTCCTCGTAGGACTTGTTCTCCAGATCCCTCACCAGCTTCATCGCCCTTCTCTGGACTCGCTCGAACACCTCAATGTCCTTCTTGTAGCAAGGGGCCCAAAACTGAACACAGTACTCGAGGTGCGGCCTCACCAGAGCCGACTACAGGGGGACAATCACCTCCCTAGACCTGCTGGCCACACTGTTTCTTATGCAAGCCAGGATGCTGTTGGCCTTCTTGGCCACCTGAGCACACTGCTGCCTCATATTCAGCCGACTATAAACCAATACTCCCAGGTCCTTCTCTGCCTGGCAGCTTTCCAACCACTCATCTCCCAGCCTGTAGCGTTGCTTGGGGTTGCTGTGCCCCAGGTGCAGGACCCAGCACGTGGTCTTGTTGAACTTCATACAGTTGGCCTGCCTCAGCCCATCAGTCCAGCCTATCCAGATCCTCCTGCAGAGCCTTCCTACCCTCGAGCAGATTGACACACGCACCTAACTTGGTGTCGTCTGCAAACTTACTGAGGGTGCAGTATCCTCAGATCCTTACCCAAGCAGTGTTCCCTCCTGATCTCTGCAGCTCGCACCATAACCTACACCAATCTCCCCCCATCCCCGACTGCTGCCCACCTACAGCCCTGCCAGCCTGAGCCTCCTCACATACACACCCCACCAGAGCCAGTGACGAATCCCCAGCTGGCAGAGCCACAGCAATGTCACCTTTCCCTACCTGCCCTACTGCTCACCAGGTCACCGCAGAAGGTCCTGAGGACACTGCATTACCCGGAGTGACTCTGGGCACACAAGCATCAAAGCTACAGATTGGAAGACGGAGCAGGTGGAGCGCTTGCGGTGAGGAGGGCAGCAAGAACTGTGCACATAGTGCTGACCCCATGGAAGAGTCCCTTCTCACCACAACCCCTCTTGCAATACACTTCCTTTTACGGTAAGAGCCCTCCAAGGGAGGCACTTGAGCACAGGCACCTGGCTAGGTGTCATGAAGCTGAAGCCTGCAGATAAGGTGGCAGCAGCTGCAGGGACATCCAGCATCTCTTCCACTCCCCGTGCTAGACATCTACATGACACAGGAGGAGGAGATACCACCCACACCTCCACCCAACTCATCCCTTTCCAGCTGCGGTTTAGGGAGTCTCAAGGCTGTGAAGGCCAGAGCAGTGACACAAGCTGTGTAGGAATTCAGGGTGAGGCTTTAGACATGTTTGACTGTAAAGAACTAGATGAATCCAGGAGGGCTGCTGCAAGGAAGAGGCATTTCTACCATGAATTCAGTGTCCCATGTCTTGTCAGGGAAAGGCAAAATCTCTCCTTCCAGTGAGGACTAAAGATAAGAGAGAAGCGAGAAACTCTCTGCTGGCATTAGGAAAAGGGTGCCACAGCTGTCAACTGAACACTCCCACTGTTGCCCAAGCAAACACAGAAGTGTACAAGCCTCTTTGAAGCACAACAAGAGGGCCTGGGATGCCTGCTTCCAGGCATATTCAAGCCAGCAGGGCAGCACCAGCTCCTGCTTCACCCCATGGAACTCCCAAACCCCCTGGTCCACAGCCCCAAACCTCCAGTGCATCCTGCAGCTGCACACAGTGGGGACGGCCTTGGGATGGAGGTGTTGGATGGAGATGGCAGCATCGAGGACACTAGGGCCCATGATTTGGGTGGCAGAAGACCTGTCCAGGGGCTAGCACCAGCACACCAGCGGGTGCAGCCTGCAGGGACTGCACAGCACCGAGGCACCTGCATATCAGCATCCTGCATCTTCACTGGGGCGATAGCAAACAGGGATGGGTTCAAGACACAGCCACATCAGACAAGCCTCCTGCACAAGACAAGAGTTCCCACGTCTGTCCCTACAACATGAAGACCCTCCTGAGCAAGCTCAGCTTGCTGCTGCTGTAGTCTGTGGCTTGCTGCGCTGCTACAGCTCAGAGATCTTAGAAAGCAGCTTAACCATCACTAGCAGGTCCAAAACACCAACCCTGGTGGAAGCTATGTCACAAGAGACACAGACATCCCCCCAAATCTGATGTCCATAGGAGCCCACGAAGGAACCGAGAGCTCTCCATGGACCACCAGACACCAGCGAGTTCCTGGCCACACAGTGACTTACCCATGCAGCTGGGAAGAAACTTCAGGGGCCTCTTGGCTCAGACAAGTGGACCCCACTGCTCATAATGAACAAGTGTTGTAACAGGGATATCCAAGTAACTCAACAGTGCCCAGAGTGGGGTTGAGCAACAAGCAGATGGCGCAGAGAGGCGGCCAGGGGAAGGGAGTGCACAGTGCTTGCACCGAGTCACAGCCCAGCAGCAACAAGCCCAAGGGAAAGGTTGAGATGAACAACTTGAGAAGGGAGCTGGGGACAAACGCAGGCTCATGGAAATGTCCTAGACCTTGAAAACCCACATAAAAGTGTCTGGGGAGCCTGAATGCCAGGGGCATCCTCTGCCAGATGGGGAGGCACATGTAGCTGTTGCTGCAGGTCAGCTCTGCCCAGGCTATACGCTGCCCTCTTTCCTCTGTTTTGTTACTCTTGCCCTGTCCTGTCTGCAAGCACTAAAAATCCTTTTGGCACTTGCACATGGAACTCAGGCTTCTGGAGCATCAGACACCAGAGTCAAAGCTAGGAGACTCAATAAATCGCAGATCAAAGATGTTTCTGAAGACAAGACTAATGAAGCTGCCAGCAGCCAGCCTCACAGGACGCGATCAAGAAACGAGCAGCCATGAGAATAAAAAGCTGGCAAAGAAACAGAAAATACTGTGAGCAAGTAATTGTTTCGAGACAGTCCTTTGGACTCATCTCAGCCTCCATCTGCTCCCTATCTGCTCGGGATGGTCAGGCAGCTGGAGCCTTTAAAAAGACAGCTGGTGATTTCCCCCTCCAATTGTCACCATCTCTGGGCCTGGGACAGGCACCACGGGGAAGATAAACCCAGAGCCCTTCCAGCTGTGGAGCTAGGGGCTGGCATCCTCTCCAGGCCCCGAAAGCACAAGCATCCCCCTGCAGATCACAGCTCCATGCTCCCAGCGGAAAAGGGTGGGTGGTTTATCGTCCTGTGCTTTGCTGCCGTAGTCTTTTATTTATGCTTGAGCAGGGAGGGAATAGCATGGTGCTCTGGGGAGAAGGGCACTCCAGCTGAGATAGGTAGGGGTAAAGCAATGAGCTGGGTGATGCTGCAGCACCTCTGTTCCAAGCACTGAAGGTACTGCACAGCTGAAGTGAACCAAGCCAGGAGAAAGGCTGCTGTTTGCTGTGCCACGGCCAGGGGATGGACAAACAAACTGTGCACCTCTGTGCACCTACAACCACATCAGCCCAACAGACTGTGAGCTGTTACACTGCCAAGTGCCCTGAGGGCTGCAGGACCAGGCAGCAATGCAGGTAGGAAGGGACCTCATGGTCCAATCCTGCTTGGAGTGGGGTCAACCTCAAGCAAGTTGCTCAGGGGCTGGCCCTACTGAGGGCTGAGGCTTTCCAAATTTGGAGATTGCTCCCCCTTCTCTGGGCCCTGCTCCAGAGTTCAACTGTCCTTGCGGGGAAATATTTTTCCTAATATCTAGTTGGAATTTGCCTTGATGCATCTTGTGCCGCTGCCTCTTATCCTGTTCCCGGGCACTTCCCAGGAGAGCCCGGCTCTGGCTTCTCTCCAAAGTCTCATCAGGCAGCTGCCAACAGCAGTGACACCCCCTTCCCCTCTCCCAGGCTGCACAGACCTGCTGCTCTGACTGCTCCTCTCCTGTCCTCCAGCCCCTTATCACCTCCACCACCTCATCTTCACTCACCACCACCTGTGTGGAGCCCAAAACCTCCCAGGGCAGGAGGAAGCCCTGCAGGAGGAATGGGGCAAAAGGTTAATCTGCAGAGACTGAGCTCACAGGCTGAGATGGGCAGAGAAGCTGGCCAGCAGGAGGGAGCAGTCACCCGTGCCATAGAGGGACACAACCGCCTCCTGCCCCAGTTGGAGCCTCCTGCAAGCAGGCACAACACACAGCAGCTTCCCTTCCCTTTCTCCAACAGGCTCAGCAGGCAATGGACACAATGCAGGGCCAGGGCTCCCGGGTGTCTCTAGAGGATGCTGGAGCCCATTGATCTCCATCCCTCCCAGCCAAGGGTACAGCCAGGCAGGACAGGAGGTACCTGCAGCCAGCTGCAAGCCTACAGACCTGAGGGACATTGAAACAAAAGACTACCCCAAACACAGACTAGTGGGGGGTGTATTTAATCTATGGCTCTAGTTGGCAGAGATACCAAGTACCTATTTTAGAACCTGCTACAAAATACCTAACTGGGAATGCCAAATGCCTGCTCCAGGAAGAGCCCTAAATACACAGTGATTTGCTTTAATCACTGACCCTACTTCCATAATTCCCATGGGGAACTGGCCCTCATCAGTGACGAGCAGAACTACCGGGAGTCAAACTCAGCAGAGTCCGGCTAGTCTAGAAAGAAATTAAACAACCCAGAGCTGGAGGAGGTGAGCAGCAATCCAGATCCCCCAGGACACACGCCCAGTGTCTGCAGCACTGCCAGAGGGGCACAGATCACGCAGGGGATTTCTGCAGCTGTAGCCCAGATCTGCAGAGCATCATCTCCACCCCAGCTCTTCCCCCTCACTTAGTGCAGACCTAACTCTTGGCCCTCTCTGCCCCAGCAGGGACTGTTCCTTTTTCCATCCTGCCTCTCTCATTCTCTTAGCGTAGAGGGGAAGGTTACTGGATGGGACCCAGCCAGGACAGAGACTGTCCTGGTTTCAACTAGGACAGAGTTAATTTTCCTCCTAGTAGCTGGTAGGGTGCTGTTTGGGATTTAGGATGAGAAGAGTGCTGATAACACCCCGATGTTTTAATTGTTGCAGAGCAGTGCTTATACCAAGCCAAGGACTTTTCAGCTTCTTGCTCTGTCCTGCCAGCGGACAGGCTGGGGGTGCAGCAGGAGCTGGGAGGGGACAGACCCAGGACAGCTGACCCAAACTGGCCAAAGGGGTATTCCATACCATCTGGGGTCATGCTGAACAATTAACATGGGGGGGCTTGCTGGGGTGGGGGGGTGGCTGCTCGGGGATAGGCTGGGCATCGGTCAGCAGGTGGTGAGCAATTGCACTATGCATCACTTGTTTGTACACATCATTAGTAGTAGTACTATTATCATTATTATTATTTTCCTTTCTTTTCTGTCCTAATAAACTGTCTCGATCTCTACCCACAGGCTTCATTTTCCTGTTTCTCTCCCCCATCCCAGAGAGGGAGGGGGGAAGGTGAGCAAATGGCTGTGTGGTGCTGAGCTGCCAGCTGGGTTAAACCACAACAGAGACGTGGTCAGGTTGCCCAGGGTGGCTGTGTGACCCACTGTCTCCTGGGAGAAGGATTCACCCTGCTCACCGGAGGTTGGGATACCCTGCCACCACTCTGCTCCCCTGCGGCACTCATCTCCGGTCCCTCCTGGCAGCACCTCCAAGGACACTGACATACTGGCAGCAAGATGTGAGCAGGGATCTGGTAAGGCACTCACCCAGGCCTGGTGCGGCACATGGCCGAGACGGATCCTGTCCTGTCTCCATCACTCTGCTGCCAGAGCCCTCAGGCTTCCCCAGATCCCAGGGGTACCCATCACAGGCTGCCAGACCTTTGGGCTCCCCGAAAGCCCAGTCCTGGGACAGCACCTGCCTTCTGCTTCCTGCTGACTTCACTCCCCTCTGACTCAACCCCTCTTCCTGCCTGACTCACCCATTTTTACCATGGCCAGCCACAGGTGTCAGGGCAATGCCACAAACTCTGTGAGGCAGCAAACAAGGCAGGAGAACCGGTGCCAAACCCCACTTCTCCCGCAGCGCCAACACTGCTGGCTCAAGGCCATGTCAGGGCAGCAGCAGGGCCAGCCAAGAGCGGGAACGCTGCCATGCATGAGCATGGCCAAGATAAGGAGTGAGGCTGGGGGCAAGTTTCCTCTGGGCTCTGAGGCTGCCTTCCAGACAAACCCGGTGGTTTTATCAGCCCTCTGGCAGCCTGACCCCACCTCTGGCTGCTGGAGGGACACCTGGTGGACCTGCCTTGGGTGCAGCCCGACATGCACGCTCCTGTGCTGCACCTCTTCCCAGTTTGGCTCTCTGGGGTGGAGAGCTTCCTTGGCTGACCTCAGCCTCTGGAAAGGACCAAAGCAGCCAGAGGTGACAAAAGGCAGATCACCCATCACCACACCCACTGGGGAGCAGCTCCACAGAGCAGAGCACATCCATCTGTGTCAAGGAGCACACGAGAGAGAGAAGGCGCATGGGGAAGACACGGATGTGTGCACACGCCTGGGCTGCGGAGCTGCACCTCTCCCTGCTGCAGCCTCGTGGCTGGAGGATCCATCTCCTACTGAAAAAATCTGCTTTCTCAGGGCAAAGAGAATCAAGACAAGCCACATGGCTTCTCCTGCAGGCTCCCATCAGGATGCTTCGCTCCCCAGGGGCAGCAGGGTGGGAGATCCACAGTGCTCACTATGTGCTATCAGTGTAGCCAAAGGCACAGCCAACACCATGGTCACGGTATCACCAAAGTCACAGCACTGGGTAAGCGCCTGAACAAACCAGCAGCCACCAGCAGGACAGGCTCAGCAATTTAAATGCACATACTTAAATCAGGCTCTGAAAAGAAGGGCTTCCCAATAAGCCCTGTGGAGGCTAGAAGAGCAGAGAGAACCTACAGAGCTCTTAAACAAGAACATGCCCTCATGCAGGGGCACTGCTCCGATTTGAGCCTGATGGTAACAGTGTCCTGATGGCCCCCATTTGTGAGTAACAGAGGTGTAACACACTATCCATAACAGCACCCTTCGGACAGGCTGGGAGGGGATCAGATAGGAAATAGCCACGCTGCTCTCAGTTCTGACATCCCTCCCACACCAGAGATCCCTTGTAACTCTTGTGCCCTCCTTATGCAGCCCATGTGGCTAAAGAGTGGCAGAGCATCCTTCCAAAGTATAGTGACAGGACCTTACTTCCTTGAAACAGTACAGGTCAGGGCAGCAAGCTGGGAACTGTCAGCAGAGAGATTTATTCACCCACTTTTAAGTCACTGACATGGTTCTGCTGCTCAGGTGATGTCAAAGGGCAGTGTGAGAAGTGAGGATTTGGGGCAACGACAGAGGGAGAAGTTCAGGCTTCCTGAATGCAGATGCTAAGCAGCAAGAAGTACATGAACTTGATGCTTCTGCTGAAACGGTTCCTGTTAACAAGGGCAGGCATACAGATTGCTAGTCTGACAATGAGCCATCTACCAAGGTCAACAGAGGATGTTATCACTTCCAGGAGCCCCAAACCAAACCTTTCATTTCTGGGTTCCCCTTTCCCACAGTGGCTCTGTGCTCATCTCCCTTCATGGTGCTTGA
Organism: Aythya ferina; assembly: GCF_964211825.1. Lineage (NCBI taxonomy): Eukaryota > Metazoa > Chordata > Aves > Anseriformes > Anatidae > Aythya > Aythya ferina. Next base: position 2,867,176 of record NC_140313.1, on the reverse strand, counting down.
AAAAAATAGAGCAGCCACAAGGCTGCTAACTTAGCTGGTGGCTGCAGTGACCCAGTCGGAGTTGCCAGCACAAGGACAGAGGCTGTTAACAGAGCCTGTTCCCTTCCCAGCATCTCCTCTCTGCCAGGATCCAGGGAGATGAAATAGCTGGAGCTGGCACCCAGCACTCATGGAGCATTCCCTGGAACCACTTTCCATCTCCTAGACAGAGCCCAGTGAAGTAGCAGCCCTTTGTTCCAAAAAATCACATCCAAGGTCATCCAATCCAATGTAAGGAGCAGATGTGGAATTTCTTTAAATAAAAGCTTAGATTAGGGAGCGTACCCATGGCAAGGGATGGAGCTGAATGGCCAAGTGCCTGCTAACCCAGCTTGAAAGTTTTAAGCTTCCTTTTCTGGTCAGTAACACAAATCTGAGTTTACTAAAATTGGAAAGCCCACCATGTGGCTTGCAGCTGGCACTCACCCTTCCTGCAAGCTGCAAACCCCTATTGTCTTGGCAGCCCCAATCAAACCTCCCTGTGCAAAGGGATGCTCTTGTTGATTCAGCACATCCTGCAGCCCTCTGTACACATCCTGGGTGGGCTGGCTTGCACCAGCTGAGGATCAAGATGGAAACAAGCTGTGCTCTCCTCCCACTTTGCTGTGGGAAGTGGAGGCTTCTGCCATCCATCCCTTCCCTAACTTTTTCTGCTCCCTCTGCTGCTGTGCCCCACAGGGCACCCAGCGCAGATGACACTAAGCAGAAAGGCCAGGATAGTGTGAAATATGTTCATCTGATTCGTGTCAGTATGGAACAGTGCTAGGGCCGCATGGTATGATGAATGTGACCTTCTGTCTTACATACCCTTGTATAACCACAAGTCTAAGAAAAAGAACAGGCTCCCCAGGGAAGTGGTCACTGCACCGAGCCTGTCTGAATTTAAGAAGAGATTGGACTGTGAACTTAGGCACATGGTCTGAACTTTTGGGTAGACCTGTGCGGTGTCAAGAGTTGGACTTGATGATCCTTAAGGGTCCCTTCCAACTCAGGATATTCTATGATTCTATGATTCTAAAAACAGAGTGGTTAATGTATATAGTTCTTGTATCTTGCAAAGGAATGTTTTAGCAATTCGTGAAAGGTGCTTTTGGTTTCTTTCCTTTGTTTCTCACTTCTCTAGCTTGTTAGTAATAAGCAATAAATCTTACTATCTCCCTATGCCGAGTCTGTTTTGCCCGTTACAATAATTACTGCGTGATCTTCTCATCCTTATCTCAACCTTTGAGCCCTTTTCATTGTATTTTCTCCCCATTCCTCTTTGAGGAGGGGGAGTGAGAGAGCGGCTGTGGTGGAGCTCGGCTGCCCACTCGAGCGGAACCATGACACACCTGATACCTAGATATGGGATAATCCAGTACATTGATTCTGATCAGGGCACACACTTTACTTCTAAAATAATAAAATTATTATGTCAATCATTAGGTATTCAGTGGGAATACCATACTCTGTGGCACCCACAAAGCTCAGGGAAAGTAGAAAGACTGAATCAAACAGTAAAACAACAATTGGCTAAATTAATGATTGAGACACAAATGCCCTGGACGAAATGCTTACCATTGGCACTTTTAAACATAAGAACTAAACCACACAGTGAGACTGGATTATCTCCATATGAAATGTTATATGGTATGCCTTATTCTCAAGGGATGCCTCCAGGGAACAATTTAGTTGAGGATCGTAGCATCCAGAAATATATAATTACTCTTGGAAGGAGATTACAAGAGCTAAGAGAAATTGGAATGATGGCTCAAACACCACCTTTAGGATTTGCTATTCTTAAGATACAACCAGGAGACAAGGTCTTAATAAACACCTGGAGGGAAGAATCATTGAACCCCTGATGGGAGGGATTGTACCTTGTTTTACTTACTACTGAAACAGCAGAAAGGGGTTGGACCCACGCATCCAGAATAAAAGGACCAGTAACTACCGAAACTTGGAGGGTTGAGTCCGCTCCTGGGAAACTGAAACTCAAGCTAAGGAAGAACTATTCTGGCAACGAGGCTCTGCATGAATTAAGGATGCCAAATAAAGGGGACAAGCCTGAAGGGAGGAAAGGGAGAAGGCAAGACCAGGGCAGGACCCTCCACTGTGGTGTGTATGGTCTACTGAGGGAGGCAACCCCTATGGGTATTGACTGCCAAGTGAGAGGGTCTTGACCGGACTTCTCCCACACTAAGATCGGGTAGTCCCGAGAAAATAACATAAGAAACTTTTTTTTTTTTTTAACCCATATGAAATTGTGACTCGTTTTCCAGGAGCTGGATCACCTTGACAGGCTGAACGGTAACACAAGCCCGAATCAACCCTGAAAGCGGGCCCAAGCCCTTGATTGAAGTTGTTTGCCTATTATGATCCAGCTACGTGGGCAGAAGACAGATCCTGGGGCTATAGGACCCCAATATATATGCTTAATAGAATAATTAGGTTACAAGCTGTAATAGAAATAGTTGTAAATAAAACCGGAGATGCACTTGGAATAATTGCAAAGCAAAATAACAAGATGAGAACTGCTTTGTATCAAAATTGCCTACCTTTGGATTATTTACTAGCACAAGAAGGAGAAGTCTGTGGAAAATTTAACCTTAGTAATTGCTGTTTAGAGATTGATGATGAGGGTGTTTCTTCCTAGTAGCTGGTAGAATGCTATGTTCTGGCTTAGGATGAGAAGAGTGCTGATAACATGCTGATGTTTTAATTGTTGCAGAGCAGTGCTTACACCAAGCCAAGGACGTTTCAGCTTCTCACTCTGTCCTGCCAGCGGGCAGGCTGGGGGTGCAAGGGCCAGGAGGAGGGCCTGACTGCTCGGGGTTAGGCTGGGCATCGGTCAGCGGGTGGTGAGCAATTGCATTGTGCATCACTTGTTTCATACACATTATTACTAGAAGTACTATTATCATCATTAATGTCATCGTTATTATTTTCTTGTCTTTATCTCAACTCACAGGCTTCACTTTCCCGTTTCTCTCTCCCATCCCAGAGAAGGAAGGGGGGAGGTGAGCGAATGGCCATGTGTTGTTTAGCTGCCCAGAAACAGGGAAAGAAAACCCATTCCCTGATGATAATAAAAACAAACAAAGATCCAAAATTGGTCTCAGTTGGTATCAATTCAGCAAGTATTGACTTGATTGGAAAGGAAAACACGAATCAATACCATGAAAAAGGAGATGGGGGATCGTGAAATGTGTTCATCTGATTCGTGTCAGTATGGAACAATGCTAGGGCCGCATGGTATGATGAATGTGACCTTCTGTCTTACATACCCTTGTATAACCACAAGTCTAAGAAAAACAGAGTGGTTAATGTATATAGTTCTTGTATCTTGCAAAGGAATGTTTTAGCAATTCGTGTCAACAGAGAGCTTGAAGGGAAATGTATTTGTAGGCTTTCCTTGAAGTCTCTGATATCTGGGGGGTTTCAGAATAACTGCTAACTATTATGACTATTGCATGGGACACTATGCAAGTCTCTGATATCTGGCCAGGAGATTAAGGAGACGGGGAGAGCTGAAGAACGACTAAAAGACAAAGCTTGCAGGGGACACTGCACAAGTCTCTGACATACAGCCAAGTTGGACAAAGGAGAAGGACAAGAGGGAGGAAGACTATGAGCCTTCAGCACGAGAGACCCCCAGAGACTCCCAGAGGGACCACCGGAGACTGATACGCATGCTCCAGTAGGAGGGTTTGGATTCCGGAAACTAATTACCCTGCCTTTTCTAGAAGTAGTAATGAATATGTATTAGCCTAGGAGCATAAAAATCAGCTGCTTGATGTAACTGGTGTGCGTCTTGGTGGAGCAGAGACTCCCGGCGCACCCAGCGCTGTTTGCTTACCTCTATTCCTTTAATAAATTGTAAACTTTGATTGTAATCCTATTTTGAAGACTGAGCCATTTATTACAATAGGAAAGCAGCCAGACTTAGGCTTTCCTGCTGAACTACACATGCAAAAATCCACTTTTAGCCTGGGCAGGCATTTAGAAGTTTTCTGACAAAGCAAAACGTGCCTGCAGGCTCTCTTCTGCATTTTAGAGATGGCCTCCCTTGCAGGCATTGCCTTGCACCCTCTGCTCACCCTGCAGCACTCACCAGCACAGGGCAGGCAGGAGCAGCCCAAGCACTAGCTGCATGGGTGATGCCATAAATCCAGCTGCCACCTGTTGGGCAGTTGCAAGTGCCTCCTTGCCCCGCACTTTTGTATAGTGCTTACAAGACACCTGGATGCCCCAGCACTGGTCCATTCAGTGAAGACAGCCTGACTGCTTCCCCATGGATCAAAAGCTGGTCTCCTTCCAGCAGACAAGGGCTCCTTCTTCCTCCTTTGGTCCAATTAACTTTACACCAGGATCCTTCCCAGCAGGACTGTCCCCCTGCATTTAACCCCCTACTCCTCCAGACAGAAGCTCCTGCTATTTTTACCCTGATCAATTCAGTTGCATGTTATCACCCTGACTGGGGTACCCAGAGACCTCAATGTGCTGCTGGGTCCTTTCCTCTCAGCCTCCCCAGGCAGCAAAGCATTTCTCCACTGCAGAAAGGATGATTGACACGTTCACTACCAGCCTCAAAAGCAGGGGTGGGAATAGCACAGCTTAAAACACTTTCACATCAAGGAGTGAGATATAAGGAAAAGAAAAAACAACAAACACAACCAAACAACGAAACCAAGCCACACCAAAATGTCAGGATAGAAGGTTTGAACTGAGCAAATAATCCCAGCCTCCCAGCCTTGCGTTCAGTGCTCATTTATCTCGGGATACAATTGAGTTTTCAGTCTGGTCTTAAAGCTCCCCAAGAACTTGCCCTCACTGATTTCCACAATCTCCTTTCTCTCTGCCCCACTTCCAACAGGGACCTCAACTGCTGCTGGCTCCCAGCAAAGGGGTCTCCATGACCTTTGTAATTCAATACACTGGGAAAGGCTCAATCCCCTCCCTCTATTCCTGTCCCAACTTTAAAAGCCCTCTTTGTTCCTGCTACAAACCCTGCCCCACAACTGTGGTTTAACTCTTGGGGCACTGCCTCACATACAAAGTGCTTCACAGAAACATGGCAGGGTCCGACAACCATGGGACCTATGGAAGAGCTGCGCTGACAATCTGCTGGTGGCTGGCAGGACACAGAATAAGACCCCTTTGACCATCCTCACCCTCATCTTCAATACTATCAACTCCCAAGCAGTGCATGTGAGGACCCTGCCCCACACTGCTGCAGTGACACAGGGGTGGGAAGGGTTCATGGCTCTGTACAGTCTGTCCCCAGTTTAGCAGGTTTATTACAATCTGTGCCACAAGCAGGCAGATTTGGGGCCACACAACAGGAATGGGAGTGAGGAAGGAAGCAGTGGGACCGTGCACTCCCCTCATCACTTCTGCAAGGACCCCTCTACTCCTGCCCGCAGCTGCAAAGCAGACAACGAGGGATGCCACGGAGCTCCTGCTGCAGCCTGCAAGTAGGTGAGAGAACTCCTGACTCTGGCCTGAACAGGTAAGCTCTGACCCATGCCCAAGCAGCACCCTGTGAATCGGACACCAGCAGAAGCAGGGCCACAGGACCATCCATGATCTTAATCTTACACCCTGCACATGGGTGAGCAGAGAGGATGGGAGATGCAACCAGCCCT